>NC_064634.1:98974676-99623010 GCF_023864275.1 Schistocerca cancellata
ACACCACGAAGATGACGTGCTACAGACGCGAAATTTAACCGTCAGGAAGAAGATGTTGTAATATGCAAATGATTAGCTTTCCAGAGCATTCATACAAGTTTGTCGCCGGTGGCGACACCTACAACGTGCTGACATGAGCAAAGTTTTCAACCGATTTCTCATACACAAACAGTTGACCGGCGTTGCCTGGTAAAACGTTGTTGGGATGCCTCGTGTAAGGAGGAGAAATGCGTACCATCACGCTTCCGACTTTGATAAAGGTCGGATTGTAGCCTATCGAGATTGCGATTTATCGTATCGCGACATTGCTGCTCGGTTTGGTCGAGATCCAATGACTGTTAGCAGAATATGGAATCGGTGGGTACAGGAGGGTAATATGGAACGCCGTGCTGGATCCCAACGGCCACGTATCACTAGCAGTCGAGATGACAGGCATCTTACCCGCAAGGCTGTAACGGATCGTGCAGCCACGTCTCGATCCCTCAGTCAACATATGGGGACGTTTGCAAGACAACAACCATCTGCACGAACAGTTCGACGACGTTTGCAGCAGCACGGACTATCAACTCGGAGACCATGGCTACGGTTACCCTTGAGGCTGCATCACAGACAGGAGCGCCTGAGATGGTGTACTCAACGACGAACCTGGCTGCACGAATGGCAAAACGTCACTTTTTCGGATGAATCCAGGTTCTGTTTACAGCATCATGATGGTCGCATCCGTGTTTGGCGACATCGCGGTGAACGCACATTGGAAGCGTGTATTCGTCATCGCCATACTGGCGTATCACCCGGCGTGATGGTATGGGGTGCCATTGGTTACACGTCTCGGTCACCTCTTGTTCGCATTGACGGCACTTTGAACAGTGAACGTTACATTTCAGATGTGTTACGACCTGTGGTTCTACCCCTCATTCTATCCCTGCAAAACCCTACATTTCAGCAGGATAATGCACGACCGCATGTTCGAGGTCCTGCACGGACCTTTCTGGATACAGAAAATGTTCGACAGCTGCCCTGGCCAGCATATTGAAAACGTCTAGTCAATGGTGGTCGAGCAACTGGCTCGTCACAATAAGCCAGTCACTACTCTTGATGGCCGGCCGAAGTGGCCGTGCGGTTAAAGGCGCTGCAGTCTGGAACCGCAAGACCGCTACGGTCGCAGGTTCGAATCCTGCCTCGGGCATGGATGTTTGTGATGTCCTTGGGTTAGTTAGGTTTAACTAGTTCTAAGTTCTAGGGGACTAATGACCTCAGCAGTTGAGTCCCATAGTGCTCAGAGCCAACTACTCTTGATGAACTGAGGTATGGTGTTGAAGGTGCATGGGCAGCTGTACCTGCACACGCCATCCAAGCTCTGTTTGACTCAATGCCCAGGCGTATCAAGGCCGCAATTACGACCAGAGGTGGTGGTTCTGGGTACTGATTTCTCAGGATCTATGCACCCAAATTGCGTGAAAATGTAATCGCATGCCAGTTCTAGTATAATGTATTTGTCCAATGAATACGCGTTTATCATCTGCATTTCTTCTTAGTGTAGCAATTTTAATGGCCAGTAGTGTAATTATTTCCTATGAACAAAAGAGTAATTCCTGCTCGCCTCATTGCGCATTTCTTCCACTTACTATCTGTACTGTACTGTACAGTTCCTCCTGTGCATAGCTCAAGTGCCAAGTTTCATCGAAATATTTTACTTGGCGGTGAAACCTCATGTGAAAGTGCCTTTCATACTTAAGCTTAGTGCACCAGTCTGTATTGTTGCCATTTCCTCCTCTTCCTGTTCCAGTTGCAAATGGCTGGCTGCAACAACTACTGGTACATCTCACTGCTCAGCTGGAACCCCTCCAATTTTACCATAATGGTCTTCTTGAGAGATGTACGCAAGAGGAAGCAGGACCTGGGTTGACCCTTCAGCGTCTGCCACTGGAGTTGGGTAGGCATCTCCCTTCATCAGCGTCCTCAAGCATGCTGGTCGCTGGTATGCTCTTCAGTAGACGCAACAGCCAACAACCATTCTGCCAACATCTACATCTATACCCTGAAAACCATTGTGAAGTGCACTTCGAAGGGCATTTACCAAGGCACCAAGTATGAGGGTTACTTCCCGTTCCAAACGCATATGGAGCGGCTTGAACTTTTGTTGGGAAACGTTTCGGAATTCCACTATTGCCAACCCACTGTAGGTACCATGCCACGCCACAATCCACAAACTGAGCAAAACGTGGGTAAATATGCCAGAATTCACGGACTCTACTTTTCCATTCAGAAAGCTTACGTGAACAGAACATGAAATGATATACTTTGTGATACGCGACAAACCAGTGTAGTCACAAGGTGTGACCCTCACAAGCACAAATACTCTTGAATTTCATAATTTTTAATAACATTTTTATGCAGCGGCAGCAACTTATATTGTTTATATAAGAATATACAGCCTACAGTTGCAGGTTAACTTTATCGTTTACCTAGGTTTCAACGTTATTAATAATGTCTTCTTCAGAACCTGCAAAAAGTTAATATTATAATGTACTAGTAAATTATATTAGATATGGTCATCCTACAGGATGCAACTCTTGAATTCATTGTGATACGGAAAGACAGAGCCTCCAAACGTCATCTTTGGGAATTTCTTGCCCTGTTTGCAATGCGTGTCATATCAGCTCATTAAGATTGCTTGCCGGAGGCTCATATCAAAGTGTAGGCCTTCCCATCGCATCCTAGGCATGCTCAATGGGTGAAAAATCTAGGGAGCAGGTAGGTGAATTAAGGACCTGTACACTCATCAATACGAATTTGGTATCAAGCTCAATGTGAGGTCTTGCATTATCCTGCTGGAGTATGCAATTTTATTCCCATGTAGTGAATGGGGTGACAACAGGGTTTGGCATCCAAACCACATTCTGGCAGTCATTCAACCTCCTTCAACCATTTCCAAATCACTAATGTTGTCTCATTCACTAGTTCCCTTCACAATGATTCCTAGAGTTGGAAGGTATTAAGTCTCGGGAGCCACTGCCATTTTCCAGTACTCTGTTCCCAACGGTTTGCTATGAAATTCTCTTTCTAACCTCTGTTCGGATTTCATCTGTTGTGATCCATCTATTTGTCTGAGCCAGCAGAACAATCCTACAATCTTCTCGCAGTGCGGTCCTTCTGGAAAGACCTGTCCCTATTTTTCTTGCCAGCAACCCTTCTGCAGTAAATTATATTACAGCCAGCCATTTCTGCAATATGTCAGTATAACGTTCCAATGTAGACATCTTCCAGGCATGCTGTATTCCCACCTCCACAAGCAAAGTTACAGTAACAGTGGCAAAGGCCTACAGCCATTATGTAATCACACAACTCTTCATCTGTAGGAACGTTTTTTTTTTCGGTACTGAAAATAAGCTAGCATGAGTATGAAATTTTAATAAATATATCCAACAGGAATGATGATCCTGGAATATAAATCTGGCAGCCTGAGGTCACAGTGCTCATGATGTCAAAATTTCCACTTCCATCATTGCAGTCCTCTTTCTTCATAAATTTTAGGCCAGAACAAACAATAACTAAAAACTTGCAACTTGCAGAGGATTTATGTTTCTATGTGAGAATATCGTCATAAATGCTACTAAGGAATATTTACATTATTTTCCAAGTTATAGCAGAAGATATAACGTTATGCAATAAAATCTAAACATGTTGTGAATCAGCTATCTACTCTTTGGAATTGGAAAACATTTTAGTGGTTGATAATTGTATGTGGGAGTACCTATCCAGAGCGACCTTAAGTGGAATGCTACATAAATAAAATTTTCTAAAAGTAGATGCAAGCCAGATTCACTGGAATGATTTAAGCCAAGGTGGCAAAGAATTCAGCTTGCGACCAGTGCCTTAGCGCTCAGCCTCGCTGCACATTTCTTCCACCACCACAGCACGCCTTCTGACCACGAGGAGGGGAAGGAGGAAGCTGCGAGAACGCGCAACATTTAAATGGCAGTGCGGTCGCACTGCATGCGACTTGGTTTTATTCTTCACATTTCTCAACAACATACGAAGGTAATTTGGAGAGTAAATTCCGTTTAGATTTTTCTCCAGGTCACTACAACGATCGCAGTTCCGTTCATGAGCAGTAGTATCTCTAAATCAAGCAGAACGAAATGACGCCGTTTCGAACTCGCTCTGTTCGCTATGTGTTTTGTGTTTCGTAGTAATTCTTTGTAATTGTATCGTTGACCAAAAATCCCACCACGTGTGAACTCATATCGGTGATTCGTTTTGTGAATGTTAAGAACGTTAAAACAAGTGACATTCATCGTCAAATCTGCGAGGTTTACGGAGAAAATGCAACGAGAGTTTCAATGGTGAGAAGATGGGTCCGACAATTTAAGGAAGGTCGTGATCTAGTGCATGACGGAGAACGAAGTGGACGTCCATCTGTGGTTTCTGATGAACTCTCAGTGCAGTCGAAGAAATGATTAAGAAATACCGTAAGTTTACGATTAATGCCATTGCTCGTCATCGCTGTCCGAAGTCGTTCCTTGGTCGTGAGCACTTCAACAACGATGAAGATGTAAAAGAACATGTTACCATATGTTCGACAACACAGACGGCAACATCCTACGACGAAGGAATAGATAAACCTATACCATGCTATGAGAAATGCCTGGGAAATTACGAGGGCTATGTTGAAAAGTGTTATAGATTTTTGTGAAAAATTGCTTTCTTTATCTGTACTGTTTTGTTACCAAACGGTACTTTCCGAACCACCCTCACAGAAAAAAAACATAACAAATTTTCAATATTATTTAGTTATTTTTCGCATTAAGGACATAATACATTTTTCGCCCAGTACAAACTGTCGGCATACGGACAGACATAGACAAAACCATAGATTTTTGCACTCAGATTGCCACCTAATAGTGACTTACTTAGTTTCATAATCGAAAAAACATCTTTTGCACTCATATGTTGGTCGAAATATTGTGGCACTTTTGCAACAAAACTCCAATTGAGGAAAGCAATGTAGACGTCCTGGAAAATTTTAACGTAGAAGGATTCGTTTCCAAAGTGGAACTGCTTCCCTGATGTACCCGTTATACCTGCACACGCACCGGTGCGTCTCGAAATTAGCTCGACAACACTTTCAAAATCGGCGGTGTCCTCAAAACGTTTAGGAAACTACCCTTGCAGTTCTTTCAAGGGAACTATAAATTCTTCAAACCTCGACATTTCTTTAACGCCAGTAAGCTTAGGTAACTAGACTGTGTTTGTCAAAACGTGTCCCTTCTATTGTATATAAGTACACTCCCATTAAATCAGAAAGATGACGATGATGTGTGGTTTGTGGGGCGCTCAACTGCGCGGTCATCAGCGACGGACAAAGTCCCAATTTTTACACAATCCAGTCTAGCCACTGTAACAAATGACGATAATGAAATGATGAGAACAACGCAAACGCCCAGTCCCCGGGCAGAGAAAATCCCCAACCCGGCCGGGAATCGAAACCAGGACCCCGTGATCCAGAGGCAGCAACGCTACTCACTAGAACACGAGTTGCGGACATTAAATCAGAAAGAAGTAGTTTCTCAACTTGCAACGTCTTCCTGCAGGCAGTGTGCAGACAAACTCACTTAAAATGCATAGTCTGCAATCCATTCCAGATGTTCTAATGGCATCTCCCGTTTGTTGCAGATGATAGTTGGAGTTTTCATACAAATATCTATCTGTTTGTGTCACTTTCCGAAAAATCTTATATTTCTGTCTTTCATTAGGATGTCCAATGACTAAAACATCCAAGAAGGATACTGAGGCGTCTTTTTCCATCTCCATTGTAAATTGGATTTTAGGATTTATACCATTCAGGCTGATGGGATGTTGAAATATAAGATTTTTCGGAAAGTCAGGCAGATTGATAGACATTTGCGCAAGAACTCCAATCATCATCCGCAACATGAGAGACGTACCATTAAAAATCTTGCTGACAGAAAAAAAGAATTTGCGTGACGAAACACTTGGACGCCGAATCAAATCGTCTGATGCAGCTTTTCGAAAGGATGGCTACATGGACAATGAAGTAAGTAGGGTTCTGCGACCGAATAACAGTAGGAAAAAGAACAAAGATAAAACACTGCGATGCAAGATCACGGTTTCTCTACCTTTTATCAAAAAAGTCACGGATCACGTCGGCAAAAGTTCACAGAAACATGACATCAGACCGGTTGTTAGACGAACTAAGAAAACATGTTAAGCGCTGCGATCTATAAAGGACATACGCCCTCCTCTGTCAGTAGGTGTTCTTGTGGAATAATCTACATTGGAACAACCAATAGAAGCGTAAATACGAGACTAAAAGAACATGAAAGTCTTTGGCGTCTAGGGAAAGCGGGAAAATCAGGTGTAGCAGAGCATGCCTTTCGGTAAGGATATCATGAAGTGCAGTTTTCCGAAACAAAAATTTTATATACTGTGTCAAATTATTATCCATGACTATATAGAGGAGCCATCGAAATATGTAAGTACAGTGATAATAATAACAGAAAAGAAGAAGCCATGAAACTCAATGATTTATGGACTTTAGGTCTGCAGAATCGATAAATAAGTTTTTCTCTTTGACAAGCGACAGTCGATGGTTAAGTTTTATCTCTGGCAAAGATTATCTCTGATGGCGTTTCAAATAGTAATCGCTCCTGGGTATCTGATGACGGATAAATTCCGAAACGCGTCGTATGATCTATAAAGTTATTCCTTGTCTGATGCTTGACTTTTACCACTGCGATCCAGTCAACCTGAATGCAGAACAAATGATTGTTTTACTTTCAACTTTGACGCCGGATAAAAAATGACAAAAGAAATATTTTTCTCGTGCATATAATTACAAACTACAGTTTTAGGATTTTTTTCTTTTACTTGTACTGTAAAATCTTGCTTTTTGTCTGATTTCGTGAGTCAGAGCCAACGGGATGTACTCACAAGTTTTCATGAGTGAGTTTGCGAATATCAAAATATGTAACCTCAATGGCCGTAACTTTTGACTATATTGACTTAGAACCTTACATTTATTACACCTCCAAGGGCCTGTAGAACTTGGTATGTGACATAAATTTCAACTTCATACAACTGACCGCTCCTGAGAACCAGGGGTCTTAAAAGATGGTCTACAGAGTCAGATGATAAATGACAAACAAAAACAAATTTATCGCGTCATATAATTACAAATTTACATTTTTCGGATGTTTTGGCCTGGTCGTCTTGTGAAACTTTCCTTTTTGGCAAATTTAATAATTCTAGGCCAACCGGAAGTACCCTGTAGGTCTTGATTATTGAGTTTACGATTGTCGAAATATTTATTTACTTATTTACACGTCTAGTTCCGTAGACCAAATTGAGGAGCAAATCTCCAAGGTCATGGAACATGTCAGTACATGAAATTACAACATAAAATTAATGTTTACGAACCTAAAAAAAAGTCAAGCCATAAGTTTAAGTAAACACAATCAACAATATAGCATAAGAATCAGCTTAATTTTTCGAGGAACTCCTCAACAGAATAGAAGGACTGATTCATGAGGAAGCTCTTCAGTTTCGATTTGAAAGTGTGTGAATTACTGCTAAGATATTTGAATTCTTGTGGTAGCTTATTGAAAATGGATGCAGCAGTGTGCTGCACACCTTTCTGCACAGGATTTAAGGAAGTGCGATCCAAATGCAGATTAAAGGGCCAATGTCGAAATACCCAGACTAATGATCAGGGGTCGACAAGAGGTTCGCGAACTTACACCGCCGCGCGGGATTAGCAAAGCGGTCTGGGGCGCTGCAGTCATAGACTGTGCGGCTGGTCCCGGCGGGGGTTCGAGTCCTCCCTCGGGCATGGGTGTGTGTGTTTGTTCTTAGGATAATTTAGGTTAAGTAGTGTGTAAGCTTAGGGACTGATGACCTTAGGAGTTAAGTCCCATAAGATTTCACATGCATTTGAACATTTGAACTTAAACACCACTTATTGCCCGAACTGCCCATTTCTGAGCCAAAAATATCCTTTTAGAATGGGAAGAGTTACCCCAAAATATAATATCAAACGGCATAAGCGAACAAAAATAAGCAAAGTAGACTGATTTTCTTTTCGAACGATCACTCACTTCAGATACCGTTCGAATAGTAAAAATGACAGCGTTAAGTCTTTGAACAAGATCCTTAACGTGGGCTTTCCACAATAGTTTACTATCTATTTGAACACCTAGAAATTTGAAATGTTCAATTTCACTAATCATACGTCCATTCTGTGAAATTAAAATATAGCGTTTTGTTGCACTGCATGTTAGCAACTGTAAAAACTGAGTCTTACTGTGATTTAGCGTTAGTTTATTTTCTACAAGCCACGAGCTTATGAACCGCACTATTTGAAACAGAGTCAATGTTGCACACTATGAAGCAACTGTCACCGGGAAACGGAAATATTTTCAGTCACCTGCAATACTAGAGGGCATATCATTTATGTAAATAAGGAACAGGAGAACAGGAGTGTTCCCCAACATTGATCCCTGGGGGACCCCCTATTTGACTGTACCCCACTCAGACCTCACACCACAGCCATTTTCAACACTGTGAATAATGACCTTTTTCTGTCTGTTGTTAAAGTAAGAGCTGAGCCAGTTGTGAACTACTCCCCGTGCTGCGTAATGGTCCATCTTCTGAAGCAATATTTTGCGATCAACACAATCAAACGCCTTAGTTAAATATTAAAAAAAAAAAGAAATGCGTAGCGTTCGAAACGTTTTGTTTATTCCATCCAGTACGTCACGGAGAAAAGAGAATATAGCATTTTCAGTTGTCAAACGACTTCTAAAGCCCAACTGTAGATTTGACAGCAAGTTAATGGCGATATCTCTTGATTTCATTGCCTTAGAAACTAACGTTTATTATACCGTCAAGGGACCATAGACCTCAGTGAGTAACAGAAATTCCAACCTGATGCGTCTACCCGTTCGTGAGAAAAACGGTTTTCAACAGTCGGACACACAGACGGACAAGAAAACTATCCTGTAACTGTTCCGTTTTTACCGATTGAGGCAAGGAATCCTAAAAAGACAGAAGACTGTATCGACATTCAGACCTTCCAGGAGAGAGTTTCGAACGCAGTAAGGCCGTTCGTAGTGACTACGACGCTCAGTCGCCAGCTGTATCGCTTTGTTTGTCTTGTCGATGAGAGCCATGCGGACTCCACACCAGGGGTAGAGCAGCCAGCTGCAGAGTGGAGACACCTGCAGAAGGCAGCCGTCTGTATCCAGGGAGGCGTTTTGTGGCGTGACTGCCCAGCCATTCGCCGCACCGTTAGTGCGCTCAAAATGCGCGATGAATGGCAGAAAGGCCAGACCGTGACCAATCAGCTGCCTGTTAACGTGCACTTGTTTCCGGACTGGGAAATTTCCCCCCTCTTCCCCCGCGTAACCATAAATGCAAGCGTTGCAACTCGACCGCAGGAAAACTACCGTCCGTTGCACGTTACTTCCAGCGAGTAGGAGAACCAGAAAGAGAAATTGCAGCTCACATGTTAAACAGATACACTTAACTTTCTAAGCATACAAGAAAATTACGGGCATTCAGGCCCGCCTATTAAGCAAGCAACCTTTGTTTATAAATGTGCAAACTTTACTCAAACTAAATGAGCAATATCGGACTAAATACACTACTGGCCATTAAAATTGATACACCACGAAGATGACGTGCTACAAACGCGAAATTTAACCGACAGGAAGAAGATGCTGCGATATGCAAAGGATTAGCTTTTCAGAGCATTTACACAAGGTTGGCGCCGGTGGCGACACCTACAACGTGCTAACATGAGGAATGTTTCCACCCGATTTCTCCAAACAGCAGTTGACCGGCGTTGCCTGGTGAAACGTTGTTGTGATGCCTCGTGTAAGGAGGAGAAATGCGTACCATCACGTTTCCGACTTTGATAAAGGTCGGATTGTAGCCTATCGCGATTGCGCTTTATCGTACCGCGACATTGCTGCTCGCGTTGGTCGAGATCCAATGACTGTTAGCAGAATATGAAATCGGTGAGTTCAGGAGGGTAGTACGGACCGCCGTGCTGGATCCCAACGGCCTCGTATCACTAGCAGTCGAGATGACAGGCATCATATCCGCATCGCAGTAACGGATCGTGCAGCCACGTCTCGATCCCTGAGTCAACAGATGGGGACGTTTCCAAGACAATAACCATCTGCACGAACAGTTCGACGACGTTTGCAGCAGCATGGACTATCAGCTCGGAGACCGTGGCTGCGGTTACCCTTGACGCTGCATCACAGACAGGAGCGCCTGCGATGGTGTACTCAACGACGAACCTGGGTGTACGAATGGCAAAACGTCATTTTTTCGGATGAATCCAGGTTCTGTTTACAGCATCACGATGGTCGCATCCGTGTTTGGCGACATCGCGGTGAACGCACATTGGAAGCGAGTTTTCGTCATCGCCATACTGGCGTATAATCCGGCATGATGGTATGGGATGCAATTGGTTACACGTCTCGGTCACCTCTTGTTCGCATTGACGGCACTTTGAACAGTGGACGTTACATTTCAGATGTGTTACGACCCGTGGCTCTACCCTTCATTCGATCCCTGCGATGCCCTACATTTCAGCAGGATAATGCACGACCGCATGTTCCAGGTCCTGTACGGGCCTTTCTGGATACAGAAAATGTTCGACTGCTGCCCTGGCCAACACATTCTCCACATCTCTCACCAATTGAAAACGTCTGGTCAATGGTGGCCGAGCAACTGGCTCGTCACAATACGCCAGTCATTACTCTTGATGAACTGTGGTATAGGGTTGAATCTGCATGGGCAGCTGTACCTGTACACGCCATCCAAGTTCTGTTTGACTCAATGCCCAGGCGTATCAAGGCCGTTATTACGGCCAGAGGTTGTTGTTCTGGGTACTGATTTCTCAGGATCTATGCACCCAAATTGCGTTAAAAATGTAATCACATGTGAGTTATAGTATAATATATTTGTCCAATGAATACCCGTTTATCATCTGCAGTTCTGCTTGGTGTAGCAATTTTAATGGCCAGTAGTGTAGCGTCTGTGAGGCAGTGGTTTGTGGGCAGTAACGTTCCTGACATTGACTGGCCTGCTCTGTTTGCAGATCTGAACCCAATGCAACATCTTTGGGATGAATTCGAAGATCGACTCCGCTCCAGACCCCAACGTCCATCATTGTCATCGTATCCTTCTCTGGTTTCGATTGTTGAGGAAGAACGGGATCAGTTGCTCCACAAACATTCAGATATCTAACTTCCTGGCAAATTAAAACTGTGTTCCGGACCGAGGCTCGAACTCGGGACCTTTGCCTTTCGCGGGCAAGCGCTCGAGTCTCGGTCCAGCACACACTTTTAATCTGCCAGAATGTTTCATAGCAGCGCACGCTCCGCTACAGAGTGAAAATTTCATTCTGTATTCATATATCTCATTTAAGGTGCCGCCAGGAAAATTCAAGCAGTAATAAAGGCCACGGGTGGACACACCACATATTAATGTCCATTAATGCGTGTCCGGGTACTTTTGATCAGCTAACGTATGCTACTTCCTCCCACACACACATCTCGCGAAATACCCACGACGCCACAATCTGAGAAATTTCAGCTCATACGGAATCTCGCAGGCAGTCTTTCTTCCTGTACCGTCCCTCTCTCTTCTTTGGTATTAAAATGCTTTAATTTTAATGGAAGACGTGGTCGGGATTATTTGGAAAAAGGTAAAAGATATTTAATACACTGTTGGCGTCGCGTATATTCTGCACACTCGTTTATGCGGCTTACATATACGCCGACGATAATCAAAGTTGCTGCGCAGGTAACAATATTAGTAAAAGTGGGTACAGTTTTGCTTGCAACCGTTTAATTACGTTATCCAAACTCGCGGCTAACTCAAATATAATCAGAAGTACCATGTAACTTTTACTGTTACTGGCCGTTAGATTGATTGTTGCGAAGAGAGAGCCGATATAGCTACCTACGTAGCGTAAGAATTTGTGCTCGCGATAAATAATTTCATTTATATCACACTGGCTTCAGTTTGGTTAAGCGTTTACTTGACAGAACTAAATTTAATTGCAAGCTGAAATACACTCCTGGAAATGGAAAAAAGAACACATTGACACCGGTGTGTCAGACCCACCATACTTGCTCCGGACACTGCGAGAGGGCTGTACAAGCAATGATCACACGCACGGCACAGCGGACACACCAGGAACCGCGGTGTTGGCCGTCGAATGGCGCTAGCTGCGCAGCATTTGTGCACCGCCGCCGTCAGTGTCAGCCAGTTTGCCGTGGCATACGGAGCTCCATCGCAGTCTTTAACACTGGTAGCATGCCGCGACAGGGTGGACGTGAACCGTATGTGCAGTTGACGGACTTTGAGCGAGGGCGTATTGTGGGCATGCGGGAGACTGGGTGGACGTACCGCCGAATTGCTCAACACGTGGGGCGTGAGGTCTCCACAGTACATCGATGTTGTCGCCAGTGGTCGGCGGAAGGTGCACGTGCCCGTCGACCTGGGACCGGACCGCAGCGACGCACGGATGCACGCCAAGACCGTAGGATTCTACGCAGTGCCGTAGGGGACCGCACCGCCACTTCCCAGCAAATTAGGGACACTGTTGCTCCTGGGGTATCGGCGAGGACCATTCGCAACCGTCTCCATGAAGCTGGGCTACGGTCCCGCACACCGTTAGGCCGTCTTCCGCTCACGCCCCAACATCGTGCAGCCCGCCTCCAGTGGTGTCGCGACAGGCGTGAATGGAGGGACGAATGGAGACGTGTCGTCTTCAGCGATGAGAGTCGCTTCTGCCTTGGTGCCAATGATGGTCGAATGCGTGTTTGGCGCCGTGCAGGTGAGCGCCACAATCAGGACTGCATACGACCGAGGCACACAGGGCCAACACCTGGCATCATGGTGCGGGGAGCGATCTCCTACACTGGCCGTACACCACTGGTGATCGTCGAGGGGACACTGAATAGTGCACGGTACATCCAAACCGTCATCGAACCCATCGTTCTACCATTCCTAGACCGGCAAGGGAACTTGCTGTTCCAACAGGACAATGCACGTCCGCATGTATCCCGTGCCACCCAACGTGCTCTAGAAGGTGTAAGTCAACTACCCTGGCCAGCAAGATCTCCGGATCTGTCCCCCATTGAGCATGTTTGGGACTGGATGAAGCGTCGTCTCACGCGGTCTGCACGTCCAGCACGAACGCTGGTCCAACTGAGGCGCCAGGTGGAAATGGCATGGCAAGCCGTTCCACAGGACTACATCCAGCATCTCTACGATCGTCTCCATGGGAGAATAGCAGCCTGCATTGCTGCGAAAGGTGGATATACACTGTACTAGTGCCGACATTGTGCATGCTCTGTTGCCTGTGTCTATGTGCCTGTGGTTCTGTCAGTGTGATCATGTGATGTATCTGACCCCAGGAATGTGTCAATAAAGTTTCCCCTTCCTGGGACAATGAATTCACGTTGTTCTTATTTCAATTTCCAGGAGTGTATATCGTGAAGCAAACCTAAGCCTTGTTGCCTACTCCAGACAAATTTATTTATTCAATTCTGATAAAATTAACTTTGCAAATATTAATGCTTGAAAATTATTATCCGTACTCAAAGTATTTGTGATGTTAACTTGAGGGTGAAACCCGATATTGAATATTGTAGTTAAATTCCACGTAATGGCCACCTATGCACCGTTACGACAGAAGAAAGCCAGTAGGACAGTTTTCTACGAAACTCACTTTAAGTAACTATTTTCACTTAAATATCTGGACAGACAGGAAGAGGTTTTGAATAAGAACAGGGAAAATTCACTTTTTGCCTCATACTGTAACAGGAAATACGTGCATCAAATACATAGTGCGCCATAACAGCTAAGCGACATAATTCTACAACAGCAAAGACAAAAGTAGTAATAGCTCTTTGAACCAAGTCTTTTTGACATTAATGATATGGGATTTCCATTGTTACAAAGAATGTCTCTACATTGTATTGTTATTCTTTGTTACTAAAGTGCACATTTTACCGCCATTTTTAGAACAAAAATATCAGATTAACGACTTGTAGGTTTCATAATTATTTGTCGTATTAGCTAAGGTTTTTATCGACAGAAATACACTCAGTTTCGTAATTTTTGTACGCTTCACATTTTCACTTCTGGTATAGGTTTACTTTAATTTTTATGGGATCTTCCAGGAGACGTCACATTCCCATGTACTGTGTTATTCAGAGAATGGAAGAGCTATGAGAGGAGTGGTAGTCGTACCACCATGAGCTGACTTACAGAGTGCAGGCGTAAATTTGATTTACAGTAAGAGTACACTTGTATTAATTTCATTGTGTATATGATGAAGATGTTGTTTCACATTTTTAGTCACACTGTTCTCTTCTGAAAGTAGTATTCACTCTACGCGCGATATGTCATTTTAGAGATTATAGAAGAAAAAGATAAACCAGATATTTCAAAAACTTAGTCTATTTTGGCAGCTCTTTCACAAATAGTTACTCAGGATAAAGGAGTGACGGCATTCACTTTCATTCGCATAGAGCTCAGACAGTAGCGCCTGCCGTATCTGCAAACCGCACAGCACTCCACGCCGCCAACAACATTCCCCTTTTCAACTGCAGATGGCAGCAGTTCCCTGACCCATGTGTGGAATCAGCTGACTTCTCAGGGCGGTGTCCGCCAGCTCTGAGCAGCTACACGGTCGAGTAACACACGGCCGTGAAATCATCACTGCGCGTTAATGGCGCGACGTCCGCTGAGCGCAAGTTGGAGCAACATCCTTCGTTATACTTCATCTCAGAACAATACATTTAATATGACATGTTTCTTTTATTCCTGTATTCATTGCTATATTCCGTGTTCTGTTCACACTCGTCTCTGCATTATTTCCCTTTGAATTTCAGACATACCTATTTTTAATTTTAAAGACTACTTTACATAATAATTCAGAGAACGCAGGAAGAGTTGGAAACACATAAATTGTCAGATCTGGATTGGATCCCAATTCGATTTCACATAGAGTACTGTATGGCTTTGGCCACCTACGTAGCTTGCGTGTACTGCAAATTCTCGCCCACTGGAAAGTCCCAAAGGAGTGGAAAAAAAGCGCAGGTGACACCTGCATATAAAAGGGTAAAAGAACGGATCCGCGAAATCACAGACCAATACCCCTAACGTCGGTTTTCTGCAGAATTCTTGAACATATTCTCCGTGCCAGCATAATAAATTTACTTGAGAAGGAAAAGCTTCTACGAACAAATCAGAAAAGATTTAGATACTATTGCTCGTTTTAATCTGTTCGCCCTTCTCTCGTAGATATCCTGCAAACCATGGATGAAGGGAAACAGACAGAGTGCATATTCCTAGAATTTCGGAGAGCGTTTGACGCAGTGTCCCATTGCAGACTGAAAACGAAGGTCGGAGCACACGGAAGGGGTTCTCGTATATCGGAATAGGGGTTCTCATATATCGGAATATCTCGAAAGACTTGTTAAGTAACAGAACCCAGCACGTTGTCCTCGACGGCGAGAGCTGGTCACAGACAAGCGTATCGTCAGAAGTGCCCCATGGACGTTTGATAGGAATGCTGTTATTCTCTATATACACAAATGATTTGACGGATAGAGTGAGCGCATGGCAGAGTATAATTCCCATTACACCAGTTATTAGGGCTCCTTCGCGTTCCATTCACGTAGGGACAGCGGGAAGAATGACTGTTTAAATGCCTCCACGTGCGTTGTAATCAATCTAAACATTTCCTCGTGTTCCATACGGGAGCGATACAAAACTTCGTAAAAAGGCTTTTTTCTGAATAGTTCGCGCTTGTCTTCAAATGCGTGCGAATTTAGTTTCTTCTTAATGAATGGAACGCAGACACACAACACAAATGTTGGATTCCGTTTTCAAATGTTCGTCTACAAAGCAGAATCCATGAATGCTGTTCTAGCCGACGGTTTCCCAAACTGGTGTTCCACGGGAAGTGAATATGTGGTCCGCTAAAAACTCTTCTACATTTTAACAATACTAATTATTTTCTTAAATTTTATTATGACTTCTATTTCATCGGTTTTGATTTGAATTTTGAAGTAATCACTGAATTAAAAAAATCATTTCTCTTTTTTTAAAAAAATTATTAACCTTCAAAATAAACAAAGTGTTCCATCAACGTACCAGGTTTCTCGAAGTCTTCCGCCAGGGGAAAAGTTTAGGAACATCTCTTCTAGTTTAATGGCCACAGAACTGCAAAATAAGTGTCACAGATAATAGTGTCAGCAGTCTTGACATATAGTAGAAACTGTTAAGAATGGACAAAACCCCACGGCCTGATGGAAACCCTATTAGAGTCTATGCAGAGATAGCCGCTCTTTCATCCGTAATATAAAGTGGATTCCCAGAACAGAAAACTGTGCCCAGTGTTTGTGGCAAAAAGCACATGTTACACCCATCCACAAGATGGGTATCAGAACTTATCCACCAAATTATAGTCTAGTATGATTGACGTCAAGGGCAGAAGTGGGCTGTGGAAACGGGGGCAATACCGCAGGGCCTCCGTGGAAGAAGAGACCTCCTGGTGTCTGAAGTAAAGATAGGAAAGAAAAGGACAGTTGGAAATGGAGGGAAGAATGGGAAAACCAGTAATGTCGAACAGTTAAGTGATTCCATTTTCTTCCTAAGCAGATAAACTACCACGTGACTTACCAATACCTACTTATTGCTTTATTAGTAAATAGATCTCAGAGACGAGATTTAAGAGAGACACAGGTGAGTGATGTACCGGACAAGTCTGCTTTCGTGCCCATTACCTAAGACAACTGTGGAAATAGTTACAGTTTGTGACTGTACGGTCAAACTGATTAAGCACTAGCAAGTTAAGCAAGTTTTACATAACAACAAGGCGCAAAGAAACGTAATAACAATAAAATAACAAAGAAGGTGTAGACGCCACCACAGATATTTTTGCTGAATGAATTTTAATTTATTCAGTTCATCATTTGGAAGATATCGTAGAAATGGTGATCCTACTATAATTCATTTTAACAAGAATAAATTATTAAAAAATTCAGTTGCAGTTAAGCTTGCATGAATGCGTGATCTGAATTCTAATAGAATCCCCTTTGTCATAGAATCGTCACTGGTTCTACGAAAACAACAGAGCTCCATACTTTCAACTAGGCACAAATAATCGCCAAACTTAGAAATGTATACAGTGCATTTAATGGCCACAGAAGTCTGTGAACTAATAGGCAGATTCACGAAAGTTATTCGGCATTAATTCCTGAAGAGGAAGTGAATTACGATAATATCTATAATTTGGCCCTACGATGACTTCCCGCTAACCCACATAATCAAAGCAGCACTTGACTCAAAGTTAATCTAAGCACGAACGAGTTTTAGAGTATTCGCGCGACCGCTTGCCACCCAAAACCCAACGCTTCACCGCACCATCAGATCTTCGATGCATTACTTGAAGACTGACCAGCACCAAACTTGATTACCGAGTCCTCTTCCGACTCCACGCAAAGTGTCCCCAAACTCAGCTCTCTCCCGAATCCTTCCTTGCTCCCCAAGAGCCACTGTACGACCCCGTACAACCAAGTGCCTCTACGTCCGCGCTAATGAGAACTTTCGCTCCCGCACGAAAAATGCGTACAGAAAAACGGACCACCATTTGAATAATAGATGCATGACTTATATAAAAACTCTCTTCCTTCCGCAGTACTTAACCCAGATAGTCCTGAATTACTTGTTTTTCAAAATTGATTTATATCTTATCTACATTCATTCACAAGGTTGTAAGGTAGAAAGTAAAAACAATTTTGAGTATTTATTTTTATTTAGTATTTCCAAAAATGGGCGTCCTTCCAGAAGGGCGTCAGGTCAATAAGGGAACATGTTTTTAAAGTATATGACATTGCACAATTAAGTTGTTTTGGTTGTTATACTTTCAAATAAACATAAATAAATTTGAATTATGGGCAAAAACAGCTAATAAATACAAAAAACAAAGAAAATAACCTATACACATTTTTATGCACTAGTATGATAAGACAAAAAGCAACAAACATGAAGCGGTTTGCCACATTTTACGCACATAGTAGTAGTTTTTTTGTGGCAACTTCGACATTTCAGCTGCTTATTCTTTTTTGTTATCTCGTCCGTTGGTAATTCAGCAACATAATGTTTTCTTCCATCAAATCTAGAATCTAGTTTTGCCCTCTTACTAGGATGTCCTCTGCTGGTAGTGACTCTTTCGTTACTTTCAAGATTTGCAGTGACAAATCGACGACGAAATGTCAGATGATCTATGGGTTATTCGTTGTGCTTGTAAAGATCCCAGGCATTTTGCTCTGCAATGTCTATAAAATGTGCAATGATCGGGAAATACCACTTTTTCCCTCTTATGGAGCATCTATATAGGGATACATTTTGGTCAGCTCGATCTATGCCTCCCATATGAGTATTGTAGGAGTGTAATCAATTAGGTTGAAGCACGCTAATCCTTTTCTTTTGGTCCCTGGAAAATCTTGCTACAGAGCATAGTGGTTGCACTCTGTCAAAGTTGGTGGCTACGGTAACAACATTGTTGTCATTCCAACGTACAATGGAAATCCCATATGCTGAGTCAGAACAAATTTCATATGATCCTCCAATTTTTTTTTTATCATTTTGTCTACAGATGATAGAGTACAATTCTTAACTCTGTTTCCTCTTATTGTTCCTGTTGCTTCCGCGCCCCTCTCTTTTAGGTCATGTAGCACAGTAGCATTGAGCTGACTTGTTGGTAATGTATCTACACTTCGATTTTCTTCAGCACCCGGATCTTCATCTGTTACGTCATCAGTTGAATTTAGAGGAGGTGTAACGTTACATTCACACCAGTATTAGGTATTTCCTCATCTTTTGATTCTAGCATGTCCAAAAGTTCCATAAGTGTATATCGTTTTCTGTGAGTACAAAATGACAACATATTACCCTGACGTCCTTCTGGAAGGACGATTGAAAACATTATTGAATTACAACTGACGAAAGCTTTCAATCATAATATCAACCCATAAATAATATAGGTTAATTCTTTAAGATATTATATAACTAGTTTCAGAATTATTGACGCAATATGAAAGAAAATATACATACCCATCGATGACAAGGTCAGTCAGTTCGTCCATGGTAAAATCGGCCCTATTTTCGAGACACAGTTTCTCACTCACTATGGACGACAGCGTCAAATTGACTGTCGCAGCGCGCAACTGACTCTGCCTACTTCATATAACAACGTGTCACAGTCCGTTGCAACAATGCGTTATTCGCAAAAATAAATAATTTCAACAGTGAGTCCAGAAGGACGTCAGGGATATCTGGGTTTTCAGCAAGCACGAGCCGGAAAGGCGTTCGGGCATCACCCACGCTCTTTTGCTTTGAACTTCCTGGAACAACTTAGCACCAGAGATTTTAAACACTACAGGCGAATTAAACCGTAACTAACTACAATTTGCCACTGCGCAGGTGCAGTGAATGTGGCAATGGTTGACGCATTATAGTGACGTTCGCGCTCAAATGTGTTGCTTATTTGTAGTAATGAATATGAACTTAGTTACTTGTAATACAATACAATGAACAGAAGCTAAATGACATTTAAAGCGTTTGCTAAACATTTGACTCCGTGTCCCATGTCAAATCGTGGTATTTTTTCCCCCCTAGCTCCCCCGGAAGTCGGAATTGCACGTGAACAGCTTCATCATCAGTCGTCGCTGAACGCTTTATTAATTAATACTGGACCATAGGTGTCCGCAGAAATTAAATTTTTCCACTGGGAGGAGGGGGGGGGGGGGCAAAACAACTCTGAAACTGCCATTGTTTTGAGATGTGTCATGCCACAAGAAGTAAATTTTATACACTCCTGGAAATGGAAAAAAGAACACATTGCCACGGTGTGTCAGACCCACCATACTTGCTCCGGACACCACTGCGAGAGGGCTGTACAAGCAATGATCACACGCACGGCACAGCGGACACACCAGGAACCGCGGTGTTGGCCGGCGAATGGCGCTAGCTGCGCAGCATTTGTGCACCGCCGCCGTCAGTGTCAGCCAGTTTGCCGTGGCATACGGAGCTCCATCGCAGTCTTTAACACTGGTAGCATGCCGCGACAGCGTGGACGTGAACCGTATGTGCAGTTGACGGACTTTGAGCGAGGGCGTATAGTGGGCATGCGGGAGGCCGGGTGGACGTACCGCCGAATTGCTCAACACGTGGGGCGTGAGGTCTCCACAGTACATCGATGTTGTCGCCAGTGGTCGGCGGAAGGTGCACGTGCCCGTCGACCTGGGACCGGACCGCAGCGACGCACGGATGCACGCCAAGACCGTAGGATCCTACGCAGTGCCGTAGGGGACCGCACCGCCACTTCCCAGCAAATTAGGGACACTGTTGCTCCTGGGGTATCGGCGAGAACCATTCGCAACCGTCTCCATGAAGCTGGGCTACGGTCCCGCACACCGTTAGGCCGTCTTCCGCTCACGCCCCAACATCGTGCAGCCCGCCTGCAGTGGTGTCGCGACAGGCGTGAATGGAGGGACGAATGGAGACGTGTCGTCTTCAGCGATGAGAGTCGCTTCTGCCTTGGTGCCAATGATGGTCGTGTGCGTGTTTGGCGCCGTGCAGGTGAGCGCCACAATCAGGACTGCATACGACCGAGGCACACAGGGCCAACACCCGGCATCATGGTGTGGGGAGCGATCTCCTACACTGGCCGTACACCACTGGTGATCGTCGAGGGGACACTGAATAGTGCACGGTACATCCAAACCGTCATCGAACCCATCGTTCTACCATTCCTAGACCGGCAAGGGAACTTGCTGTTCCAACAGGACAATGCACGTCCGCATGTATCCCGTGCCACCCAACGTGCTCTAGAAGGTGTAAGTCAACTTCCCTGGCCAGCAAGATCTCCGGATCTGTCCCCCATTGAGCATGTTTGGGACTGGATGAAGCGTCGTCTCACGCGGTCTGCACGTCCAGCACGAACGCTGGTCCAACTGAGGCGCCAGGTGGAAATGGCATGGCAAGCCGTTCCACAGGACTACATCCAGCATCTCTACGATCGTCTCCATGGGAGAATAGCAGCCTGCATTGCTGCGAAAGGTGGATATACACTGTACTAGTGCCGACATTGTGCATGCTCTGTTGCCTGTGTCTATGTGCCTGTGGTTCTGTCAGTGTGATCATGTGATGTATCTGACCCCAGGAATATGTCAATAAAGTTTCCCCTTCCTGGGACAATGAATTCACGGTGTTCTTATTTCAATTTCCAGGAGTGTATGTGATAAAAATAATTTATTATTCCAGAGAATTATTTTGATATTTAAAAGGTGAGCATGACTGAAGATTACCTTCAAAGTGAACCTTTTTGTATCATCAAAATGATTAAGAATGTGACACATTTTTTAAGTTGATCTAAATTACACACTTTTACGATTATATTTGACATGTTCGCAACAAAATGATCAACAAACTAGGAAATAAAGCAACGAAATAATTAGAAAAGATAATTTTACTGATATACCAATAATGTTTACTGATTCTGAACGTCGGAAGTGTTACGTAGGAAATAATCAGAAGTGTGAATACTATTGGTTATAAACAAAAAACCAATTATAAAAAGTCTGTGAGTGCACTCCGATTAAAATTACTTTGTGACTGACGTTTCATCAAGCTGTGTGAAAGTGATCAGCAGCCATTCAATCGTAGTGCGTCACAAGCTCGTTACGATGTTGCCTGTTTTGTAGGTACGTGCAGCCCCCTTATGAATCGTGGCTGGCTACACAGTGGCAACACTGCTCACCGCTACTGGAATCACAAAGTAACTTCAACGGGAGGAGCATCTTCCTCGATAGTGAACAGACTTTAACGCATAGAGGTGTGCACACAGTAGTTATTGCACACGGCATTTTGAGGCACTAAACAATGCTCCAGGAAGCGCTGAATTAAGCTATTGTTGATTACCTTAAGAAGACTCATTGTAAAACAGTTTGGAAACACCTCGTAGCCACGTTGGAAACAATACTTGGAAGAAGGTAATCGAGGAAGTCGGCACAGCACATAACAGCGGCTTTTTCCCGCCTTTTTTTTTTCTCCATGCAACACAAGTGGGCTCGTTATGGAAAGCAGAGTTACTTAAAAGCGAGCGAAGCCAGAGCCTCATAATCAAATGTCTGGTGTTCCATTTTCTAAAGAGATGATGGTAGAGTCCACACAGAATAAGATGGCCGATGCGTAGTGGCCAATTTTCGTCCAAAGCCCCGAGCGAGTTCATTCGTTTGTTCAGAAGCGGAGGCGAACAGTGTTTACCACCTTTCACCCAGTCGACGATGACAGAATCAAGACGCACGCCCTGCAGTCTTTCTCAAACGATTTTGCAGAAACTATTCGGTGTAAAAAAAACATTTTTGTGTTACTTGTAGCTTTATATGTTAGATTCATGATGATTTTCCCATCATTTCGTTAAAGGTTACAGTTCTTGTCGTATTTTCATGGAAGTAAAACACTGCGCTAAATTCGAAAAAGTTTGCAAGGAAAATTCGGGTTGCTATGATTTTACTTCTGGTGCATATTACGCAATATGTTACTCCATATGAAATTCAGTTAACATACCGAATTTTTCTTTAGACTTGGATGGAGGCCTCTACCCGTCACCAGTCACGAGAAAACTGATCTGACGTAGCACACTCACTTGCGAACGCGGAGGGCCGGCTATAAAGCCAGTGTTGGAGTATCCACAACATTTCTCACATTTCATAAATGGTTTGACATATCCAAATGTGATTTTGGCATATGATAGCACGCAAAGAGGAGAGTATTTTCCCACATGCTTGTTATGCAAAACATTATCTCCCGTGTTATTCCACTAAATACAGAACTCTTTCGATAAAAGATTAAAATTTTTAGAGGCCATTGATAATTGGTGAAACGAAAAATGCTATGGGTTTTGGAACAACATAACTGATGACATAACACACATACTTTGTACCGAGGATATGCTTTCTCATAAGCTACTGACCTCACTTTTCTTCATTTAACAAACTTAAGAAACAACTGTTTCAGAATTCTCTCGCAGTGGCGTCTGCACGACATGTTAGTGTGGTGACACTATGTAAACTCAACTATGTTTGGACAAAAGAGGCAAATTTTAATATGGCAACGAGTGAAATATGTAGGTTTTGTTCAAAATTCGCCACTCACTATACTTCTCTGAAAATTACAAATGCTTAACAAGCCAAGCGAAAATACACTACTGGCCATTAAAATTGCTACACTACGAAGATGACGTGCTACAGACGCGAAATTTAACTGACAGGAAAAAGATGCTGCGATATGCAAATGATTAGCTTTTCAGAGCATTCACACAAGGTTGGCGCCGGTGGCTATACCTACAACGTGCTGACATGATGAAAGTTTCCAACTGATTTCTCATACACAAACAGCAGTTGACCGGCGTTGCCTGGTGAAACGTTATTGTGATGCCTCGAAATGCGTACCATCACATTTCCGACTTTGATAAAGGTCGGATTGTAGCCTATCGCGATTGCGCTTTATCGTATCGAGACATTGCTGCTCGCGTTGGTCGAGATCCAATGACTGTTAGCACAATATGAGATCGGTGGGTTCAGGAGAGTAATACGGAACGCCGTGCTAGATCTCAAAGGCCTCGTATCACTAGCAGTCGAGATGAGAGGCATCTTAACCGCATGGCTGTAACGGATCGTGCAGCCACGTCTCGATCCCTGAGTCAACAGATGGGGCCGTTTGCAAGACAACAACCATCTGCACAAACAGTTCGACGACGTTTGCAGCAGCATGGACTATCAACTCGGAGTACATGACTGCGGTTACCCTTGACGCTGCATCACAGACAGGAGCGCCTGCGATGGTGTACTCAACGACGAACCTGGGTGCACGAATGGCAAAATGTCATTTTTTCGGATGAATCCAGGTTCTGTTTACAGCATCATGATGGTCGCATCCGTGTTTGGCGACATCACGGTGAACTCACATTGGAAGCGAGTATTCGTCATCGCCATACTGGCATATCACCCGGCGCTATGGTATGGGGTGCCATTGGTTACACGTCTCGGTTACCTCTTGTTCGCACTGACGCCATTTTGAACAGTGGACGTTACATTTCAGATGTGTTAAGACCTGTGGCTCTACCCTTCGTTTGATCCCTGCGAAACCCTACATATCAGCAGCATACTGCAAGACCGCATGTTACAGGTCCTGTACGGGCCTTTCTGGATACAGAAAATGTTCGACTGCTGCCCTGGCCAGCACATTCTCCAGATCTCTCACCAATTGAAAACGTCTGGTCAATGGTGGCCGAGCAACTGGCTCGTCACAATACGCCAGTCACTACTCTTGATGAACTGTGGTATTGTGTTGAAGCTGCATGGGCAGGTGTACCTTTACACACCATCCAAGCTCTGTTTGACTCAATGCCCAGGCGTATCAAGGCCGTTATTACGGCCAGAGGTTGTTGTTCTGGGTACTGATTTCTCAGGATCTATGCACCCAAATTGCATGAAAATGTAATCACATGTCAGTTCTAGTATAATATATTTGTCCAATGAATATCCGTTTATCTTCTGCATTTCTTCTTGGTGTAGCAATTTTAATGACCAGTAGTGTAAGTTTTATTTAGATAAATCAGAAAACAATTAATAATTTAGACCAATGTAATATGGTAACATATGGCGAGATATGAGAATTGTCATACTGTACTCATTTTTTGTGGTACTGTGGAGTGTGTGATGATTTAACACGTATACATAATTAAAATATTTAAACTAGACAAAATTGTATTAAATGAAGTATGTACCAATGTGTGGCTTTCTGCAGTGATAACTATAGTGCGTGGATACCATCCAACACATTGTTTAAGACGATTGCATTAATTGTTCAGCAGTTAATATTTTCAGGGGTTACTGTAAGCACCAAAATTTTGTAAACTGTGTGATAATTTTAACCCTTAGCTTCCCATGTCATTTTCTTTTTGTCACATTCTCTGTTCCAGGAGCAGTCTGAGAGACCCCTATATTTAAATAGCCATAAAAATTGCATTCAGCAGTTTCAGTGAAACAGTTCAGTTTTTTATATGAAAGGTTACATTTACAAATAAATTTTAAAGTTTATTTTTAAGAAAAAATGCATTTAAACAAAAAACTGCACAAAATGAACATAATATTACGTGATTATATTAATATTATAAGTACTCAAATAACTTGCACTCTAAATTTTAATTTTTGCTGTAATTTTGTTTATTATAAATGTGACAATAAAAACACAAAAAGACCTCCCAAACAACATTCAAAAAATGAATATTACACTAGCACTTTTCGAGTTTTTAATTTCCTTCTCAGAGGTTTTCTTTGTACTCGTCTGGTAATTTTTGCAAAGAAATCAAGGTAGATTGGCTTCTTGGAACAATGACCTATACGAGGCGTCTTTCTCTTCTTTGTTGGGTCACAGGTGGAGCATGTTTTGCGTTTTTCCACTCTTTCTACGATGAATTTTACCTTTGGTTCTGCTACAGCCAAAACACGAATGGTTGCATGTAGTTCACAGGGTATGTGATAGTTGTTGACTCGCTTTTTATCTGTGGTGTTGCCAATGAGTTTGCAAGCATCTTCAGAAAATTAAAGCAGATCATATGAATACCGTCTTTGTAGGAACTATGAACGAAAAACGCGTTCACCTCACTTATGTCCAACACGAGGAAAAATAATGCCATTGGCCATCGTTGCAAAAGGCTTCGACACCCAGCGACATTTGTTTCAGTTATGTATATTTGTAACAGAATCTTTCGGTGAAGACTCAGTGTCCACACTTTTGTCTTCATCTCTTTGCTCACTTGTTCCTTTCAAAGAATTCACAAATTCGTCTTCACTTTCGCTCTGCTCCTGTTTTGAATTATGATCACTTTCAATTTCGTTGTCACTGTCGAATCCAACGCCACTTGTTAACCTGTTCTCCGACCGTTTTAACCCTTTTGTGGGCAAAATCATCGAGCAGTTCTTTTTAATGAATGGAGAACAGATAGTAGTTAACAGATAGGTATATTTATCATACAGAATATCAAACTTGCTCCAACTGTGAAAGTGAGGTCACACAACAGCACCGCTCTTTACCTAGTTGGATAGTGCCTGACTATCTCTAGGTTAAGCAAGTTAAGTGCTTTGCACTATTCCTGCGTTTCCTAATATGTATTTTGAGTCGGCCTATCGTGTGTGTTGGTCCTATTTTGTAATGAGCATTTTATGTTAGTTAATAATCGTTACTGTGGTGGTTTTTACTGCCGTAGCAGGTCGGGCCATCTTGTGGTGCCCCTTCTATGTACACTCCTGGAAATGGAAAAAAGAACACATTGACACCGGTGTGTCAGACCCACCATACTTGCTCCGGACACTTCGAGAGGGCTGTACAAGCAATGATCACACGCACGGCACAGCGGACACACCAGGAACCGCGGTGTTGGCCGTCGAATGGCGCTAGCTGCGCAGCATTTGTGCACCGCCGCCGTCAGTGTCAGCCAGTTTGCCGTGGCATACGGAGCTCCATCGCAGTCTTTAACACTGGTAGCATGCCGCGACAGCGTGGACGTGAACCGTATGTGCAGTTGACGGACTTTGAGCGAGGGGAGGCCGGGTGGACGTACCGCCGAATTGCTCAACACGTGGGGCGTGAGGTCTCCACAGTACATCGATGTTGTCGCCAGTGGTCGGCGGAAGGTGCACGTGCCCGTCGACCTGGGACCGGACCGCAGCGACGCACGGATGCACGCCAAGACCGTAGGATCCTACGCAGTGCCGTAGGGGACCGCACCGCCACTTCCCAGCAAATTAGGGACACTGTTGCTCCTGGGGTATCGGCGAGGACCATTCGCAACCGTCTCCATGAAGCTGGGCTACGGTCCCGCACACCGTTAGGCCGTCTTCCGCTCACGCCCCAACATCGTGCAGCCCGCCTCCAGTGGTGTCGCGACAGGCGTGAATGGAGGGACGAATGGAGACGTGTCGTCTTCAGCGATGAGAGTCGCTTCTGCCTTGGTGCCAATGATGGTCGTATGCGTGTTTGGCGCCGTGCAGGTGAGCGCCACAATCAGGACTGCATACGACCGAGGCACACAGGGCCAACACCCGCCATCATGGTGTGGGGAGCGATCTCCTACACTGGCCGTACACCACTGGTGATCGTCGAGGGGACACTGAATAGTGCACGGTACATCCAAACCGTCATCGAACCCATCGTTCTACCATTCCTAGACCGGCAAGGGAACTTGCTGTTCCAACAGGACAATGCACGTCCGCATGTATCCCGTGCCACCCAACGTGCTCTAGAAGGTGTAAGTCAACTACCCTGGCCAGCAAGATCTCCGGATCTGTCCCCCATTGAGCATGTTTGGGACTGGATGAAGCGTCGTCTCACGCGGTCTGCACGTCCAGCACGAACGCTGGTCCAACTGAGGCGCCAGGTGGAAATGGCATGGCAAGCCGTTCCACAGGACTACATCCAGCATCTCTACGATCGTCTCCATGGGAGAATAGCAGCCTGCATTGCTGCGAAAGGTGAATATACACTGTACTAGTGCCGACATTGTGCATGCTCTGTTGCCTGTGTCTATGTGCCTGTGGTTCTGTCAGTGTGATCATGTGATGTATCTGACCCCAGGAATGTGTCAATAAAGTTTCCCCTTCCTGCGACAATGAATTCACGGTGTTCTTATTTCAATTTCCAGGAGTGTATCTGGTTCCCGAGGTTCGAGACCAGTCTGTTCTCTGACTGCTGCGATTTCTCATAGAAAAATTGAGCGGTATGTCTTATTCTTTCCTTTATTGGCTGCACTCTAGTGATGGTATGCAACTCCCTAGTGGGAAAATCACGCGGGAGTTTCATGATCATCCTGAGTACTCTACCCTGGAGGCCCTGTAATCTCCGAATGTGGCAGTCTGCCGCGTTGCCCCACACTACTGCCGCATACTCCATCACCGGCCTTATAAGGGCGAGAAACAGCGTAATGCCGCAGCGTGTGGGTAGGGTTGTCTTCGGGTTCAGGATTGGGTATAGCGCTCTCAATCTGCCATAGGCTTTACCCACAATGTCCCTTATGTGTGGTCCCCACTTGAGGCGCCTGTCTAGGGTCACCCCAAGGTATTTCGCAGTGCGGGTCCATGTGATGGGGTCTCCCATGATCCGCACCGGCTGTAAGTCGATGGGGATTCTTTTCCTCGTAATGATGATTGCCTGGCTTTTGCTGGCATTGTATTTCAGGCGCCCCTTTGTGGCCCATGTACCTAAAGCTTCACATGCCGTCTGCAGGCGGCGGCGCATGAGGTTCACGTTCGCACTTCTGGTATACAACGCGGTGTCGTCGGCGCACAATGCGAGCGAGACTCTGTTAGCCTTTGGCGTGTCCGAGGTATATAAGGAGTACAACAGGGGGCCAAGGACAGAACCCTGTGGTACTCCCGCCCGTATGGGCCTTGCTGTGGATATATCCGCTCCCGCACGGACATTGAACGTTCGTCCACTAAGGTAAGACTTGATGAGACGAACGTGTGGCGTAGGTACCCCCATTGCAAACAGTTTGTAGAGGAGGCCCTTGTGCCACACACAATCGAAGGCCCTAGAGACATCGAGCAGCACTACCCCTGCGTACTGTCGACTCTCCAGGGCACCCATCGCATCCTCCGCAAGACGTAACAGCTGTTGCTCTGTGCTGTGTCCACGTCGGAAGCCGAATTGTTCCGGCGGGATCAGCTCCTCCGCGTTTACGTGAATCATTAGCCTTTTAGAGTACAGGCGCTCAAATACCTTAGAGATTGCTGGTAAAAGGCTGATCGGCCTGTAATTCTGTGGAAGCCTGGTGTCTTTGCCCTGTTTTGGTATGGCAACAACCTCTGCATGTTTCCATGCAGAGGGGAAGTTTCCAGTCTGCATGATTCGATTGAAGATCGCGGTGATGAGGCGAATGGCTGCTTGTGGTAACTGAAGTAGTATTGCATTTTCTAGCTGGTCGCACCCCCCCCCCCCCCCCCCCCGCTTTCCTCGGGTTTAACTGCTTCAATTGTGCCTGTACTTCCTCCTCTGAGAAGTCTTCTATGTCTGCTCCTGCATCACTTTCGTGGAAGACTGGGAGCCGTTGCTGCACTAGACGAATATGCTCCTCATCAATGGGATCCTCTACAGGAGTGAAGTTCTCCGCAAAGACATCGGCCAAGGCACTGGCCTTGGCGTCAGGCTCGCATATCGCCTCACCCCTGACTTGTAGGGGAGGGATGCTTTGACCTTTCCTCAGAAAGTACTTTGTCGTTTTCCAGGCTGACCCATCGTTTATCTGCAAGCTGGCTATTTTCCCTTCCCATTCCCTATTACGATGGCCTTCCACCGCCACTTTCAACTCTCTCCTGAGCCTGTTGAGGAGACGCTTAGTGACAGGACTTCTGGTTACTTGCCATTCCCGAAAGACTCTATTTTTGCTGGCTATTGCGTCTATTAGCTCTGGGGGGAGCTGGCGTGAGAAGTCTTTAATTTTTTGTGGGCCTCTGGGGGACGCATTTGCTACACCCTGTATTGTAGCTGCATTAAGTCTTCTGATTGCCTCATCTGTACCTATGTCAGCAGAGTCTGGGATGTCATTGAGGGTACCTTGCAAGCTCTCTCTAAACTGTTCCCAGTTGACTTTACCTAGTGGCCTTCGGTGGCTCTGGAGTAGCTCGCCTTGAACCTCCAGGTCGAATATTACCGGTAGGTGATCCGACGAGAGCGCGTTTCGGGTTGTCGCAGTTGTGCGGTTGCCCACTCCCTTCAGCAGTGCGAGCACGTCGGGACGGCCGCCTTTTGCAGGGTAGGAGGTGGGATCATACGGTCCCAGGGCGACTACGTTGTGCTGTCGAACCACATTTAACAGGCGACGTCCACTCGTGTTGGTCACTCTGGAGTTCCATTCGGCGTGTTTGGCATTGAGGTCCCCCGCGATAAAGATTTTACCGCGGATGGACAACAATGCCGCGAAGGCCGCCGGGTCCAGTAGTTTACCTGGTGGTCGGTAGGTTGCTACGAATGTGGTTTCGCCTGACGATGCTTTTACTACAACTGCTGTGGCTTCAACTGTGCGAAGTCTTGGCAGTTGCACAATGTGGTGTTTGAGGCAGTTTTTAATATACACTCCTGGAAATGGAAAAAAGAACACATTGACACCGGTGTGTCAGACCCACCATACTTGCTCCGGACACTGCGAGGGGGCTGTACAAGCAATGATCACACGCACGGCACAGCGGACACACCAGGAACCGCGGTGTTGGCCGTCGAATGGTGCTAGCTGCGCAGCATTTGTGCACCGCCGCCGTCAGTGTCAGCCAGTTTGCCGTGGCATACGGAGCTCCATCGCAGTCTTTAACACTGGTAGCATGCCGCGACAGCGTGGACGTGAACCGTATGTGCAGTTGACGGACTTTGAGCGAGGGCGTATAGTGGGCATGCGGGAGGCCGGGTGGACGTACCGCCGAATTGCTCAACACGTGGGGCGTGAGGTCTCCACAGTACATCGATGTTGTCGCCAGTGGTCGGCGGAAGGTGCACGTGCCCGTCGACCTGGGACCGGACCGCAGCGACGCACGGATGCACGCCAAGACCGTAGGATCCTACGCAGTGCCGTAGGGGACCGCACCGCCACTTGCCAGCAAATTAGGGACACTGTTGCTCCTGGGGTATCGGCGAGGACCATTCGCAACCGTCTCCATGCAGCTGGGCTACGGTCCCGCACACCGTTAGGCCGTCGTCCGCTCACGCCCCAACATCGTGCAGCCCGCCTCCAGTGGTGTCGCGACAGGCGTGAATGGAGGGACGAATGGACACGTGTCGTCTTCAGCGATGAGAGTCGCTTCTGCCTTGGTGCCAATGATGGTCGTATGCGTGTTTGGCGCCGTGCAGGTGAGCGCCACAATCAGGACTGCATACGACCGAGGCACACAGGGCCAACACCCGGCATCATGGTGTGGGGAGCGATCTCCTACACTGGCCGTACACCACTGGTGATCGTCGAGGGGACACTGAATAGTGCACGGTACATCCAAACCGTCATCGAACCCATCGTTCTACCATTCCTAGACCGGCAAGGGAACTTGCTGTTCCAACAGGACAATGCACGTCCGCATGTATCCCGTGCCACCCAACGTGCTCTAGAAGGTGTAAGTCAACTACCCTGGCCAGCAAGATCTCCGGATCTGTCCCCCATTGAGCATGTTTGGGACTGGATGAAGCGTCGTCTCACGCGGTCTGCACGTCCAGCACGATCGCTGGTCCAACTGAGGCGCCAGGTGGAAATGGCATGGCAAGCCGTTCCACAGGACTACATCCAGCATCTCTACGATCGTCTCCATGGGAGAATAGCAGCCTGCATTGCTGCGAAAGGTGGATATACACTGTACTAGTGCCGACATTGTGCATGCTCTGTTGCCTGTGTCTATGGGCCTGTGGTTCTGTCAGTGTGATCATGTGATGTATCTGACCCCAGGAATGTGTCAATAAATTTCCCCTTCCTGGGACAATGAATTCACGGTGTTCTTATTTCAATTTCCAGGAGTGTAAATAGCAGTGCCTCCTCCATGTGTTAACCTATCTGTGCGGTGGCATGTGTAATTCGCCGCGCGTACGTAAATACCTGGCTTTAGCTTAGTTTCCGAAACTAGGCATATATCTATTGCCTCGTCCCGGAGAAACTGCCTGAATTCCCCTCCTTGGGTACGTATGCCATTTGCGTTCCAGGTGCAAACTGTTAATCCATGAATGGCGTTATTCATTGGTTATATTGGTTCCAGATGGTTGTTGGGCCTTGTTGGCTGTCGTAATTGCAGTTACTAGGAGCTGCGGTAGTGTTTTCATCATTTCGGCTACCGATATCATTAGAAGGCGCATCTCGCGGAGTTCTTCAGCGATGTTTGTGGAGGTGTTATTCGCGTCATTGGTGTGTTCTGTGGTCTTCACTGTTTCGCTAGTGTTAGCTGCGCTCTCGGTGGCTTGCGCGTTCGCGCTTCTTGCGCCTGCGCACTTGCCACCCGCTGTTGCTTGCGCGTCATTTCGCGGCTTGGCAATGCTGGAGTAACTTACGCCATTTTCGATTTTCCTGGCTTGTGTGGTGTTTTTTCTCGCCGGTATGTTGTTCCTAGTCTGTTTGGTGTCAGCCTTCTTGAAGACCACGCACCCCCTGTAGCTTGCTACGTGGGCGAGCCCACAGTTGCAGCACTTGGGCGTGTTCGTGCTTGGTGCGGGGCAGTCTCTACTTTAGTGCTCCCCTGCGCATTTCACACACCGTGGGGGCATTGTGCAATATCTTGCCACGTGGTTTAACCCTTGGCAGGAGTAGCATTGTGCCCTGCGCCCTTTACCGCGGAACTTCTCAACTTGCACGTTCGTAATGTTTGCACGTTCGTAATGTTCGCGACCCTAGTTACCTGGAATATCTTCCTGTTTTCTACGTTGTCTACTAGGACGACCATGAACAGCGGCGTTTGCCGATTTGTCTTCGGCGTCTTCATGCGTGATACAGCCCTTATTCCGTAGCCTAGGTCCTCAAGTTCCTCTTTCAGATGGTCAGGATCCATCTGGAAGGGGAGTCTGCGGAACACTACCTTCAGGAGCCTCAATGGTTCCGTGCTGTGAGTATATGAGTGCAGCCGTTTATCTTTCACTACCTTCATAATATTGTCGTAGTCCTCTCTGGATTTTGTGAGGACCTTGTAGGTATCTCTGCCTGCCACCTTGAATGATAGTGTGGACGATGTCACACCCTTCAAAAGTATTTGGAGGCTTTTGAAGTCCTCGGTCCATACAATGACTGTTGGGGGGATTTGAACTGTTCTCTGTGTCGGTTCCTCAGTGGGTTCCCCTATTGTTGGTTCCCCCGGCGCGTCCGTGAATGTGACGTACCTATTTGAGGTGTCAAGTGGTCGTACTTGTTTGGGCACCGCTGCTCTGGCCTTGTGCCTCTTTTTCGGCACTTGGAAGCCGTCCTCAGTTAGCTGTACTCCTTTCGTGGCCTTTGTGCCGGCATGTGATGCCTTTTTGCACGTTTGCAAACTGGGAGCTTTTCCTTTCGAGGTGGTTGGCTTTTCTGGGGATGTTATTTGGGAAGTTGCCGCTGGCCTCTTTCGTGGGACATTGTCCTCTCCTAAATCGGTCTGTTTTGGAGGGAGTGTCTTCTCAGAGGCCGCCTCTGAGCACTCCTGCTGGACAGCCGCCCCGTCTGTCGCTGCCTGGTTCCTTCCTGGGAACTCTAAGCTATTACTAGCCACGTCCATTCCCGCGTCTGCAGAGTTACCCTCTTTTGCTGCGTTTGTATCCTCGTCTACTGATATGTCCGGCCGGTTTTTCCCCCCCTCTCCCCTCTCTACAGCCGGTGTTTCACCCCTCTCCTCTCGGGTTGTCTCCTTTCGCGGTTGTTTCATTGTTTGCTTAGGCGACGCTTGTCCTTTCGGAAGTAGCAGTCGCAGAACAGTAGGGGTTTTCCTGTCTTTAGTTGCGCTTGCAAGTGGAAGCTGTGATGGGGGTAGAAGAGCTCTAGTTGGTGGTGATAAGCCTAGGGGGGTTTTTGGAGCTGAGGGCTCCCTGTTTGCACTCGCCTCTTCAGTTCCTAAGATCGCAATGGCCGACCCTCCTGCTTGAGGGACAATTCTCGCTCTCGCCCCGATGATTTTCATGTCCGTCAGCGGAAAGGGAGTCAAAGCTGCCAGGGAGTGTCGGGAGTCGCTTTCGTTGTCACCGTTATCCGTCTCAGGCGACAACACCGACCCTATCGTCCTACCAAGCGCGGGTGACTGGCCAGCGACCAGGCCCTGACTTGGGAAATTCCCTACGCCTCGGGGGGGGGGGGGGGGGGGGGGGCAGATGGAGTATCTGCGGCAGCTAGGCGCTCGATCCAGCCGGAAAGGCAGCACACGGCAGCAAGAAGGCACGCCCCAAACCGCGCCAACCCGCAGCCCACAACCAACACCGACAATTTGCTCAACGGCTGTCGGTAATACAGCCCCTGATGTCCGAATCTTCTTGCAACTTCGCTCCCGATTTAATAAAATCAGGAGCTCGGAAGCCTCAGTGCACGTAAATGTCCGGCCTTAGCGCAGACAAACGAGCGACTGGTCCCGCAAGCGGGTTCCTAAGGCTTGGTGCAGTACCGTATGCGCTCCCGCAGCCCAGCACACGATCACCACACAGTACGGCTGTCACCAAGCGTGTGCAAAAACGGCGGGAACTTCCGATTGGAAGTAGTACTCTACACTGTTCACTAGGTGGTAGCACCGTACAGTGGTGGGAACTGTGAATCCCACGGGACTAGGAGTGAGTTCATTGTTGTGGGAAGCAAGTTTCCCACGGCTCACGAAAGGGTTGAAACAATATCATCAAAGTCAGCAGACAAAGACCTAACTACTGAATCCATAACGCAAAGTCCCAGGTGCGGTCTGTGAGACCGCTAGCACGGAAGAAGCAGTAATTGTGTAGGTCAACGTCACATTCAAGTGCTATTGACAAAGCAAACTACGGCAGCTTCTGGGAAGAACTAGACAAGGCTGTAACCTCCTATGCATTAACAGCGGAGTAACAATAAACGCTAGAGGTCTGTGAGATCGCGCCCGGGACGTTAAACGTTAATATTAAAGCCTTAATGAATGCCGTGGGTTCATTGATATGACAGGATTTGAGTTACGATTAAACGTCGTATTACTACTGAATTGTAAACTATTTGGAGGCACCCATCATCGATAATTTTGCAGATGCCGCCACTTTGCAAATCCGTCACACCAGAGCAGCCTTGCTGTCTGGCCATCCGCTTCTTGCTTGTTTGGAAAAACCGCCCATTAGGTTTTATCGGCGAACACACGGCCTGTAGTGAAAGCTTTTCACACTTCCTCCTCGCTCCTTCAGCTGAACCGACTCTTTATCTTTTGGACCTCAAAACTTTCATCTGGCTGATATCCCGCCAGCATATGCGTTACCTTACAACCATTACTTATAAGCAAAACAGAACTTCCCGATATTATGGAGTTCGAAGTACTGACTGAAATTGCTTGGTAAGTCGCTCGTGTGTAGCGGGATCGACAAGAGCGGCCGATGTCAGGTGACACTGCTGCAGCATTCCCCAACAGTGTATCTATCGCATGTCGAGTATTTAAAAAGTTCATCTTCTTGAAGTAAAGGGCCAGGAGACACAAAGGCGTAAGAGGTCATGTGCAAACGATACTGTTACAAACGACTTACCATTCAATGTTAGGCCCGCTGTTGTCCCTCGTATATGTAACCAAGTATACAACAAGCAGAATTAGTTCTTTTGGGGATGACACTAGTATTGAAACTTTCTGGCAGGTTAAAACTGGGTGCCGGATTGAGACTCGAAATCGGGACTTCTGTCAGTGGTGCTAGTCGTACTTGGATAGCTCAGGCGTTGGAGGTGAAGGTTCCGATTTCGAGTCCCAGTCCGGCAGCCAGTTTCATAACAGCGCACACTTTCAATTACAATCATTGCGGATCTTGAGGAAAGACAAATCAGTAAATCGACATATTTTCATGCAATATGGAATAATGTCATCGGGTAACTCATGTTCAAGAAAGAAAGTCTTCATTACGCGAAAATGGGCTGTATGAATAATATGTGATCACCCACTATCTAATTGTAGATATCTATAAGGGGTTGGGCATTCTCACTACAGCTTCACAGTATGTGGTGCGGCGCTTAAATCCGGACAAACTTCATTTTGAATTTTCCGCCATATCACAGCTCCGCCGAAAGTAACGATTGGCGTTCTTGACAGACGTGGGTATCTAGTAAACAGTCAGAGCCTCAAAATGGCAGAGAAGGGTCGGACAAGTGCGGAGTACAACCGAAGAGCAGCGATTATCGAAAGTCTTTTCGCTGAGCCTTCGCCCGCTGAAATAGTTCGATTCTTCGCGTAACCGCGGTGAACTGTTAATGATATTGTGGCCGAGTGCGAGGTCTGTTCGGTAAAGAATGGTCATAATTTTTTTGACAACATACTTTTCCTCATTCCATAATTTTGATGGTGCTTCACAAAGTAGTCTTCCATGAATGCGGTGCACTTGTCCCAGCGTTTCTAATGTCTCCAAATACATGTTGTAAACAATTTTTTGAGAGGTCCTGTAACGCCGGAAATGTATATCCTCCTATTTCCATCCATTGTACTATAATTTTTTCTCCTTGCTTTGTTACCTCAAGATATGACATTTCTGTCTCTTTATATATTGTAATTGTTTTACTGTTTGTATATATATATTTATGCATTTATGTTTGTTTTGTGAATATTATTTGTATTTATACGCTGGGTCTGGCCTAGGGAAAACTATGCTATCGAACGGATACATCGATAGGTCGTGTCGAGAACCAAAGTGTTGAGGATCTTTGGTAGTGTTAACTCTGTCGCGTGGAGCGCGGGCAGAGGGGGAGTCTGGCTGGAGTAGCGAGTGGAGCAGGTGTGTTGTGTGACGCTCCCGCGAGTTGCCGCGCTTTCGGGGTTTGGCAGCACGTAATTGCGCTCGACTCGCGATGATAGTTTCTGACATGGTGTCGCGGATGGGAAGCATTATCTGGCGCACATCAAGAGCCCGTTTCGTCTGGTGACCGTGTCGAAAAGAAGGCGCGCCAACATCCAGCTTCTGCAACAGCGACGGCCGACAATGAGTGACTGTCGCCACATCCTCGATCGACGGCTTCAAACCTTCGATCAACCAACAAGGAAGACTGGAAGCACGTAAAGTTTTAGAACTGTATGGCAGACCTCAGCTTTTCAAACTTTTAAAATTGTTGCATCACAAAATTACAGCAACTTAGCATGAACCTTTGTTGCTCATTGTCCCAATTGCATTGCCAAGCAGGGTCCCTTCCTTTTCCAAAATGAACCCGAGTGTCGTTCAAATTCAGACGCCAGCATTAAAATACAATCATTCCATTTCACTACTTTAATTTCAAAGTTCAGTTAAAGTATTCATAGCTGGCTACAATACTTAGATTACCCAAGCACAAATTAAGAGTGCTAGTTTTGTTACCATATTTTAGCTTACCTGTGACTGCAGCTCAGCTTGGTACATACTAAATTTTACTATTGTTAATTGTTCAGAATCATTTAATTCAAGTTCAAAGTTAAATCTCTTATTTCTAAATTGCGTAGATTCAAGTAGCTTTTGAAATGATTGTTGAGGTAGTCCAAGACTAACCGTATTTTACTGAATGTCGATGTGCTTCAGAAAGATAGCTCACTATTAACTTCAGTCACTAAATTAACTTTCGATTTTCCGGTTTTATTAATTCTTTTGCTAAAATAAGTCAGAGTGTAGCGAAATTTATTACTTCTGACAAACTTTCAGTTTTCACACTACACTTGTCAACCTTCAGTTGCCACGCTTCTAGTGCTAATTATATGTGTAATAATCTTTCTTTTTCAGTTACTATAGTAATTGTCCTTAGGACTGGCGACCGTAATTTCCCTCAAATCTCAAATATCTAATTACCGCTAGTTGCTTCTTAACATAACGGCCGCACATTTACTTTCTTTATTAACTTTAGCTCTATTTCAAAATTAATTTCCACCAGTTTCATTAGCATTTTTCCTTTCATTTAGATGTAACCCTTTCCTCACTCTTTACCGACAAATTAACCTCGGTGACGATTGCTTTTCCCAAATTTCCATTAGGTACACGCGGTTTAATTTTTCACTGTCATTAAGGTCGATAAGTGAGGGGGATGTTACAGTCCTTCAAAATCGCATCCGCAGCCTTCACCACTGCTTTTGACGATTGATAACGTCTCTCACTAATGCGTTTCTTCATGTTAGGGAATATAAAAAAGTCACATGGGGCTAAATCCGGACTATAGGGAGGATGAGGGATGCACTTCAAGTTGATTTTTGCAACATATTTAGCAACAACACTGGCAATAAGCGGCCGCGTTATCGTGGTGCAGCATCCAGCCTGCTTCATGGAAATGTGGTCTTTTGCGCCTGATATGGACTCGCAATGTTCTGTGGACATCCTTGTAGTATTGTCCAGTTACTGATATGTGTGCAGGTACAACATGCTGATAAACCATTCTATGAATATCAAAGAATGAGATGACCATAACTTTCCCAGCGGAAGCAACCACTTTTGTTTTTTTGGGTGTTGGTGATTAAGAAGATTTCCACACTGAGCTTTGCTATTTGCTCTCAGGATCAAAATGATGTAGCCAAGTTTCATCAGCAGTGATTACATTTGAAAGAAACTCCGGATCTTTCTCTAACATCAACTGCTTGCAGTTCTGCACGCGAATGTCCTTTTATTCGGGAATCAACAGTCTTGGAACCCATCATGCACAAACACGTGTCGTGTGTAATTCTTCTGTCACCAACGTGTGGGTGGTGCCCAATGAAATGTTCGGTATTTCAGAAAGTGATCTTAACGTAATTCGTCGATTCTCTCTCACATTGACAGCAGCAGTGTTGATAAATTGATTGTCTCCCCTGTTTGACAATTTTAAACCACCTTCGAGCTGTGATGTAGGGAAGAACAGACTCTCCATAGGCCTCCTGTAACATTGTATAGGCCTCAGCTGAAGATTTGTTAGGACTAAAGCAGAATTTCAAAGCCGCATATTGTTCCTCGCGTGTTACCTCCATTGCTGCGGTAGGCGATACTGAACATGTCTGACCTTGCCTGCCTATCACAGGCGGGAACCAGGAGTCCCAACAATGAATCTAGTTCGGCGTGTTTGTTGCACATTAAGCCAACAGAATATCATAAGATTAAATTTTAGCGCGAGAAATTATGACCATAAAAAAATTTATGATCATTCTTTATTCAAAAGCCCTCATATAATGGTTCGGAGAAGTCTGGGGAATGTTCTGCTAACGCAACGAGGAAACCTCATTTGAGGAACTGCGGCAGTCATCGTAAAGGCTCTGGCGCTGTTTTCGGAGGACCCGGGGCAGTCGCTAAGAGAATTGGCGACCGTATTGAATGTGAGCGAGCGAACAATGCGTCGGATGGCAGAGGAGGGCCTCCCTCATATGAGTCATTTAGTCCAAAACTGCGTCTCGGATAACGTTGACATGTTCTGGTCAAAGGAGTTCCAGTCCCCGAATAGCCCGGATCTGAACCCCCTCGACAACTATGTTTGGAGCGTAGTCGAAAGAGTTACCAATATGGCGAGGCACCGTAATGTCGCATCTCTACGCACGACTATCGAGGCAGCGTTCGCTGCATTAAAGTGTGCATGCTATCGCTTCAGGAGTAGATTGGAAGCGGTCATTGCGGCTGAAGGGGTTAAACCAAGCAATGTTACTCTTGAATGATACAGCCACTTATATGTAAAAGGATCTTCATTTCTATTTTTATTTTGTTTTAATAAATTTGCTTTTTTAAAAAAAGTTTGATTTGTCTGGCCATAAGCGCCGCAACCTGTATATTCATTCTCCCATGAAGTTTGTTGTAAAGAATCCAGGAACAATGATGCACATAATTACAGTGCCAGAAGAAAAACTGATATTACGTCACATTCAGGTTGTCTTTAGCACAAAAAAAGGACGCACACTGCTGCAGCGAAAATTTTTGGCTATTAGCCACTGATAATGTCTGACGGACATAAAAGAAATTTTGAAAGTAAACTGCAGAAAATTCTGTCGTAATTTTGAAAGTAAACTGCAAAAAATTCTGTCGTAATGTGTAAAAGGTGTTGAGTATGAATTGCTGACCCGCATCTGTAATTTATGAGCATGAAGGCGAGTTTACAAAATAATTTGTGATGTGAACATAACAGGACTCGTTCCACATTATTGCGATCTACTAAACAAATGATCGATGGGACATGAAAGTAACTAACTGATCGCCGAAAAGAAACGCAACAATGACGCCTGCTGTGCTACACCTATTGTAACGTTCTTTAAAATTTATTGAAATGCTTAAATGATCGCCTGAACTGGGAATGCACACAAAACTGCAGTTACCGTGTAGCGTGTTGTAACTTCAAGTGGTATGCTTACTCTGTGTTATTGTTACTAAAATTTATACGAACTGATTGAGAAATGCAACTCCCAATACCAATAAAGAAATACAGTCACCTGAAAATACTTTTAGCCCCTTAGGTACTGAATCCTTGGCGCTGTTCAGAACTGATAACTTTGGTCCCTGTGCACATAACAAATAAATAAAATTGTCTTACCTCTAAAGCAGCAACGGTGGATCGCGTTAAATTCTGCTCCCTCATGAAGAAGAACAAAATATACTAGCTACAGGCTCAGCGGTGTGCAATGCTGTCTCTAATACTTTGAAATATACATGAAATTCTTTTAGGTGATAAATGAAAACATTTAAAAGAAATTTAATGTCTTTAAAAAAGCATGAGCTGACAGGGAGGTGGTAGTGATTTGGGTGAATTACTTTGACTTTTTCAATAGTGTAGTTGTATTATAAGTTAAGTTTGGTTTTCAAAACATTTGACAACTGAAATTACATTACTCAGAAAAATTACATCCTTTTTACCAAATGAAAAACTAACTTTGCTGACGTAGCCACAAACAATAAGATTAGTACAGCAAGTATTATCTAACATTACTAATAAGCAGAAATACAAATAATCAAATTACATATACCTGTGTTAATGAATCTTAGAAACATTATAAAAGGGAAGTATCTAACTAGCCTGTACACCAAATCTGTTTACGTACATTCTGGGGTTACTCAACATAGAACTCATTGTTACCAATTATCATCCAGCTCATTTACACCATCGAGCTGGCAAAAGGAAAGTAATAAAAAAATTAATTTCTTTACCTTGACTGTGAGAAGACTTCTGCTTCCACATTTATATTTCCAATAATACTTGTACTCGTAAAGCTTCTTTGTAATATCAATCCAGTAATCCTTTCCTGTCACAAATTTACATTTCAACATTTAACTTTATGTTCCAGTATAAAATTACTCATCATTTTAACTCCCCATTTTACGGCGGTGTAACACAAAATATTGGTATGAGAAAATTCCTACATTATAGTCTAACACTTGGTGGCTTTACAGATAACAGCACAAAAAACTGCCTACTACATCCTCTTTCGCTCACTGGTGTGCGCCAACTCTGCAATCTCAGACCAGAAGCAGTATCTTTGGCTCTGCGGTGCAAAGTCAGTGATCCGCTTCATACAGCCTGTCAAGAGACATAAATCGTTCATAATATAATAGTTTCATTTTAGTTTACATTTGTATCATTAGAGTATTCTGGTGCCACATATAAGCGTGTCCCAGTAGACTGCTTTCACTGTTCCGCGCAGTATCGTCTGATGGCGAGAGCTGGCAGCGTCCTATACCGACCGGTTATTACGGAGAAGTCACAAATTTTTTGGGCGCTCTAAACTAGGACTGAGGATACGGACTTCACTGAAACGAAGCCTACAAATGTAATTATTTTCAGCAGAAGCAACAATATAAAATCGTATTTCCTTCCATTAGTAGCCAAACTTTCACCTATGATTTAACAGTCAAATCAATTTTGCGACAAAAACGCAGCTTACTGCATGAAATCTATCTATAACGCCTTAGAAATTCTTAAGAAAATGATTTATCTCCTGCTATCTCCTATGGTAAGTGCATGGAAAACGTGTGTTTGAAGACACCCGACTGATCCAACGTTATCTGGATGTACGAATGTTTCAGTGCGATTCCGTCTCTAATGACCTCGATGTGGACAGGACGTTCAACGATGTGGACAGGATCTTCCTTCCTTCCTCTCTTTCCTGAACTGCAATTGGCATGGAAAGTTCGCAATAGAATGTATAATTTGTAGTAGCGCGATGTTCCTGTAATTACGACCTTTGTAAAGCTGATGTTCCTCAAAGTGCTACAGGTAAGCGGTGATCAAAAGTTCGGATGAATGTATATAAACAACTCAGAACCATATACACTCCTGGAAATGGAAAAAAGAACACATTGACACCGGTGTGTCAGACCCACCATACTTGCTCCGGACACTGCGAGAGGGCTGTACAAGCAATGGTCACACGCACGGCACAGCGGACACAACAGGAACCGCGGTGTTGGCCGTCGAATGGCGCTAGCTGCGCAGCATTTGTGCACCGCCGCCGTCAGTGTCAGCCAGTTTGCCGTGGCATACGGAGCTCCATCGCAGTCTTTAACACTGGTAGCATGCCGCGACAGCGTGGACGTGAACCGTATGTGCAGTTGACGGACTTTGAGCGAGGGCGTATAGTGGGCATGCGGGAGGCCGGGTGGACGTACCGCCGAATTGCTCAACACGTGGGGCGTGAGGTCTCCACAGTACATCGATGTTGTCGCCAGTGGTCGGCGGAAGGTGCACGTGCCCGTCGACCTGGGACCGGACCGCAGCGACGCACGGATGCACGCCAAGACCGTAGGATCCTACGCAGTGCCGTAGGGGACCGCACCGCCACTTCCCAGCAAATTAGGGACACTGTTGCTCCTGGGGTATCGGCGAGGACCATTCGCAACCGTCTCCATGAAGCTGGGCTACGGTCCCGCACACCGTTAGGCCGTCTTCCGCTCACGCCCCAACATCGTGCAGCCCGCCTCCAGTGGTGTCGCGACAGGCGTGAATGGAGGGACGAATGGAGACGTGTCGTCTTCAGCGATGAGAGTCGCTTCTGCCTTGGTGCCAATGATGGTCGTATGCGTGTTTGGCGCCGTGCAGGTGAGCGCCACAATCAGGACTGCATACGACCGAGGCACACAGGGCCAACACCCGGCATCATGGTGTGGGGAGCGATCTCCTACACTGGCCATACACCACTGGTGATCGTCGAGGGGACACTGAATAGTGCACAGTACATCCAAACCGTCATCGAACCCATCGTTCTACCATTCCTAGACCGGCAAGGGAACTTGCTGTTCCAACAGGACAATGCACGTCCGCATGTATCCCGTGCCACCCAACGTGCTCTAGAAGGTGTAAGTCAACTACCCTGGCCAGCAAGATCTCCGGATCTGTCCCCCATTGAGCATGTTTGGGACTGTATGAAGCGTCGTCTCACGCGGTCTGCACGTCCAGCACGAACGCTGGTCCAACTGAGGCGCCAGGTGGAAATGGCATGGCAAGCCGTTCCACAGGACTACATCCAGCATCTCTACGATCGTCTCCATGGGAGAATAGTAGCCTGCATTGCTGCGAAAGGTGGATATACACTGTACTAGTGCCGACATTGTGCATGCTCTGTTGCCTGTGTCTATGTGCCTGTGGTTCTGTCAGTGTGATCATGTGATGTATCTGACCCCAGGAATGTGTCAATAAAGTTTCCCCTTCCTGGGACAATGAATTCACGGTGTTCTTATTTCAATTTCCAGGAGTGTATAATGGATCAAATCAGATTCGAATGAATGGTTGCAAAATCTAATTACCTAAATATAAATGGTTTCCCCGCAATTCCCATATTCATTACACATATACGAACAGACAAACACCTTCCGAATTTGAAGGCCCAACGGTACCGACCGGCCTCCGTGTCATCCTCAGCCCTTTGACGTTACCGGATACGGATAGGGAGGGGCATGTGGTCAGCACACCGCTCTTCCGGCCGTTATGATTTTTCGTGACCGCAATTACACATATACGCTTGTGAAAAACTTATGCTGTGCATCCGCAGGAAGATGTAATACATTCGTCTGTGTTCTGGGTGCAACGCACTGGTGGTATTTAGACGCTTGTTGGTGGCTTACCGCCTGACTGCTGTCGCAGCTCCGTCCTCTTCCTGCATTCATGGATTTCTTCTTTGCTGCCTCGTGGCGGACACATACGTGTTGCTCGCCAGTCGTCTTGCCTCAAACTGTTGCACAGCAACGGTTTGGGACGTCCTACGGACCCCTGTATTGTTGAGCAGTTCAGTTTTTTGTCTTAGGGGACATCAGGGGGGGACACGCGGAAAATAATTCCGGCAAACTGTGGAAACTATCCAGCTGTAACAGCAGGGTGTAACTGTACTCTGGGAAACTAGGCTATGTCCATGACCTCCGCGAACAAGGGACCCAAGGCGAACGAAAGAAAGACAGGCATACTTAATACGGTAAGGAAAAGTGCAAAAATTAATAAACGCGATCAGTCAAGTGAAGTCTTTCGCTACGTAACATAGTGAAAAATCGTTCTGGAACATCTTCAGAGATAAACATATGCTAATCATTTACTTCGTTTAATCAGTGGCTCAGTGGTTATGAAGGTATGGGGTTCGATCACTTATGAATCCTATGACCTTTGTGTGTTAATTTGCACTTCTTTCAGCCGGCCGCGGTGGTCTAGCGGTTCCAGGCGCGCAGTCCGGAACCGCGCGACTGCTACGGTCGCAAGTTCGAATCCTGCCTCGGGCATGGATATGTGTGATGTCCTTAGGTTAGTTAGGTTTAAGTAGTTCTAAGTTCTAGGGGACTGATGACCTCAGAAGTTAAGTCCCATAGTGCTCAGAGCCATTTGAACCATTTTTGCACTTCTTTCGTCTCTGACAATATTCGTTCATGTGTGAAAATGCCGAGTAGCACCGCTGATCGGGATCCACGTTAAAGTCTACACTCCCTATAATGATTGTGGAAGTCAGTTCGAAAGTCGGAGGGAGGCAACTGCATACCACCTCTAAATTAACTGTGCATAGTTTAGCTCCGCTGCCTTCAAACCAACCTCCAGGATGAGGACACCTTTACTTTTACATTTACCTTTTTACCCAGGTCAAACATCATTCTGCATTACTACTCGAAAATCCGCTAACTGAATCTATACAACAGAAAGGGACTAGATGTGAGTAAATGTTGTAGGCAGTGCTATGACGGAGCATCTTTCTCTAGTGTTGTATACAGTGGTTAATTTCTAAGGTGGCTATAATTTCAAGCACTCATCTACATACTTTGCCATGATTTACAACCGAAATTAGGTATCATTTGATAGGTTGTACATCGTATATAGGAATATTTAGAGAAGACTGACATTGTCACGTACACCTTGTAAATAGTTGTTAACACTTATTCCATGAAAGGTGATGGAGTGTCTTTATTATCAAAACGTCGTAATGAATGATTGCCTATATTAGTAGAGGTTGGAGTGCCAGTGGAAATGAAACGGCAGGCGTAACTCAAGCCCTCGGTGGGAAAACCCGCACACGTGTGTTGGTCCTGCTTGACACAGGAAGTAGTCAAGACGGACGGGCAGTGGGGGCACTTGAGCGCTCAAGCACAATACAACGGCGGCCGGGCGGTTGTAGCGGGGCCGGAAGGATAACCGGATAATACTTTTGGAAACTCAGAAAATCTTGGACGCAGCAGAGAGGAACGAGGAAGCATAACGTCGGAAATCACGCAGATTGGGTTATTTCCGAGGATTTTTGCTCTGAGAAGGGTACCATTGTATGAATTCCTAATTAACGGGGATAGGTATTGTTGTGTCTAGACCAGACAGTCTAGACACAATGCGAGGTAGCCGAAAGGCACGCGCTTAAACTCACGCAGGCTGGCGTGAGGTCTGAAACAGGATACGTAATGAATGCTATAAAGAAAAGTACGTAGCTTCTGGAATACTTAACTTTAATCCACATTTGTAGAACATCGCTCTTGATAATACATTAATAGAATCTCAATATCTATACTGGTAATGGCGCCTTGCTAGGTCGTAGCAATTGTAGCTGAAGGCTACGCTACTATCGTCTCGGCAAATGAGAGCGTAATTCTCAGTGAACCATGGCTAGCAACGTCGACTGTACAACTGGGACGAGTGCTAGTACGTCTCTCTAGACCTGCCGTGTGGCGGCGCTCGGTCTGCAATTACTGACAGTGGCGACACGCGGGTCCGACGTATACTACCGGACCGCGGCCGATTTAAAAGCTACCACCTAGCAAGTGTGGTGTCTGGCGGTGACACCACAGGCATTTCCTCGCAAACTTTCCGTGCTGGACGACAAAAGACTCAAGCCCTCGGTGGAAAAACCCGCACAGGTGTGTTGGTCTTGCTTGACACAGGAAGTAGCCAAGAGGGTTGGTCGGCGTTCGGAAGAATTTGTAGAGAGGGAGAATATTCCGTGGTTTCGAGAATATGATTTGCTTTCTGCAGCTACGAGGGAGGGGAGCCAAGCTTTGCTGGAAATCCAGCACTGGAGAGAAAGTAGTCTTTCGTTTTGAGCACCCGTGTTTCACAGTCGCTTAGTATCAGATTCTGTTGGTACAGACGGACTTGCTGTCTTTGCTCTCAGGAGATTTTATACTCAGCACAGTTAGGCACTGTACTGTTGCGAACTTATACGATTCTGGACTTTGTCATCAGGTACGGAGTCGTCGTTTTGTACGCAGTGTTCAGTGATTGAGAGCAGTTCTTCTGTCTATATTCACGTTGAGACGTTATCTGATTTCTCTGCCTCGTGATGACTGGGTGTTGTGTGATGTCCTTAGGTTAGTTAGGTTTAAGTAGTTCTAAGTTCTAGGGGACTGATGACCATAGATGTTAAGTCCCATAGTGCTCAGAGCCATTTGAACCACTTTGAACGTTATCTGAATTCCGTCCTTGTGGCTCGGAGTTCGCGTTTCTTGTCTGTAGAACACGGAGAGGAGAAGACAGTAATAGATTATACTAGTCAGAGGACCGCCTTCTGCCGTCCTACTGTTTGAAAGAGTTTATTTTGTGGCTGGAGCTCTTCCATTGTCACAGACATGTACGAGAACCATCACTCCGTCACACCAGATGCAGCACATATGGTGACATTGCTAATTGCTTCGGCTTATTAGGTCTATAAGGCTAAACAGCTGTGATCACGTAAGTTTTATTTCCACTGAGGTTGCACACCACTGTAGATTACCTTTGAAGGTAGTGCCTTGTAGTGTTTAATACTTAGATGATGTCAGTCATGTCGCCTTATTTATATTAGATCGCGTATCCATAAAAAGGGGCAGATTTTGGCAGCTGATCAGTAATATTAGTTAGGTAATATAAACATTTGTAATATAAAGGGGTTTTAATCTACAATAAATGTATAAGCAGAAGCAATAGTTATCATTTGGTAGTTCCCTTAATCATTCATTTATATTTAGGTTATAATTTATATGTTGAAGAGCAAGAAGGAGGAAATAATAACACAATTAAGAGATCCTAAGATCTGCTTCAGGGGGTAATCGGACAGGGCCAAATCTTGATTTTCGCGTTCAGTATTTTCCGTTAACACATTCATTTTACATCCACCTGAAGTAGCATCTTGGAGTGTACAACCAAGAAACTTGTCACAAGTTAATTTTTTTCCTTGAGCGCGCTGTAGAGACTAATCAACAAACTGTATTTTTAAACCAATTAAGAATATCTGAATTTTTGTGGCGACACCATGTTACTACAATAGTATGTAAAAAGCTGTTTCTTAACTGCTTCCAAGGTGACATTAAACCCTTAATGTTGGGCTGGAAGATAGGACGCCGTCTATACCCTTAAAAAGATACTAGTTAACGTCCTTATTTACCTGAAAAACATAATTCTTAAGAGTGAGAAATATAACGAACCGAGTGTAGCTATAGGTTATTCAGTGTAAATTACAACAGTGAATCAGTATAGTACCCAAAGCCTTGAAATATGAGAGTACGGGTATTGCGGCTACGTACAATCTCTTACAAACAGTATTGTCAGAAAGCACAGTTCAACAAAAACGTTTGTGAAAGATGGGCTATCAAGTGTAAATTTCCTAACAAACGAATAAAAACAGTAAAGAAGCACTTCGACCAGCAATGCAAGAACAGGAGGCTGAGAGAACTCATAACTAGGTACCAAAGAAAACTTCGTTTGCCCAGTCACTGGCAACATTTATTCGTAATCAAATACTTTTTTTAAAGGACTTAAGTAAGTTATGGACGCATATGGAGCAATCCAACATTTAAAATGTTTGCTTGTGTGGGCATCCTCCGCAGCAAGCACATAAATACTTGTTTTGTAAACAAAACTGCCTTTCCTGTTGCCACTTTATTTATTTATCCCAGACGCGTTTCACTTTCTTTTGCTCTAAGGCATCATCAGTGGGGTCTACGATTCAGTTTTGTTGGTTTTAAATTATTAAACAGTTCACATTGCGAATTTTTTATGTAAAAAAGTAATTATTTACGAATTGGTGATCTGTGTTTCCTCACATCTGGTCTGGAGGTCGCACTACCACTTTATTACCGACATATAAGCACAACTTTGCGTTCTGACCTTCTTCACACTGTTCACCATGTTTCTCCTTGTTTTTTGTTCTGTACTATTGTTGCCACTTGATATAACTACGAGTATATCGTCGGACACTGCTTTTCGCAACATAAATATTGCAGTTCCATTATGTGTTTCCTCCTCTTTGGCATGTTTACCTACTTGTTGCCAACCTAATGAAGTGTATGTTCAACTATGATAATAATCCTCTTTTGGAGTGTAATTCTGTTATTTATCTATTAGTGCAGAAAATAACATTTTGGCCAGTGTACTTGATCATTCAACAGGGTTTTCTTTTGAGCTTTCGTTTTCTGTATGCAATAAATTTCTTGCAGGGTTAAGAGGTGTTTTCTATTGTTGATTCTAATTATTTTCATATCTTCTGCTCTAGTGGTTGGTTTGTGGTCACATTCTCTTAGGTGTCCTGCAAATGTGGAGTGGTTTGTCCCGTACTTTCAGGCTCTCATGTGTTCTTTGCATCTAACGTCAAATGTTCTGCCTATTTGTCCTATATATCTGTCATCATAGGTGTCTCACTGTAGTTGATATATACCTGCTTTCTGGTTTTTTGGTCAGTTTTGGGACGTATTTTTGTATATAATTGTCTGTTGCGTATGCCATGTTAATTCTCTGTCTTTTGAAAATGTTGGTGAATTTGTGTGTGAGTTTGTGTTTGTGTGTCATTGTGTACCATCTTGTGTTATCTTTTATACTTTTCTGATTATTCTGTGTAGTTGTTATGGTACCGACTGTTTATGTTTGGTTACGTTAAGTTGTTGTCTGTGGTGTGGTGCTCTCTGGTTTTATTTTACTTTTAATTTTGTTGTTTAACTTTGTGACTGCGTTATTATTGTAGCCATTATTTTGTGCTACCTGCATTATTATGTCCAGTTCTTTTTGGCAGCTTTCTTTGGTGAGTGGCACTGTGTTGAGCCTATGGAGATGGGTCGAAGTGCTGCTTGCTTTTGTGAGTGTGGGTGGTTAGAGAATTGGGGAATGATAATGTCCGTTGCTGTTGGTTTACGGCTAATTTTAAACATATGCTTTTTGTTTCGTTTCTTGATCATTATATCTAGAAAGTTAATTTGGTTGATTTGCTCTCTTTCAATTGTGAATTTTTTTATGTATCTCCTAGATGTCAGTATGTAGTTTTTCAATTTTTGTTTGTGGTTCATCTATAAAGCAAAGGATGTCATCCATATATCTGAACCAATACAATATGTTTTATTCTTTTGTTATTATTTTTGTGAAAATGATCAGTTCAGTGTGGTTTACAAAAATATTTGCTAAGGCTTCTTAAACTGGGGACCCCATTGATAGTCCATCTTCTTGTGAATAAAATTCTTAATTGAACTGGAAGTAATTTTGTTCTGTTATGAGCTTTATTAATGTGTGTATATACTTAATCTGTTCATCATGGAGCTGACTAAGTTTTCAGGTTCTTATCTATGATTTCTATGCCTTCTGTATCAAATGAGAGGAGTGTTGCTGTGTCTGTGATTTTTATATCTTTTATTTGTTGTATTAGCTGTGTAGTGTCTTCTTGTACTTTGAAGTTTTCAGACAGTAATTTTAACATGTGTCCTGCAAGTTTGTAAGTGGGGGATTTTCTGAAATCCAGTATTGGTCTCACAGGCAGATTCGGTTTGGGAATTTTTGGTTTGCTTCAGAGGACAGGTGCAGTGGGATTGATCTGTGTCAACTTTCTGTTCTCTGTGTTAATCAGTATGATATCAATATTTTAGAGTGTTTTCTACTTTTGTCTTGAGTGTCTGTTGGGTCTAATTTTCATTTTGTAGTGTTATTTTGTGCAATGAATTCTTGTGTTTTTTCAATGTAATGTTCTTTGTCTGTCAGTACTACTGTGTTCCGCTTGTCTGCTTTTGAAATAATAACAATTTCATTTTGAAGTTTTCGCCTACGTTTTCTGAGTGTTGCCGAGTCTGTTTTTGTTGTTTTTGTGTTGTTGTTCTTTTTTTACTAGTTCTCTAGTTAGTCCAATATTGACACTGCTGCCCGCATCTCGTGGCCGTGCGGTAGCGTTCTCGCTTCCCACGCCCGGGTTCCCGGGTTCGATTCCCGGCGGGGTCAGGGATTTTCTCTGCCTCGTGATGGCTGGGTGTTGTGTGCTGTCCTTAGGTTAGTTAGGTTTAAGTAGTTCTAAGTTCTAGGGGACTGATGACCATAGATGTTAAGTCCCATAGTGCTCAGAGCCATTGACACTGCTGTTTTCATTCCTATCTTCCCTTGTCAAAACACTTTCTGCTCCTATAATTATGTTTTCTAAGTAATCTTCCTCTATTTCTGAATTTACATTGTATTATAATCCTTCCTCCAACACTTGTCTTTCTTTACTGTTTAACTGTGTGTCACTAAGGTTCACTAATCTTGGGTAGAATTTGTGTGTGCGTTTTCCTTGGCTGTGTGTAAAGGTATTGTGTTGTGACTGGAGTTTTTTGAGTTGGTTGATCTTTCTTATATGACCTGTTTCCATTCTTTGTAAAGCAGTCTTTGTGTGCTTTTCGACCTTATTGACCAGATGGGAGAAAACTGTATTATTATTAATGGCGTGTGCGAGTTGTAAATGTGTCTTATACAACTCAACTTAGATCCTGTTTTTTAGAGTATAGGGATTTGATTTCGTATTTTAACCACATTTTCTGAGCAGCGTGCGCTGGGTGAACATTTTACAGTGATATATTTAGGTACAAGATCATTACATTTGCGTATGTTGTTGAATTTTATGTGTTGTATGGTTCTATGGATGTTCAGATGAAGTCTTCCGAATTTCTGGTATAGACCACATGGAAATGCCTGGCATGGCGTGAATAACAAGTTTGTTTATGTGGCCATCCTCCGTAACAAGCGTATAAATAATTATTTTGTAAATAAAACTCTCTCTCTCTCATACATACACACGGTATAAACATCATGAATAGAAATTAGTCTTCAACATATACTTCGTTAGGTTGATAACCAGTAGGTAAACATGCCAAAAAGGAGGAAACACTTAATGGAGTTGCAATATTTACGTTGTGAAAAGCAGTGTCCGACGAAATAGTTATATTAAGTGGCAAAAGAAGAATAGTACACCACAAAAAAACAAGGAGAAGTATGGTGAACAGTGTGAAGAAGGTCAAACGCAAAGTTGGGCTTGTATGTCAGCAATAACGTTGTAGTGCGACCTCCAGACCAGATGTGAGTAAACGCAGATCAGCAAATCGTAGGTAATCACTTTTTTTACATCAAAAAATTGCGACGTGACCTGTTTAATAATCTAAAGCTAACAAAACTGTATCGTTATAGATCCCACTGATGATGCCTTAGAACAAGAAAAAGGCGAAACGCGTCTGGGAAAAATACATTAATTGGCAGCAGGAAAGGTAGTTTTATTTACAAAACAAGTAATCAAAACATTTGTTCATATCTACTGTCTGTGACAAGGTGCATAAAAATCAAGGACAATAATTCACCTGTGATATTTCCTCGTGACATTTCTTTCCTGATGTCGATAAGAAGTTTATTTCCAGTATAAATATCGAAACAGTCTCGTGTAAAAGACTTGGCAAAACTAATATCGAGCAATGCTGTCGTATGCAAAATCGTCTTTATGTATCTGTTACCGGCCAAACCCGATTTTAGGATGAACTAGTTTCGCCTAGGTCGAACTCGTTCATCATGTTACCGATAGGATAACATAGTTTAGCCTAGGCCGAATCGGTTTATCCTAGTTGGAATTTACATGCTTTGGGATAAACTGGTACGTTCTAGTCTGAACTAATTTCACCTAGTCTGTATCTTCTATAAGCTTTTCAAAGTAAACTGAATAAATGAATAGAAATAAAATAGTCAAAATGATTCATTAAAGTTATTTATTAACTAATCAGTAATTTCACATCTGTCACTAGATCAACTTATATATATCAATCCACAGAAAACACCTTATCTGCAATTTGCTTATTTACTTATTTTTGCAAGGTTTACTTTGGTGGCACTTAGAATTGCAGAGTACTTTTTCTTACTGTTGCATTTGTTTGTTGTAGTTTTTCGTGCAACTGCATTTCACGAAGCCTTCCCCTGATTCAACAGAATGTTTTATGGCTGCAGTACTTAAAGATATTTCAATATCCTAGTTAGTATCATCCACACCTAAAAACTTCTGAATGCAGACGTCGAAATCAGCTGCAAAAAAAATTAAAAAGAAGTTTAAACAATTATTTCTTTAGTTTAAATACAAGAAATTACGGAAAATTGTAACAAAATTATGCCTCCAATAATGTTTTTGAAGTACGCCCTGTTTGGTGCCAACTTTGTAGACGTCCTCATCAGTCATTTGAAGTAATACTCCAATTATGTTTCGAATGTCACCTCTGCCTATATCTACATCTGGAATAGGTATGGTTACGTTGTTTCCATTGTCAAATAGTGGACGGGATTTGTCAGAAGATTTCATTCTTTTAGCTTTTTTTCTATCACAATTTTTGTAGCATTTTGAATGTCGTTTGTGTCAATTGTTTTATGCAACAGTGGTAAGCTCGATTCTTCATGAATTGGACATACCTTAATCCTTCCGACCACTTCGTCGAATTGTTGTCCTTTAACCAAGAACTTATCATATTTTCAATGTCTTGGTTGGCACGTTCAACAGAACCCTGACTTTGGCTGTGCCTTGGTTTCCCTTGCAAATTTTCAGTTCTGACCAATCAATTGCGAGTTCCCTTATTACATATTGACAAATTCTCTGTCATTATCAGATTGATGAATGCACGGCGCCCCTACAGTTAGGAATATGTCATTCAAATGATAAGCCATTTCTTCAGCCCTCTTTGTTATTAATGCACGAAGGAGAACAAATTTTGTGAGATTGTCTTGGTAAATTAGAATGAATTTTAAATTCCCGTCTGGTTGTGTTTTGAAATCAATCAAATCGACTTGACATCCGCTATTAATTTCCAAATGGAGAATTGGCTTTGAAACTAGCCCTCTTTTCTTTTTTGTCTTCTTTTGTTGACAAACATCACACATTGATAAATAGAGGCATATCATTTCCTTTTTTATATTGGCATATTTTTTTGATGTCTCGGCTAACATCCTATCGTGACCACCATGATCCACAGCTACATAAGCTTCGTCAATCACATCATAAAGTTCATAAGCTGGAACGAAGTATTTTATATTCCCAGAATTATTTTATATTCCCTTCACACCGTGCAATGCGTTTTTTCACATTACCAATTTTCAAAACAGCAACTCGATTCAGTCTTCTTTTTTGTAATGATGTTCTTTTTTCCAACTTTTCCGCGTCGTCTACCTGTTTAACCAAATCCGCATATTCGTCTGCTGATAACACGTTATAATGAGTAGACTTTTTGTTTTCACTCTGCAAAATTTCCCTCAGAAACTTTTCTCTCCACAGTTTTTGATTGGCTTGTCTACTACACGAAGGCTCATCCATGATGAAAAGCCTCACAATAATTATACTAGGATTACAGTAAAATCTTTTAAACGCAACCAGCAACATAACACGCGCACTCGTCGATGCAAAATACCGTTCAAAACAAAGAACAGAGCGAGCGAAGAGCGGTTGAGAGGCTCGAGGGACGAGCCAGAGATGATTCGGGGATTCCCCTTTCATACAGGCGGCGAATCCGTTCCGTCTAGGCAAAATTAGTTCAGATTAGGACGTACCAGTTTATGTTAAAGCATATAAATTCTAACTACGATAGGCCGATTCGACCTAGGCTAAACTGTTTTATCCTGTCGGTAACAGGATGAACGAGTTTGACCTAGGCGAAACTAGTTTTCATCCTAAAATCGGGTTTGGCCGGTAACATATCTAACAAAATCTACAACACTTAAAAAAGCTGGGGTTTTTCTCAAGCTCAAAATATTTGAAATATAAGTATGTTCTAAACTGAATGGGGAACAGGTACTTGGTCTATGAATAGAAGAAGGGCAGTGTGTACGATGAAGGCTTGTTTGACTGGCACGCGAGCGTTAACAGAAATGTCGAAAGATTTTAACTGGTAGAACTCGAAGAAATAGACCTAACGCCTCGCAAGGACGTATTGTGAGAGATGATGAACGGAGCATTTTTGATTAGTGGAGAATTCCGTGAGGGCAGGCTTGAAGGAGGCAATTTTTAGCATCTTGCCCCACGGCTGCTATGACTGTAGTTACACCCCTGTTTGATATCCAGTAGTTGTAGAATAGTATAACGGATTCTGAACAAAAACTTAATGAATTATCTCGAACAGAATGACCCCCTCCGTACCAACCACCATGTATTCCGAAATCATCGGATATTTAAAATGTAGTTGACATTTTTCTCACAAGACGTCCTGAAAGAGACGGATGATCAGGGTAAAAGCAGCATTTCTTGGCTTCCGAATGACATTTGGCACAGTACGGGAGCAACACTTATTAATGGAAGTACAAATTTTATGCGATGTCCACCGAAATTTGTGTGATGGACTGTCATCGACAGAAATAGAAGTAATTACCGCCATGCACCAGGGAAGTGTGTTGGAACCCTTGCTGTTCGTGTCATATATTAATCATTTGCCAGAGAATATTAACAGTAACGTCAGATCTCTGGTAGATGAATCAGTTATCTATATGAAGTACTAACCGACAAAAGTTCTTGCAGATGTTGGTATGATTTCAAAGTGGCGCAAAGATTAGCAATTTGCTTTCAATATACAGAAATTTTTATTCTGTGCAGTTGAGAGGTGGCATGAGCCCCCTCTCATATTTCTATCTTACGATTCTCCTCTATAATTGCATGCGGTGGAAAGTTGCTATTCCTTCACGCGCGGACTTCCCACGCAGCGTCTCTCGTCACCCGGGTGGTCCGGTGACAGGCGGGCTCTGCTGATCTGGAAAGCTTTAAGCCGACGGGTGTGAGGAAGTCGAGTGAATGCTTTGCAGACACCGACATTGTCAAGAGGCACGCCCGCAGAGCTTGAAGTAGTGGCTGGGCTAGAGGTTCCGTTACTTCGCAGAAACTTAGCGAAAACACTTTCTGGCGGGCTACCAGCGAGGCGTGGGAATGACTTGTGTACCCAGGCAGCTGTGGCGGGAAAATTCCCGCACTTTCTGCAAAATAGTAACTGTGATTGGCTTGCTCAGGGCATAGCTCCGTGACGTAGCAAGATCGGCGCAGAAATTGGCGCCAAGAATCTCCATTGGTGGAATGGTAGCGTTCCGGCAATGGAGTGGAATTTCCGCCGGTTTTCGAGTTGCTGATTGGAACGTTTAACCACGGCCACTGTCGTGGGGGCGGGAATGTTCTGTGTTCGGTTTTTGTACGGGTGCTCTTGTGGGTAGTCGTCTCTCGCCTTTCGGTCGAGGACATCGAAGCAACCAGCCAACGGCTCCGGTACGGCAGATCGTGTTCTGGGAGTCAAGAAGTCGGTTTGGTAATGTATGTCCGCAGCACCGGCAGATAGGGATTTTCCTAGGTGACAATCAGAGCTCAGCAGAGTGCGCCTGTTCGTCTTTTTTTTTCCTAACTTTGTTCTGTCTTGGGTAGCAGCAATTAATGGTGGGTTGGCTATGTGTTTTCTCTAAGAATTGAGTTGCTAGGAATTGGCTGCACATACCACTTCGTCATAATCCTCACAATCTAGTTTAGGGACAACTTCAATTTCACAGCGTTTGTTTAAGTATCCAATTAGAGCCAATTTGATATATTGTTAATGTTTCATGTGTTGTTGTTTATTATTTTGTGTTTAGTCTTAATAAATCATATTGTTATTTTGGACAGAACTTTCATTCTGTTAATAGATAGAGCAACCCCATCATTCCTCACTATGTTAATGAAACCTTCGTTTAATTAACTTATTTAACAAATTAAATTATTGCAGGTGCCAAACTCTCTTCTACTCCACTGGCAGGGTTGATTAGAGTCAGTTCGCGTATTTTTTTTATCCTTGTGCAACAGGAAAAGTTGGAGTTAGAAAAGGGGGGGCTTAGAGCATCATGTACATATGTAAATTCTCTAAGAATTGAGTGTTAAAAACACTGCTAGCCCCGGCACCTCGCATAATATGGCGACCCTTGGCCTCGGATCTTCCCTGTGAATCTCTGATAAGCAAACAGGATTCTTAGTAGGAACATTCAATTTTTTTCTCTCTTTTTTTTATTGATTAATACCCAAGTTTTTTTTCCGGTAGTTCCGCGTTTAGTTTTAAGTAGCGGCGCATGATTACAGTTTTTGTTTTCAGTGTATATATTTTTTTGTTTTTTTTTTGTTCATTGTTTTTTTGTGTTTCGTTGGTGTGGTGTCCGTACCACATCGCACTTTGTCGGATTTGTGTGCGGTTTCTGTACCACTTCAAATTGTGCTTGTAATTACAGCGTTGGAACAGCGTTGTTGAAATTTTGTGTCTATGTGTAAAAATATATGGAGTAGATTAATTTTATTGTGCATTTTAGATAAATTTGTTTTTCATGAATGATAACGAGAAGTAAGGCACGACTATTATCGAGCGAAGCTAAAACAAAAGAGGATAGCATAATGGATAAGGGGCAGTTTAACGGGAATAGGTTCGGAGATGAGATGGGCACATTTTTAGCAGGACAGGACGCCAGGGTCTTTGATGAGGAAGGTGATTTGGACGCGATCTCAGAGCAGCGTTGCGGCCGTGATTATGATAGTGAAGTAGAGGATGAAACAGAGACAGTCACACAGGTCGAGACGGTAGCAGAAGTTTATAATCAAACGAACGAGAGCAGACAGGGGCCAGCTCGGCCACGTCAGAGCTCTAGCGCCCAGGTGTCCAGAGTTACATCACCCATGGGTGACGAGGATCAAAATGATGACATTAACCCAATACTGAGCTTCCTACGATCAATGAAAGAAGAAGCTGACGAACAACGTAAGAGGGAGAAGGAAGAAGCTGACGAACAGCGTAAGAGGGAGAAGGAAGAAGAGGAGAAACAACGTAAGAAGGAGAAGGAAGAAGAGGAGAAACAACGTAAGAAGGAGAAGGAAGAAGCTGACGAACAGCGTAAGAAGGACACTGAGGCAATAATTTCGCATATAGGGGAAATTCGTGGGGAATTACTAACAATAAAGAAAGAATGTGGAGAGGTAAAACAAATGTCAATGGCAGCACAAAAAGTAGCAGGCCTGGCTAAAACGGCAGCAATAGGGGCAATGAAAGTCGCGGAAGCAACTTCTAAACTCGCAGGGCGCTTGCGACGTACAACACAATCCCACTCAAAATCCCTAGCGTTCTTAAAAATTCAGGGTAATATCGCGGTTGCGAACAACACGAAACGAATGGAAGAAGTAGAGAGTCGGATAGCAAAACTAGAGCGAAACGGGCACACGAGCACTGCGCGTTCGGATACCAATGATGGAGTACACAGAATTGTGTCTCCGAGGAAAAGCCCGCCGTGCTCTAGCCCAATGACCGAGTGCGGAACTAACAATGCACACGCAGAAACAGCGAGTAATAGCTCCAATAATTGTAGCCCACTTGTGAATTCTGAGTGCCACTTCCACTGTGATACAGAGGTAGCACATCACAGTTATCACCAAGATAGAACAGGACACTCAGCAGACGTGCAAGTATCGGAAACGAGTGACAACACCAGTGCGAGGATCAGACAGGATTTTGATCAGAATCATTTCCTGTCGATACTAAAATTCCAGAAGTTCAAAGAAAATGGAGGGTCGATGCATCCGAAGAGCTGGGTGATGCAGTTTACAAATTCATTACCGGCATCATGGCCAACCCAGGCAAAATTAGAATTCATGTGTGGACACATCGAAGGCCAAGCCGCGGAAAAGATGCGGGGTGTAGCAGTGACGTGTCGGACTTATCAGGAATTTGTTGGTGCATTCCTGCGGACCTACTGGTCAAAGGAAACGCAGGACAGGATTAAAGATGAAATAATATTTTGTCCTGAACTGGAAGTGTCCGGGTATAGGAGCGCAACCAAATTTCTTGATGAGTTACTCAAGAAGAATCAATTTTTAGATAGTCCATATAGCAACGGAGAAATCATTAAATTTTGCTTTTCCAAATTGCCAGTTAGGTACCAACAGACACTTGTCGGGAAGTGTAGATCTGACATAGAAGCATTCAAGAGTCTATTGCGCGAACTCGAAGTAGTCTTTGATAAACAAGACGCAAAGGACAGGAAGAAGGGGCAAAGTAACAAATACCACGGGCCAGGAAGGGAAGACGACAACAGATCGCATAATCGCACTGGTCAGTTAGGAAACCAGGGTTACGGAAGTCAAGGTTACGCTATTCAAGGTTATGGAAACCAAAGACACGGAAACCAGAACGTCAGGGAGCAGGGTCAATCTAGACAAGGAATCTGGGATAGGAGGAATAACGAACGGCAAAGCGACCGTAATTGGAGAGAGCGAAACCAAGGACAACAGTGGAACCAGGAGATTGAAACTAGACCCGCAAATCCTAATGCACGTCAGAGGAGGGGGAGCTTAACAAGGGATTGACGCCAGACTAGTGCGAACACAGGCCGCCGGAATTTCGCACGTAATCTCGGACCTGGCCAACTACGGATGATACATTACGAAGATTTATCAGAAATCCTGCTCGAGGAACATAAAGCAACTCCTCGACAAGATCGGCAGCCTCTTATCACAGTAGCAATAGCTGAAAAGAGTATGAATGCGATAATAGATAGTGGAAGCTACATAACAGCAATATCTGAGGCAGCATACAAGATGTGCTCTCAGGAGATGGACTGGCCTGTCCTATCGGTTAAGAAAACCAAAATAAAAGGGGCATTAGCGGGAAAATGTACGGAGGTCACCCAACAAACAAGACTGGAATTCTCCTGCCAAGGACACAAAATAGAGTCTAACTTCTGGATTGTGCCAAATCTGGCGATCGACATGATAATAGGAACGGACTTCCTAAATGAACATGAAGCGATAGTTGATCTAGGACGAGGTGAAGTGGTTTTGAGGAAAGGGAATCCCGTCCACATTAAATTCGACGATCAGCTGATCCCAGCTCAACTACCGTCTAACTGTGTACGGATAAACTATGCGTGTCTGAAAGACAGAAAGGAAGAACAGGTCGACGTTGCGGGTAGGGGAGCGGACACAGATGAGAATGAAGTCAGAATAATGGGGGAAATAAAGGACAAAATAGGAGAAAAAGTGGAAGCAATAAAGAATATAAGGTGCGACCACCGCAAAGAACTTCATAAATTACTAGTAGAACATGCGGAGGTCTTCATTCCCAAGACAGGATCAATAAAGAACTTCCAATATGAATTTCGTGTACGTCCGCACAATCAGTTTCGTGTGCCACCCTATCCAATCCCCTTGGCATATCGACAGAAAGTAGCAGCCGAAATTACGCGAATGTTGAGTGAAGGAATAATAGAACCTACGGCTTCAGCCTATAATAACCCGTTAAGAGTAGTCGGGAAGGCAGATGGTAGTATTCGTTTAGTCTTGGACTCGCGACAAATTAATACCATAATAGAACCCGAAACAGACAGACCGGAACGATTAGAGGAACTCTTACAAAACTTCCATGGAATATCAATCTTCTCATCAGTTGATCTAAAATCGAGTTTCTGGCAGATCGAGCTCCATCCAAATTGCAGACAGTACACAGCCTTTTTAGCATTTGGAAGATGTTACCGGTTTCGTCGTCTACCATTTGGTTTGAACGTTTCATCTGCCGCATTCATTCGGGGGCTGGACGGCATACTAAGCGATAATTTGAAACGTCATGTCACCAGCTATGTGGACGATTTGCTGATCGCGGAGAAATCTTGGGGAGAGCACAATGCGGTCCTCGGTGAACTCCTTGCGACATTCAAGGAATACGGAGTGACTATCAATATCGAAAAATCGAATTTTGGGACGTCCTCTGTCAAATTTCTGGGACATATCATCACGGGTGAGGGCATTGCGCCAAATCCCGAAAAGATCGAAGCGATTGAAAAGTTTCCCATTCCTACGACAAAGAAGAAGTTAAGGGGGTTCTTGGGGATCATAAATTTTTACAACCGCTTTATACATGTCAAAACTCAGAGCAGTCCTAGGTTGCATCAACTTACAGGAAAGAAGATTCCTTTGGAATGGGATGAGGCGGCCGAATCCGAATGGAAAGCATTAAAATTCGCATTATTACAAGCACCCATCCTATCACACCCTAACTTAGCAGAAGAGCTTTGCATAGTAACGGACAGTTCATACTCAGGTCTGGGTGTCATGGTGTTCCAAGACTATGTACATGAAGGAAACAGGGTGTGGAAGACAATTGCGTTTGGTAGCAGAGTACTAGCCAAGAGTGAGAGGAATTACTCAGTAACCGAGTTAGAGGCGCTGGCTATTGTATGGGCGTTTGAAAAATTCAGATACCTTCTGTTTGGTCGCAAGACGAGGGTCTACACAGACCACAAGGCACTCGAGTTCTTGATGACTGCAAAGCTTAATCACAGGCGGCTCATTAGGTGGGCATCATATCTGCAGCAGTACAACTTTTCGATAGAATATATCCCCGGCAGTCAGAACATTATTGCAGACGCCTTATCACGGTCACCGATCGGATTTGAGCACAACATGGAAGAAGATCTGGAGGAAAATCACTACTGCCTTTTCTATATGCAGAAAGTAGCCTTTGAAAATTTTATTACCTGTAGTATGCATGACATCAAGAAGGAGCAAGACAAGGACCCTGCCCTAGTGTTATTGAAACAGAAATGGATAGACAGAAGACACGCCACCATCAGGCAGTTCTACCTCTTGCGGAAAGGCATAATTTTCCACCGAAATTATGCCAATGACACTGAATGGGGGGTATGCATCCCTGAACACCTAATAAACAAGGTTATATGGCATACTCACCTCAGCTATGGACACTTCGGACCACGCAAGTGCAATCTCAAGCTAAGGACCATGTGTTACTTTCGAAACATGGAGCGTCGAATTCGGAGGGTACTGTCGGTGTGTAAAGACTGCCAAAAGGCTAAGCACACCACTGTGAGCATGCAGGCACCATTATACCCAATCGTACCGACCAAATTAAGACAATTAGCAGCAACAGATTTGATGGGACCTTTGCCAAGAACAAGAAGAGGATATACTTACGTATTAGTGTTTGTTGAACTAACGTCCAAATACGTTACCTTTACGCCACTGAAGAGGGCGACAGGACGAACTGTATCTCGAGCCCTAATCCGGGATTTCCTACAACAGGTTGGTCATGTGAGTAAAATTATTTCTGATAACGGGCCACAGTTTAAGTCAAAAACTTGGAAGGAGACGTTGCGTCGGTGTAAAATTGATCCCATTTTTATATCTTCGCACCATCCGAGCTCGAATGCTGCAGAACGGGTTATTAAAGAACTCGGAAACGTGTGCCGGTTGTACTGTAACAAACAGCACACGACATGGGACGTTTTCCTTAAAGACTTCCAGGAGGTGATCAATGAGGCACCCCATGGGATAACAAAATTGGCACCCATTACAGTACTGAAAAACCGGATTCCTAAGGACTTGATAACCGATGTCGTAAACTTCCCACCAAGTGCGCGAACGCAGCACCAAGCCATAGTGGATTTGGCTCTCAAGAGGATACGTGCTGCAGCAGAGGTCAGGAAGAGACGTGCCGACAGGGGAGCTCGTCTACGACACTTCCACATTGGACAAAAGGTGCTCGTTAAGTCTTTCCGACTTTCGAACAAACAAAAAATGAAATGCCAAAAATTCTATTCTATTTACAACGGCCCGTACCGTATAAGGAGAGCAGCTCACCACAATGCTTATGAATTAGAGACGCTGAAAGGAAAGAAGTCCATAGGACTCCACCACATCTCTCACATAAAGGAGTTCGTGGAATAGAGTAGTGTAAGTGGTGTACGTAGTAGAATGGGCAAATACGTGAACCTTGCTATAGTAGTAGTGTAAGTGGTGTACAGAGTAGAATAGGCAAAGATATGAACCTTTCTTCGGGGAACAATAATCGTTGCATTAATAGATTAAGATTGTTAAAGTATTAACACGCTGCGTTTTCTCGCATAAGAATTTACTGCTGCTAATTTTTTTTCTGTTTATGTTCGCAAGCTCCACTGTCAATGCGATAAGAGGCACTACCTTTCCATGAGCAATGTTTTTGTCCTTTCCAATCTGGTGTCCATGTTAAGGGATAGTGATGAGTGACGAGATGTCGCACAAACGGGCGCATACAAGAACGTGCTCTTAGAAGCGTTCTGAGAAGTCGTGATACGCTCCATAGCGGCCACAGCCAGTTCGTGAGACGTTCATACCAATGCTTGCAGGCACGCGTCAGTGCACTGCAAGATTGTGGTATATTGCGAGATTTCGAGGATGAATATTGGCAGTATAGTTTTTGCAGAGCTGCGCCAGCATCGTTGTCTTGCTAGTCGGGGTGAACCTGTGAGCGTTTGACTCCAATGGTGCCCTAGGGCCTAGACGGTAGAAATGCGGGCATAAAGCCTACCATGCCAATGTGCTGGTTGGGGATTTAGCATGCTGCTTGCGACTGTCACAGATGAATAACCAGTGACTCATACTAGGATATTCGTGACATACTGTGTAGCTGGCGTGTGATGGGCGACTGAATCCTCAACAGGAACCAGACTTGGCTGGGTCAAATTACATTGCCTCTGGAAAGGTGCGCTTTCATTGCTAAGACTGCATCACATACAAAATTAAGTTCAACTATAAATTTATTGTCTTGTATAGCCATGGCTAACCCAGTCTCTGGAGTTTCAGTGAGGCGTAGTGAGAACTCGGAGGCCGTGTCGTACGGCGCGCACATCACTGTCGTCAATAGCGGCGAGCAGCGAGATATCTCAGCGTAACAGGAATTATGTAAGAGTAGTGTATAAGGTAAACAAAAAAAAAAAAAAAAATAAATAAATAAATAAATAAATAAATAAAAGGGAAAGTAAGTTATACTAGGATAAGTTAAACTGTAGGATTTAACAATAACTAGATTAATATTGTGGGGGTTTTCTACCACAAGTGTGGCGCGCGCCTGTTGGGATGCTATTTTTCAGGTCATCAAATCACAGACTCGAGATGGAGGGACGACCGGCGAGCGAAAGTAGTATAGTTGCATGTTCTTTATAGCACAGTAAAACTTAGACCTGAATAACAACATAATTTAATTAAAAGACATAGAATGTAGATCGTTGGCAAATGGTAGTTAATTCTTGAGCATGTCTACTGTCGATCTATATAATTAATAGTAATATTAGTGTGGGCCCGCACATTTAGTTGTTCATCCATTACATAGCATAAGTTATCACACACCATGTACAATACTGAGATCGGTCTCTACACAAATATCAAGATAAATTATTTCCATTTTTTGTTATGATAGCTACAGATAAATAACTATAAAATTAAAATTACAGTGTCTGAAATGACAGACCATCAATGTATCGGTATGTAAATTTATTATAACATAGAAGGTCATGGGGAAAAGTTAGGCATATGATTTTTGTAAGAATTGTGCAGAGGACTGGGATAGTGGCAACGCAGAGGCCAGCCGGAGGTCATCGGCTACCTGCAGGAGGAGAGCGTCGACGCGCTACCTGACGTGAGGGGCGCGAGGGCGTCCGGTCCTACAAGCTGACAGTCACTGGGCCGTGTACCTGAGGGATTAGGGAGGATCCTCGCCGGGCCACAAGCGAAAGTGAGGCTGGCCGTTGACACTGACACGCGACCCACACGAGGCAGCCGTTTGGAGGGATTCCCTGCGGCAGACCACGTAGTCGTGAGTACACGAAGAAGATCACATATGGTGTCATAACTGGCGTCTCATGTGCCTCAGGACAGAAAGGGACGCTATATACTCACCTGTTTGGGTTTTTACAACTCACTAGCATTGGCCGATCTGCATACACAAAGCAGTATCGTGCCACACTAACAAATGTATGGTCTCATTTCTAACTTCTCCTCTCTATTAGAGAGCAGTTTTTAGCAATCGTCGCTCCTAGTTCGATCCTGTATGGATGACCTCACACACTTGTGGAGTCACTCCACGTGCCATCATCCCTCGTCGAACTGCAATATTGGGAAACGTAAAGTACTGCCCAGCGAGAGAAGAGACCTAGACTAGTGATGTATCCCAACAAGTAGACATCAGAGACAATTAATCGACGTGAGGAGGGCCTATCACTGTGTCTTCCTACCGTACTGCCGTGATCATATGCGTGGGTCTGACTACAATCTCAACAGCGTACTGCAGACGCTCCAGCACTCCCTATTGCTGTTGCAACAACATAGCAACGACACCCGACGTTTAGCCCTATGTGATGTCAGTACTGTGGCCCCATCCCAAAAGCCGCCCTCCAATGCTCAAGACATGGAACCACGTGCATCAATGCATGTGACTCAACATACCAACCCCCTCAGAGAAACTAATGAATTTGTGAAGTGCTTCGAACATTTCTAACAATGTGATTTAGTGCCACATTCTCAGCACGGTCGTGAACAGTGTGCAATGTGCACGCACAACTTAATGTCCCATGAACCTTGTTTTTTTTAATTTCTTTCTCTAGTGTTGTTTTTGTAATGTATGTGATACCTTGTATGTGTTTGTTTTACACTGTAATTCTCATTACAAATTACTGTATTGTTCTCCACACCATTTTTTTTATCTTGTATTTATTGTTGAGTGTATGGAAACAGTGTGCCTGAAGTCCCCATAAACTGAAGCAGATACCACCTCTGTCATTGTGAATGGACCATCAGTTCAGGGAACATTTTGTAAAGGTTATTCTTGCTGCAGGGAGACAGAATGAATCGGAGGTCGTAATTAGATTCTGAAAGCTCACAAAGAGATTGTTAACTTAAATAGTATCATGTGTGAGTGAGTTCAGGTTAGTTTAATGATTAAAATTGTTGTAACATCTTGGGCATTTAATTGCGGAGCACTCCAACTCTGATTGTAAAGAATAAATTGCTCCATATTTGGCTCACATGCCCGGGCCATATTTAGAGAGTGAATGTCTGTGTGAATCGGTGTTTGGAAGGGGCTCCCTGGGTATGGATGTGTGATGTGAGTGTTAGTGTTCCATATTAAGAAGGTGAAGTTGGCTACATCATAAATAATCCTCCCTCTATGAGCTGCATTTTTCAGTTGCAGTTATTTTCTTTATAGAGTGCGGCATGTGCAGCCAGTTTGCGAGATTGTTCTTGGGCGATTGACTCACTACCTTGCTCCTAAGTGAGCCAACCGCTCACCAATTACAATCTAAAATGGCGAGGTGGCATGAGCCCCCTCTCATATTTCTATCTTACGATTCTCCTCTATAATTGCATGCGGTGGAAAGTTGCTATTCCTTCACGCGCGGACTTCCCACGCAGCGTCTCTCGTCACCCGGGTGGTCCGGTGACAGGCGGGCTCTGCTGATCTGGAAAGCTTTAAGCCGACGGGTGTGAGGAAGTCGAGTGAATGCTTTGCAGACACCGACATTGTCAAGAGGCACGCCCGCAGAGCTTGAAGTAGTGGCTGGGCTAGAGGTTCCGTTACTTCGCAGAAACTTAGCGAAAACACTTTCTGGCGGGCTACCAGCGAGGCGTGGGAATGACTTGTGTACCCAGGCAGCTGTGGCGGGAAAATTCCCGCACTTTCTGCAAAATAGTAACTGTGATTGGCTTGCTCAGGGCATAGCTCCGTGACGTAGCAAGATCGGCGCAGAAATTGGCGCCAAGAATCTCCATTGGTGGAATGGTAGCGTTCCGGCAATGGAGTGGAATTTCCGCCGGTTTTCGAGTTGCTGATTGGAACGTTTAACCACGGCCACTGTCGTGGGGGCGGGAATGTTCTGTGTTCGGTTTTTGTACGGGTGCTCTTGTGGGTAGTCGTCTCTCGCCTTTCGGTCGAGGACATCGAAGCAACCAGCCAACGGCTCCGGTACGGCAGATCGTGTTCTGGGAGTCAAGAAGTCGGTTTGGTAATGTATGTCCGCAGCACCGGCAGATAGGGATTTTCCTAGGTGACAATCAGAGCTCAGCAGAGTGCGCCTGTTCGTCTTTTTTTTTCCTAACTTTGTTCTGTCTTGGGTAGCAGCAATTAATGGTGGGTTGGCTATGTGTTTTCTCTAAGAATTGAGTTGCTAGGAATTGGCTGCACATACCACTTCGTCATAATCCTCACAATCTAGTTTAGGGACAACTTCAATTTCACAGCGTTTGTTTAAGTATCCAATTAGAGCCAATTTGATATATTGTTAATGTTTCATGTGTTGTTGTTTATTATTTTGTGTTTAGTCTTAATAAATCATATTGTTATTTTGGACAGAACTTTCATTCTGTTAATAGATAGAGCAACCCCATCATTCCTCACTATGTTAATGAAACCTTCGTTTAATTAACTTATTTAACAAATTAAATTATTGCAGGTGCCAAACTCTCTTCTACTCCACTGGCAGGGTTGATTAGAGTCAGTTCGCGTATTTTTTTTATCCTTGTGCAACAGGAAAAGTTGGAGTTAGAAAAGGGGGGGCTTAGAGCATCATGTACATATGTAAATTCTCTAAGAATTGAGTGTTAAAAACACTGCTAGCCCCGGCACCTCGCACAGTTCGCAAAATCTAGAAACGTAGAACCCTATGACTACAACCTTAGTGGATCTTAAGTGGAACCAGTCAGCTCATACGAACACATGGGTGTGGGAGTTTTTAGGTATATGACGTGGAAAGATCACGTAGGCACAGTCCTAGGTAAAAGAAGTGGTAAACTTCGGTTCAGTGGCAGGAAAGTGGAAAAATGCAGGGAGTTTACAAAAGAGATAGCTTGAAAAACACTCGAGCAGCACACAGTAGAATATTTCTCAAATGTGGGAACCATACTAAGTAAGGCACACCAAATTTAACAAAGAACATTGAACGTATACAAGGAAAGACGGTACGAATGTTCACAGGTTTGTTTGATTCACGGAAGAATGCCACGGAAATGCTAATCTGAAATGGGAGACTCCTGAAGTTAGATGTTCGCAGTCTCGCGAAAACTTACTTACAAAGTATAGGCAAATAATAATTAAGGAAAGAATTTATAAATATACTTCAGTTTCCTGGTACACTTCCTTAGAGACCGGGACTAGTTACTAGAGATGGGGGATCCGCTCTTGAACTAATTCATAGAGTTCAATCTTTCAAAGGAGTGAACAATCAGTGATTCAGAAAAAAAGAACGGTAGCTCCAAACGTTTCCCACGGCAGAGAGAGAGAGAGAGAGAGAGAGAGAGAGAGAGAGAGACGGAGCATATCAGCAGCACCTCTGCTGGTCAGAGCACAGTGCACGCCACACAACACAGCCAGCGCCGGCCTCTGCCCTGCTTCTACCTTGGCTACCTGCATTATGCAGTGCCCCATTGGATATTGTGTTTCACATATGCCGTGCCGTCTCTGTGCGTCGTCTGCCGCGCAGTGTCTGGCGCAGCGTAACTTCACATCGCACTCTGTCGGCGATCGTTTCAGTCACACGTCCTGCCCTCTGGGCAGTTGATGCGAGCAACAGGACAGAGAGCCACCTAGCGGATAACATAGGAACTACTTGCAACAACCTGCTCGCAAGGGAACGGACGATTTGTCTCGGAGCGGGTGAGTTCACTGCTCCCCCCACCCTCGGAACTCGCCCGCTCAACGCTCACCCCACTGTCTCGACTCTAGCCAGAGCGTTGAGCAAAGCGACTCAGGTGTCACTGTGGTCTCTGCGGTCTCAGCTCACGCAGTAATACAGCTCGCGGCTCGACCTGCTCGACTCAGCGCCTCTGCATCGGAGTTCGTCCCTACTGGATATTGTTCTTCGTAGTAATACCACTATGTATATTACATTATTATGTTATGTATACATCAATGGTTTTTATTTTATTTTTATTTGTTTAAACTGATTAGATTAGGTTCCTGATGACTCCTCTTACTATAGGATTTTTATTATGGACACTCGAATTTACGCTTTAATTACGAGCGAACCGATAAACGTATTGCAAAATGTGATACACCAATATTTTCCTTGTTTTATTCTGCGTAAGGCTATATGCAGCACTTTCGTTTTACAGTCAAATTTATATTTTTTTTCTTATTCTGGTACGGATTTTGCGATTTTAGGCGTCTTCGGAAGGCAACGTTCACTTTAAAAATATATGGCTTGCGATGTATTTGTATGAGGTTAATGAAATTTTAATACATTATAGCCAAATATATTGTTAATGTAAATCTCAAGTTACAACATTTTCCGATCACCCAAAAAACCACGATAGTGCAAAACAAATCAATAATCAAAAACTTTGTCATATCGTGGAAATTTCAATAAACAATACAAAATTATTACTCATTATCTGTGTTACTTCAAAATAGGATCAAATAAGATCAAAATACAGGTATAGTACTGGAATAAACCAAGTTTAAAGGGCAATGTGCCTTCCATTTATTTTCTATTGTAAATGAGTGGTGAGTCATGAAAAAGAGCTAATTCATTTCAGGGAGTAAACAGTTCAGATCCAATCTCTGAAAAGAACAGTTTTGCCCATCTCTAGTAGTTACAGCATACGCAGAGGCAATTTGACCATTCATTCTTCCCGTGCTCCTGACGCGAATGGAACGAAAGGAATCCTAACACATGGTTTCAATTAGAAGTACGCTGTGCCATACACTTTACAGTAGTATGCAGAGCGCAGCTGTCATTGGCTTTGTGGTCAAGTTCTTGGATACAAATGCAACAGTTTCGTGTTCGATTTTCCAGCCAATCCCTTCTTTCACCTCCGACAACGTTAGTTGAGGAGAAAAGTACCGAAATTCGCCGTGATTAGGGGTCGACGTTAGGCTGTGGATCCTCTCCGTGACCGGATGCGTCAGTTCAAAGGCAACAGCTGAACATCTACAGTTGGACCATGCCTAGCAAAGCATTGTGGCATTCCAGCCAACCTTCTGGTTGATGACACCTTAATCGTACATGCAGGTGAGTATTCATGAAGTTTTAAGAGTTTGTTTAAGAGTAGACAATCATTTTACAGCGCCTAAATTAAGAGATATTTTCGTGAGTTGCACAGAAACACCAAGAAAGTAATGACACGGACGTTGGTCATGTTGTAGTACTATAATTTAAGAACAACAAAAAAACTGTAATTCACTTATAGTCTTTTATATACAATAATTTTATCTTGAAACTCTTCCATTGGCCCGTGTTTGCATACAAAAACAAAAATATGCCATTGTGGGCCCGCTTTGATTCAAAACACTTTATTTATTTATTTCTCCGAACTAGTTTCAGCGCCAAATATCGCCATCATCAGTGGGTTCTATGATTCTTATTTAACATACGTCACAGCACGATTTTACAATGGTTGCCGCTGTTTGTGGCATATTTTCTGCGTTTTTTGTTGCCGTTTTTCTCACCATACACCATGTCATCTGCAAGTTCATTGTACGGCTTGCAGATGACACGGTGTATACCGAGAAAAACGGCAACAGAAAACGCTGAAAATATGCCGGAAATAGCGGCAACAATTATAAAATAATGCTATGACTTACAGTACATAATAATCAAAGAACCCACTGATGATGGCGATATTTGTCGCTGAAACTCGTTTGGGCGGAATATATAAATAAATAAATAGTTTTGCATCAACGTGGACCCACAATCCCATATTGTTTTTTTGGCTTTTACATAGTTACAAGTTCTAATACTACCGTCCAATAAATAGTCAGACTTACATATACATTAACTGAAGATGCACAAGAGATTGTGATTTTCATGCTATTTTATCGGAACAACCCGATGTACACCACCGAGAGTTAACAGCATCGAATGGTACTGCAGCATTAAAATTACTTCTAAATTGGTGCGTAACTGTGGGGAATGAGTTAATTATTGCCTGTGTTCGAAGTTCGTAATAACTAAAAACTGCCGGCCGAAGTGGCCGAGCGATTCTAGGCGCTTCAGTCTGGAACCGCGCGACCGCTACGGTCGCAGGTTCGAATCCTGATTCGGGCATGGATGTGTGTGATGTCCTTAGGTAAGTTAGGTTTAAGTAGTTCTAAGTTCTAGGGGACTGATGACCTCAGCTGTTGAGTCCCGTAGTGCTCAGAGCCATTTGAACCAACTAAAAACTCTTTTGTGTACATGCTCTTCCATTAATTACTTCCATTTGCACCACATTATTGTATCACTTCTTACAATAAACACTGCATGCTGATGAAGTTTTAACGTAGTTCCAATTACAATTCAGAACATGGACTAAATACAGACTAACTTGAAATTATAATGAAATCTACATCTTTAGCTGATTACAGGCGTTGATAAATATCAACGGGGACAGTTGAAAAATGTGTGCCCCGACCGGCACTCGAACTCAGTACCTGCTGCTTTATCCGACTTTTTATATTTTTTCAATCCCATTTTGTTCGTTTTCGTTCGTTGCACCTGCTCGGGGCGGATGTCGCAAGACACCCGTTTCAGTTCGTCGTTGATCCATTAACTCAGCCACTCCTCTGACCGAACACGCTGAGCTACCGTGCCGGCAGACTGAGCCACCGAAGACACAGAAGTTAGTGCGACTACAGGGGCTCCGGCTCGCTCCCAGTGAGCCCCACACTTTCCAAAATTTCTGTCCACACACTACATTTGTAGTGCCCCTGCCCACCATATTTATTACCGCTTCCCGTAAGAGTTTGGGCAATTTGAGTGCATCCGCAATGAAGACGACCATTGGCCGGTAAGCCTTATCTACACTCCTGGAAATTGAAATAAGAACACCGTGAATTCATTGTCCCAGGAAGGGGAAACTTTATTGACACATTCCTGGGGTCAGATACATCGCATGATCACACTGACAGAACCACAGGCACATAGACACAGGCAACAGAGCATGCACAATGTCGGCACTAGTACAGTGTATATCCACCTTTCGCAGCAATGCAGGCTGCTATTCTCCCATGGAGACGATCGTAGAGATGCTGGATGTAGTCCTGTGGAACGGCTTGCCATGCCATTTCCACCTGGCGCCTCAGTTGGACCAGCGTTCGTGCTGGACGTGCAGACCGCGTGAGACGACGCTTCATCCAGTCCCAAACATGCTCAATGGGGGACAGATCCGGAGATCTTGCTGGCCAGGGTAGTTGACTTACACCTTCTAGAGCACGTTGGGTGGCACGGGATACATGCGGACGTGCATTGTCCTGTTGGAACAGCAAGTTCCCTTGCCGGTCTAGGAATGGTAGAACGATGGGTTCGATGACGGTTTGGATGTACCGTGCACTATTCAGTGTCCCCTCGATGATCACCAGTGGTGTACGGCCAGTGTAGGAGATCGCTCCCCACACCATGATGCCGGGTGTTGGCCCTGTGTGCCTCGGTCGTATGCAGTCCTGATTGTGGCGCTCACCTGCACGGCGCCAAACACGCATACGACCATCATTGGCACCAAGGCAGAAGCGACTCTCATTGCTGAAGACGACACGTCTCCATTCGTCCCTCCATTCACGCCTGTCGCGACACCACTGGAGGCGGGCTGCACGATGTTGGGGCGTGAGCGGAAGACGGCCTAACGGTGTGCGGGAACGTAGCCCAGCTTCATGGAGTCGGTTGCGAATGGTCCTCGCCGATACCCCAGGAGCAACAGTGTCCCTAATTTGCTGGGAAGTGGCGGTGCGGTCCCCTACGGCACTGCGTAGGATCCTACGGTCTTGGCGTGCATCCGTGCGTCGCTGCGGTCCGGTCCCAGGTCGACGGGCACGTGCACCTTCCGCCGACCACTGGCGACAACATCGATGTACTGTGGAGACCTCACGCCCCACGTGTTGAGCAATTCGGCGGTACGTCCACCCGGCCTCCCGCATGCCCACTATACGCCCTCGCTCAAAGTCCGTCAACTGCACATACGGTTCACGTCCACGCTGTCGCGGCATGCTACCAGTGTTAAAGACTGCGATGGAGCTCCGTATGCCACGGCAAACTGGCTGACACTGACGGCGGCGGTGCACAAATGCTGCGCAGCTAGCGCCATTCGACGGCCAACACCGCGGTTCCTGGTGTGTCCGCTGTGCCGTGCGTGTGATCATTGCTTGTACAGCCCTCTCGCAGTGTCCGGAGCAAGTATGGTGGGTCTGACACACCGGTGTCAATGTGTTCTTTTTTCCATTTCCAGGAGTGTATATGAAACTGGTATCTGTACAGATATCATTGGTGATCTTGCTGCTCTCGAAGAATGAAATTATAATGAAATCTAGACCTTTAGTTGCTTACAGGCGTTGATAAATATCAACACATTTCATTATAATTTCATTCTTCGATAGCTGCAAGACACCAATGATATCTGTAGAGAAACCAGCTTCATACAGACTAACTTGGAGACTTCAGACGCACCGAGACTTAAAATTAAACAAAGAGTAAAATCAGACTAAAACAGAGCGTAAATGTGATGTGCCTCTGCCGTGGCATAAGTAACATTCAACGATCTCCATATTCCATATCATTGTTTGAATACATAACGAAGAATTAAACTTATAATTAAAAACTATGATTCACAAAACACAGGAAAATAGTTCTCCAAGCAGAGGAAATTGTTTGAAATGATTACTATTTTAGCTGATGAACGGTTTCAATATGGAATTCTACAAGTTATGCACAGATAACAATACCATTTAATTAATCTTGAATTATAGTTAATTTCGTAATGATTAGGATTCCTAATATTCTTACAAAATAAAGAACAATTGCTGAATAAATTGTTCTAGTTAGTTATTTCGTCAGTATTTACATCGTAAATATTACAAGAGAATTTCGTGCTGTCGTGCAATCTTACACGACTTTTTGAAAACAGTTTTACGTCCAATAATAACATTTTGACATATTAATAGTACGCTTTGTTCATTATAATAGCATCAGTGGATCCATGTCACATTTAAAGTACGAAAATTAAGTGTTAACAACGACTATATAAGCTTTCTATGTTCGGCAGTTTTGGATAGGCTGCTATCGTGGAGGTGATTTATAAGACGGCATAATGTCCTGAAATAGTCTTCTACGTTACAAGGTCTCAAGTACAAGACAGATAGTCGGCGTTCACCCTAAAATAGGAACCATCCGAGCATTTGGCTTAAAATAATTTGGGGAAAATCACGGCAAACCTACATCCGGATGGCCGGATGAAGACTGGAGCCTCCACGCTCCCGAATACAAGGCGACTCGGTTTAAAGCAGTGCTGCCTTATTCGATTTAGCCTCAGTGTATGAAGTCTGTTCAACGTAATTTTTCTACGCTTACCTTTTACTTATTGTGCGTGGTCTCCTTCGAAATAATCTCCTCCACATTTCGTACACCGCTTCCAACGCCTTTTCCTTTTCCGGAAGGACTCTTGGTACCCTGCTGCTGGATCGCGCGAAGCGCCGTCTGCGGATTTCCTTTTATCTCGCCAACCGTTGCAAATCTTCGACCTTTCGACGGGGTTTTCAAATTTGGAAATAAGAAAAGTCCGCAGGGGCCAGGTCTGGAGAGCACGGAGGATGAGGAAGCACAGGGATTACAGTATTTAGGTTTTTTGTGCAGCAGTCACGCAACAACAGGGATGAATGTGTGCGGGTGCGTTATCGTGATTCAAGGGTCATGAATTGTCTCGCCACATTTCAAGCCGTTTCCTTCTCACAATTTCTCGCAGGCGTCGCAACACATCCCGGTAGTACCATCGACTAACAGTTTGTCCCCGTGGCACGAATTCACGATGAACTAATCCTTCAAAGTGAAAGAAAACTGCCGGCATGGCTTTGACATTTGACCTGACCTGAAGAGCTTTCCCGACCCATTGCGAAGATTGAACCTTGGTCTCCACATCACAACCGTTGATCACGTCTCATCACCATTTGCGATTTTCTTAGGAAACATCTCGTTCTGGTCGGCCGGAGTGGCCGAGCGGTTCTAGGCGCTACAGTCTGGAACCGCGAGACCGCTACGGTCGCAGGTTCGAATCCTGCCTCGGGCATGGATGTGTGTGATGTCCTTAGGTTGGTTAGATTTAAGTAGTTCTAAGTTCTAGGGGACTGATGACCTCAGAAGTTAAGTCCCGAAGTGCTCAGAGCCATTTGAACCATCGCATTCTCATTTACGCGATGCAAATCCTCTTCACAGATGACAAGGCGAAGGTCTTTCTGGTCTTGACTCATGAGCCGTGTGACGAAACTGGCGGCAAGACGACGCATTCGAAGATGTGCCAGGATTTGATAATGTGATCCAACTAAAATGCTTTCCTTCTTCTGCGATCCCTCGAGCAGTGTCAGTCTTCGATTGCACGCACGTTGACGTCCCTGACATGAGCGTCGTCGGTAGACGTCAAAGTGCGTCCTGAACGAGGGCCATCTTTAACTTCCGTCCGACCATTTTTAAACCGTGTGAACCATTCGTAACACCGAGTACGGCTTAAGCATTCATCACCGTAGGCTTTCTGCATCATTCGGTGTGTCTCTGTGAGGGTTTGCATGAGTTTCACGCAAAATTTAATCCAAGCGCGTTGCTTCTCTAACTCTGCCACCTGTAAATTCGCAAATTGCGCGACAGAACTTTCTAGTCAATACAGCAGTGAACAATAACTAACAGACATACAACAATGAAACTTCCAGCAATTTCATATTAAGCACAGGTGTGGCGCATGAATGCCAACCGCATTCGCTCCAACACAGCACTGGCACAAAATTACGAATGTTTCGGAATTGTTTGAACACACCTCGTACAATACTCTTTTGCCGTGGAGTTATTTAAAAATGCAAAATGCTAGTGCTGCACTATTCATCCGTTTCAGGACACACTACACACACGTCATTTCATAATGTAACACTGCGCACTACCACCTGAAGTCATGAAGAACAGGAGCTTTCGAAACGTGGTGCTGTAAAAGCAAGCTGAAGATCACATGGGAAGATCGAATAACAAATGAAGAGGTGCTGAGTACGATTAGGGAGAAAAAAAGCTTTTATGCCGATGGTACTGTTACCGACGACTGTGCCGCTAAAGCGGAGTTATTGAACGCAGTTTTCCGAAATTCCTTCACCAGGGAAGACGAATGGAATATTCCAGAATTTGAAACACGAACAGCTGCTAGCATGAGTTTCTTAGAAGTAGATACCTTAGGGGTTGCGAAGGAACTCAAATCGCTTGATACGGGCAAGTCTTCAGGTACAGATTGTATACCGATTAGGTTCCTTTCAGATTACGCTGATACAATAGCTCCTTACTTAGCAATCATATACAACAGCTCGCTCACCGATAGATCTGTACCTACAGATTGGAAAATTGCGCAGGTCGCACCAGTGTTTAAGAAGGGTAGTAGGAGTAATCCATCGAACTACAGATCTATATCATTGACGTCGGTTTGCAGTAGGGTTTTGGAGCATATACTGTATTCAAACATTATGAATCACCTCGAAGGGAACGATCTATTGATACGCAATCAGCATCGTTTCAGAAAACATCGTTCTTGTCCAACGGAGCTAGCTCTTTATTCGCACGAAGTAATGGCCGCTATCGACAGGGGATCTCAAGTTGATTCCGTATTTCTAGATTTCCGGAAAGCTTTTGACACCGTTCCTCACAAGCGACTTCTAATCAAGCTGCGGGCCTATGGAGTATCGTCTCATTGTGCGACTGGATTCGTGATTTCCTGTCAGGAAGGTCGCAGTTCGTAGTAATAGACGGCAAATCATCGAGTGAAACTGAAGTGATATCAGGTGTTCCCCAGGGAAGCATCCTGGGACCTCTGCTGTTCCTGATCTATGTAAATGACCTGGGTGACAATCTGAGCAGTTCTCTTAGGTTGTTCGCAGATGATGCTGTAATTTACCGTCTAGTAAGGTCATCCGAAGACCAGTATCAGTTGCAAAGCGATTTAGAAAAGATTGCTGTATGGCGTGGCAGGTGGCAGTTGACGCTAAACAACGAAAAGTGTGAGGTGATCCACATGAGTTCCAAAAGAAATCCGTTGGAATTCGATTACTCGATAAATAGTACAATTCTCAAGGCTGTCATTTCAACTAAGTACCTGGTCGTTAAAATTACGAACAACTTCAGTTGGAAAGACCACATAGATAATATTGTGGGGAAGGCGAGCCAAAGGTTGCGTTTCATTGGCAGGACACTTAGAAGATGCAACAAGTCCACCAAAGAGACAGCTTACACTACACTCGTTCGTCCTCTGTTAGAATATTGCTGCGCGGTGTGGGATCCTTACCAGGTGGGATTGATGGAGGACATCGAAAGGGTGCAAAAAAGGGCAGCTCGTTTTGTGTTATCACGTAATAGGGGAGAGAGTGTGGTAGATATGATACGCGTTGGGATGGAAGTCATTAAAGCAAAGACGTTTTTCGTCGCGGCGAGATCTGTTTACGAAGTTTCAGTCACCAACTTTCTCTTCCGAATGCGAAAATATTTTGTTGAGCCCAACCTACATACATCAATATAAAATAAGAGAAATCAGAGCTCGAACAGAAAGGTTTAGATGTTCATTTATCCCGCGCGCTATTCGGGAGTGGAATGGTAGAGAGATAGTATGATTGTGGTTCGATGAACCCTCTGCCAAGCATTTAAATGTGAATTGCTGAGTAATCATGTAGATGTAGAATCTGACTAAATGATGGGCTCGTACTTAGAGAACTGTGAGAATTTCTTTGTGCCAGATGAACTACACTCCTGGAAATTGAAATAAGAACACCGTGAATTCATTGTCCCAGGAAGGGGAAACTTTATTGACACATTCCTGGGGTCAGATACATCACATGATCACACTGACAGAACCACAGGCACATAGACACAGGCAACAGACCATGCACAATGTCGGCACTAGTACAGTGTATATCCACCTTTCGCAGCAATGCAGGCTGCTATTCTCCCATGGAGACGATCGTAGAGATGCTGGATGTAGTCCTGTGGAACGGCTTGCCATGCCATTTCCACCTGGCGCCTCAGTTGGACCAGCGTTCGTGCTGGACGTGCAGACCGCGTGAGACGACGCTTCATCCAGTCCCAAACATGCTCAATGTGGGACAGATCCGGAGATCTTGCTGGCCAGGGTAGTTGACTTACACCTTCTAGAGCACGTTGGGTGGCACGGGATACATGCGGACGTGCATTGTCCTGTTGGAACAGCAAGTTCCCTTGCCGGTCTAGGAATGGTAGAACGATGGTTTCGATGACGGTTTGGATGTACCGTGCACTATTCAGTGTCCCCTCGACGATCACCAGTGGTGTACGGCCAGTGTAGGAGATCGCTCCCCACACCATGATGCCGGGTGTTGACCCTGTGTGCCTCGGTCGTATGCAGTCCTGATTGTGGCGCTCACCTGCACGGCGCCAAACACGCATACGACCATCATTGGCACCAAGGCAGAAGCGACTCTCATCGCTGAAGACGACACGTCTCCATTCGTCCCTCCATTCACGCCTGTCGCGACACCACTGGAGGCGGGCTGCACGATGTTGGGGCGTGAGCGGAAGACGGCCTAACGGTGTGCGGGACCGTAGCCCAGCTTCATGGAGACGGTTGCGAATGGTCCTCGCCGATACCCCAGGAGCAACAGTGTCCCTAATTTGCTGGGAAGTGGCGGTGCGGTCCCCTACGGCACTGCGTAGGATCCTACGGTCTTGGCGTGCATCCGTGCGTCGCTGCGGTCCGGTCCCAGGTCGACGGGCACGTGCACCTTCCGCCGACCACTGGCGACAACATCGATGTACTGTGGAGACCTCACGCCCCACGTGTTGAGCAATTCGGCGGTACGTCCACCCGGCCTCCCGCATGCCCACTATACGCCCTCGCTCAAAGTCCGTCAACTGCACATACGGTTAACGTCCACGCTGTCGCGGCATGCTACCAGTGTTAAAGACTGCGATGGAGCTCCGTATGCCACGGCAAACTGGCTGACACTGACGGCGGCGGTGCACAAATGCTGCGCAGCTAGCGCCATTCGACGGCCAACACCGCGGTTCCTGGTGTGTCCGCTGTGCCGTGCGTGTGATCATTGCTTGTACAGCCCTCTCGCAGTATCCGGAGCAAGTATGGTGGGTCTGACACACCGGTGCCAATGTGTTCTTTTTTCCATTTCCAGGAGTGTATTTCGCCAGCGCCAATTGGTGATTCACTGTCCACAAGTGTTAGTCCACGTATCTGTATGAGACACGCGCCAGTGGCGAGCTGACGCACACCGTGGAGTTTGTGACGGCCGGGGAACGGCACTGTGGCTGGCGGTGACGCGCCGGGTTCAGCTCCAGGCGAGATGACTCCTCCACCCCCTCCACCCCACCCACCCTCATTGATCCAGCGCAAGTCTCCACGTCATTCCGTGTCTGCCAGACGCACAGGCCCAATGCTGCTGCTTGGACCAGCTCCACAATGGTGTAGCGTTATGATCAGCTGCTTCACATTCAAGCTGAAGTTTCAAGAAATACTTTCGACTAATGTACTGCTGCCGCTATTACAACTACTGTTCATTACTCACAGCTGTTCCGAGGTGATACTGTACTGCTCGTGGCAGAACTGCCAAAGATGCAGCCCCCACCTTCCCCCCCCCCTCCCAACCCACATCCCCGCCCGATAAATAAACTTTCTACATGATTATTTTTACGAATATCAGACAGCTACACTGTTCTGTAAATTGTTTTTATTTTATATCACTCACGATGAGCCCATTTCGGCAGATTGCCATCATCAGATGCTCTGTAAATACACAAGTGAGCGACGGTCTTAATCTAATGGGCTGTAACGATGATCAGAAAAGTTATGATACATCATTAGGTGTTTTTACCTTATATGTGACATCGTTGCTGTCATGTCCTGTCTTTTTTAGAACTATTATTTTCTCCTAGGTGTACACTGGAGATGTACAGGGTGAAAAGTATTTAAACCGACTAACTCTGGGAGGTTGTAGGGGACATCAAAACAAATATTTTTCCCTAATGTCATTTTTTCCTATGAGGAGTATTTAAACCGGTAGAGGAACTGTGCTCTGGGTGGACAATCAACTGGTTCCAGGTTGTGGACACACTATAAGTGAAATGGACGTAACAACTGCTCTCGAAGGACTGTTCTTACATTCGTCTGATTCGTCCGCATGTTAGGTGCAATTGCACGAGTTGTGATTGAAAGATCCCGCTCCACATGCTGCAAGACAGCTTCCTCAAATTGCAGTGTTCTTACCGTGCGACGGTGTCCCTGTCCAGGTAATCTGCTAAATGACCCGGTCTCAAGCAGACGTTGGTACACAGCAGCAAAGCTCGTATGATCCGGGATACAGCGATTAGGATATTGTTGTTGATAAACCCGCTGTGCAGCTCGTCCGTTGTGGGGCGCTATGCAGTACGCAGCAATCACATCAGTGTACTCACTCCAGGTGTATCACTCCATTAGTAAACAGAGACAATGCACTACTACATTGGTGGACAGCAGTTACCTACAACTGAAGAGCGTAATACGCCCTCCAACAACTGAAAATCGTAATACGGCGTCTAACAACTGAAGAGCCCTCCACCGCTTTAAATAATCCTCATAGGAAAAAATGGCATTAGGGAAAAATATTTGTTTTGATGTCCCCTGAAACCTCCCAGAGTTTGAAGGTTTAAATACTTTTCACCCTGTATACCTGATTTTTAGATGGTTCCCGTGTATGCTGTTTTTGTGAGAGCTTTGATGACAGTGAATCAGCAATATTACGTGTTTACGTTACCGTTATAAAAAGGTGATACGTGAGAATTAAGTTTTTTATTATTTTTATAGGTTCGTTTCCAATTATCTTTTTGTCAGGAGTTTGTTTTAGTTTTACTTCAGAATTTTATTTTACATTTTTAATTTTTTCCATAATAATTTTGTTATTTTCTATGATTTATGTTGGTATTATGTCTTTGTTTTATCTTCTTCATATTGTTATCGCTGTTCCTGCAGATATCTACAACTTTTATAAGTTTGTAAGTAGGTTTAATAAAAATGAATCATCACTGACAAATATTACTCAAATTATGTATATTAATGAAAAATATTGCATGCAACAAATTAAGTGTATCTTTGTATTCAACAAGTCACAAACTGTATAAGCTTTCTAAAAAAAGACTACGGTGAATTAATTGAAGTATGATGCACAAATTTAAAACGATGGATAAACTGTTATTTAAAAATAAAAGGAAAATTACTGTAACGAAGACATAATAAAACATCTTTTGCGAGAAATCGTGTTTTTATCGTAATTTTATTTTTACATTTCCTTGCTTTGAGTGAATCAAGCTCATTAATTATCTCATTCAAATCCAGTTTAGTTGCTGTGTCGTATTCTATTGGTAAGATATCCAAATTTGACAGTCGCCTTTCACTTCTTCGAACTTTCAAGGGAATATCGTCGACTGATCAGAAGAAAACAAGCAGAGTTGCAAGACATCAGCCCCAGCAGGCGACCCCGCCCGAAGATTTGGGCCACAATTCTGACAGCATGCAGTTATGGCTTCTTGAAAGAACAGCTTTTAAATATCCGTGCCCACTGGTTGTTTGTAACTCGCCCCCCCCCCCCCCCCCCCCCGCCCGGCAGCAGACGCCCAACGCTCGAGCGCCGAGAACGGCACAGCTGGAGCCCTTGTATCGCGGTGTGCTGAAGACGAGGGAACAGGAGCAGGAGGTGGACACATCTGCTCAGCGCGTTTTGAAATCTCGTCCGAGAACATATTATGTCGTTCTTTGCGAAAAATGGAAAGTAATATTAGTACCTTATATCTCAACCTCACACACATCTACGTTTGCTAAACCTTCATAAAATTTACGATTGCAGTAGGGTACAAAACAGGACATTTTGCACTCGATTTGGTATGTAACATACCGTTGGAGATCTAATAATGGTAATTAAGCAATGCTTTACCTTTAAATTATGACTTCCTTTGAATTAAATGTGGAATAGTAAACTTCACGATCGTTAAGTAGCGATGTAACATTGTCTCCCTCTTTATTGCTCTAGGGTTAATATTATTTTTACAGTATTCTCTGTTTGATATTCTGCATATGTACATACAGGGTGTTTCAAAAATGACCGGTATATTTGAAACGGCAATAAAAACTAAACGAGCAGCGATAGAAATACACCGTTTGTTGCAATATGCTTGGAACAACAGTACATTTTCAGGCGGACAAACTTTCGAAATTACAGTAGTTACAATGTTCAACAACAGATGGCGCTGCAAGTGATGTGAAAGATATAGAAGACAACGCAGTCTGTGGGTGCGCCATTCTGTATGTCGTCTTTCTGCTGTAAGCGTGTGCTGTTCACAACGTGCAAGTGTGCTGTAGACAACATGGTTTATTCCTTAGAACAGAGGATTTTTCTGGTGTTGGAATTCCATCGCCTAGAACACAGTGTTGTTGCAACATGACGAAGTTTTCAATGGAGGTTTAATGTAACCAAAGCACCGAAAAGCGATACAATAAAGGATCTGTTTGAAAAATTTCAATGGACTGGGAACGTGACGGATGAACGTGCTGGAAAGGTAGGGCGACCGCGTATGGCAACCACAGAGGGCAACGCGCAGCTAGTGCAGCAGGTGATCCAACAGCGGCCTCAGGTTTCCGTTCGCCGTGTTGCAGCTGCGGTCCAAATGACGCCAACGTCCACGTATCGTCTCATGCGCCAGAGTTTACACCTCTATCCATACAAAATTCAAACGCGGCAACCCCTCAGCGCCGCTACCATTGCTGCACGAGAGACATTCGCTAACGATATAGTGCACAGGATTGATGACGGCGATATGCATGTGGGCAGCATTTGGTTTACTGACGAAGCTTATTTTTACCTGGACGGCTTCGTCAATAAACAGAACTGGCGCATATGGGGAACCGAAAAGCCCCATGTTCCAGTCCCATCGTCCCTGCATCCTCAAAAAGTACTGATCTGGGCCGCCATTTCTTCCAAAGGAATCATTGGCCCATTTTTCAGATCCGAAACGATTACTGCATCACGCTATCTGGACATTCTTCGTGAATTTGTGGCGGTACAAACTGCCTTAGACGACACTGCGAACACCTCGTGGTTTATGCAAGATGGTGCCCAGCCACATCGCACGGCCGACGTCTTTAATTTCCTGAATGAATATTTCGATGATCGTGTGATTGCTTTGGGCTATCCGAAACATACAGGAGGCGGCGTGGATTGGCCTCCCTATTCGCCAGACATGAACCCCTGTGACTTCTTTCTGTGGGGACACTTGAAAGACCAGGTGTACCGCCAGAATCCAGAAACAATTGAACAGCTGAAGCAGTACATCTCATCTGCATGTGAAGCCATTCCGCCAGACACGTTGTCAAAGGTTTCGGGTAATTTCATTCAGAGACTACGCCATATTATTGCTACGCATGGTGGATATGTGGAAAATATCGTACTATAGAGTTTCCCAGACCGCAGCGCCATCTGTTGTTGAAAATTGTAACTACTGTAATTTCGAAAGTTTGTCTGCCTGAAAATGTACTGTTGTCCCAAGCATATTGCAACAAACGGTGTATTTCTATCGCTGCTCGTTTAGTTTTTATTGCCGTTTCAAATATACCGGTCATTTTTGAAACACCCTGTATATACAATGGAACCTCGCTTAACGACAACCTCCCATAACGCGCAATTCGCATAAAGAGCAAATCAAATTGAAAAACAGAAAAACATCCGCTTAATGAGCGATGTTTCGCATAACGAGTGACGGTGATTTAGTGTGACGTCACCAGCCGTTCTCCCGCAGCGGGGGAAACGTTCAACAATATGAACACCTCTCATTGTCGGCAGCGGCATATGAACAATGTCTTTAGTACGTTCGTACCGCAGCCTGGGTTTAGCGCTCTTTCTGCTACCATCTTAGTGCAGCTTGTGACCACACATTTTTTACATCTTTTATTCACACTGCGTTATTCTGTGTGCAAATTTTAATAATGTCCCCAAAGATAAAGCCGGCAGAAGGCGACCATAAGGGAAAGAAAATTACCTTAGAAATGAAACTAAAATCACTGAATAACGCGAACGTTGTGTGAGCGTTGCTGACTTAGTACGCACATACAATCGGTCTACATCAACTATTTGCACTGTCCTCACGAACAAGTACAAAATTACAGAGACATATGCTTCAAAGGTATCTAAACAACGGTTTTGTATTTTGGACGATGTTGAAAGGTTGCTCCTTGTGTGGATAAATGAAAAGCAGTTGCAAAGAGACACTATTAACGAGAACATCATTTGTGAGAAGGAGTGAATGATTTTCGCCGGCCTCGTAAGAAGACAGAAGAAGTGTTTAGGGGATGTCGTAGGTAGGTCGAGAAGTTTAAGAGATGAACCGGCATCCACAGCGTTGTGAGGCACGGCAGAGCAGCCAGCTCCAACACAAAGGCAGCAGAGAACTTTATCAGCAACCTCGAGGTGCTCGTAGGCTTTGACGGTTACCTGCTGCAACAGGTTTTTAATTTTAATTGTGACGAGACGGGTCTATTCTGGAAAAAGAAGCCGAAGCCTACCTTTATAACAGCAGAGGAGAATGCATTGCCAGGTCACAAGCCAATTAAAGACCGTCGCACACTGTTATTCAGTACCAATGCAAGCTTCTTGTTTGCCAATCAGAAACTCCACGAGCCTTCAAGAAGTGTAAAATCCAGAAGGGCAGGTTAAATGTGATGTGGAGGTCCAACAACAAGGCTTGGGTGACATGTAATCTTTCTTGTGATTGGATCAATGAAGTGTTTGGTCCTTCGGTGAAAAAAATATTTACTTGAGCTGAATCTGCCACTCCTTGTCTTGCTTGCTATGGACAACGCTCCCGCGCATTCTCCAGGCCTACAAGACCACTCCCTTAAGGAGTTTCAATACGTCAAGATCCAATTTCTGCCTCCCAGCCCCACCCCGTTACTCCAGCCTACGGACCAGCAGATCACTTCTCATTTTAAGAAGCTCTACACTAAATCACTCTTAGAGCATTGCTTTGGGTTGACTGAAGCTACCAATCTCACTCTCAGAGAGTTTTGGATATATCACTTCAACATCGTTGCCTGTGTCAAGGTAATCGAAAAGACGTGGAAACGGGTTACCAAGAGGACTCTCACTTCCGCTTGGAAGGAACTTTGGAGGGAGTGCGTTGTCGAATGTGACTCTGAGGCATTTGAGTAGTATTTGTGGAACCTGTAGTCAACGAGATTGTGTCTTTGGCCAAGAGCATTGAACCAGACGTGGATAACAATGATATCGATAAGCTTGTGGAAGGTCACAGCCAAGAAATGACCACCGAAGAGCTTATGGAGTTGCAACCCGCTTCAAAGCAGGAAGTTGGGAAGAGGAGTTCTTCAGAGGAGGAGGAGGAGAAGGCGGTGACAGCAAAGCACCCATTCCATAAGAGAAATTCTGAAGGCATGGGAATCGGTTGCATTGTACACTGAAAATCATCACCCCAATAAAGCAATGGCTATTGCGCTACAAATTTATTTCACGATGATGCCAAGTATTGACGCGTCGGGAAAAACAGATCACTGCAGATAGCTTCCTAGTAAAAAAGAATTAGTTATGTATTGTAAATAATAAAGAACGTAATACTGTATGTATAATTTTTTTTGAATAAATTGCAAGAATAAGATAAAACTTTTAGTACTTTTCCTGCATGGAACGCATTATCGTATTCTACATTAATTTATATAGGATAAATTGTTTCGCTTAACGAGAGTCTCGCACTACGAGTAAGACTCTGGAATGAATTATGCTCGCTATGTGAGGTTCCACTGTATATATATATATATATATATATATATATATATATATATATATATATATATATATATATATATATACATACGCATCAGAATCAAAATGGATAAACCTTAGCAACTGAAATGTAAATGTCGTGTGACTAGGGCCTCCCGTCGGGTAGACCGCTCGCGGGGTGCAAGTCGTTCGATTTGATGCGACTTCCGCGTCAATGGGGATGAAATTAGGATGATTAGGACAACACAACACCCAGTCCCTGAGCGGAGAATCTCCGACCCAGCCGGGAATCGAAACCGGACCCTTAGGATTGACTTTCGGTCGTGCTGACCACTCAGCTACCGGGGGCGGACACCTAAGCATCTGAAGTATTATTATAAAATGGAGTTAAAGATTTTCGATTTACAATTTAACACGTTAGAGAATAGTGCATCTCCTACAAATGTACTTCACATTAAAAGTGCCACCTTTAAAATCCAAAGAAATTAACGAAGTGGCGCTACGCTACTTCCGTGATAAACTCAGTAGTTTTATTCATTTACACTGCATTTTTGAACTGCAACATAAAAATGTTCAAAGCAAAGAGATCTCTGGCACTAGTAATAACTTAGAAACCGAGCACATTGACACAACGGTCAAAGTATGTTACCAGTGCCGTAACGGTATTTCACGATCCTCTCACTCCTGTTCACAAAACTTGGCATTTGGGCTTTAGCGGTTGCAGAGGAGTAGAGCGAGTGACAAACAACCTGTGTGCGCATGTTTAAAAGCTGCACTTTCATAACATCATAAGTTCGTACTATCAGAATTATGGACCAAATTTTCTCGCGGGACCGACTGCTGGGGCTGACGTCTTGCATGTGAGCTTTTTTCTCCTTAAAATATGAGGTGAAGTTGGTGATCTTTCCTTGTCATATAAACAGAATGTAGCTATCTGTAGAAATGAGCAAGGGTCTTGTCGCAGTGGTAACGCCGGTTCCCATCAGATCACAGAAGTTAAGCACTGTTCGGCTTGGTTAGCACTTGATGGGTGACCATCCGGTTCTGCCGAGTGCTGTTGGCAAGTGGGCTTTACTCAGCCCCTGTGAGGACAATTGAGGGGCTACTTGCTTGACAAGTAGCGGCTCCTTTCACCAAAACTGACAGTGGCCAGGAGAGCGTTGTGCTGACGACATGTCCCTCCATATCCGCATCCAGTGACGCCTATCGGTAAGGATGACATGGCGGTCGGTTGGTATCGTTGGACCTCCCGAGGCCTGTTCGGACGGAGTTCTGTTCCCGTAACAGTATAAGCCAGCCGCAGAGGACTTATTCATGACTTCTTTTTCATTTTCACAGCATTAACTTGGAGGTAACAGAAGTAGGTGTTGGAATGACAAGTAATTCACGTGTAGTGATTTATATTCTTCTGGGTATTATGCCGCGTCATTGCTAAAAACTACCAACAATAATAAACTAAAACCGATGATAAGCAGAAATACGAAGGCCCTCGTAAAGGACTCGAGAATTGATCCTGACTCAGCCAAGAGACTAATCACCAAGGTTCCTGTTCCTCCTAGAATCTACGGAGTACCTAAGCTCCATAAGGAGGGTTATCCGCTGATGCCCATAGTGAACGGAATAGATTCACATACGTATTATGTTGCGAAACATCTGGCACCTAAGTTACCCCGTCTTGTGGGACAAACAGATTCCTACGTGAAACTCTCTTCCCACATCATACAACTGATTAGGTAACAGCGAATAAAGCCATGAGACAATATGGTCAGTTTTGACATCAAGTCTCTCTTCACTAACGTGCCTTCCGAGGAGACTATGCGCATTCTACAGGATCGGATCCCACCAAATATCTGCGATCTGGTGCGCTTATGCCTGTCATCTACGTACTTCACCTGGCAGGGAAAATATTACGAACAGTTAGATGGAGTGGAAATGGGTTCCCCGCTCTCCCCTGTAGCTGTGGACAGCTTCATGGAAGCCTATGAGCAAACGGCCCTAGCTTCTGCTCCATAACGTCCCAGTTGTTGGCTACGATATGTGGACGACACATTCGTCATCTGGCCCCACGGTGAAGCAGAATTGGGAAACTTCCTCCAGCACTTAAATAGCCTGCACAAAAATATAAAGTTCACACATGAGACTGGTACCTTGCCATTTCTGGATGTGGAAATATACAGAGCTGCCGAAGGTAAACTGGGACACAAAGTGTACCGGAAACCAACGCACACTAATCGGTACCTGCACGCGGAGAGCCACCACCACCCAGCTCGCAAATATTTTGTTCTGCATACGTTAACTGCCCGAGCCTACCGGATAAGCGATGAAAATAACATCAAAGAAGAATTAAAGGAGCTACAACATACGTTTCGTGCCAACGGCTATGATGACAACATCATAAGAAAGGTAGCTAAAACCAAAAGAAGCAGAACACGAGAAGAAGGCAAAGAAGAGAAGCTTCCACTGGTACACTTACCATATGTAAAAGGCATCAGTGAACGGCTAGGCAACGTCCTCCATCGACGAGGTTCCAAACCGATTTTTCGAAGTAGTCACAGGATCCATGAAACGATAGGTTCCACCAAGGATGTAGTCAACAATCTTAACACTGCCGGTGTTTACGAACTACGGTGTGATTGCGGAGCTACCTACAGAGGAGGAACAGGGAGACCTGTCAGCTTACGAGTAGCAGAACACGAACGCTATGTACGATTACAACAACATAATAAATCGCCGATAGCGGAATACCACCGTGACTGTGGACAACCTATCACAGGGGCGGGCAGGAATCCTGCACGTGTGCCGTGCACTTGCACGCGTGCAGTTAACAGGTGTTCTGCGTGCACACAGGGGCAAGCTGGTCACCCGCTTATCTCCCCTCCCCACCATACCTTCTGTCCGCTCCTTCCTCTGCAATGCGTTTTGTTTCCTAGCTTGCTTTATTGAATGTAGGAATAAGATTAGTAGTAGTAGTGCTTGAAAGATATCGTGGTTTGAAAGAGTACCTATTACCTACGATACGTTTTATTTAATTATCACAGGTGGAGTGGAACAAAATAAGGTTAGTAGGAGTGCTTGAAAGATGTCGTGTTTTGAAAGAGTACCTATTACCTACGATACGTTTTATTTAATTATCACAGGTGGAGTGGAACAAAATTTCTACATACACACAAACGCAAGCAGTTACTTAAATTTTCATCACTGATGTTTGCTCTTAACCGACACTTACTAATTCAGCAAATGGTTTTCCAGCTCTCGCTATATTAAGCTCGTACCGCTGGGCTATTATTGTTGTCGTCCTGAAAAATTGAAAACGGTGCTCCATAAAATGTTAAATCAGTTACATGAGAGACATGACGAAAGGAAGTCGCAGATCTCTCGTGACCACAGCAACTACGACAGATTCATCTAGTATCGTCAGATCGCTCTTCTTAAGCTCAGTCAATTTCCCCATCCGCTCAGAATCCGACAATAAATTATACTCGTCCTTGTGAAATTTGTTATAATGGCCTTCAATACTGAACTTCCGCTGACCAGCGAGAATACAGCCACATATCAAACATTTTGAATTTTCACGTTTTTGCACAAAGAAAAAATTGATTCTCCCATTACTTTTTAAAAGATAGCAAATCTCCACTTCTCCGTTTCCTTGTTTCACTCTGCATTTTCCGGTTCTTTAAATACAACGTTGACTACGTAGTGGTCGCTACGCATCAACGTCCGCAGCTTAGCCTGGTACTACACTGCCGCAACCTGCCGGCTGTTGCCACTGCCCCAGTCGACGATTGCACGCGAGCAGCACACGTGCAGCGCTGTGCGCTCACGAGCCGCGTGCAACGTTTGCCCGCCCCTGACCTATCAGGTTCCAGGAAGCCCGAGTACTGGCGAAAGGATGGTGGATGCGAGAACGCAAAATACGGGAGGCGATCGAAATTATTAAGCAGCCTGACAACATCAACAGAGAAGATGGCCACAAACTCCCGGTGTCCCGGCTGCCGGCCATCCCAGTCCAACGGGCCGCGAGCGGTCGCGGGGCAGAAGCTACACGGGACACGGACGTATCTGCACACACAGCTGCAGAGCAACTGTCAGTCTACTTCCGCGCACACCAGGAGGGAAACTTGCCGACCAGAAGCCGAACGCTGATTGGCGGACAGCTACCAATCGTTGACGACATGGACGTCCACGAATAGCCTCTTTCTTTCCATCTTCCCTTACGTCGTGACTAGCCAATCATATTAGAGGGCCAATTGAAAGTTTTACAGCAGTGACATCAGACATCGATAGTCTGTAATAAATACAAGCACCTATCCTCATGCAAAACCAGTCGTGCCCTGAGGAAGGCCGTTGCAATTCTGGCGAAACGTCGGTTTCAGTTTATTATTGTTGTTAGTTTTTAGCAATGACGCGGCATAATACCCAGAAGAATTCTAATCACTATGACACCGGCCGCGGAAGCCTACGTTCATAAATCACGTGTGCTCCCCACTTACTCCACTTGCTCACTGCATCTTCGCGCCTCTCTCCAGTCCTCAACTAGCACAAAAGGGCAAAACATGGATCTGCATCCGCTCGCTGGCTTTGTAGATTCTACGATACATCATTGAGGTACTAGCAAGAATTTCACTGTTGAACGCGAGCAGGCTCTGTAGTGAACCAAGTGCACTACTGGCACATAGACCACGTTAAAAGCACGCGTCTCTTCCGTAGTAGTTGTTTCTTTGTGATTCTACTTGGACGAAATGATATTGTGAAAATAGGGAAACGCTTCTTCTCGTGGACAGAACAAAGAAGACATGTGGGGGGTGGCGGGAGGGGGGGGGTAAGGGGGATAAGAGAACTCACGGTTAATTCTTATATTCTGCAAGCGACCTTGTGGTGTGCGGCGGTGGGTACTCTGAGTACATCTACATCTACATGGATACTCTGCAAATCACATTTAAGTGCCTGGCAGAGGGTTCATCGAACCACTTTCACAATTCTCTATTATTCAAATCTCGTATAGCGCGTGGAAAGAATGAACACCTATATCTTTCCGTACGAGCCCCGATTTCCCTTATTTTATCTTTGTGATCGTTACTCCCTATGTAAGTCGGTGTCAACAAAATATTTTCGCATTCGGAAGACAAATTTGGTGATTGGAATTTCGTCAGAAGATTTCGTCGCAACGAAAAACGCCTTTCTTTTAATGATGTCCATCCCAAATCCTGTATCATTTCTGTGACACTCTCTCCCATATTTCGCGATAATACAAAACGTGCTGCCTTCCTTTGAACTTTTTCGATGTACTCAGTCATATCTGGTAAGGATCCCACACCGCGCAACAGTATTCTAAAAGAGGACGGACAAGCGTAGTGTAGGCAGTCTCTTTAGTAGGTGTTGTTCTCAATGGACAGACGTTAAAGTAACCTCTGGCGTGCCACAGGGGAGTGTTATGGGACCATTGCTTTTCACCATATATATAAGTGACCTAGTAGATAGTGTCGGAAGTTCCATGCGGATTTTCCCGTATTATACAGAGAAGTTGCAGCATTAGAAAATTGCAGCGAAATGCAGGAAGATATGCAGCCGATAGGCACTTGGTGCAAGGAGTGGCAACTGACCCTTAACATAGACAAATGTAATGTATTGCGAATACATAGAAAGAAGGATCCTTTATTGTATGTTTATATGATAGCGGAACAAACACTGGTAGCAGTTACTTCTGTAAAATATATGGGAGTATGCGTGCGGAACGATTTGAAGTGGAATGATCATATAAAATTAATTGTTGGTAAGGCGGGTACCAGGTTGAGATTCATTGGGAGAGTCCTTAGAAAATGTAGTCCATCAACAAAGGAGGTGGCTTACAAAACACTATACTTGAGTATTGCTCATCAGTGTGGGATCCGTACCAGGTCTGGTTGACAGAGGAGATAGAGAAGATCCAAAGAAGAGTGGCACGTTTCGTCACAGTGTTATTTGGTAAGCGTGATAGCGTTACGGAGATGTTTAGCAAACTCAAGTGGCAGACTCTGCAAGAGAGGCGCTGTCCATCGCGGTGTAGCTTGCTGTCCAGGTTTCGAGAGGGTGCGTTACTGGATGAGGCATCGAATATATTGTTTCCCCCTACATACACCCCGAGAGGAGATCACGAATGTAAAATTAGAGATTCGAGCGCGCACGGAGGCTTTCCGGCAGTCTTTCTTCCCGCGAACCATACGCGAGTGGAACAGGAAAGGGAGGTAATGACAGTGGCACGTAAAATGCCCTCCGCCACACACCGTTGGGTGGCTTGCGGAGTATAAATGTAGATGTAGCTGTAGATGAACCAGGTGAAATGTTACAGATTTTAAGTACAGTAATAACTGAATCTAATCTAATCTAATCTGATCTCATATTGGCTACAGTGGTAAGATTATATAAAATAACAAATTTGGTTGGGATTGACAGATAGATATGAAAGGCTGGAGGCAGAGGGAGGGGAAGAGATAGAGAAAGTGTGAGGGAGAGAGGGGGTGGAATGAGTCATTGCTTGAGAGCAAACTTTACATAGCAGGGGATCTTAAGATTCCATCTGTTACATGTAATAACTACCTAAAGGTAATACATTGGTTAACGATTTAAGATATGCAGATTGATGTACAATTTGTGCCAGTAGTCGATGTACATATAGTTTGAAGCTAACAAGGCTTTACAATCTGTTGGTGTCATGTCATATATGTAAACGAGGTCAATTGCTTTACATTTGGTGGCTGTCACGGTAAGATAACTAAATATTTATGGTAAATATTAAGGTGTGTGTGTGTGTGTGTGTGTGTGTGTGGTTGTGTGTGTTGCAGTTTTAGTGACGTAGGCAGTTGCTGAAAACAGCGATGATACTACTGTAAATATTGTAATTACTGTCATTTAAGATGGATTCAGGTTATTTTGTTTGGTGTTTGTGTATTTGGAGTGTTTCAAGGATGTCTAGTTTCCTGCCTTTTGGTTGGATGTGTAGGATGCTGATACTTGTGTTGTTAACATGATGTTTTGTTTCATGCAGGTGGGTGGCTATTGCTGATGTGTCGTATTTTTTTGTTTTTTTAGAGCTGACATGTGTTCTTTGAATCTAATCTCAAATGATGTGCCTGTCTGGCCTATGTAGAAGCAGTCACAGTCCAAAAATTCAATTTTGTACACACCTGTGTCATGAAGTGGGTTTCGTATGCTTATGTTGTGAGGTAACTTCTGTCAAATCTTGTTGTCTGTGGTAATGTACTACCTTTAGGCATTTATTACATGTAACAGATAGAATCTTAAAACCCTCTGCTTTGTAAAGTTTGCTCTCATGCAACCACTCTTTCCACCCCCTCTCTCCCTCACACTTCCTCTGTCTCTTACCTTCCTTCTGCCTCCAGCCTTTCACATCTATCTGTGAATCCCAACCAAAATTGTTATTTGTATACAATTTTACCACTGTAGTCAATATGAAATGAGATTAGATTAGATTACATTCAGTGATTATTGTACTTAATGTTTGTAACATTTCACCTGGTTATAGAAACGAGTATGAGGTTTAAACTATTTTAACTTGTCAAAATCAGATTTATATACCACCTGAAGTAGTTATTCCAAGGCATTTATTTGACACCTCGAAACAGACATCTCCAAATCCTTTAAAATTTATTCTATAATAATGTTGTTTCGGTGTATATTCTTAATACTTCGTGATAATGTTTTCTCTTCTGCTATACGATCCTTGCACCCAATAGTTAGCAGACGCCATATTTGTTTACGAAATGTGACGGTATACATTTGATGTATTACGGCAGTGAAAGGCATCTGTGACCACTGGAGGTACTCTATTTTACTTATTTTACGTTTACCGTTAGATATACGTTAATTTTGTCACAAGAAACCCAAAACCATGTTGTGAAATAGCGTTTTCTTTCTCTATTCTGATACAGTAGGAGTTTTTGTGCTGTTACTGTGAACGCTGAATGATCCGCCACATGAAAGTTAAACCCCGTCTTCGAATAAACTTGCGTCCCCGGGTTCACAGATGTCGTGCTCCTGTGGTAGAGTTTACACATGTTTAAACATGTTTCATCCCACAGAAAATGTTATATTTCTGGAAAATTATTCAGCTAACATCAAAAAGGGACAATTAATTTATCTTCTTAGCTCCCGCCATATTCAACAAGTGGTCACATAGCCATGAGAACACCTGATGCCCGCGATGGAGTGTCTGTTCGTGGCAAAATTGTTAAAATTACCAAGATAAATTGCATTATTTTAAATTAAAATAAAATTATTTGTTTTGGTTTTATACACACGTGCTGTGACATTTGCAAACCAGTAAGTCATGGTGAGAACCAATTGCATCACCACACTTTTCTAACACACTGCATCATCGATGAACTCAGTGCTGTCAACATATCTGGAGTAATCACTTTACATGCAGTAGTAATTCGCTCTCTCATGTCATCCACAGTCGTTGTCAGGCGATCGTGCTGGTTTAAATCATACCTAACTAGAAGAGTGCAGAAAGGTGAAATAAGCAATTCACATTGAAGTGTCGGCAGAATTGCCAACACTGTTTTTAGAGGAGACCGAAATGCACGCTATACGCTCACGCAGGCTGGCGTGAGGTCTGAAACAGAATACGTAATGAATGCTATAAAGAAAATTACGTAGCTTCTGGAATACTTAACTTTAATCCACATTTGTAGAACATTGCTCTTGATGATACAGAAGTATTATAGCAATTGAATACGGCGCCTTGCTAGGTCGTAGCAAAAGTAGCTGAAGGCTATGCTAACTATCGTCTCGGCAAATGAGAGCGTAATTCTCAGTGAACCATGGCTAGCAACGTCGGCTGTACAACTGGGGCGAGTGCTAGTACGTCTCTCTAGACCTGCCGTGTGGTGGCGCTCGGTCTGCAATTACTGACAGTGGCGACACGCGGGTCCGTCGTATACTAGCGGACCGCGGCCGATTTAAAAGCTACCACCTAGCAAGTGTGGTGTCTGGCCGTGACACCACATTCCTCCCCCACAAATCGGCGAACGGTGGTGTTATAAGGCTTCCGCCCGCCGTGGGGAGGACCCCATGTCGAGGTGGGGAGCCTAACAACAGGCGAGGCTGTGCCACCCGCACCCGGCCATTCGGTCCGAGGGGTGCTAGGAAACGCCTGAAAACCTAGTCCAGGGTGCACGCCAACATGAGATGTATGCGCCCGTAGATAATCAGGAGGGGCCGAAGGGTCGACCTCCATCGAGTCGGAGCACCCGACTGGCGAAGACGACAGATGGTCCGGAGCGGGCAAGAGGTCCATGGCGGAGGACAACTGGTCACGGGAAGCGATTGGCGGCGCGTGACCCAGGGAGGCGCCCGGCGGTTGCAGCGACGCGTCCACTGCGGGCAGCGCCGGCGGCGGCGCGTCGCCATGGGGCAAAATGGAAGGCAGCGTCGGTAACACCTGGGGATGAGGCGAGCCAGTAGATGGGTCCCCAGGGCGCTGACCGGGCGGCACCGTCGCTGAAAGCAGACTGGGAGCGGCAGAACCCAGGCGACGACAGAGGCGCAGCTGATTGAGATGCCGACGCACCTCACCAGAGGCCCCCAAAACCAGATACATAGCGCGGCCGAGGCAGCGAAGAATGCGCCCTGCGAGCCAACGCCGTGAACCCCGATAGTTGCGATAGTATACAACGTCGCCAGGAGCAAAAGCAGGCGGCTGCCGCTGCACAGGAACCTGATGCGGCGGATGCAGCAAAGACATCAAGGTTCGATGAGGACGACCATGGAGCAACTCAGCCGGCGAGCGACCCTCGCGGGGCTGAGAGCGATACGAGGACAAAAAGAGCAATAACGCGTCTTACCGAGAATGCGACCCTTTCAATTTCAACATATGTGACTTGAAAGTCCGGACCAATCGCTCAGCGGCACCGTTTGACTGCGGCGAAAACGGCGCGGATGTCAGATGTTGAATACCATTGGCCTTGCAGAATGACTGAAATTCTGTGGACATGAATTCTACATCTACATCTACATCCATACTCCGCAAGCCACCTGACGGTGTGTGGCGGAGGGTACCTTCAGTACCTCTATCGGTTCTCCCTTCTATTCCAGTCTCGTATTGTTCGTGGAAAGAAGGATTGTCGGTATGCCTCTGTGTGGGCTCTAATCTCTCTGATTTTATCCTCATGGTCTCTTCGCGAGATATACGTAGGAGGGAGCAATATACTGCTTGACTCTTCGGTGAAGGAATGTTCTCGAAACTTTGACAAAAGCCCGTACCGAGCTACTGAGCGTCTCTCCTGCAGAGTCTTCCACTGGAGTTTATCTATCATCTCCGTAACGCTTTCGCGATTACTAAATGATCCTGTAACGAAGCGCGCTGCTCTCCGTTGGATCTTCTCTATGTCTTGTATCAACCCTATCTGGTACGGATCCCACACTGCTGAGCAGTATTCAAGCAGTGGGCGAACAAGCGTACTGTAACCTACTTCCTTTGTTTTCGGATTGCATTTCCTTAGGATTCTTCCAATGAATCTCAGTCTGGCATCTGCTTTACCGACAATCAACATTATATGATCATTCCATTTTAAATCACTCCTAATGCGTACTCCCAGATAATTTATGGTATTAACTGCTTCAAGTTGCTGACCTGCTATTTTGTAGCTAAATGATAAAGGATCTATCTTTCTGTGTATCCGCAGCACATTACACTTGTCTACATTGAGATTCAGTTGCCATTCCCTGCACCATGCGTCAATTCGCTGCAGATCCTCCTGCATTTCAGTACAATTTTCCATTGTTACAACCTCTCGATACACCACAGCATCATCTGCAAAAAGCCTCAGTGAACTTCCGATGTCATCCACCAGGTCATTTATGTATATTGTGAACAGCAACGGTCCTATGACACTCCCCTGCGGCACACCTGAAATCACTCTTACTTCGGAAGACTTCTCTCCATTGAGAATAACAAGCTGCGTCCTGTTATCTAGGAACTCCTCAATCCAATCACACAATTGGTCTGATAGTCCATATGCTCTTACTTTGTTCAATAAACGACTGTGGGGAACTGTATCGAACGCCTTGCGGAAGTCAAGAAACACGGCATCTACCTGTGAACCCGTGTCTATGGCCCTCTGAGTCTCGTGGACGAATAGCGCGAGCTGGGTTTCACATGACCGTCTTTTTCGAAACCCATGCTGATTCCTACAGAGTAGATTTCTAGTCTCCAGAAAAGTCATTATACTCGAACACAATACGTGTTCCAAAATTCTACAACTGATCGACGTTAGAGATATAGGTCTATAGTTCTGCACATCTGTTCGACGTCCCTTCTTGAAAACGGGGATGACCTGTGCCCTTTTCCAATCCTTTGGAACGCTACGCTCTTCTAGAGACCTACGGTACACCGCTGCAAGAAGGGGGGCAAGTTCCTTCGCGTACTCCTCAATCCAATCACACAATCACGCCATTGTCGGAAACAATAGTCTGTGGGAGACCTTCAATGGAAAAGATAGCGGACAACGCTTGGATGGTGGCATAAGACGTCGTGGAAGGCATGCTGACAACAAAAGGAAAATTACTGAAGGAATCGACCACAACCAACCATCGAGCATTCCAGAATGGACCAGCAAAATCGATGTGTAAGCGTTGCCAAGGGGAAGTGGCTTTTGGCCATGCAAAGAATTTCCGCGGAGGTACGGATTGTTGTTCGGCACACGCCATGCAAGAAGAGCACATAGTCGTAATCGCAGCATCGATTCCGACCCAAGTACAGTGGTGACGAGCAAGTTGTTTCGTGCGCACCATACCCCAATGTCCTTGGTGGAGAAGCTGTAAGACAGAGGACTGTAACGAACGTGGGACCACGACCCTGGACTGATCATTTGTTGTTGTTGTTGTGGTCTTCAGTCCTGAGACTGGTTTGATGCAGCTCTCCATGCTACTCTATCCTGTGCAAGCTTCTTCATCTCCCAGTATCTACTGCAACGTACATCCTTCTGAATCTGCTTAGTGTATTCATCTCTTGGTCTCCCTCTACGATTTTTACCCTCCACACTGCCCTCCAATGCTAAATTGGTGATCCCTTGATGCCTCAAAACATGTCCTACCAACCGATCCCTTCTTCTAGTCAAGTTGTGCCACAAACTTCTCTTCTCCCCAATCCTATTCAATACCTCCTCATTACGTAAGTGATCTACCCACCTTATCTTCAGCATTCTTCTGTAGCACCACATTTCGAAAGCTTCTATTCTCTTCTTGTCCAAACAAGTTATCGTCCATGTTTCACTTCCATACATGGCTACACTCCATACAAATACTTTCAGAAACGACTTCCTGACACTTAAATCTATACTCGATGTTAACAAATTCCTCTTCTTGAGAAACGCTTTCCTTGCCATTGCCAGTCTACATTTTATATCCTCTCTACTTCGACCATCATCGGTTATTTTACTCCCTAAATAGCAAAACTCCTTTACTACTTTAAGTGTCTCATTTCCTAATCTAATTCCCTCAGCATCACCCGACTTAATTTGACTACATTCCATTATCCTCGTTTTGCTTTTGTTGATGTTCATCTCATATGCTCCTTTCAAAACACTGTCCATTCCGTTCAACTGCTCTTCCAAGTCCTTTGCTGTCTCTGACAGAATTACAATGTCATCGGCGAACCTCAAAGTTTTTACTTCTTCTCCATGAATTTTAATACCTACTCCGAATTTTTCTTTTGTTTCCTTTACTGCTTGCTCAATATACAGATTGAATAACATCGGGGAGAGGCTACAACCCTGTCTTACTCCTTTCCCAACCACTGCTTCCCTTTCATGCCCCTCGACTCTTATAACTGCCATCTGGTTTCTGTACAAACTGTAAATAGCCTTTCGCTCCCTGTATTTTACCCCTGCCACCTTCAGAATTTGAAAGAGAGTATTCCAGTTAACATTGTCAAAAGCTTTCTCTAAGTCTACAAATGCTAGAAACGTAGGTTTGCCTTTTCTTAATCTTTCTTCTAAGATAAGTCGTAAGGTCAGTATTGCCTCACGTGTTCCAACATTTCTACGGAATCCAAACTGATCTTCCCCGAGGTCGGCTTCTACCAGTTTTTCCATTCGTCTGTAAAGAATTCGCGTTAGTATTTTGCAGCTGTGACTTATTAAACTGATAGTTCGGTAATTTTCACATCTGTCAACACCTGCTTTCTTTGGGATTGGAATTATTATATTCTTCTTGAAGTCTGAGGGTATTTCGCCTGTCTCATACATCTTGCTCACCAGATGGTAGAGTTTTGTCAGGACTGGCTCTCCCAAGCCTGTCAGTAGTTCTAATGGAATGTTGTCTACTCCCGGGGCCTTGTTTCGACTCAGGTCTTTCAGTGCTCTGTCAAACTCTTCACGCAGTATCTTATCTCCCATTTCGTCTTCATCTACATCCTGATCATTATCAGAACGCAACAGCAAAACACCACGTCGTACAAAAAGTCTCTCCTTGTGAGCAAAAAATCGGCGAACCAACGGATCCTCGATCCGTGACTTTGACAAGGGCCATTGCGTAGCAACAAAACGCAAAACGGTAGCAAGGACAGGGTCGGCAGCTGTGGCTGCAGCTACACGACGAAAATCAAGCGGAAACGATTCGACCACGTCATCGGTTTCCGCATCAATGAACATTCAAGCAAGTTCGGAAGAATCGAATGCTTTATCCTCGGCAACAGGCAAACGGGACAACGCATCGGCGTTTCCGTGCTTAGCAGTGGACCGATACAAGATATCGTAGCGGTACCGCGAGAGGAAAATAGACCAGCGAATGAATTTCTGCGCTGTACGTGGAGGTACAGGCTTGTTCGGATGAAAAAGCGACGTCAAAGGTTTGTGGTCTGTGATGATGGTAAAGTGATGACCATACAAGAAATCATGAAACTTTGTAACACCAAAGACGAGAGCCAAAGCTTCTTTCTCTATCTGTGAATAATTTCTTTGCGCTGACGAGAGCAATTTGGACGCAAAGGCAATAGGGCGATCATGCGATCCATCTTTGTGCGCAAGCACAGCACCGATCCCGAAATCCGATGCATCTACTATCAACAAAAGGGGCTTCCGGGGATCGAATGGCGTAATGCAATTATTAGAAAGCAACGCCGATTTCAACTGGCGAAAGGCGCGTTCGCATTCCGTCGACCAGACGAACGGAACACCTTTACGGCGTAAGCGATGAAGCGGAGCTGAAATGGAAGAGGCATGGGGGATATATTTGTTGTAATAATTAATTTTTCCCAGCACACTTTGTAGCTGCTTCAAATTCTGCGGCGAAGGCAAGTCTTGTATGGCACGAAGGTGCTCTGGACTGGGATGTATGCCTTGGGCATTGAGTACATGTCCCAGATATGGCAAATCACGAGCAAAAAACACACATTTGTCCTTCCCCAAGCGAAGACCATTTTGTCGCAAGACCTGAAATAATGTTCAGAGGTTGGCTAAATGTTCTTCTTTTGTCTTTCCGGAGATCATAATATCGTCCAGATAGTTTGCTGCAGTAGGGACCGACGCACAAACAGTTTGTAGATATTGCTGAAACAATGCAGGGGCGGATGCACACCCGAATGGCAGTATTTTGAATTGATACAACCCAAGATGCGTGTTAACCACCAATACGCGCTGGGATTCTTCGTCCACCAGTATTTGCAAGTACGCATCTGCTAGGTCCAACTTTGAAAAATATTTACCCGGGCACAGTTTGTCAAAAAGATCTTCCGGGCGGGGTAAAGGAAAAGTAGCAGTCACTAGTTGTGGATTCACTGTTGCCTTGAAGTCCACACAAAGTCTCAATTTTCCGGAAGGTTTTTGCAAAATTACTAAGGGTGAAGCCCAGAGAGAAGCCTGCACACGTTCAATTACACCGTGTGATTCTAAATCGTGTAATGTTCTTGCGACCTCATCACGCAATGCGTGGGGAACATTGTGCGCTCTGAAAAATTTCGGTTGCACGTTAACTTTCAGTTCCAAGTGTGCTTTATAGTTCTTAGCGCAACCGAGGCCCGGTGCAAAAATGTCTGCAAATTCTTCACACAGACGAGAAACACTGGCTGAAGGCACAGTCTGATTCACTGATAGGACCTGATAGACTATAGACAAGTTAAACAACTGAGATAAATCTAAACCAAACAAGTTCACTGCAGAAGAAGAACGAAGGACGTAAAATGACACAAGTTGTGTTTGTCCCTTGTATGTTGCAAGAAGGCTGCCTTGTCCTAACACAGGGAGATGCTGTCCTGAATAACTAGTTAGCATAACATTTGCGGCACGCAACGGAGGGTTGCCCAGCTGTTTGTACGTGTCGTGATTGATCAATGAAACTGCAGCTCCGGTATCGAGCTGGAAAGGTATCACTTGTCCGTCAAAGTCCAATTCTACAAAAAGTTTATTGTCCAGCTGACGACAAGAGCGACTGTCTCATGCAACGTGAACTGACACTGATACAGAATCACTTGCGACGTGACGGGATTTCCGTCGACGTCGACGCACACTTTTTGGGGGACGAACACAGTCACTGTTAGAGAGAGTAGCACTGGACGGAGTGGCAGTAACTACATGAATTGCCATGGGCGAAGGTTCACGACCTGAGTATTCTTGGTTCGATTCCGGCGCGAAGCAAAGGGCCTGGAATGATTGTGAGTGTCCGATCTAAGCTTTTTCTGGCAAACACTTTGAACATGACCTTTCTTATTACAAAAAAAACAAATAGCTTGGCGTGACGGGCAATTCTCATGCGAATGTCTAGTAGCACACCGCGGGCATGATTTTATCACTGCAGTTGCTTGCTTACGCGGCACACGTGGCTGCGCGGAAGGGCACGAGGGCTGTTGACAGTTCCGTCCAGCTCGCCCGGCGGGCTGGTTAATGTGACACACGGCTGGCGAAGTTTCAAATGATTCCTGAGCAAAGTCAAGTGTGTCTTGCCTATCCAATATGTCTATTACTTGTTGAAGGGAGGGATTGACTAGTTTCAAAATTTGTTCCCTTATGCGAACATCAGAAACGTTCTGTGCAATTGCATCACACACCATAGTATCTGAATAAGGGAGTCCACATTCACACTCAAAAGCACAATCCCTTGTAAGGCCTTGAAAAGTTGCAACCCACTCCCGATTAGTCTGACCGGCCGTACGTTTGGTACGAAAGAAAGTATACCTTTTTGCAACTACATTAACTGATTCCTTGAAATAGGCATCTAAAGCAGACAAAATTTCTTCGTAGGACAGAGTTGCTACGTCGCGTCGGGGAAACAATTTCACTATCACTCTGTACGTCTGGACGCCGACACACGAAAATAAATGAGCCTGCCGCTCGTTACCTTGAATTCTGTAGGCGGCGAGATGGAATCCAAATTGGCGTGACCACTCCGTCCATGTTTCCATTGCTGCCTCAAAAGGCCGAAAGGGGGGTGCAACTGCGTGTTGTGGCTGCTGTAGCGGTGAAGCGGCGGCGGCCGCATCGTTTTGCAGTGCACGTTGACCCTGGACGAGCTGTCCAAGGGCATCCAATAAGGCCTGCGTCTGCTGATTCTGCAAGCGATAAAATTCGGACAGTAAATCTGGAGAATGTGGCGAAGCCATGACACAAGTAAATGAGGGCAAAGCAAGTATAAAGAACAAGATCCTTTTGAGACTCGTCGCCAATATGAAGTGTCGGCAGAATTGCCAACACTGTTTTTAGAGGAGACCGAAATGCACGCTATACGCTCACGCAGGCTGGCGTGAGGTCTGAAACAGGATACGTAATGAATGCTATAAAGAAAAGTACGTAGCTTCTGGAATACTTAACTTTAATCCACATTTGTAGAACATTGCTCTTGATGATACAGAAGTATTATAGCAATTGAATACGGCGCCTTGCTAGGTCGTAGCAAATGTAGCTGAAGGCTATGCTAACTATCGTCTCGGCAAATGAGAGCATAATTCTCAGTGAACCATGGCTAGCAACGTCGGCTGTACAACTGGGACGAGTGCTAGTACGTCTCTCTAGACCTGCCGTGTGGTAGCGCTCGGTCTGCAATTACTGACAGTGGCGACACGCGGGTCCGTCGTATACTAGCGGACCGCGGCCGATTTAAAAGCTACCACCTAGCAAGTGTGGTGTCTGGCGGTGACACCACACACATAATATGCAAAAACTGGTGATTTCTCCAACTGGGGAACACTCAAGAATGGGGTGCCGCAAGGTTCGGTCTTGGGTCCTCTGCTTTTCTTAATATATATTAATGACTTGCCATTCTATATTCACGAAGATGCAAAGCTGGTACATTTTGCCGATGATACAAAAAGTATCACCCAACAGACAAGAATTAACTGGTGAAATTGTAAATGTTTTTTTCAGAAAATCATTAAGTGGTTCTCTGCAAATGGGCTCTCATTAAACTTTGACAAAACACAGTATATACAGTTCCACGCAGTAAATGGAATGACACCATTAATAAATATAGACATAGATCAGAAATCGGTAACTAAGGCAGAATATTCAAAATTTCTAGGTGTATGCATTGTTGATGGGTTTAACTGGAAAAAACACATTGAGGATCTGCTGAAACGTTTGATTTCAGCTACTTATGCTATTAGGGTCATTGCAAATTTTGGTGATATACATCTCAGTAAATTAGCTTACCACGCCTACTTTCATTCACTGCTTTTGTACGGCATCATATTCTGGGGTAACTCATCATTGACTAGAAGAGTGTTCATTGCACAAAAGCGTGTAATCAGAATAATTGCTGGAGCTCATCCAAGATCATCCTGTAGACACTTATTTAAAGAGCTGTAGATCTTCACTGTAGCCTCACAATATATATATTCACTTATGAAATTTGTTATTAACAATCCGAACGAATTCAAAAGTAATATCAGTGTACATGGCTTCAACTCTAGGAGAAAGGATTATCTTCACTACTCAAGGTTAAATCTAACTTTGGCTCAGAAGGGGGTAAATTATGCTGCCACAAAAGTCTTTGGTCACTTACCTAATAGCATAAAAAGTCTGACAGAAAGCCATACAGCATTTAAAAGGAAATTAAAAGAATTTCTTAATGGCAACTCCTTCTATTCATTAGATGAATTTTTGGATATAGTAAGTGCGTAATTTCCCCAACCCCCACAAAAAAAAAAATTAGAAATATTAAGTGTTATGTAATATTTTGTGTAATGTAATATCTGTATAGACACCTTTTATTAACCTGACACGTTCCACATCATTACGAAGTGTCGTATTCTTGATCTATGGAACAAGTACTAATCTAATATAATCTCTAATCGGCGTCTGAATAGGACTGCCTCTCGTGACCCACCACTTTGGAAATAAGCAGTTTAATGCGTATCTTGCTGCTGAAGAATTACAGGCAGGACGTCCTTCATGTTGGAACCTCTTGACCAGTTCTCAAGATCACATTTTCCAAATTTCCCCATTCAACGAACTATCAACGAAACAAAGGCAGACGTTGTTCTAGTCTTTTATGCCACACCACATTGTCATTAGTTGAAGACCTGACGAAGCCAATGTCAGTCTCCCTTTGACGAGAGGTACACGCTTCTCAAACTAGCATTCCCGTGCTTTCTGAATGAGACCTTGAAAGGTGGCTACACTGAGCCACAGCGCCAGAGATTGCGCCAGAGAGTATTATTTAGCCGCCTCCACAGGCAGTAGTTGTTCAGATGCGGTGGTAGAGAGTGCTTGTCGAGAGCTCATACTGGAGAGTAGTCGTTCAGATGTAGTGGAGTGTGCTTGTCGTGAAGTCGGAGTGGAGAGTTGTTGTGAAGTCGTGGTGGAGAGTGCTTGTTCCATGTTTTATGCAGTTTTGATGGGCTAGACAGCAGATGTTGTTCGAAATGGAGGTATTGTAACGATCAGAGTGCTTTTCGTCAATATATATGAGGTAAAAAAAAATCCCTTTCTTTTTATTATTTCAATGTCTTAAATAATGTGTCATTACAGGTTCAGTCAACAAAGCATCTGGCTTGTGTTCTTGTATTAGAGTGTAATCCTGGTTTTCTTCCACAGTTATAGTATTTCTATTTTTTTTAATTACGTCAATATAAATGGTACTTGAAATTTCTTGTCTTATTGGAGAAGAACCATGCCAGATGTATACGTTGAATCACACTTCCACACACAGAACAGTTACACTTGTGCTTTGGTTTCGTACGTTTTATAGTTGCTGGGGACTTAATTAATTAATTGTGTTAACAGAAATTTTCTTTCATTCTTTGTTGTTATTCTAAGCAGTCAGATTGCGTACTAAAACTAGTCAGGGCCAACCGTTTACGAGACAGCGTAACCGCACAGACAGTAAAAAAAAATATTTGCATAAAAATTTAATGAAGCCCCCATGCACGTGGCGACCGCTGCTTCGGATCGTCCCTTCGAATTCTTCTGATTGTAAAAATAGTAGACAGTAGTATTGTTGTAGTAATTTGTAGTTTAGTAATTGTAGTCTATATTGCATGTGTAGATTTTGTAATTGAACATTTGCAGTTGTCTTGTCATTCTTCTAATGGTATTTTTTGCAGAATTTAATTTTTGTTGTCTTGTACACGGGTTTGACAATTTTGTGCAATTGTGAAGGTTTCTGTTGTTCGCTAATCGTGTTTGTCGGGAAGCATTTCGTGTGAATAGTATTGTTGGAGACAAAGTGTCATTGTGTGTAATTATCGTATAGTGACGAGTTTTGTATGTTTTGTAAATGATTACGCGATCGATGAAAAAGGCAAAAATGATGGATAGTGAGAACGACGAAATTGTTGACATGGCGAACTCGCCAACACAGGAGATCAGGATGATGAATAATGAAGTGGAAAACAATTTAATAAGCAGTGAAAATAGTCCGGAACCAGTCCAAAATTTTTCACAATCAAAGAATTTTCAGAATATGAGATTAATGACAGAAGATTCTGGAATAGTGTCGAACACAGATAGCTTTACAGCTATGACGAGGGAAGCTGGTTTTGCGGGAAATGTTAGGGGCGAAAGGAATTTCGAACCAGTCATTGTGGAGCAGTTGATGAGTGCAATATTAAATTTGGGATCTCGGTTAGACTCACAAATGGGAACAATGGCAACACGGTTAGACTCACAAATGGGAACAATGGAGCAGTTACGATCTCAATTTAAAACAGAGATAGGAACAATTAAAACTGAGATAGGAACAATGGAAACACGGTTAGACTCACAAATAGGAACAATTAAAACTGAGATGGGAACAATGGAATCACAGTTAGACTCAGAAATAGGAACAATTAGAACTGAGATGGAAACAATGGAAACACGGTTAGACTCACGAATAGGGACATGTTTCAAAAATATGAAAGATGAATTAAAGAAAGAAATCAGAGAAGAAGTACAACCGATTTTGAATGCTCATAATAATAGATTAATTGCAGTAGAGATTAGACAAAAGGAACAGGATAGAGAACAGGAAGAAAGAGATCGCGTGATAGTACAAAAATTTTCAGAGTTAAATTTACAACGTGCACACGATAAGGAAGAAATATTTGAGAGAATCGAGGAATCCGTACCAAATGACAGATCAAATAACCTAACACAACAATATTAACAGTTAACTACCAAATGTGTCAATACTGAAACCCGAGTCGCGCCACTTACGGAAGACGTAAATAAACAGAAAGAACAATTAGGTGACTTATCGGAAAGAGTTGAGGAGATTTCAGATAAATTGACAAGTCTTAGTTTAAATGGGGACAGAGATTCAGATGAGACAGCACCATTGCCATTTGCAGAAACCGAAGACTATCAGAACATAAATAAACATGTTGAAAATCAGGGAAAATTTAATGAACGCGTTAAAAGGGAAGCTGAGGCATTACGAAAGCAAGTCAAACAAATTGAAGGCGAAATCGTAGGAAAAGACAGCAGAAGAAATTTAGAATCACAAATAGCAGAAGGGTTTGAAGAAAGTAATTTATTGCATTTACGAGATGCAACAAGAGAGCGCCAGGCGCGCGAACTTGACAATAATCGACATTCGGACTGGGACAGACGCGGTAGGTCTTTGTCGCCACGAGGAGAAAACTTTGACTATAAACACTTCTTAACTGTTCGGAAATTTAAGATCTTTCGCAATTCTAAGAACGACATACATCCATGTTCATGGTTAGATCAATTTATGTACGCACTTCCACCAAATTGGCCACTAAGTCACAAATTGAAATTTATGTGTGGATATTTAGAAAACGAACCAGCGACGCGGATGCGCGCACTTATTAGAGATTGTAATAATCTAAATGATTTTTATCATGCATTTCTATCGGCATATTGGTCCGAAAACACGCAAGACAGAGTCAAACACAGTCTTATTATGCAGCGTAATTTTAAACAGTCTGAGTTCCGCACGCCAGCAGAATATTTTGAAGACATGATTCGAAAGAATCAGTTCCTTTCCAACCCTTATAGCCCGACTGAATTAATTCGCATTTGTTTAACTAAGCTGCCACAATCCATAAGACAAATTGCTTTAGCCAGAAGATGTAAAGACGACATTGAGACTTTTAAGACGTTGTTACAAGAACTTGAGTATGACAACGACGACGGGACTTCTTGTAATTTTTTCAGTAACAGTAATCACAATAGATTTTCAGAGAGAAGGGATAATGAACGGAACGGACGTTATATGGGTAATTTTGAGAATGACAGACGAAACAGACAGGATAATAGATATCAGCTGTATGACAATAACAGACGTTCTAACAGAAATTACACAGACAATTATAATAACGGTAATTCCTACCGGAATGATCAATCATACGGAAACAGTAATCAGTATCATCAAGACAGAAATTATTCATACAGTAATAGAAATTCTTACTACAGAAATAACCAGGGTAGTAGATCTAACAGTAATTTCAGAAGTGACAGTCGAAACTACACAAGAAGTAGTTATGCAGACAGACAGGAAAATAGAAGTTTTAATAACAGACGCAACCAAGAATTTGCATCCATCAGACAGGAAGGACCTAATTGGCATCCTCCACGTGACAGAACTTCAGAGAGACAAGTGCAAATCGTAGAAATTGACCCGCGAAATGACGGGAATAATCAAAGACGTGACGCAAACAATCGACAATGACTTGTAGCTTCGGATTCTGGCAGCAATATAGACGGTTCAGAAAGTAATGACACTACGACTTTACACTACGTACGCTTGGAAGACATGAGAGACATTTTGCTAGACGAAAAGGAAAATAATGTAACCGCATTTTTACATCCTGTTATTGAAGTATGTGTGGGTAAGAATAAGTTCACTGCAGTTTTAGATTCTGGGCGCCCATTGAATGTCATTAGTGAATCAGTTTTTCGTATATGTGTAAGAACTATTGCTTGTCCTGTGTTACCTATTTCTAAAACTACAATTCGAGGCGCTATTTCTGGAAAAAGTGTAGAAGTCAAACAACAGACCAACTTAAATTTCATTTGTCAAGGATACGAATTTTCTGCTAATTTTATTATTGTTCCATTACTCAACACACAAATTATATTAGGTATGGAGTTTCTTAACGCACATAAAGCAATTTTGAACTTTAAAGAAGGAAGTGTGAATTTGACTGTTGCCGGAATGCCGAAATGTTTGAAATTTTTCGAGTGTTTAGCAAGATCTGAATCAGATACAAAATGTTTAAGGTTTCTTACTTCTGATGTTTTCGTTGAGCATTATGACGACAGTGTGTTTATTCATGACAATGACATTAGATACAGAGACGCGATGGATGATATAATTAATAGCGAAGAATTAATTAATGAAAAGGTTAAGAAAGCTGAAGTGCCAGATGACGTTGCAAGAGAAGAGCTGCACCACATTTTGACTTCACATACTACAGTATTTAGTCAACACACAGGAACTATACAAGGCTTACAATATTTATTTAAAGTAAAAGAACACACACCATTTCGGGGGAAAACGTACTCTATTCCTTTGGCTTATAGAGACAAGGTTAAGAGTGAACTTCAATACATGTTAGATCAAGGCATTATTGAGCCAGCAGTCAGTCCTTATACCAGCCCATTACACGTCGTTCTTAAAAAGGATGGGTCAATTCGTTTGGTTCTGGATTCCAGACAGATAAATAATATCATCATTCCTGAAACTAACCGCCCACAAAATTTAGATGAACTTCTTCAACATTTCCATGGAATTAAAGTTTTATCCACGATTGATATGCGCCCAAGTTTTTGGCAAATAGAACTCCACCCTGATTGTAGAAAATACACTGCCTTTTTAGCCTTTGGTAACTGTTACCAGTTTCGGAAATTACCGTTTGGACTTACTATATCTTCTGCAGCATTCATTCGTAGTTTAAACGAAATTTTACCTGTTCATCTTCGTGACAATATTACTTCATATGTTAAGGATATTCTTATTGCTAAACGTTCTTGGAGTGAGCATAACAAAATTTTGGATTCATTATTACGTATTTTTGCAAGAGTTGGCATTACAGTGAACTTGGAAAAATCTGAATTTGGTCATTCTCAGATGAAATTTCTCGGTCACATTATTTCTACAGAAGGTATTCTTCCTGATCCAGAGAAACTAGACGCTATTCGTAATTATGCTGTTCCTACTACAAAACGTGATGTTCGTAGTTTCCTTGGTGTCTGTAATTTTCTTAGACGCTTTGTTAGATTGGACAATTTGGCCACACCTCGTTTATGTGAACTATCTGGAAAGAAATCTAATTGGTGTTGGGATGAGGAAGCTCAGTCAGAATTTGAACAACTTCGTGATGCTTTAGTTGCTGCTCCACTTCTTTCACACCCGGATTTATCTAAAGATTTTTTTTTTTTGGCGACGGACTCATCATACAAAGGCTTAGGTGCACATTTATTTCAAGAGAGAAGAAAACGGCGTTGTAGTACAGAAAACTATTGCATTTGGAAGTCGTGTTCTCTCTAAATCAGAAAAGAATTATTCGATTACGGAACTTGAAGCCTTGGGCTTTCACAAAATTTCGCATATTTTTGTATGGCAGACATACTAAGGTTTACACCGATCATCGAGCTCTGGAATTTCTTATGTCAACAAAATTAACACATGGAAGATTGTCACGATGGGCGTTGTATCTACAGGCATTTGATTTTAGTATTGTTGCATACAGGGTTCTTCGATTATTATTGCTGATGCTTTATCACGTGCACCTATGGGTTTGAAACAAAGTGCTGAGGAGGACTGCAAAGAGAACAATTATTGTTTGATGTATATTCAAAGTGTTGCGTTTGAGAATTTTATTTCGTCTTCGCTCCAGGACATCGCTAAGGAGCAAAACAAGGATCCAATCTGGAAGGACATTAAGGAGAAGTGGAGGAGAAAGGAAAGTGTAGCGATTAGACAGTATTATTTAGTTCGCAATGATATTCTTTTTAAACGAAAATCGGTCGACAACTCTGTTTGGTTAGTTTGTATTCCTGATGAGTGGGTTAATAAATTGATTTGGTACACACATTTCAGTTATGCACACTTTGGTCCCAGAAAATGCTTTCATAAATTACGAGAAAATTGCTACTTCAGTAATATGGAAAAACGTATTCGATCTGTTCTTGCCAAATGCAAATTATGTCAAAAGGCTAAGCCGCCAACTATTTCTCACAGAGCACCGTTGTTTCCTATCATTCCATCGAAATTAAAGGACATGGCTGCAGTCGATTTGTTCGGTCCAGTGGTTTGTTCTACTAATGGTTTTGCGTACATTTTGGTAGCAGTGGAATTGACATCAAAATATGTGTGTTTTACACCTTTACGCAAAGCAACAGCTCGTTCAGTATCTAACACTTTCATCAAACATTTTCTTAAAGAAGTGGGTCATGTTGATAAGGTTATATCAGACAATGGATCACAGTTTCGTTCTAAAATTTGGCTTCGTACTCTATGGCGTCGTAAGATTAAACCAATTTTCATTTCACTTTTTCACCCTCAATCTAACGCTTCAGAGAGATGGATGAAGGAAATCAATAAATTGTGTCGACTTTATTGTCATCAGAATCACAGAATGTGGGATCAGTATCTTCATATTTTTCAAAACATTCTGAATGAACTCTCTAATGATTCAACTTCTTTATCGCCTATATTGATATTAAAAAATAAAGCACCGACAAATCGCATTTCTGAAATCGTTCCTTTTCCGCCTACACAGAAACTGCGGCATTCTGAAGTTGTGAACCTGGCTTTGCAAAATATTGCATCTGCGGCTGTTAGAAGAGAGAAATCAGCTAAGCGTCCTGGTCGTTTAAAAACCTTGTCAGTTGGTCAAAAGGTGTTAATTAAGTCTCATCGTTTGTCTCACAAAGGAACAGGCTTGTGTCGCAAATTTTTTCTGCTTTATAACGGTCCGTATAGAGTTCGCAAAATTATTCATGATAACACTGTTGAAGTAGAAACTCTTAAATCTCGGCGCTCTAAGGGATTACATCACATATCTAACGTTAAAATTTTTGTGGAATGACATACTTTTGAAAACTAACAGTTGTACGTAAACACACGGAGAATGCAAGGATACCGCGCCGTGTTCCGGCGGCGGCACATACTCAAAGCAACAGTGGAGTCTGCGCGCCGCACAAGGCAGTCGTTGACCGCAAACAATTACTTCCTACGTCACGCGCCTACAGCTGATCGAGCGCTCAGTGCGAATGCACTGACAGACATAAACAAATACACAGTCTAATTTCTCCAATTAAATTCAGTATAAAGCTAAAGTGACTTGATAAATTATGTTATTAACATTCAGTATTTTTCAGGATACGGTTGTATAAAATATTTAAGACCTTCAGGTAAATTCTGTGTGTGTCCGACGTTAAGAGGACTTGCTATCGAGAAAATTTCAGGAAGAATGTAATTTCAAAAAAAAAAAAGTAATAAACTAAAAAGGTAACTATTAATTGAGTTTATTTTTCAGGTAACATATTTCCACTTAGGTACGTACTTTAGACGTAATTTGCTGCTCCCGATTACATGATTCATACTTTGTGCTAAATTTCATGTTCTATGAATTTACTTGTGAAGCGACGTGCTTGCATACATTAACTGATTTGACAATGATTGATTAATGAACAGGGTTGTTACTTGTGTATATTATGCATCGCTTGGCTGCACTGCTTTTTCACTGATGTCATATTTTTCTATTATGTGCCTGCTGTGCTTATTTATTTAAATTATAATTGTCACTTGATTAATTGTGCTGATGTGGTTATGTATGTAGGTTATACTTTGTGATTTATCTGCTTGCGGCTTCATGTTTACTTATTAAGATTACATATGAACATTTATTTGCTTATGCTGATATGATGCTAATGACCTGTTTATTATGTGAGATATATATTTGCTGCATTGCGTATGGATTGCATATTTACACATTTCTGCTTTGTTGTCTTAACTATTCTTTAATTTGGTATATAGAAATGCTGATGTACAGTGTACGAACATTGAGTTTAGTTCACACTATGGTATTAATTATAGATTGTTTGCTTGGCAGAGCCTCGTTGTAGGAATTGTGCTGCATCCACTTGTTGACATTCTGTTCTCCATTGGTATATTTACTCCCTAATGCATGTTTTGCTTACGCTCAGTGCCTTATATTTTAACATAAGAAAATGAACTGCAGTAATTCGACGAACGACATTAGTACAAGAAACGTCATAGAAGTCACATGAGCTGGAGGTTTTATGGAAGCTGTATAAATTTATGTTACTAGGAAGGAAGCTAACGACATGACACACCAACACTAGGTTTAGACCATTGACAGTTATTACACTACATACTTCGTGAGCAATTGAAATAGCAAGTGACTCTTGACACAAAAAATACTCCACATGTTTGCTTCTGCCATGATTCTGGAAGTGGTGTACACACTGTGAAATATTATGATCATTCACACTCCGTAATCGTACTTAATTACTGAGAGTTCTTCGAACTAAAGTCTGTTAGAGGTCATGTATGCATTTCTTTTATTTAATGATGGACAAGGTAACCAAAATGTATTTTATAATTCATAATGAGTAAAAGATTTGGGTCAGATGGATTACACAGATGTGTGTGGACACTGTGTCTTCGGATTGCATGGGATGATGAATTGAAGTTTGCACTAGGATTTTATCTGTACTTGTTCGAGGAGACTGACTAGAGGAAAGAGTTGTTATGGAAGTGAAATGATATTGGTAATAAGGTTTATATGTATCGATGTATTGAGGAGGTATTATTGAGGTATTAAGATTGTGTGAAGTTGATGATTATTGGAGTTTTGGTGGACAAGAGGTAAGGTAAATGATATTGGCGATAAGGTTTGTATGTATCGACGTATTGAAGAGGTATTATTGAGGTATTGAGATTGTGTGAAATTGATGATTATTGGAGGTTTGGTGGACAAGAGGTAAGGTAAATGATATTGATGACAAGTTTTATATGTATCGACGTAAGAGGTATTATTGAAGTATTAAAATTATGTGATGCTGATAATTATTGGAGTTTTGGTGGATAAGAGGTAAAGTAAGTGAGGAGCATATTTTTTTTTTTTTGTTGGTTTATATGGAACAAGGAAGATGAAGACAGCAGACTAGAACACTCAAGTAGAAGGAAGATTGTCTACACACACACTTTGTTAAATCACTAAGCAGTATATACTCTTTTTCTTTTTTTTTGGAGAGAGGAAGCATTTGCATATCTTGGCACACTGACAGTTGTTCAGTAGATTTGGCTTGGCAAACATTGGTCTTGACATGATGACTATGACATTGACTAACTATTATTGACTGTTATACATTGCTGCCACTACTACTTGATACACATGATGAACATCAAATTTTGGACAGGATTGCATTTACACAGTTAACACTATTCAATTACACAGTAGTACTTAATGTGGATGAGAGATGAGTGAGTGTGTTTTGTGTGTTTTCCTTTCCTAATCCCAAATAATTGGTACCGACCTATCTCCTAAATATTATTTTACTTGTTTGTTGTGGCTTGCACTGACACTCATAAATATTATAGGTTTACTGATATTTGTGCATTTGTAATAGTTAATATGACAATTATCTGATATCATTTGTGTGTTTATTATAATTTGTATGGTTAGTGTAAGAGTATTGAGAATAATTTTGTAAAAGCAATTGTGAGTGCATTCAAACTGTTGTTCACTCCTGCACCTGTTCAACATTGATGTGGGACACTTAGAAGTGTTTAATTTCTGCTGATGAACTGTGTGATTAGTGATAGTGAATATTATGGACTGTTACTTGCACTTTTTCTACATGATTGGTGCCACTAGGAGATGTTTAATTTGTGATAATGTACTCTGATAAACTGTCTAATTAGTGATAGTAAATATTATGGACTGTTACTTGCACATGTTCAACATTACTGGGTGCCACTGATGGACTGCTTCTATTGAAATAATGTCACTTGTTGCTGTCTGCACCTGTTCAACATTGCTGGGTGCAACTGATGGAACTGATTCTACTGAGATGATGTCACTTGTTGCTGTCTGCACTTGCTCAACATTACTGTGTGCCACTGATGGACTGCTTCTGTTGAAATAATGTCACTTGTTGGTGTCTGCACCTGTTCAACATTACTGGGTGCCACTGATGGAACTGCTTCTACTGAAATAATGTCACTTGTTGGTTTCTGCACCTGTTCAACATTACTGGGTGCCACTGATGGACTGCTTCTACTGAGATGATATCACTTGTTGGTGTCTGCACCTGTTCAACATTGCTGGGTGCCACTGATGGACTGCTTCTACTGAAATGATGTCACTTGTTGGTGTCTGCACCTGTTCAACATTACTGGGTGCCACTGATGGACTGCATCTATTGAAATAATGTCACTTGGTGTCTGCACCAGCTCAACATTGCTGGGTGCCACTGATGGACTGCTTCTACTGAGATGATGTCACTTGTTGGTGTCTGCATCTGTTCAACATTACTGGGTGCCACTGATGGACTGCATCTATTGAAATAATGTCACTTGTTGGTGTCTGCACCTGCTCAACATTGCTGGGTGCCACTGATGGACTGCTTCTATTGAGATGATATCACTTGTTAGTGTCTGCACCTGCTCAACATTGCTGGGTGCCACTGATGGACTGCTTCTACTGAGATGATGTCACTTGTTGGTGTCGGCACCTGTTCAACATTACTGGGTGCCACTGATGGACTGCATCTATTGAAATAATGTCACTTGTTGGTGTCTGCACCTGTTCAACATTGCTGGGCGCCACTGATGCAACTGCTTCTACTAAAATGATGTCACTTGTAGGTATTTGCACCTGTTGACCGTTGCTGGGTGCTACTGCTGGAACTATCAACTACTTGTTTTTTTTTTTTTTAATCATTGAAAGCATTTAATGTGAACATTTGTATAAACTGATTTTTTTGTGTATTGTGTAAACTATTATGTAAAGTCACATGTATGAAAGAATTTGTATTGCTTACTGTATTTTATATATTAGGTTATTGAAAGGTCAGTGCAAAGCCAAAATTTTATCTAATTATGTGATATTTATGTATTAATATTATCTTTTATTTTTGTCTGTATTTTTGTGAACGAATTTGGTGGTATTTTCACCACCAATGCTGGCAAAAATACCATCAAATTCTGGCCCATGGAGGAAGGGCATATGAAAGGTGGCTACACTGAGCCACAGCGCCAGAGATTGCGCCAGAGAGTATTATTTAGCCGCCTCCACAGGCAGTAGTTGTTCAGATGCGGTGGTAGAGAGTGCTTGTCGAGAGCTCATAATGGAGAGTAGTCGTTCAGATGTAGTGGAGTGTGCTTGTCGTGAAGTCGGAGTGGAGAGTTGTTGTGAAGTCGTGGTGGAGAGTGCTTGTTCCATGTTTTATGCAGTTTTGATGGGCTAGACAGCAGATGTTGTTCGAAATGGAGGTATTGTAACGATCAGAGTGCTTTTCGTCAATATATATGAGGTAAAAAAAAATTCCCTTTCTTTTTATTATTTCAATGTCTTAAATAATGTGTCATTACAGGTTCAGTCAACAAAGCATCTGGCTTGTGTTCTTGTATTAGAGTGTAATCCTGGTTTTCTTCCACAGTTATAGTATTTCTATTTTTTTAATTACTTCAATATAAATGGTACTTGAAATTTCTTGTCTTATTGGAGAAGAACCGTGCCTGATGTGTAGTTGAATCACACTTCCACACACAGAACAGTTACACTTGTGCTTTGGTTTCGTACGTTTTATAGTTGCTGGGGACTTAATTAATTAATTGTGTTAACAGAAATTTTCTTTCATTCTTTGTTGTTATTCTAAGCAGTCAGATTGCGTACTAAAACTAGTCAGGGCCAACCGTTTACGAGACAGCGTAACCGCACAGACAGTAAAAAAAAATATTTGCATAAAAATTTAATTAAGCCCCCATGCAACCTCATCATTAAACAATTCGTTGTCGATAAAATTATTGTCTTGATGGAGAAACAACTCACAAACGGTGTTCAACAATCACTGCCATAGATCTGTTGACATAGAGGAATGTGGAACGAGTGATGTGCATGGTGAAAACACTGATCGCTTCTTTCGCTGATACCGACCACTCTGTGTATGTGGCGCTGTTGACGAACGGGATTAGTGCCGCAGCCGCAAGAAACGCTACTTCCGCAGCTTCGACGGCAGTACTCTCCTGTCGTAGACGTGTGCTTGGCGCAAAGCCTCCAGTCCCGCAAAAGTCTTTTGATGGTAATAACGAAGATGGGACGACCAGGACAGCGTCTGCCTGAGAGCATTTCTGCACACAATTCTGCAGTTCTTGATGTATTTTGATGACATTCACCAAAAACTAAGGACCTTCATTAAATGACATTGTACTCCTAAAAATGGTTTACGCATTATTAACACTTCGTTCAAGAATCATAAAAAAAGGTTGTACACATGGAAGAATCCTGGAAATACTAGAAGGTATCAGATAGATTATATAATGGTATGACAGAGATTTAGGACCCAGGTATTAAATTGTAAGACATTTCCAGGGGCAGATGTGGACTCTGACCACAATCTATTGGTTATGAACTGCAGATTAAAACTGAAGAAACTGCAAAAAGGTGGGAATTTAAGGAGATGGGATCTGGACAAACTGATTAAACCAGAGGTTGTACAGACTTTCAGGGAGAGCATAAGGGAACAATTGTCACAAATGGGGGAAAGAAATACAGTAGAAGAAGAATGGGTAGCTCTGAGGGATGAAGTAGTGAAGGCAGCAGAGGTTCAAGTAGATAAAAAGACGAGAGCTAGTAGAAATCATTGGTTAACAGAAGAAATATTGAATTTAATTGCTGAAAAGCAGAAAATATAAAAATGCGGTAAATGAAGCAGGCAAAAAGGAATACAAACTTCTCAAAAATGAGATCGACAGGAAATGCAAAATGGCTAAGCAGGGATGGCTAGAGGACAAATGTAAGGATGTAGAGGCTTATCTTACTAGGGGTAAGATAGATACTGCCTACAGGAAAATTAAAGAGACCTTTGGAGAGAAGAGAACCACTTGTATGAATATCAAGAGCTCAGATGGAAACCCAGTTCTAAGCAAAGAAGGGAAAGCAGAAAGGTGGAAGGAGTATATAGAGGGTCTATACAAGGGCGACGTACTTGAGGACAATATTATGGAAATGGAAGAGGATGTAGATGAAGATGAAATGGGAGATACGATACTGCGTGAAGAGTTTGACAGAGCGCTGAAAGACCTGAGTCGAAACAAGGCCCCGGGAGTAGACAACATTCCATTAGAACTACTGACGACCTTGGGAGAGCCAGTCCTGACAAAACTCTACCATCTGGTGAGCAGGATGTGTGAGACAGGCGAATATACCCTCAGACTTCAAGAAGAATGTAATAATTCCAATCCCGAAGAAAGCAGGTGTTGACAGATGTGAAAATTACCGAACAATCAGTTTAATAAGCCACATCTGCAAAATACTAACACGAATTCTTTACAGACGAATGGAAAAACTAGTAGAAGCCAACCTTGGGGAAGATCAGTTAGGATTCCGTAGAAATGTTGGATCACGTGAGGCAATACTGACCCTACGACTTATCTTAGAAGAAAGATTACGGAAAGGCGAACCTACGTTTCTAGCATTTGTAGACTTAGAGAAAGCTTTTGACAATGTTGACTGGAATACTCTCTTTCAAATTCTGAAGGTGGCAGGTGTAAGATACAGGGAGTGAAAGGCTATTTACGATTTGTACAGAAACCAGATGGCAGTTATAAGAGTCGAGGGACATGAAAGGGAAGCAGTGGTTGGGAAGGGAGTGAGACACGGTTGTAGCCTCTCCCCGATGTTATTCAATCTGTATATTGAGCAAGCAGTAAAGGAAACAAAAGAAAAATTCGGAATAGGTATTAAAATCCAAGGAGAAGAAATAAAAACTTTGAGGTTCGCTGATGACATTGTAATTCTGTCAGAGACAGCAAAGGACTTGGAAGAGCAGTTGAATGGAATGGACAATGTCTTGAAATGAGGATATAAGATGACCATCAACAAAAGTAAAACGAGGATAATGGAATGTAGTCGAATTAAGACGGGTGATGCTGAGGGAATTAGATTAGGAAATGAGACACTTAAAGTAGTAAAGGAGTTTTGCTATTTGGGGAGCAAAATAACTGATAATGGTCGAAGTAGAGAGGATTTAAAATGTTGACTGGCAATGGCAAGAAAAGCGATTCTGAAGAAGAGAAATTTGTTAACATCGAGTATAGATTTAAGTGTCAGGAAGTCGTTTCTGAAAGTATTTGTATGGAGTGTACCCATGTAGGGAAGTGAAACATGGACGATAACTAGTTTGGACTAGACGAGAAAAGAAGCTTTCGAAATGTGGTGCTACAGAAGAATGCTGAAGTTTAGATGGGTAGACCATATAACTAATGAGGAGGTACTGAATAGGATTGGGGAGAAGAGAAGTTTGTGGCACATTTGAGACATCAAGGGATCACCAATTTAGTACTGGAGGGAAGTGAGTGGGGGTAAAAATCGTAGAGGAAGACCAAGAGATGAAAATACTAAGCAGATTCAGAAGGATGTAAGTAGCAGTAGTTACTCGGAGATGAAGAGGCTTGCACAGGAAGGAGCAGCGTGGAGAGCTGCATAAAACAGTCTTCGGACAGTAGTTACTCGGAGATGAAGAGGCTTGCACAGGAAGGAGCAGCGTGGAGAGCTGCATAAAACAGTCTTCGGACTGAAGACCTGAACAACAGTATTTTTACATATTTCACTATATTAACATGTTTTAACTTTATGTCACATATAATTAAATGTTATTGCCTTTTTGCCCCGGGACCGATGACCAAGTTGTTTGGTCCCTTCCCCCCCAACTTTTTACCCTTTGTCATAGTACTGTGTGATCAAAAAGTCAGTATAAATTTGAAAACTGAATAAATCACGGAAAAGTGTAGATAGAGAGGTACAAATTGACACACATGCTTGGAATGACATGGGGTTTTATTAGAACCAAAAAAATACAAAATTTAAAAAATGTCCGACAGATGGCGCGTCATCTGATCAGAGTAGCAATAATTAGCATAACAAAGTAAGACAAAGCAAAGATGATGTTCTTTACAGGAAATACTCAATATGTCCACCATCTGTCACGGTAGCAGTTACTGACGTTTTGCTGTCCAGCGCCATCTGTCGGACATTTTGTGAACTTTGTTTCTTTTTTTGTTCTAATAAAACCCCATGTCATTCCAAGCATGTATGTCAATTTTTACCTCTCTATCTACATTATTCCGTGGTTTTTTAAGTTTTAAATTTATACTGACTTTTTGAACACCCGATACACTGACAGTAAGAGGAAAGCACACAGAAAGGGAGGGGGAAACGAAATGAAATTTCACGGGTGGAGGTGTTGTGTGATGTTGTTGCCGTGATTACTAAATTGAATCAAATTTGTACACAGCTTCTCAATATAAACCCACTTACCAATATGACTTTACCCCCCCCCCTTCCCTCCCCGGCCTAGATACAGACACAGATTCGGTTGGGAAGGGGGCACCCTCGTCGTTGTACCCTCTTCTGAGCCCAGCTGGACCCACAACCCCACAACTGTACCTGGTCCTTGTTATCCTGGATAATGGCACTGAGAAGGAGTTCACGCCCGGGCTGGTCTCACACATGATCTGTCAGGGCCACATGTGGAGAATATCGGCAGTCAGTGTGGGGTGGGGCGGGTCGGTCTCTCACTATCCTTTAAACGACCCGTCCCTCTATCTGGACAGGTTTCTACATCTACATCTACATTCTACATCTACATTTATACTCCGCAAGCCACCCAACGGTGTGTGGCGGAGGGCACTTTACGTGCCACTGTCATTATCTCCCTTTCCTGTTCCAGTCGCGTATGGTTCGCGGGAAGAACGACTGTCTGAAAGCCTCTGTGCGCGCTCTAATCTCTCTAATTTTACATTCGTGATCTCCTCGGGAGGTATAAGTAGGGGGAAGCAATATATTCGATACCTCATCCAGAAACGCACCCTCTCGAAACCTGGCGAGCAAGCTACACCGCGATGCAGAGCGCCTCTCTTGCAGGGTCTGCCACTTGAGTTTGTTAAACATCTCCGTAACGCTATCACGGTTACCAAATAACCCTGTGACGAAACGCGCCGCTCTTCTTTGGATCTTCTCTATCTCCTCCGTCAACCCGATCTGGTACGGATCCCACACTGATGAGCAATACTCAAGTATAGGTCGAACGAGTGTTTTGTAAGCCACCTCCTTTGTTGATGGACTACATTTTCTAAGGACTCTCCCAATGAATCTCAACCTGGTACCCGCCTTACCAACAATTAATTTTATATGATCATTCCACTTCAAATCGTTCCGCACGCATACTCCCAGATATTTTACTGAAGTAACTGCTACCAGTGTTTGTTCCGCTATCATATAATCATACAATAAAGGATCCTTCTTTCTATGTATTCGCAATACATTACATTTGTCTATGTTAAGGGTCAGTTGCCACTCCCTGCACCAAGTGCCTATCCGCTGCAGATCTTCCTGCATTTCGCTACAATTTTCTAATGCTGCAACTTCTCTGTATACTACAGCATCATCCGCGAAAAGCCGCATGGAACTTCCGACACTATCTACTAGGTCATTTATATATATTGTGAAAAGCAATGGTCCCATAACACTCCCCTGTGGCACGCCAGAGGTTACTTTAACGTCTGTAGATGTCTCTCCATTGAGAACAACATGCTGTGTTCTGTTTGCTAAAAACTCTTCAATCCAGCCACACAGCTGGTCTGATATTCCGTAGGCTCTTACTTTGTTTATCAGGCGACAGTGCGGAACTGTATCGAACGCCTTCCGGAAGTCAAGGAAAATGGCATCTACCTGGGAGCCTGTATCTAATATTTTCTGGGTCTCATGAACAAATAAAGCGAGTTGGGTTTCACACGATCGCTGTTTCCGGAATCCATGTTGATTCCTACATAGTAGATTCTGAGTTTCCAAAAACGACATGATACTCGAGCAAAAGACATGTTCTAAAATTCTACAACAGATCGACGTCAGAGAGATAGGTCTATAGTTTTGCGCATCTGCTCGACGACCCTTCTTGAAGACTGGGACTACCTGTGCTCTTTTCCAATCATTTGGAACCTTCTGTTCCTCTAGAGACTTGCGGTACACGGCTGTTAGAAGGGGGGCAAGTTCTTTCGCGTACTCTGTGTAGAATCGAATTGGTATCCCGTCAGGTCCAGTGGACTTTCCTCTGTTGAGTGATTCCAGTTGCTTTTCTATTCCTTGGACACTTATTTCAATGTCAGCCATTTTTTCGTTGGTGCGAGGATTTAGAGAAGGAACTGCAGTGCGGTCTTCCTCTGTGAAACAGCTTTGGAAAAAGGTGTTTAGTATTTCAGTTTTACGCTTGTCATCCTCTGTTTCAATGCCATCATCATCCCGGAGTGTCTGGACATGATGTTTCGAGCCACTTACTGATTTAACGTAAGACCAGAACTTCCTAGGATTTTCTGTCAAGTCGGTACCTAGTATTTTACTTTCGAATTCACTGAACGCTTCACGCATAGCCCTCCTTACGCTAACTTTGACATCGTTTAGCTTCTGTTTGTCTGAGAGGTTTTGGCTGCGTTTAAACTTGGAGTGAAGCTCTCTTTGCTTTCGCAGTAGTTTCCTAACTTTGTTGTTGTACCACGGTGGGTTTTTCCCGTCCCTCACAGTTTTGCTCGGCACGTACCTGTCTAAAACGCATTTTACGATTGCCTTGAACTTTTTCCATAAACACTCAACATTGTCAGTGTCGGAACAGAAATTTTCGTTTTGATCTGTTAGGTAGTCTGAAATCTGCCTTCTATTACTCTTGCTAAACAGATAAACCTTCCTCCCTTTTTTCATATTCCTATTAACTTCCATATTCAGGGATGCTGCAACGGCCTTATGATCACTGATTCCCTGTTCTGCACTTACAGAGTCGAAAAGTTCGGGTCTGTTTGTTATCAGTAGGTCCAAGATGTTATCTCCACGAGTCGGTTCTCTGTTTAATTGCTCGAGGTAATTTTCGGATAGTGCACTCAGTATAATGTCACTCGATGCTCTGTCCCTACCACCCGTCCTAAACATCTGAGTGTCCCAGTCTATATCTGGTAAATTGAAATCTCCACCTAAGACCATAACATGCTGAGAAAATTTATGTGAAATGTATTCCAAATTTTCTCTCAGTTGTTCTGCCACTAATGCTGCTGAGTCGGGGGGTCGGTAAAAGGAGCCAATTATTAACCTAGCTCGGTTGTTGAGTGTAACCTCCACCCATAATAATTCACAGGAACTATCCACTTCTACTTCACTACAGGATAAACTACTACTAACAGCGACGAACACTCCACCACCGGTTGCATGCAATCTATCCTTTCTAAACACCGTCTGTGCCTTTGTAAAAATTTCGGCAGAATTTATCTCTGGCTTCAGCCAGCTTTCTGTACCTATAACGATTTCAGCTTCGGTGCTTTCTATCAGCGCTTGAAGTTCCGGTACTTTACCAACGCAGCTTCGACAGTTTACAATTACAATACCGATTGCTGCTTGGTCCCCGCATGTCCTGACTTTGCCCCGCACCCGTTGAGGCTGTTGCCCTTTCTGCACTTGCCCGAGGCCATCTAACCTAAAAAACCGCCCAGCCCACGCCACACAACCCCTGCTACCCGTGTAGCCTCTTGTTGCGTGTAGTGGACTCCTGACCTATCCAGCGGAACCCGAAACACCACCACCCTATGGCGCAAGTCGAGGAATCTGCAGCCCACATGGTCGCAGAACCGTCTCAACCTCTGATTCAGACCCTCCACTCGGCTCTGTACCAAAGGTCCGCAGTCAGTCCTGTCGACGATGCTGCAGATGGTGAGCTCTGCTTTCATCCCGCTAGCGAGACTGGCAGTCTTCACCAAATCAGATAGCCGCCGGAAGCCAGAGAGGATTTCCTCCGATCCATAGCGACACACATCATTGGTGCCGACATGAGCGACCACCTGCAGATGGGTGCACCCTGTACCCTTCATGGCATCCGGAAGGACCCTTTCCACATCTGGAATGACTCCCCCCGGTATGCACACGGAGTGCACTTTGGTTTTCTTCCCCTCCCTTGCTGCCATATCCCTAAGGGGCCCCATTACGCGCCTGACGTTGGAGCTCCCAACTACCAGTAAGCCCACCCTCTGCGACTGCCCGGATCTTGCAGACTGAGGAGCAACCTCTGGAACAGGACAAGCAGCCATGTCAGGCTGAAGATCAGTATCAGCCTGAGACAGAGCCCGAAACCGGTTCGTCAGACAAACTGGAGAGGCCTTCCGTTCAGCCCTCCGGAATGTCTTTCGCCCCCTGCCACACCTTGAGACGACCTCCCACTCTACCACAGGTGAGGGAGCAGCCTCAATGCGGGCAGTATCCCGGGCAACCACAGTCGTAGTTCGATCGGGGGATGCGTGGGACGAGCTGGCCGTCCCCGACAAACCCCCATCCGGACCCCCACAGTGATGCCCATTGGCAACAGCCTCAAGCTGTGTGACCGAAGCCAACACTGCCTGAAGCTGGGAGCGAAGGGATGCCAACTCAGCCTGCATCCGAACACAGCAGTTGCAGTCCCTATCCATGCTAAAAACTTGTGCAAAGAACGTCTGAACTAATCTACAGAGAGCGCAAACAAAACGACACAAAATTGAAGCGGTTATTAAAATACAAGATTGCCTAGTAAATGCAGTAATGCTGCCACTTGTGCACTGCTGACACACTGCTCGGCGGCGGAAGGAGACTACGCGATTTAACACTATTCGAGTACTAAAACGTGATGCTACAACTCTCAAATACTATAATACGCCCGAAATTTATGAATTAAACAATGCAAGTACCAAAAACACGCAAAGAAATTAAGAATTAAACTATGTAACAAATGAGTGAGCTAGGAGTATACGACTTGCTGCTGCAGCTGCTTCCCCTTCACTCTGCCATGGGAGATACTGCTTTAGCTGACAAACGGAGCGTTGACGAAAATTCGGCTAAATACCTACCACGGAAAGGCCACATAAATCTAGTCCATTCGTAGTAGCTGGGGATTCCTGCATGACTCGTTTGAAAGAAATGTCTAAAACTTCCTCTAAATTGGTTTATTGTTTTTAAAACACAGAAAATGGCTGTCAAGTCCTTATTTAATATCCCGACATCAATTATGCAATCTTACTAACTGTTTCTGTTACAAGGTCACACCCTAAAGCAGCCAGAAGATATTTAGTCCGACCCAATACTTTGAACGTCCTAAACAGTCGCTGACCCACGACTGCTTGCGACTTAACGGATTCAGTCGTTCAGCAGGCTTCTCGTAAAGAAGTACTCGCCATGAAGTCTCGTAATCTGCACGAGATACGCCACGCGGAGGTTATGTACGACATGAAATGTCCACAATCCAATGTCTCGCAAAAGAAACCACTCGCAAAGCTCAAACTTTCACAAAATACTCAGCAATGCAATCGCTTTTCGTCAACGACACGAGAACCGATCAAACGCGCGAATTGCTCGATTTTTGTGCAAATTTGATCAGCGCGGTATAATATACGTGTTTACCAGGAGACGGCTCCCGAGCGACTATATCGACTCGTAGGGCTAAGGCACAAGGCCACACCCAAACACGCGGGAAATGCTGAATTCCTATTGGCTAGTATGTCAAGCAGCCAACCAGATCATGTCGAGCACTTCTACACTTGTGATATTTCTAATGTCAGCGAATCAGGTTACCACAAGTAATTTAGACTAAAAATCTCGTAATACCGAGACTAAAAGTATTTAATGAAAACATAATGCGATTCCTTTCTGCAAAACAAATTACTTATAAATGTAATAGTCAACGCCCCTTTTGGCTGCCTTTTACAAAATCAAGCTCACTCGGACATACGTTACAAATTCCCCTGTCGCACTATAAATTTCTCACGCTTACATTGTAAGTAGGCTGTTTAGGTTTTTATATTGGTAACGCCACGTAGCGCTCTGTATGAAAATCACTGACTGTGCTGTGTGCAGTCTGTGGATGGTTTGCATTGTTGGAATATTTGCTATTTTAGTGTTGGGCAGTTGGATGTGAACAGCGCATAGCGTTGCGCAGTTGGAGGTGAGCCGCCAGCAGTGGTGGATGTGGGGAGAGACAGGGCAGAATTTTGCGAGCGGACGATCTGGACGTGTGTCCATCACAAAGAGTAAACTTGTAAAACTGGATATCATGAACTGATATATATATATATATATATATATATATATATATATATATATATATATATATATATATATATATATTGCCTTCAGTAGTTATAATCTTTTATTTAGCTGGCAGTATTGGCGCTCGCTGAATTGCAGTAGTTCGAGTAATGAAGATTTTTGTGAGGTAAGTGATTCATGAAAGGTATAGGTTATTGTTAGTCAGGGCCATTCTTTTGTAGGGATTATTGAAAGTCAGATTGCGTTGCGCTGAAAATATTGTGTGTCAGTTTAGTGTTGATCAGAATAAGTAAAGAGAGAAATGTTTGAGCAAGTTCAGTTTTGCTCGTCTGTTTGAAAATCAAATAATGTAAGAGGTTTATCAGCACAGTCATTTTAAACTTTCCAAAGGGGACGTATCAACATTTACGTAATTTTGATAAAATATGACATTCTCACTCTATGTATGCCCTACATTCACTCTCTCAAAAAACACTCACACAACCAAAATACGATGAAATAATAATTTTCCAGAGCTCTTTTGATTACGCCAAAAGGCTGTGGCAGTGGAGCAAAGAAAATTCCAGAAAACTGCACTATATGAACCTATCCTCTTCACTGTAGTTTCTTCCGCCCCTGGTAGCTGAGTGGTCAGCGCGGTGGAATGTCATATCTGAAGGCCAGGGTTCGTTTCTCTGTTGGATCGGAGATTTTCTCCGCTCAGGGGCTGGGTGTTGTGTTGTCCTTATCATCGTCATTTCAGGCCGGGAGTAGTGGCGTGCTCCTGTAATCCAGCTACTATGCGGCCAGGTGTAGTGGATGGTATGAGGGCGGGAGAACTGGTGCTGTTTCCCATGTCGGTCCAGCGTCCGCACTGAGCTCGCCATCAACATGGTCACTATGGAGGAGTCCGCAACGACCAGATTGGCTAAGGAGGAGCGTACCGGGTCAAGGAGGAAACTCAGCAGCTAAAAGTGCCCGTGGTGAGCAGTAGTGGGACAGCGCTGGTGAGTGGGGACTGGGTGACAGCCCGTCCAATACGATCAAACCTACATCTAATATTTTAGCCGGCGCGGTAACTCAGCGTGTTCGGTCAGAGGGTTAGCAGCCCTCTGTAATAATAAAAAAAAACTGAGTTAACGGATCAACGACGAAATGAAACGGGTGTCTTATGACGTGCGCCCCGTGCAGGTACAACGAAATAAAACGAATAAAATGAGATTTTTTTTAAAAAAAGTGGTCAGCGCGACGGAATGTCATACCTAAAGGCCCGGGTTCGATTCCCGGTTGGGTCGGAGATTTTCTTCGCTCAGGGACTGAGTGTTATGTTGTCCTTATCATCGTCATTTCATCCCCATCGACACGCAAGTCGCCGAAGTGGCGTCAACTCGAAAGACTTGCACCAGGCGAACGGTCTACCCAAGGGGAGGCCCTAGCCACACGGCATTTCCACTGTAGTTTCAGTTGATAGTAGAGATGAATACATTACAGTCCCTAACTCAGTTTTACAATGCCAGCACTGTTATGTGTTTTAGGCGAAAATTTATATATCCGAAAGTGTTGAAGTTATTGATTTGAAATTTTAACGGTATGATGGTGTTATCCAACGAATTTAGTATACTATGTATGAAAAAGATCGATTAATATTGAACAGTACTTCTTCAGATTCACAGAGAGTGTGTGTAACACTCGTAGGCCTCGTGCCAGCGTGAGAAGCTAAATCTGCTCTCCTGCCGGATCCACGGCAACCTGCGCTTTCAATGCAAGATGACAACTCGTAATAATTTGCTACGTTTCGAGGGGAATTCTTCAACACTGTAACTTTTTTTCTCAGGGCCTTTGTCCCGCTCCAACGCGGGGTCGGCTCTGTTATTACGGATTTGGTAGTGTTAATTGCAGAGGGTGGCCGCATGCCCTTCCTGACGCCACCCCGAACCCCCCGGGACGGAAGTAGTGTACCCCAGCTGTCTGCGTCTAGTGTAAGTCATGAAATAGTGCGAACGTTTTAAAATGTCTCTGAGTCGTGTAACTGAGGATCTGCACCAGTCAGTTGAGCGAGGATATTCGGCGCCCGGGAAACGCGGCCGGGGACGGGCAGAGGGACAGTGCTGGTGGGGACTGCGAAAGCGGACAGTTCGGCTGGAGACACCAAAGGGTGCAGTTCGGATTGAGGCGCGGAAGCGGACAGTCGGTCTTTAGGCAGCTAGGAAGTGAAACGATTTAGAAAATTTCGCGTTGTGTGGTATCGCGGGGCTTAGTCTGTGAGCGGTGAGCAGCCGCGCGCATATTTTTCGTTGTAAATGGGCATTATGAGTGTAAACATGCACGTTCGATATTATAATGAGAGACCGCATTTATAATCCATTGAACAAGCAAACAGTTAACCGTCATCTGCGAATAACTCCAGCGAATCTGACCGATAATATCGAAAACCACCGACATCTCGACAAGTAATAGTTACTGTCATTTTAGGGCCTTATCCTGTTCGTTCCTTGAAAATGACAGGTTTACAACATGGTGGGAGAAGCTTAACTTCTCCTTCGGCAATATGTCGAACATTATAGTCTGCATAATTAAAAGGATACAACGTCCTAATCAAAAAGGCTAGGAAGTTCTCATTATTGCGCATGCAACTGATATGTTGACAAGCACATTTTTTAAACCACTAGTCTTTAAAACTTAGAAATATTATTACTTTCTTCCAAAGGCTACATCGTCACTTCTATTTGAGTCTGTTTCCGAACAATCTGATTTTAAAATTACGATGATAGGTTCAAGGCTTATATCCATCACTACTTCCCTGTCAAATTCTTCTTTCTGAAGCTTTTCAGCATGCCACACAGTCTGTTCCCATGCTACAGGTGGGATGTTGTCTGTTGCCTCATTGTGTATTGCCTCATGCACAAGTGACTCACTGTATGTTATTTTCAATGTTTTGTTTTTTCTCCCACATAGCCTTAAAACCCTTTGCCCAAATTAATTCAATGGGGCTACTATGACAGTGACGCGTGGGTAAACGCAAAGCTGTGTGATCCTATTCACGTGCAAGGAAGACAAGTTTGTACGTTCTGTCACGTGACTTGTACAGTATAAATTAACGAGCTGCAGGAGATCGGCACGAGTCTGGTTTATAGGGTGCTTAATATTTTTATTTTAAGCCGGGGAAAAATTTCCGCTTTTCTGGTGTTTGTACTTGATTTTTTTCTCTATAAGAATTCAATTATAACTGGCATTGGCCGACTTCGAAGCAAGGTATGACAAGAATTGTGAATCACGTCACGAAACTGACAGCGTTCATTGCCGAATGGCAGTCACTGCTGTTTTTCTTGCACGTAAATACAAGTTTATTCTAAGAAATAAAACCAGAAGGAGAGTCAGCATGCAGAATAATTATCCGAGAACCTATCCCTGTGAGAACTTTAAAACCGCTAGTACGATCAGTCATTTTCCAGCAGATCTTCTTGGAATGATTCTAACTGACCCATGTTTCATCAGGGTAATACACTGTTGAACTACCTCCTTTTCTATCGTGGGTCTTTATATGGGATATAGTTCACGCTGCACCTATGCCACTTCTTTGAACTAAAAAGTCTCTTCTTAACATATCTGGAACCAACGTCTTTTAAAATTCTTCACCTTGGCGAAGTGCTTGCCATTGAAGCCTGCATAACTGTAACACGTTTTTGTTATGTCGGGCATTCATCATTCACATGGAGCACTTTAAAACACCGTTGTTAAAACTATCCATTTGTCTTACAGGTTTCTTGCGATTTCGATGCTTTCCAGGTTACGTGAAACCAACTGTTTCTACGGTTCCTACGTTTCTTGACACATTCCTTTAGAATTCTCTTTAGTTCTCTAGCCGACATCACGTGGTTCTGGAGTCCGTTCAAGTGTTTTACAATGTCAACAGTAGGAGACCTGCTTTTAAATTCACGTTTGAAAAAGTTATAGCCGGCCGGAGTGGCCGAGCGGTTTCTACCTGCTTCAGTCTGGAACCGCGCGACCGCTACGGTCGCAGGTTCAAAACCTGCCTCGGGCATGGATGTGTGTGATGTCCTTAGATTAGTTAGGTTTAAGTAGTTCTAAGTTCTAGGCGACTGATGACCTCAGATGTTAAGTCCCATAGTGCTCAGAGCCATATTTGAAAAGGTATAAATGCGGTAAATATTCCTCCTCGCCTGCTTGTGAAGCACTTCACGTTTATTGCCGCCACGTGACTTTCTTTTAAAATCGCAGTTAAAAATTTTCAAGGTACACGTTCACAGCTATACTTCTGCAAGAAAAAAAAGGAAACAAAAAATTGATAGCTGAATGAATAATTCGGTACAGCAACAGTGCAGCATGTAGGAGCGAGGTTCTCGACATTCTCGCTCTCTAGCTGTAACTCTCTGCTAGCCGCTCGGAAAGAGAATGAATATTATTGGCCGCCAGTAGCTAGTGGAGGGAGATGCGCAGAACAGCTGAAAATTAGGCCGCCTTCTGACATGACGCGAGCAATAATACTAAGTTATGGAAATCTATCACAGAATACCAGAAGCATTTGCTCCTGTCTTCCCTTTCCCACAGACGACATTCGGAAAAAAGTCTATCCTTGGTAGGCCAAGTAGGAGGGTTTTAAGGAACAAGTGTAGTAGACGATTTTTTTCTTGTAAACAACGGACATTTCAATCAAGAAACACTATAACTTATTCACTTCGAAACTGCCGAAATTTTATTTATTTTAAATGTCTCACTGGGATGAAGAGAGCCCTACACAATGTCCAGCGTAGCGAACAGTAGGTAGGGCCATCCCTGCAGTATAACACCGGACCGTGCGTTGGGGATTTTTTTTTTTTTCCTACTGCGGAAAGCGTTTGCGAGCTGAAAGCCCCTAGGGCTGTTGGGTCGTCACTTCTCGTTGCCGAGATCCTGTCTTCGCCGGCTACGGCTGCCGAGTTCCAGATGCAGTGCGCTCTCCGGGGTTACTGGAAATCAAAACGGATAACCCGCAACATGCGTTCTCGTAACTTCAGTAATATCCGAGATACAGGCAAAGTCTTTCGTTTAAGGCGAACTATGCTATTTTTTGAGGCCAGAATGAAGGATTTCGGTGAGACAAATCAGTGACGTAACTCTTTTGTGAGTGAAAGAGGAAATTGTAGAGTAAAAATACACTGAGTATAATGATTTTTGTGCTGTCGTTGCGGCTCTTGAATGGTCCACCACCCCGAAATTTTCATCGCTCTTCAAGTAAACTTGCGCCGCCATGGCAACGAGTACGTGACGTTTATGCAACTTTCGACGACAACCTAATTTACGGCCGAATTCGGAGTTATTTTTTGCCAAATTCGGTGTAGTTTTTTTTGCCAAATTATGAGAAATTTTACAAAATTTGGCTTCATTCTTGCCAAATTTGGAGTCAATTTTTACCAAATTCGATAGCAATTTTTGCCAAATTCGATGGTATTCTTTTGCCAAACTTGATGTATGTTTTGCTAATACGGTGTTAATTTGGCGGAATTCTATGTTATTTTTTTTTACCGAATTCGGTGATCTTTATTTGCCAAATTCAATGTATTTTCCACCAAATCCGATTTGTTTGGGAACATTCTGTGGTATTTTTTGCCGGATTCGGTGAAATTTCTTGTCGAATTCTGCGTTTTTTGGTCAAATTCAATGACTTTTTGCCGAATTTTATGATTTTTGCCAAATTCGCTAATATGTTTGCTAATTTCCGTAATTGTTTGTGAAATTGGGCGATAATTTTTGGCACGTTCGGCGTCTTTTTTTTTGCCGAATTCGGCGTCATTTTTTCCTTATTTAGCGTTATTTTTGTCAAATTCGATGTTATAATTGTCGAATTCGGTGATATTTTTACCGAATTAAGATTTTTTTACCGAATTCGGTGATATTTTTGCCAAATTCGAATCATTTTTTTCCAAATACGGTGTTATTTTTCCGAATTTGACGATTAAAAAAATTGGAATTCGGTTGTTTCTTTGCCAGACTCGGCGACTTTTTATCAAATTCGTCGGTTTCTTTACCAAATTCGGTGATCTGTTTGCTAAATTTGGCGATTTTTTGCCAAATTCGATGTTACTTTTTTCCAAATTTGCTGATATTTTTTCCTGAATTCATTGTTATTTTTTGACAAATTCGCTGTTATTTTTTGCCAATTTCGGTGCTATTGTCGACATCGAGCCATGTTCGTTACGTGTGAAATGGACTGCCACTTGAAGACTACATGCGAACCTCAACCTTGAGGAAATCATCATCAATGTTCTGCCAAAAGGCAGGTTTTCACATGGTAGTTCTCCAGGCTGTCCGGACTTCTGCCATCCTTTTCAGGTCTGCATAATTTCCTCTTCCCTTTATGTCGTCTATCATCTTGTATCTCCTTCTTCCTCTCAGTCTTCACCCACAAACCAATCCTTCCAAAGCATCTGCTAGCAAGCACTTCCTTCTCAGTGAATGTCCCAACCAGTTCTTTTTCTTTCTCTTACAATCTTCAGCAGACATCTTCTCTCACCAACCCTATCCAGTACTCTTTCATTACTCACTCTTTCCATCCAGCTTATTCTCTCCACTCTCCTACACATCCACATCTCAAATGCTTCTAATCTTTTTTCATCCTCTCGTCTCAGCGTCCATGTTTCTGCCCCATATAGTGCCACATTCCAGACAAAACATTTGCCAAGCCTTTTCCTTAGTCCTTTATCTAATTTGCCACGTCTAATTTCCTTGAGGAAAGAAGTGAAAATGAAATTTAATCATTTAATAACTACGATTTACGAATGTTAGTAAACTGCCGTCCTCAGATTTACAACTTTTTTTAAACTGTAAAATGACAAATTTCGCGATATTTTATAAAATTGGCAATTTCGCGCAATTTTTTGCTTGATCGCTTTCGCGAAATTTCCCTAGCCCTAATCATCCCTTATGCGTTGCCCTTTGGAAAAGTTAACTGCAGTGCACTGGAACCACTCGCTACGTAGTTCAGGTTTGTTGTGAGGAAAGCTGTAATTAATTTACAGTGAATTGCTTATCAACCGTCCACATAGTGAAATCGTTAATACTCGTAATGTTGTTGTTGTTGTGGTCTTCAGTCCTGAGACTGGTTTGATGCAGCTCTCCATGCTACTCTATCCTGTGCAAGCTTCTTCATCTCCCAGTACCTACTGCAGCCTACATCCTTCTGAATCAGTTTAGTGTATTCAACTCTTGGTCTCCCTCTACGATTTTTACCCTCCACGCTGACCTCCAATACTAAATTGGTGACCCCTTGATGTCTCAAATGTGTCCTACCAACCGATCCCTTCTTCTAGTCAGCTTGTGCCACAAATGCCTTTCCTCCCCAGTTGTGTTCAGTACCTCCCCATTAGTTACGTGATCTATCCATCTAATCTTCAGTACTCACATTTCGAAAGCTTCTGTTTTCCTCTCTTGTCTGATCTGCTTATCAACCACGTTTCACTTCCGTACTAGGCTAAGCTCCACACAAATACCTCCAGAGAAGACTTCCTAACCCATAACTTAATATGATAACAAATTTCTGTTCTTCAGAAACGCTTTTCTTGGCACTGCAACTCTACATGTTATATCCTCTCTGATTACGCCTTCATCAGTTACTTTTAGCAAACCTGATCTACTACACTACTGGCCATTAAAATTGCTACACCAACACGAAATGCAGATGATAAACGTGTATTCATTGGACAAACATATTATACTAGAACTGACATGTGATTACATTTTCTTGCAATTTGGGTGCATAGATCCTGAGAAATCAGTACCCAGAACAACCACCTCTGGCCGTAATAACGGCCGTGATACGCTTGGGCATTGAGTCAAACAGAGCTTGGATGGCGTGTACAGGTACAGCTGCCCATGCAGCTTCAACACGATACCACAGTTCATCAAGAGTTGTGACTGGCGTATTGTGACGAGCTAGTTGCTCGGCCACCATTGACGTTTTCAATTCGTGAGAGATCTGGAGAATGTGCTGGAGAGGGCAGCAGTCGAACATTTTCTGTATCCAGAAACGCCCGTACAGGACCTGCAACACGCCCTCGTGCATTATCCTGCTGAAATGTAGGGTTTCGCAGGGATCGGATGAAGGATAGAGCCACGGGTCGTAACACATCTGAAATGTAACATCCGCTGTTCAAAGTGCCATCAATGCGAACAAGAGGTGACAGAGACGTGTAACCAATGGCACCCCATACCATCACGTTGGGTGGGTCATAAGCCAGTATGGCGATGACGAATACACGCTTCCAAAGTGTGTTCACTGCGATGTCGTCAAACACGTATGTGACTATCATAATGCTGTAAACAGAACCTGTATTCATCCGCAATAATTGCGTTTTGCCATTCGTGCACCCAGGTTCGTCGTTGAGTAAACCATCGCAGGCGCTCCTGTCTGTGATGCAACGTCAAGGGTAACCGCAGCCATGGTCTCCGAGCTGATAGTCCATGCTGCTGCAATCGTCGTCGAACTGTTCGTGCAGATGGTTGTTGTCTTGCAAACGTTCCCATCTGTTGACTCAGGGATCGAGACGTGGCTGCACGATCCGTTACAGCCATGCGGAAAAGATGCCCGTCATCTAGACTGCTAGTGATACGAGGCCGTTGGGATCTAGCACGGCGTTCCGTATTACCATCCTGAACCTACCGATTCCATATTCTGCTAACAGTCATTGGATCTCGACCAACGCAAGCAGCAATGTCGCAATACGATAAACCACAATCGCGATAGGCTACAATCCGACCTTTTATCAAAGTCGGAAACGTGATGGTACGCATTTCTCTTCCTTACACGAGGCTTCACAACAACGTTTCACCAGGCAACGTCGGTCAACTGCCGTTTGTGTGTGAGAAATCGGTTGGAAACTTTCCTCATGTCAGCACATTGTAGGTGTCGCCACCGGCCCCAACCTTGTGTGAATGCTCTGAAAAGCTAATCATTTGCACATCACAGCATCTTCTTCCTGTCGCTTAAATTTCGCGTCTGTAGCACGTCATCTTCGTGGCATATCGATTTTAATGGCCATTAGTGTACTTTCAGAGTTTCATTTCCTAATCTAACTCTTTTAGAATCGCCTGATGGAATTCGCTTGCTTTAGTGTTCATCTTGTATCCATTCCGTTCAACTGCACTTCTACGTCCTTTGCTGTCACTGCCCGAGTTACAATGTCATCGGCGAACCTCACAGTTTTTATTTCTTCACGCTGAACTTTAATTCAGTCCCCAGATTTCTCCTTGCTTTCCGTCACAGGTTGCTCAATGTACAGACTGATAACATTGGGCATAGTCTACAGGAGTGTTTCACGTCCTTCTCAGCTACTGTTTCCCTTTCATACGCCTTGACTCTTACAGCAGCAGCAGCAGCAGCATTCCGTCTTCAGGCCACAAGTGGACCATCGGGACCATCCGACCGCCGTGCCATACTCAGTGAGGATGCGGATAGGAGGGGCGTGTGGTCAGCACACCGCTCTCCCGGCCGTTATGACGGTTTTCTTTGACCGTAGCCGCTACTATTCGGTCGAGTAGCTCCTCAATTGGCGACACAAGGCTGAGTGCACCCCGAAAAATGGCAACAGCGCATGGCGGTCTGGATGGTCACCCATCCAAGTGCCAGCCACGCCCGACAGCGCTTAACTTCGGTGATCTGACGGGAACCGGTGTTCCCACTACGGCAAGGCCGTTGCCCTGACTCTTACAACTGTTGTCTAATTTCGGTACAAATTGTAAAAAACCTTTCACTCCCTTTATTTTACCCAGTTTCCTTCAGAAATTTAAATGAGTGTTGTCCCTTCAGTAATTTAAGGAGAGTATTTCACTCGGCACTTTTAATACCTTTCCCCAAATCTACAAATGCTATAGATGTGCATTTGCCTTTCCTTAAACTGTCTTCCAACACAAGTCATAGGGTCAGTATTCCCTCGTGTGCTCCGACATTTCTCACAAACCCAAACCGATCTTCCCCAAGGTTGACTTCTACCAAGTTTTTCCATTCTTCTGTAAATAATTTCTGCCAGTATTTTGCAAACATGACTTGTTAAACTGATAGATCGGTAATGTTTACACGTGTCAGTATCTCCTTGAAATTATTACATTCTTATTGAAGTTTGGCGGTATTTTCCCTGTGTCATACATGTTGCACACAAGGTGGAATAGTTTAGTAATGGCTGGCTCTCCCAAGGATATCAGCAGTTCTGACGGGATGTCGTCAGCTCCAGTGGCATTGTTATGGCTTGGGTCTTTCAGCGCTCTGTCGGATTCTTCTCACACTATCATATCTCCCATTTCATCTTCATCTACTTTCTCGTCCCTTTCTACAACATTGCCTTCGAGTTTATAGGCCCTCATATTCCTTCCAACTTTCAGCTTTCCCTTCCAAAGATACGTAACGATAAACTGAACTACACCGGTGCAGGAAATGTAACTGGTGAAGATTTACACTTTTTACGTGCGTGTGACCCAAAGAAAAGAATACGTACGAGAGTTATTCGGAATGTAAGAAAGGATCGGTCCTGAAATGGAAACTGCTGTCAAAATTTTCTATGTTGAACTGCAACAAGTTGTCTATGCTATAATGTTTTCTTCGTAGCCAGCGGTTCATCTGAGCAGAGATGAAAATCGGAGGGAGCCATGTCCTGGCTGTATGGTGGATGATCAAACGCTTCCCATCGAAAACTGTGCGGGAGCGTCCTTTTGCCCCTGTAGCATGGAGAAGGACACGCATAACAGTTAAGTTCTGTGGAGTTCCATCAAATCAGGCGAAATCTCTCGGTAGGCACCCACACTCGGCGTGAGACACTATTTTCTAGGCATCTTTACGCACTCACTGTGCGCTCACAACTGAGAAGAGCGATGTGACGCCATCTACGCTCATACCAGAGACACTGCTCAACATATCTGTGCAAAGCCTCCTCGGATTTTCACTGTGGTTTCCATATTGCGAGCTATCGTTCCTTATTTTTCGAATAGCCCTCGTAATTATGAGCGGCATAAAAATTCGCGTTTTATTCACGATTCACCCAGCGACTTCAATTGGCTGACCAAAAGCAAACAAAATTAGCTGAAAAAGTTCCTCCCGGGAAACTTTTTCTGTCATGTAGGGGAACATTCATTAAGAAACTTTTATTTTATTCAGCGCAAAAGTATTACAGAGGATAGGCAAATAATGTGAACAGTGGTAGTAATGGAATGTTTGTACCTGACGGTCAAAAACGCAGGTAAGCACGTGTCGTGCTGGATTGTGAGCGTTCAGTACGGACTAGGCTTCAGTGCAGGTTGTTTACGAGTAGTGCACACTTCGTATTTGCATTTAGAGGCCGATGTCGACGTGCAATGAAAGACCTAACAGAGTTCCAAAGAGGGCAGATTGTGGGGGGCCGATTAGTTGGAGCATCATTAACTAAGACAGCCAACTTATTGAATGTATGAAGAGCAATTGTCTCAACAGTCATGACAGCCTACACAAAACATGGAAAGACATCATGTAAACGTAATAGTGAGCGCAAATCAAAACCAAATGACAGAGATCGTCGTACGCTATTGTGTAAAAATACGCAAAACTACGGCGTAAAGTGATTGCAGAGCTCAATAGCCATCTTCGAGACACCGTACCTATCGACACTGACCGCCAAGAACTCCGTAAAGCGAATATTCATGGACGAACTGCTATACCGAAATCATTAGTGACGACAACCAACGCAAAGAAGCGTAAAATGTGGTGTCAGGAGCATAAATCCTAGACAGCTGATCAGTGGAAACACGTCATATGGTCTGACGAGTCGACGTTTTCGTTATTTCCAACATCGAGCCGGGTTTACGTCTGGAGGGCGCCAAAAGAAGCCTAAAATCCTGATTGCTTGATTCCAACGGTTAAGCATGGAGGTGGAAGTGTGACGGTGTGGGCAGCCGAATCACGATATTCTGCTCGTCCCATCAAAGGCCATTTACAGCCAACGATTATGTGAACATTTTCAGTGATCAGGTGCACCCTATGAGTCAAATGTTGTTCCCCAACAATGATGCCGTATTTCAGGACAATAATGCATCCATTCACACAGCCTGGACAGTACAATCGTGGTACGAAGAGCATGCAACTGAAGTGCAGCGTCTACCCAGGCTAGCACAATCCCTGGACTTGAACGTTATCGAACCCATGTGGGCGATATTGGAGTGCAGACTCCGGAACAGATTTCCGCCTCCCTCGTCATTACAGATAGTTAGAAGAGGTACCCTCCGCCACACGCCGTCAGGTGGCTTGCGGAGTATGGATGTAGATGTGGATGTAGATCGAAGAGTGGCATAACATTTCACTGAAGACTGTACAATCATTATATGCCAGTATTCCAAGAGGAATAGGAGCTGTATTCCGAGCAAACGGGGGTCCAACCCTTTATTAATAAACCATTCCCAAGTAAGTACAGGTGTTCACATTATTTTGCACATCCCCCGTATGTATTTACTTTTAATATCAAAATAAATATTGTTTTCTGTTACGTGTACTTATCTGTAAAAGGTCAGCATGAAGCCATATTTAAACATCAATTAAGTTAAAACTCTGCAAACTGCTTCGTTGCAAGTCATTAACGGTGTATCGTGCAAAGTGACGCTTAGAAATTAGACCACGTAATTACCTGAGTACAAAGCAGGCTAGACGTGGATCGTGTGCAGGCCATGGCGGCCTCGTTTACTCGCCTGCCACTAGAGAGCAGCACCGAACAGCGGCCGCTACTAATCGGAGCAAGCGGCTGGGAGACTAGACAGGCAGGCGCATGAATGAACACGACCTTCGCTCCGCCTGCCCCCTCCAAACAACTCATCGCCGCGCTAGTGTAGCGCCTGTCGCGCTTTGCATCTGTGTGCAGTTGATAGGCAGCCACACGGCAGGGGTGTTTCGTAGCAACACCTCGTGAGTAGCTGCGGGTCGCACAGACGCGCCGGCAGTCTCCACCACTGTGCCATCAGAGACACTGGGGTCCTCTGCGGGAACTGCCATGGCACTTTTTTCCTCTCTGCTCTTCAAATCGCTACCCTCACTCCCGTTTCGTCCACTATCTGTCACCTGATGGACCGTGTTAATGCGTAGCCTTACCCAGAGGCACGGACATCATCACAGCCCAGCATCCTGTGATCCACTTACTAGATAACTAACATGTTCACGGAGGTGACAGTAGAACTTTTGGTTTGGTCACCACGTTGGTGCGGGCGTGGAGGGGCCCAATCTCTTGTGACTGTTAACCAAGTCATCAAAATGTGTTCCAGCTAACGACTGTCCTAACCGAGGCTTTGTGTACATGTTGCTGGGACAGATTCCGTGCCTGCTTGTAGCCCAGAACGAGGCGATTCCAACAGTTACGGTGCCTCTTCTGAGAGAGATTTACTCGGTCCCTTAGGGAAGCTGACCGATCGCCAAGTAATAATGCAACATAATCGTAGGAGCTATAGTCATAAAGCTTAAACTATCACCTTGAAAATATAGTTGTTTTTGTGGTCTTCAGTCCGAAAAGTCTGCATCTACATCTACGTGTTTACTCTGCTATCGACAAGAAAGTGCCTGGCAGAGGGTTCAATGAGCCACCTTCAAGCTGTCTCTCTACCTTCCAGTCTCGAACGGCGCGCGGGAAAAACGAGCACTTAAATTTTTCTGCGTGACCCATGATTTCTCTTATTTTACCGTGATGATCATTTCTCCCGGCGCCTCTCCTAGGATCGTGACTGTATCGGTTGGACCCTAGACGACTAGAAAACCGTGGCCTGGTCGGGTGAGTCCCGATTTCAGCTGGTAAAAGCCGACGGTAGGGTTCGAATGTGGTGCAGACCCCACGAAGTCATGGACCCAAGATATCAAAAGGCTTTGTGCAAGATGGTGGTGGTTCGATAATGGTGTGGGCTGTGTTTACATGGAATGGGCTGGGTCCTCTGGTCCAACTGAACCGATCATTCACTGAAAATGTTTATGTTCGGCTACTTGGAGGCCATTTTCTACCATTCATGAACTTTATGTTACCAAACAAAGATGGAATTTTTATCGATGACAATGCATCATGTCACTAGGCCACAATTTTTCACGTTTTCTTTGAAGAACATTCTGGACATTACACCAGCGAACTGTCTGGCCACCCAGATCTCGCGAGATGAATCCCATCGAACATTTATGGGACATATGGAGAGGTCAGTTTGTGCACAAAGTCCTGCAACGCTTTCGCAATTATGGACGGCTATGTAGGCACCATGGCTCAATATTCCTGCAGGGGACTTCCAATGACTTGCTGAGCCCACGCCATGTCGAGTTGCTATACTACGCCAGGCAAAAGATGTCCGACACGATATTATGAGATATCCCATGACTCTCGTCACCTCATTGTAAACGTACGAGAGGGGGTCATATACACTGTCACCTTGAAAAAATAATGAAATTGTTGTGTTCTTCAATCCGGACACCAGCTTGTTGCAACTCTTCACCCTAGACTATACTATACAAGCATCTGTGCGACTGGATTCGTTATTTCCTGTCAGAAAGGTCACAGTTCGTAGCAATAGACGGAAAGTCATCGAGTAAAAGAGAAGTAATATCCGGGGTTCCCCAAGGAAGTGTTATTGGCCCTCTATTGTTCCTGATCTATATTAACGACATAGGAGACAATCTGAGTAGCCGCATTAGATTGTTTGCAGTGATGCTGTCATTTACTGTCTTGTAAAGTCATCAGATGATCAAAACGACTTGCAAAATGATTTAGATAAGATATCTGTATGGTGCGAAAAGTGGCAATTGACTTTGAATAAAGAAAAGTGTGAATTTATTCACATGAGTACTAAAATAAATCAGCTAAATTTCGATTACGCGATAAGTCACACAAATCTGAAGGCTGTAAATTCAGTTAAATACTTAGGGATTACAATTACAAATAACCTAAATTGGTTCGATCACATAGATAATATTGAGGGTAGAGCAAACCAAAGACTGCGATTCATTGGCAGAACACTTACAAGGGAACCTCCCCATCGCACCCCCCTCAGATTTAGTTATAAGTTGGCACAGTGGATAGGCCTTGAAAAACTGAACACAGATCAATCGAGAAAACAGGAAGAAGTTATGTGGAACTATGAAAAAAATAAGTAAAATATACAAACTCAGTAGTCCATGCGAAGATATACAACTTTAAGGCGACTGTCGGCGCAGGAGCGCCGTGGTCCCGTGGTTAGCGTGAGCAGCTGCGGAACGAGAGGTCCTTGGTTCAAGTTTTCCCTCCAGTGAAAAGTTTAAATTTTTATTTTCAGACAATTATTACCTGTCTGTCCTTCCGTCCGATGCGAGGAAACTGCGACGTAGTATGGGCACGCTACACGTAAACAAACATCGAAACAAGACATATGTCTTGACAGAGAACAGGAAAAACTGTGCGACTGTGAAACTGTTGCATTCATTTGTTGCAGTTTATGTGACAAACTCTTGTGTTTTCATCACTTTTTTGGGAGTCATTATCACATCCACAAGAAAACCTAAATCGGGCAAGGTAGAAGAATCTTTTACCCATTCGCCAAGTGTACAAGTTAGGTGGGTCGACAACATATTCCTGTCATGTGACGCACATGTCGTCACCAGTGTCGTATAGAATATATTAGACGTGTTTTCTTGTGGAGGAATCGGTTGACCTATGACCTTGCGATCAAATGTTTTCGGTTCCCATTTTACAGGGGCACGTCCTTTCGTCTACTAATCGCACGGTTTTGGGGTGCGGTCGCAAAACACAGACACTAAACTTATTACAGTGAGCAGTGACGTCAATGAACGAACAGGTGGATCATAACTTTGCGAAAATAAATAAACTTCACACTCGAGGAAGACTTGAACCAAGGACCTCTCGTTCCGCAGCTGCTCACGCTAACCACGGGACCACGGCGCTCCTGCGCTTACAGTCTCCTTAATGTTGCTTATCTTCGCATGGATTACTCAGTTTGTATATTTTGCTTATTTTTTCATAGTTCCACACAACTTCTTCCTGTTTTCTCGATTGATCTGTGTTCAGTTTTTCAAGGTCTATCCACTGTGCCAACTTATAACTAAATCTGAGGGGGGTGTGATGGGGAGGTTCCCTTGTTAGAAGGTGCAACAGGTCTACTAAAGAGACTCCTTACATCACGCTTGTCCGCCCTATTCTGGAATATTGCAGTGCGGTGTGGGATACGCATCACGTGGGACTGATGGATGACATCGAAAAAGTACAAAGAAGGGCAGCTCGTTTTGTATTATCGTGAAATAGGGGAGATGGTGTTATAGACATTAATTGGAGTGGTAATCATTAAAACAAAGGCGTTTTTCGTTGCGACGGGATCTTCTGATGAAATTTCAATCAGCAGTTTTCTCCTCCGATTGCGAAAACATTCTGTTGCCACCCACCTACATCGCGAGAAATGATCATCACGATAAAATAAGAGAAATCAGGGCTCGCACAGAAAAATTTGAGCCCAGAAAAATTTAAGTGCTCGTTTATCCCGCGTGGCGTTCGAGAGTGGAACGGTAGAGTGACAGCTTGAAGGTGGTTCATATAACCCTTTGCCAGGCACTTTATTGTGAATTGACGATTCCTTGATGCCTCACGATGCGTCCAGCGAACCGACCCCGTCGTTTACTCCGATTATGGCGTATATTTCTGTTTTCCTCAATTCGATTCAGTACCGCCATATTAGTTATTCCATGTTCCTATATAATCTTTAGCATCCTTCAGTAGCACCACATTTCAAAAGCTTCCGTTCTCTTCTTACCTGAACTGTTTATCATCCACATTTCTTTCTGTACAAGAAGACTACACTCCTTGCAAATAATAGGTTTGTTTATAAATAACTTTTCTGCTACCAGTCAGAATTTTCTTTTATTCATATTTTATATGACGCGTTTCTGGAAATGATTCGCATTTTCAAGTGTGTTTTCTCTTCGTACTATGCCACTTTTACGTACTGTTTTCGATGTGTGAGGTTCTGCTTCGTTTCCTTGACTTTACTGCAACATATAAAAAAGTGCAATTTTGGGTTAGTCGTCTGTTTTTATATGAATTTAGTCGCGAAATTTGGTAGGACTTGTACTTACAGTTTTCTTATGGTCCATTTGCGCAGAGTTTCACACACGTTAAACATCACATACAATTTTCAGTGGACAGCATACATCGAGAACAACTTTAATAAACAAACAGCCACAAAGGTGTTTTTAGATGTAGTTGACAGAGATAATGTTACAAGTATTCCAAAGATACACTTTTGTGTAGAAGGTATTTATCGTAACAATATGGATTGTAATTTGTTTACATCTATTTTACAATGGTGCTTATTTCTATGTGTTATTACTTTAAATGATATATATTGTCGAAGCATTTGAAGAAATTCACCGATTCGCTTCCAGATTTTTCGTTTAACATTTTCTCTTCGTATTTTCTGTAATGTGTATATATCTCCAGTACTTCTCACAAATCCATTTTGTGCCCTTTATTTAGTCAGTGGAGTACTTTGATATTTTGCTCTACTTTCCCAAATGGGTGTTCCGTATTTACCTATTGCTGATGTAGTGTGTCTATTGTGTGTGCAGGCATTAATGTGCTTTGTGTACCTAGGCAGAACATGGAGCATTCCTCGGATGTTACTTGGTATATTCTAGAGCATGAGTTTGGATCATGATTACACTTTATATAACGTATTAGTTTTTGTTTTAGTTTATTTGACGTAGAAAACCAAACTTTTACTTTGTGATTTTTAAAAATATTTTCAATCTTCTGTGATATATTGCCAATGTATTGGATGCTAGATATACATTAGTTTCTGTCTTTTACTTCTGTGGTGCACATTATGTTTCGGTATTTCTTCGCTTTGTCTAGGACTTTGTGAACCATGGAAGCAGTATGATCATTAGCAACTGCAAGCTGTTTCACTACATTTCATTATATTTATAATGAAACGGATTGCAGATACTGACCATTACATACTTTCATAGTTGATACAGTCTTAGACAAAGTGAAGAAAGCCCCAAACACAATGTGCACCACAGAAGAAAAAGACGAAAACAAATGTATATCTACTCTCCTATATATTATGTTGGGTATTGTAGGATCAGCACCGACACAAACAAGAAAGAATTAGAGATGGCCAGTCCAGTGGCAGGAAGCCAAAATGATCTGCACTTAACACTTTAAGATTAATTGAACAGTTTATGTCTAAAAAGAAAATAAACATAACTTAACTTGAATTCTGTGGTTCCTGTGCCTCCTACACTCTCTATTACTACTCACAGAATGTAGATTAAGTATCATCTTCCTACTACTTAGTACTGATACTCTCAAAGTCTGTGACAGAATTGGGACCTGACCAGAGATGGGCAGCTGGTTAAGTCAGAGGGGGCGCTGGCCTCTGTCTTCCTGTAGGTGTGGCACTGCCCACTCTTCCCATTGGCGCGCGGGTCAGCGCCTTCTTGACGTTGTTTCGCAGTGCTGCGCTGGTAGGTGTGCAGCCGTTTCTTTGAGGACTGCATGCCATACATTGGCAATATATCACAGAAGATCGCAAATATTTTCAGAAATCACAAAGCAAAAGTTGGGTTTTCTACATCAAATAAACTACAACAAAAGCTAATCCGTAATATAAAGTGTAATCATGACCCATACTCAGACTCTGGAATGTAGCTAGGACAAACAGGCTAAAATTTCAACACCAGGTACACAGAGCACATTAAAGCCTACACACAACATCAGCAGTAGCGACACATGTGCATAATACAGGACACCCATTTGGAAATGTAGAGCAAAACGTCAAAGTACTCCACCGACTAAATAAAGGGCATAAATGGATTTGTCATAAGAACTGGAGATATGTACACATCACAGAAATTATGAGGACATGTTAAAAGAAAAACTTATAAGTGAATTGGTGAATATATTCAGATACTTCGACAATATACTTAAATAAAAGTAGTAACAGAAAGACGTAAGCACCGTTGTAAAATAGATGTAAGCAAATTATAATCCATATTGTTAAGATAAATACCATCTACGCAAAAGCATATCTTTGGAGTACTTGTAACATTATCTCTGTTAACTACATCTAAAAACATCTTTGTAACTGTTTGTTTATGTAAGTTATTCTCGATTTATGCTGTGCACTGGAAGTTGAATGTGATGTATGACATGTATGAGACTCTGCGCAAATGGACAATAAGAAAACTGTAAGTACACGTTCGTCCAAATTTCGCCACTAACTACGTGTAAAAATCGATAATTAACCCAAAAGTGCACTTTTTTATATGCAGTACAGTCAACAAAGCAAAGCAGAACCGAAAACACAAAAAACATTACGTAAAAATGGCATAGTACAAAAAGAAAACACAATTCAAAGAGCGCGGGAGTCATTTCATGAAATGCGTCGTGCTAAATATGAATAAAAGAAAATTGTGACTGGTAGCAGAAAAAATTATTTATAAAAATACCCATTATTTTCACAGTCGCAAGTTTCCGAAAAACCATTTATAATCGACAAAACCTGACAAATACCGTGAGAAACGATTTCCTAACATTAATATATATAATCGATGTTAGCAAATTTCTCTTCCTCAGAAACGCTTCTTTTTTCCAATAAGCGTTTGAAATCCTCTCTTTTTCCGCCATTGTGAATTATTTTGCTGCGCAAAGAGTGAAACTCTTCTACTACTTTTAATGTCTCATTTCCTAATCTAATTTCTTCAGTTTCACCTGATATAATTTCACCCGCGTTCCATTGCGATTGTGTTGCTGTTGTTGATGTTCATCTTACAGCCTCTTTTCAAGACACTATCCATTCCGTTTAATTGACCTTCCGAGTTTTTGCCGTTTGTTACAAAATGCGAACATTATTGGGAGACTCCAAAGTTTTTATTTCGTATCCGTGGACTTTAATCCCCTTCCCATATTTTTCCTTGGTTTCCTCTTCACAGTTTGCTCAATGTTCATATTTAATAACATAGGGTATAGACTACAACCCTGTCCCATTCCTTTCTCAACTAATGTTTTCTCATGCCCTCCGTTGCTTATAACTGCGTTCTTGCTTATACAAAAGTTGTAGAAACACGTTGCCCCCTCTATTTTATCCCTGCTACCTTTGGAATTTCAACCAACATTCGCAAAACTTTTCGTTGATATACAAAAGCTATAAACGAAGGTTTTGCCTTTCTTCAACCTGTCTTCTAAGATAAGTCGTAGGGGCATTACTGCCTTGCGCAGTCCTGCACTTCTCCAAAACCGAAAGTAATTTCCTTTTTCTTTCTTTGCGCTCTTCTGTAAATAATTTGTGGTTAGTATGTTGCAGTCATGAGTTATTAAACGTCTCCCTTAAAGTTTCTCTTTCCTTCACTATCTGAACAATTTATTTTATCTCGTCACACATTCTTTCATTATTTTTAACATCTGCGGAACCTCTGCGATCTCATGTCCGAAGACTAGTTTGCTTCAGCTCTGCGCGCTAATCTGTCTTACAGTTAGTAGGCACTACCGACCCGTCTCGGCTTCGCATGGGTAGCGCTATGCATGGCTTGTGGTGACAAAAATACTTTGTGAAATCACAAAGCATGCAAATTACCGATGAGATCGCCCCACGCTGGGCGCCAAACTGTAGTGAGTTGAGAATTCTTCACTGCTTTCTGGCGTGAAATGACATGTAGTTGACTAATGAGATTGCGCCATTTTAGGAGACAATGATCAAGTGGCGTCAGTAATTAAATGATCAAACATAAAAGGTTATGAAATTAGGGGATTGATAAGCGAATGGAACAGATTGATTACACGAATAAAACATGAAATGAGTGCTTGTATTTCAGTGCAGACAAAATAAAACAAAAATTACAAATCTCCACAAATTATGCTTGCGGATCAGTCTGTCTATTAGTAAAAACCGTACCAAAATCCCTGCTGCAGCTCCTGAGGTTAGGGTTCACATAAAGACAGACATGTAGTGACATAGACCCGTACAACTGTAGTGGGTGTTGGTTTCGTGCTGTCCTGCTGCTCAGAATAGCTTACCCACATTCCCGTTTTGTTATTCATCATGAGTTACTCCCGCTTTCGTCTACTTGATATTGTATTTATAATCCATCTGACCTGAAATCCTATTCTTCCTTCCACCGCACTTCACTAATCATCTTTACATATAACTTCAACGCATCCATTTCCCTTTTAAAGTTCTCTAACATACGTACTCGAATAAGGGATTTAATATTCCACACTCCGAACCGGAGAATGCCAGTTTTGTTTTGTCTGAAGACGACATCCTCCTGAATAGTCTCTGCCCATAGATCCGAATGGCTATTTTACCTCAGCCGTTCGCATTGCAAGGCTGCGTTGGCAATACTTTCAGTAATATATTTTACTTTCAGTAATATATTTGGTCCCCCCATGAACCATGGACCTTGCCGTTGGTGGGGAGGCTTGCGTGACTCAGCGATACAGATGGCCGTACCGTAGGTGCAACCACAACGGAAGGGTATCTGTTGAGAGGCCAGACAAACATGTGGTTCCTGAAGAGGGGCAGCAGCCTTTTCAGTAGTTGCAGGGGCAACAGTTGGATGATTGACTGATCTGGCCTTGTAACATTAACCAAAACGGCGTTGCTGTGCTGGTACTGCGAACGGCTGAAAGCAAGGGGAAACTACAGCCGTAATTTTTCCCGAGGACATGCAGCTCTCCTGTATGATTAAATGATGATGGCGTCCTCTTGGGTAAAATATTCCGGAGGTAAAATAGTCCCCCATTCGGATCTCCGGGCGGGGACTACTCAGGAGGACGTCGTTATCAGGAGAAAGAAAACTGGCGTTCTACGGATCGGAGCGTGGAATGTCAGATCCCTTAATCGGGCAGGTAGGTTAGAAAATTTAAAAAGGGAAATGGATAGGTTAAAGTTAGATATAGTGGGAATTAGTGAAGTTCGGTGGCAGGAGGAACAAGACTTTTGGTCAGGTGATTACAGGGTTATAAATACAAAATCAAATAGGGGTAATGCAGGAGTAGGTTTAATAATGAATAAAAAAATAGGAGTGCGGGTTAGCTACTACAAACAGCATAGTGAACGCATTATTGTGGCCAAGATAGACACAAAGCCCATGCCTACTACAGTAGTACAAGTTTATATGCCAACTACCTCTGCAGATGATGATGAAATAGATGAAATGTATGACGAGATAAAAGAAATTATTCAGGTAGTGAAGGGAGACGAAAATTTAATAGTCATGGGTGACTGGAATTCGTCAGTAGGAAAAGGGAGAGAAGGAAACATAGTAGGTGAATATGGATTGGGGGGAAGGAATGAAAGAGGAAGCCGCCTTGTAGAATTTTGCACAGAGCATAACTTAATCATAGCCAACACTTGGTTCAAGAATCATAAAAGAAGGTTGTATACCTGGAAGAATCCTGGAGATACTAAAAGGTATCAGATAGATTATATAATGGTAAGACAGAGATTTAGGAACCAGGTTTTAAATTGTAAGACATTTCCTGGGGCAGATGTGGATTCTGACCACAATCTATTGGTTATGAACCGCAGATTGAAACTAAAGAAACTGCAAAAAGGTGGGAATTTAAGGAGATGGGACCTGGATAAACTGACTAAACCAGAGGTTGTACAGAGTTTCAGGGAGAGCATAAGGGAACAATTGACAGGAATGGGGGAAAGAAATACAGTAGAAGAAGAATGGGTAGCTTTGAGGGATGAAGTACTGAAGGCAGCAGAGGATCAAGTAGGTAAAAAGACGAGGGCTAATACAAATCCTTGGGTAACAGAAGAAATATTGAATTTAATTTTTGAAAGGAGAAAATATAAAAATGCAGTAAATGAAGCAGGCAAAAAGGAATACAAACGTCTCAAAAATGGTATCGACAGGAAGTGCAAAATGGCTAAGCAGGGATGGCTAGAGGACAAATGTAAGGATGTAGAGGCTTGTCTCACTAGGGGTAAGGTAGATACTGCCTACAGGAAAATTAAAGAGACCTTTGGAGAAAAGAGAACCACTTGTATGAATATCAAGAGCTCAGATGGCAACCCAGTTCTAAGCAAAGAAGGGAAGGCAGAAAGGTGGAAGGAGTATATAGAGGGTTTATACAAGGGCGATGTACTTGAGGACAATATTATGGAAATGGAAGAGGATGTAGATGAAGAGGAAATGGGAGATAAGATACTGCGTGAAGAGTTTGACAGAGCACTGAAAGACCTGAGTCGAAACAAGGCCCCGGGAGTAGACAACATTCCATTTGAACTACTGATGGCCTCGGGAGAGCCAATCATGACAAAACTCTACCATCTGGTGAGCACGATGTATGAGACAGGCGAAATACCCTCAGACTTCAAGAAGAATATAATAATTCCAATACCAAAGAAATCAGGTTATGACAGATGTGAAAATTACCGAACTATCAGTTTAATAAGTCACAGCTGCAAAATACTAACGCGAATTCTTTACAGACGAATGGAAAAACTGGTAGAAGCCGACCTCGGGGAAGATCAGTTTGGATTCCGTAGAAATGTTGGAACACGTGAGGCAATACTGACCTTACGACTTATCTTGGAAGAAAGATTAAGAAAAGGCAAACCTACGTTTCTAGCATTTGTAGACGTAGAGAAAGCTTTTGACAATGTTGACTGGAATACTCTCTTTCAAATTCTGAAGGTGGCAGGTGTAAAATACAGGGAGCGAAAGGCTATTTACAATTTGTACAGAAACCAGATGGCAGTTATAAGAGTCGAGAGACATGAAATGGAAACAGTGGTTGGGAAGGGTGTGAGACAGGGCTGTAGCCTCTCCCCGATGTTGTTCAATCTGTATATTGAGCAAGCAGTAAAAGAAACAAAAGAAAAATTCGGAGTAGGTATTAAAATGCTCGGAGAAGAAATAAAAACTTTAAGGTTTGCCGATGACATTGTAATTCTGTCAGAGACAGCAAAGGACTTGGAAGAGCAGTTGAACGGAATGGACAGTGTCTTGAAAGGAGAATATAAGATGAACATCAACAAAAGCAAAACGGGGGTAATGGAATGTAATCGAATTAATTCGGGTGATGCTGAGGGAATTAGATTGGGAAATGAGACACTTAAAAGTAGTAAAGGAGTTTTGCTATTTGGGGAGCAAAATAACTGACGATGGTCGAAGTAGAGAGGATATAAAATGTAGACTGGCAATGGCAAGGGAAACGTTTCTGAAGAAGAGAAATTTGCTAACTTCAAGTATAGACTTAATTGCCAGTTAGTCGTTTCTGAAAGTATTTGTATGGAGTGTAGCCATGTATGGAAGTGAAACATGGACGATAACTAGTTTGGACAAGAAGAGAATAGAAGCTTTCGAAATGTGGTGCTACAGAAGAATGCTGAAGATAAGGTGGGTAGATCACGTAACTAATGAGGAGGTATTGAATAAGATTGGGGAGAAGAGAAGTTTGTAGCACAACTTAACTAGAAGAAGGGATCGGTTGGTAGGACATGTTTTGAGGCATCAAGGGATCACAAATTTAGCATTGGAGGGCAGTGTGGAGGGTAAAAATCGTAGAGGGAGACCAAGAGATGAATACACTAAGCAGATTCAGAAGGATGTAGGTTGCAGTAGATACTGGGAGATGAAGAAGCTTGCACAGGATAGAGTAGCATGGAGAGCTGCATCAAACGAGTCTCAGGACTGAAGACCACAACAACAACAACAATATATTTGGTTGTGTCCCTCGAACTTTGAAGTATCGCTGTATGTGCAGGAGTAACCCGTGCGGAGCAATTTAATGTAGAATTCCAACAGGACTAATAGGACCAGAAGATGCAAGACTAAGGAACTGTAATTCAGTCACGAAAGAAGCGCCTTACAAAACTCTTGGTCTACCGATTCTTGAGCACTGTTCGCCATTCTGAGACCTTAGCCAGGTATCATTCTGGGACCTCAGCCAGGTATAGACAGTACGTAACCAAATACAAAAGCTTCAGAGAAGAGCGGTGCATTTCCTTTCGGGTCAGTTTACGAAGCACAAGAGCATTATGGAAGCAGGCAGACGCTACAGGACAGGCGTTGCGCATCACGGAGTGTGTCACTATTAAAAGAACGGGCGCGTACGTTCGGAGAAGAGATGAGCAAAGTAGTCCACATATATTTCACGGAATGACCTCGACAAAAAATGGGAGAAATTAAAGCTCATACAGAGGCACCATTCTCGAATAGAACACAAGAGCGAGAGAGAGAGAGAGGGGGGGGGGGCGTAAATGATGTACCAGAAGTGCCCCATGCCTCGAGGAGTACGGTTGTAGCAGGAGATTTGTCAGCCCATTCATCTTGAGGTTGAAGCTCAGTCTTGTGGCTGAACAAATACATTTGTTTTTGGATTGGTTCCAGAGTAAACAAAAACCATATCTTTTCATTTTTACCCAGGCTCACTCGCCGTAGTCACAGAAGCATCAGTCAGTTATTTCATCTGCTTTCTCCCAAATAACAGTAAAAATTGCTTTTCACCGCCTGTAGACAAAGAATTTCGGTTAATAAGTGAAATATTCATAAATTTAAAATAAAATACAATCACATATTTTCTTAGTACAACAAAATAATACCTTGGTTTCTGTAGCAGCCTGCAGTTTGCAATACTGCTGTCATTCCTTCACAGTTTTCTCATCTGCAACCATATAGAACACAATTACATCGAAATTACTCCTAGAATGGTGCACTGTGCTGGTTTATGTTATTTTGCTGATGTGAAACATTGTGTGTGTGTGTCTGCGTCTGCGTGTGTGTGTGTGTGTGTGTGTGTGTGTGTGTGTGTGTGTGCGAGAGCACGCTCAACATCTTTTATCTCATTCCGGAGATTTCCATATTGTCTTCACTGTAAGAACTGTACTTGTGGCTTGCACTGTCTTACAAGATACAAAAAGTAGAACCACAAAATAATTGTGAGTCTACCTCTTCTTAGATCGCGTCCATTCCATCTCTCTCTCTCTCTCTCTCTCTCTCTCTCTCACACACACACACACACACTGTAACTTCCACGCAGAAATTAAAGATATTAATTAAATATAAATGGAGCCAAGCGTAACCTTCCCGTAAAAATATGAAAATGAAAAGAATTGAATAGAATTGCAAATAATGCCAAATGTTAGCTTCCCACAATAATAAAACTCAATGGTAATCAAAATGTGCAAAAATGTTAAGTCCCCAGAAAATTAACGTTAAGATCACCCTGATAAATTTATATAAGGGCAGCTGCGCTGACCTTAGGCCCTGTGCCGTAATTAATCTGGTAAATTGATTCTGGGAGGAAAAACATAGCAAATATTGTTTCAATTGTAATGATTCTTTTCTTAAAAAAGATTGCTTTGAAAACGAAATTATTATTGGGGCATTTCTTGAACAAATTAATTACAATTAACATACATTACATTATCAGATGTGCGCAATGCTGCTTCATTACCTTATTTAACAATATACCTCGACCTGAATCGTGACCAGAGACCCATGTCGACGCCCGCCGACTCCTCACACACAATTGTTTCCGACTGAGTACAACTCGCAACTTCCTGCTACTGTCGTCTCGCGCGGTCAAGCGCAGACTAGCCACGATAAATAACTCTCTGGTAAGAGATTCTCTCATGGCTCGCCATCGCTGGTACTGAATACATATGGAACGTACGCGTTTCAACACACACACACACACACACACACACACACACACACACACAGAGAGAGAGTGTCCGCCGCTCGTGGTCTCGCGGTAGCGTTCTCGCTTCCCGAGCACGGGGTCCCGGGTTCGATTCCCGGCGGGGTCAGGGATTTTCACCTGCCTCGAGATGACTGGGTGTTTGTGTTGTCCTCATCATTTCATCATCATCCAGGAAAGTGGCGAAATTGGACTGAGCAAAGATTGGGTAATTGTACGGGCGCTGATAACCACGCAGTTGAGCGCCCCACAAACCAAACATCATCATCATCATCCCCACACACACACACACACACATACACACACACACACACACACACACACAGAGAGAGAGAGAGAGAGATAGAGACTTCTGAAAGTCTACGATCAAAATGTTGTTGTTGTGGTCTTCAGTCCTGAGACTGGTTTGATACAGCTCTTCATGCTACTGTATCCTGTGCAAGCTTCTTCATCTCCCAGTAACTACTGCAGCCTACGTCCTTCTAAATCTGCTTAGTGTATTCATCTCTTGGTCTCCCTCTACGATTTTTACCCTCCACTCTGCCCTCCAATACTAAATTCGTGATCCCTTGATCAAAATAAGATTTAAATATCCCGCCCAGAACACGCTAACACGCTCCACTGTTCGGCATCTTTGTTTTATATTTTTCCTATTATTTGATGCAACGCATATAAAAAACACTGAAGATGCTGTAACTTCAGCGAAACATGTCAGGATAAATAAGAAGAAAAAATTTGTTTGCTTAAGATGGAACTTGCCCAAAAACTCACGTTGCAACTCATATGGCTATCTGGGGTATCGTGGTAAGATTAAGAGGAATTGTCAGACATCTCGCGTAATGATTACTACAGCCGGCCGGAGTGGCCGAGCGGTTCTAGGCGCTAAGGTCTGGAACCATGCGACCGCTACTGTCGCAGGTTCTAATCCTGCCTCGGGCATGGATGTGTGTGATGTCCTAAGGTTGGTTAGTTTTAAGTAGTTCTGGAAGTTCTAGGGGACTGATGACCTCAGAAGTTAAGTCCCATAGTGCTCAGAGCCATTTGAAGCAATCATTACAGTAAAATAACGGAAATTTGAGGTCACATAGATTAGTTCCGACAGCCTTTCCTCTCGCGGATCATTTGCTAATGAAATAGGAAGTGGTTCACTGTATACCCTCCCCTTCGTGCCACACACCTTACGGTCGCTTGCCAACTACACTTGTAGCAGAAGAAGCGGGTGTGTGTGACCTTCTAAAAGCCAATCGGAATGGCCGTTATCCCGGACCGCTAGTATACGTCGTTCACCATCAGGATAGACCTGATGTAAACAAATACAAACGCGACTCTTCGTCAGCAGGCGTAGCACACGAAACACTGGTGGTGTTACGCTCTTGGAAGTAAATCCTACTTGAGTATTCATATCTAGTTACTACATTACAATAAATAGAACTTTAATAAGACATTGTAATGTATTAAAAGTCATCGACGTTTCAGTTAATCATACTTTAGCTGTTGTTGTTGTTGTTGTGGTCTTCAGTCCTGAGACTGGTTTGATGCAGCTCTCCATGCTACTCTATCCTGTGCAAGCTTCTTCATCTCCCAGTACGTACTGCAGCCTACGTCCTTCTGAATATGCTTAGTGTATCCATCTCTTGATCTCCCTCTACGATTTTTACCCTCCACCCTGCCCTCCAATACTAAATTGGTGATCCCTTGATGCCTCAGAACATGTCCTACCAACCGATCCCTTCTTCTAGTCAAGTTGTGCCACAAACTCCTCTTCTACCAAATTCTATTCAGTACCTCCTCATTAGTTATGTGATCTACCCATCTAATCTTCAGCATTCTTCTGTAGCACCACATTTCGAAAGCTTCTATTCTCTTCTTGTCCAAACTACACTCCTGGAAATTGAAATAAGAACACCGTGAATTCATTATCCCAGGAAGGGGAAACTTTATTGACACATTCCTGGGGTCAGATACATCACATGATCACACTGACAGAACCACAGGCACATAGACACAGGCAACAGAGCATGCACAATGTCGGCACTAGTACAGTGTATATCCACCTTTCGCAGCAATGCAGGCTGCTATTCTCCCATGGAGACGATCGTAGAGATGCTGGATGTAGTCCTGTGGAACGGCTTGCCATGCCATTTCCACCTGGCGCCTCAATTGGACTAACGTTCGTGCTGGACGTGCAGACCGCGTGAGACGACGCTTCATCCAGTCCCAAACATGCTCAATGGGGGACAGATCCGGAGATCTTGCTGGCCAGGGTAGTTGACTTACACCTTCTAGAGCACGTTGGGTAGCACGGGATACATGCGGACGTGCATTGTCCTGTTGGAACAGCAAGTTCCCTTGCCGGTCTAGGAATGGTAGAACGATGGGTTCGATGACGGTTTGGATGTACCGTGCACTATTCAGTGTCCCCTCGACGATCACCAGTGGTGTACGGCCAGTGTAGGAGATCGCTCCCCACACCATGATGCCGGGTGTTGGCCCTGTGTGCCTCGGTCGTATGCAGTCCTGATTGTGGCGCTCACCTGCACGGCGCCAAACACGCATACGACCATCATTGGCACCAAGGCAGAAGCGACTCTCATCGCTGAAGACGACACGTCTCCATTCGTCCCTCCATTCACGCCTGTCGCGACACCACTGGAGGCGGGCTGCACGATGTTGGGGCGTGAGCGGAAGACGGCCTAACGGTGTGCGGGACCGTAGCCCAGCTTCATGGAGACGGTTGCGAATGGTCCTCGCCGATACCCCAGGAGCAACAGTGTCCCTAATTTGCTGGGAAGTGGCGGTGCGGTCCCCTATGGCACTGCGTAGGATCCTACGGTCTTGGCGTGCATCCGTGCGTCGCTGCGGTCCGGTCCCAGGTCGACGAGCACGTGCACCTTCCGCCGACCACTGGCGACAACATCGATGTACTGTGTAGACCTCACGCCCCACGTGTTGAGCAATTCGGCGGTACGTCCACCCGGCCTCCCGCATGCCCACTATACGCCCTCGCTCAAAGTCCGTCAACTGCACATACGGTTCACGTCCACGCTGTCGCGGCATGCTACCAGTGTTAAAGACTGCGATGGAGCTCCGTATGCCACGGCAAACTGGCTGACACTGACGGCGGCGGTGCACAAATGCTGCGCAGCTAGCGCCATTCGACGGCCAACACCGCGGTTCCTGGTGTGTCCGCTGTGCTTGTACAGCCCTCTCGCAGTGTCCGGAGCAAGTATGGTGGGTCTGACACACCGGTGTCAATGTGTTCTTTTTTCCATTTCCAGGAGTGTATTTATCGTCCATGTTTCACTTCCATACATGGCTACACTCCATACAAATACTTTCAGAAAGGGCCTCCTGACACTTAAATCTATACTTGATGTTAACAAATTTCTCTTCTTCAGAATCGCTTTCCTTGCCATTGCCAGTCTACATTTTATATCCTCTCTACTTCGACCATCATCAGTTATTTTGCACCCCAAATAGCAAAACTCCATTACTACTTTAAGTGTCTCATTTCCCAATCTAATTCCCTCAGCATCACCCGACTTAATTCGACTACATTCCATTATCCTCGTTTTGCTTTTGTTGATGTTCATCTTATATCCTCCTTTTAAGACACTGTCCATTCCGTTCAACGGTTCTTCCAAGTCCTTAGCTGTCTCTGACAGAATTACAATGTCATCGGCGAACCTTAATGTTTTTACTTCTTCTCCATGGATTTTAATACCTACTCCGAATTTTTCTTTTGTTTCCTTCACTGCTTGCTCAATATACAGATTGAACAACATCGGGGAGAGGCTACAGCCCTGTCTCACTCCCTTCCCAACCACTGCTTCGCTTTCATGTCCCTCGACTCTTATAACTGCCATCTGGTTTCTGTACAAATTGTAAATAGCCTTTCGCTCCCTGTATTTTACACCTACCACCTTCAGAATTTGAAAGAGGGTATTCCAGTCAACATTGTCAAAAGCTTTCTCTAAGTCTACAAATGCTAGAAACGTAGATTTGCCTTTTCTTAATCTAGCTTCTAAAATAAGTCGTAGGGTCAGTATTGCCTCACGTGTTCCCATATTTCTACGGAATCCAAACTGATCTTCCCCGAGGTCGGCTTCAACCAGTTTTTCCATTCGTCTGTAAAGAATTCGCGTTAGTATTTTGCAGATGTGACTTATTAAACTGATAGTTCGGTAATCTTCACATCTGTCAACACCTGCTTTCTTTGGGATTGGAATTATTATATTCTTCTTGAAGTCTGAGGGTATTTCGCCTGTCTCATACATCTTGCTCACCAGATGGTATAGTTTTGTCAGGACCGGCTCTCCTAAGGCAGTCAGTAGTTCTAATGGAATGTTGTCTACTCGTGGGGCCTTGTTTCGTCTTAGGTCTTTTAGTGCTCTATCAAACTCTTCACGCGTTATGATATCTCCCATTTCATCTTCATCTACATCCTCTTCCATTTCTATAACATTGCCCTCAAGAACATCGCCCTTGTATAGACCCTCTATATACTCCTTCCACCTTTCTGCTTGCTTAGAAGTGGGTTTCCATCTGAGCTCTTGATATTCATACAAGTGGTTCTCTTTTCTCCAAATATCTCTTTAATTTTCCTGTAGACAGTATCCATCTTACCCCTAGTGAGATAATCCTCTACAGCCTTACATTTGTTCTCTAGCCATCCCTGCTTAGCCATTTTGCACTTCCTGCCGATCTCATTTTTGAGACTTTTGTATTCCTTTTTGCCTGCTTCATTTACTGCGTTTTTATATTTTCTCCTTTCGTCAATTAAATTCAATATTTCTTCTGTCACCCAAGGATTTCTACTAGCCCTCGTATTTTTATCTACTTGATCCTCTGCTGCTTTCACTACTTCATCCCTCAAAGCTACCCATTCTTCTTCTACTGTATTTCTTTCCCCCATTCTTGTCGATTGTTCCCTTATGCTCTCCCTGAAACTCTGTACAACCTCTGGTTTAGTCAGTTTATCCAGGCCCCATCTCCTTAGATTCCCACCGTTTTGCAGTTTCTTCAGTTTTAATCTGCAGTTCATAACCAATAGATTGTGGTCAGAGTCCACATCTGCTCCTGGAAATGTCTTACAATTTAAAACCTGGTTCCTAGATCTCTGTCTTACCATTATGTAATCTATCTGAACCCTGTCAGTATCTCCAGGCTTCTTCCATGTATACAGCCTTCTTTTATGATTCTTGAACCAAGTGTTAGCTACGATTAAGTTGTGCTCTGTGCAAAATTCCACCAGGTGGCTTCCTCTTTCATTTCTTAACCCCAATCCATATTCACCTATTACGTTTCATTCTCTTCCTTTTCCTACTACCGAATTCCAGTCACCCAAATTTTCGTCTCCCTTCAATATCTGAATAATTTGTTTTATCTCATCATACATCTCTTCAATTTCTTCGTCATCTGCAGAGCTAGTAGGCATATAGACTTGTACTACTGTCGCATTCGTGGTCTTCGTGTCTATCTTGGCCACAACAATGCGTTCGCAGTGCTCTTTGTAGTAGCTTACGCGCCTTCCTATTGCTTTATTCATTATTAAACCTACTCCTGCATTACCCCTACTTGATTTTGTATTTATAACCCTGTATTTACCTGACCTAAAGTCTTGTTCCTCCTGCCACCGAACTTCACTAATTCCCACTATATCCAACTTTAACCTATCCATTTCTCTTTTTAAATTTTCTAACCTACCTGCCCGATTAAGGGATCTGGCATTCCACGCTCCGATCCGTAGAACGCCAGTTTTCTTTCTCCTGATAACCCCCCCCCCCCCCCCATCCATCGTCACTGTCGAACGCTGGCGGGATACAGAACGGCACATCTTAACAGAAGAGGAGAAATGTGGCGTTTGAATGGCTTCGAGGATTCTGATATTGATCTACTTGTTATCAATGTAGCAGATGACAGTTTCAGTACTGAAATGTATTTCTCAGGTTTAGTTACGGAAGGAGTTCAGAGATTAGCAACATAACTAAAGCATTGAGTGGCTTCAATATTCAACTGTACCATAAAATCCCTGCAATACGCTTTTGCGTCACGAATAGCGTGCGAAGAAAAATTACCCTGTGTTTTAAGTTAGGAATTTTCATCACTCTTGTTTTTAATTACAATACTATGTCAGCTAAGAACGAGCCCATATTATGCTTTCCTTCTGGTCCCCTAAGAAGCGTGCGGTATTGAAGTTTTGCCGAATGTTATTTAATTTTCTTCAAAAACTAAGTGACATTCGAAGCAATATTGTTTCTCTACTCGTCTCTTTAACTGCAACACTCACATCATTGCAGTTCGGTTGGACTAGGTGGTTGGCCAGTTAAATGCGCGGGTAAATCTGTTTTCCTGTATTATCGCTCAGTCGACCTGCGCTTAAAGCACAGCACTGACCGTATCTTTAGTATCGTACTTGATTGCTCTCAACACAGCTTGACTTCCGCTCCGCATGAAACGAAATCCAGTGAGATTCCAGCAAACTCCGAAGAATACATGGTGTAATGTTTACATGGGGTTTATTCTTATGATGAAAACAATATAGTTAACGTGGAACGTAGGTTCGAGAAAGGTCTGACTCACTCGCCGGCAGTAAGCGTCATGTCGTATCAGGTCGTTTCGTCAGGGCTGTATTCTATTCACGGGAAACCACTTGTTAGATGATTCACGCAGTCTTCTGTAATGCATCAGAAAATATGTTTCTGTACACATGAGTCACTGTCTCCGTGAGTACTGTTTCAGCAGTTTGTGTCTGACAGCTTTTCTCGTACTCGCCAGTCACGCTCCAGCAGTAAAGCGGATCGAAATCATCCGTTCAGTCACTCAGTAAGGGAAAGATGGCAGACACAGGCACGAGATATTGCATTCGCTTTTCCGAAACTGTTTCACCGCGCAAGATCATAAAAATGGCTCCTCCTTTTCAATCATCACGCGACCGCCGAAATGGCGCATATCGGAATAAGTGATCGTGGAACAGAACAACTAAAATCATTCAACAATTGAAAGGGATCTGGACCGGATGAGACCCACATGAGATTCTGCACAGGTTATTCGAAATAAGTTGCTCCGATTCTAGCAGTAGTTTATCGTAGGCCGTTCGAGGAGCGAAGCAAGGGCGGATTAAAGGGGGAGAAGGGGGAGCGGGGCGCTCCATCAGAGTTGAAACTAAATTAAAATCAAATGGTAATTTTTGTAATCTGCGCCAAAGTTAAGCACTCGAATTTAGGGTCTTGGTCAGTGGTTTTAGTCATTTAATTCAGTATTCTCCAAGCTACCTTACTTTGTGTGGCCGAGAGAGTGTACTACTGGTACTTTTAGCTCCCCCTCCTGTTTGAATTGTGGGCGCCAGATATTAGCAGGGCTTCTCGATCTGACCCAACAGCACGCGCTTCGCGTCTCCCTTAGGGTACTATCTGCTTTGCCCACATTGTTGTCATTGCTACTATTCTTAGACTGCTTGCCCAGAATTCAGGAGCATATCTAAAGAGTTTGCTGTGTGTTAACGATTATATAAAAGAAGCTGCTCAGAAGAAGTTTGTGAATACTATACATTTCAAGAAGTTTACAACTTTTTGTGTAAGGTAAAACACATTTTTTGCAATTGTTTGATATTTTTAGGTAGCAAAACAGCCTAAATGAGTAGTTTTTGAAGGTTTTTTTCGCTTAACTTTCAAAGGAGGGGGGGGGGGGGGGAGACCCCTGGGTCGTCTTTCTCTTCTGGGCAACCGCCCGACTCACAAAACTTCATTAATCCGCCCTTGGAGCGAAGGGTACTAGCGACTGGAAACAAGGGCAGGTCGTTCCCGTTTTCAAAAAGAATCGTAGAACAGGCTGAATTTATTGTAGGCCTACTAGCGGAGAAACCTGGCGTTGCGCATTTATTAATAACTGTGCGTACACGCCTGTAGCAGACAGGTTCTTAATTTGAGGTTAATGTTTATGACGTCATATCTCATGACAAATATTTCGATAGCGAATATATGTATTGTGACTGCGCAGTTAAAATGACTTTTCTTGATGTCCGTCTGTGAACACCACATATTATACTTGTTTTGTAAATAAAACCGCCTTTTCTTGCTGCGACTTAATTTATTTTTTCCAGACGCGTTTCGCCTTTCTCTTACTCTAAGGCATCTTCAGTTGGATCTAGAACGATAGAGTTTTATTATTTTTAGGTTATCAAACAGTTCACGTCGCATTATTTCTGTAAATAAGTAATTTCTTACAGTTTCTTGGCATCTGCGTGTCCTCTCATCTGGTCTGGAGGTCGCACTATAACTTCATTTCCGAAACATACGAACAATTTCATATTCTGAACTTTTTCTTTCACACTGTTCACCATGTTTCTCCTTCTTCTTTGTGGTGCACCATTATTCTTTTGCCATTAGTTATACTTAAATATTTTGAGTTTTTTATGTGTTACCTGCTTCTTGGTTTGTTTATCTACATGTTCCCAGCCTAACCAAGTGTAAGGTGTCAGGCAAATCCAACACCTTCCATGAAAACCCTGACATGATAAGCAAATCCAGTAGTATGTCACATAGCTCCGAATAAATCGTGACATTAAATTAACCAAAGTAATACGAGTAACGAGTGAGCAAATGGACTACCACAGACTAACACAAGAATGCCTAAATGCATGTCATACCTTCCCACTGTGAGACAGACGCAGTTCCGAGGGGAGAAACGAGAACAGAAGCCGAGAGCAGAACCGTGTTAAGCTAGAAGGCCCTATGATAAGGGACGGATACCCACGTCACCAGCTAACCACCACGACCACCCCCAGCCCATGTTAAAAGATAGAGCCCTCCAGAAGAACAGTATAGATCTTACGATAACACTAAAAGGGCCACACCAGCTGCAAGTTTTAGCGTGAGACTTTTTCGCGTCTAGCCGGCCGCGGTGGTCTAGCGGTTCAGGCGCTCAGTCCGGAACTTTGGCGCTCAGTCCGGAACTGCCTCGGGCATGGATGTGTGTGATGGTCTTAGGTTAGTTAGGTTTAAGTAGTTCTAAGTTCTAGGCGACTGATGACCATAGATGTTAAGTCCCATAGTGCTCAGAGCCATTTGAACCATTTTTTGAATTAAATAAAATGTAAGTTGAATAACAGGGAAACAATAGATTCCTACTGCACGTAATTAGTTGTGAACAACAACACAGCTCACGAGATATTCACTTCTAAACACTCTAGAAACTATGGAAATCTCACAAGTTCACAAATTGGCACTCCGAAGTATTTCTATCTCTCGCGACCGCGCGCAAACCGCTCCACATTCTGCAACTCTTTCCTGTGACTGTACGTCGCACCTTCACGTCCAGTACTCCCAGTGTCCTGTGCCGTCCTCTCCTCGCGCCACACATCCCTCATAACTCCCTCGTGTCCCCTCCGCAAACGATGCTCCTCCCCAACCTACATACGCCTCCCTTAGTAACGAGCACTGCGATTGGCTAGAGCGCTCCCTCCATGTCTGCAAGTCAACGTACACTCACAAACATACTGAAACACATACGAAAAACAGGATTTACATGTAAATAACTTGAAATTAAATAAATATTCCTATTTCTGGACCATAAACACTCTCTGACACACATTACCAAATACACAAACAAATTAAACATATATCAAAGGAATAGCAACAAAAGGTAGGCCAGTAGCCTAAATGTCTGTGGTTTCTAACATACAGTAAATATTTAACCATTTTCTTCATGAATACTATAAATCTATATAAACAAAGACATAGATGAATAAATATATTTATAAGCATGCCGCTACCGGTTTTTCGTGTAACTGTGAAGTACTTATGGCCTGACGCGATCGATAGTAATCGGCCACTTTGACCTCCAATAACGCATGTACTATTCAAGTTACATGCCTGTAATTTATACCAATTTAGATTTACACTAACAGCTTTCTAAAGACACGTCGATCGACGAAATCGGATGAAGCGTTTAGATTTTGGAAATTCGTTGCAGGGTGTTACTTGTATAATTTACTGTCAGATGCTAAACTTTAAACTAATAAAGATATTGAAAATCTGATTACACCATCAGAATCGTCGTGCAATTAATAGCAACGTTGATGTTTATTTTTGAGGTATCACGTTTAATCTGGCTTCTATTAATTTCTGTAAGACCTGTGAAATGTCTGCTATTATGGTCCGCCATCTTTGGCACTCCCCGCATAGACATCTCCCCCGCATCAACACAAAGCACCGTCCTTGTCACAGCGTCAACATGGAATTCCCAGCCACGCAGCTGGCTTCGGCCAACGTCCGGCACCACGTGGTCGGCTTGCCGAGCAGCCCGCGACCGCCGAGCGGCCCGTGCGGCCATGCCAAATCCAAACTTACAATATTCCAGGGCGCCACAACTCTCCCGTTACCTCATACACCTCCACTTATTAACATTCTCGCTTGCCAGAATGCTCAGAAGTAGCACCCTTCAGTTCATACTAGTACACATAGAAAAATTACAAAGAACAGAATTGTACGATTAAAACGCCAGGCCAATAGTATTTATAAAATTTTGCAGTGGTGTGGGATCAGCATGAATTTCGAAATAACTTAAACTAACACAAATTATGAACGAATCGGCATATTAATTAAATGCCTGCATTTCAGTTATGCGTAATCAATTTTTTGGACATGAAATAAAAATTTTAAATGCACTTTCACTTATGTGAGATTGTGTAAGCACTCCTTGTGTCACTCACTCAGCGCCAAGGCAACTTCTTGCACTAATTTCTTTTTGCGTCGCTCTTCACTCGCTCACATGGATGTTAGCACGAAGTATTGATCAACTCACATCAGTCTTTTGACCAACTGCCTCGCAGAAATCGTGTCTGCCTCTGCATTCGGAGTTCTACCGTTTATCGTGACAAATGTGTCTACAACGAAAACCGAAAGTAGAAAACCCTCAATAAACCATATCCCAAAACCAACCAGGATCCTCGCTAACGATTCCCTCCAGCGGAAAACGATACTTTAGGAACAAAGTCACAAGGCAAACAACTGAACCACAGTAAGCTCAAATTCCCATAAGTTCTGTTTAATCGACTTTAATCAATCCTTCCTACCTCCACGCACCAAAATTGCGTGCACATAAAATTATAATTTTAATACCCTTCAAATTGACCACCAAATTCTTTGTCACACTCTTATACAAGCATAAATCAATACATATTTTATTTAAATCCACGAGGTCACTGACCTCCATGTACCCCAAGTGCCTAAACTTCCCCCTATTGCACACACACAGTGGCACAATAAACTAACACATTACTAATGAATCCCCAAATAAACATACAAATTATACCGTCAAAATTACTACCATTAATTACAGTTTAGAACAGCTTTTCACTTCTGCCCTTTCTCTATATACCCCTTGCAATTTTAAACTTCTCTCGTTTCCACATATGCGGCAGCAACGATCGTAACGTTCTACTGTACCACTGCTAATCAGTCAGACTAGAATCACACTCCTCCTTCGTATACCAATTTGTGCAAACTTCATTACACAAGCTATCCCCATCCACACTGTTTACTTCAGCCCTCTCTAAATTTACTGTTAGTTCTTCCACACATTTCGCCGATTCACCACCCACAGCATTCACAACTTTACTGTTTTTACTCTCCAAAATATCGACACTTGCAGCTTCAACAAAATTACACATCAATTCACTGTTAAACTCTTTAATTTCCTGAAATAATACATCAATGCCTAAGCCGTCATCACCATAAATATTCATCTGAGCAACCTTATCTGCTGAAACACTATATAAATGACTACATAAATTCACATCAGAAACTTTACTTTCCTCCGTCGACAAATTAACTTTACGTGAATCGTACACAACTTTATACTCCGCCACTCCATTACTTAAATTGCTGCTACCTTATCGTACAATTTTTGGACTTCCAGACTTGCTACATTCCTCTGTGATCGGACAAAAATCAGCACACACTGCCATTTCTACACACTTCTCATCCAGTTAACCCCTGATTCTACTTTACGTACATTCTCACATTCATACTCTGACAAACGTTTTACATCCATACATTCATCAAAAAAATTTTTTCGCCTTCATTCGTGACTACAAACGTATAAATTGCTTCCTCCAAAGTATCAATACCAGTAGCTTTTACATCATTACATAAATTACCATTACTCTGTTCCTTTAAATAGAAATCATCTATCCTCACCGATACATTTTTAACCTCAACTGCTGGCGAAATCAATTCTAAGCCTCCCTTAGTAACACTGACGCTTTTCGCCCGAAACACAATCACCCTCACTTGCAGCTGCCGAGACCAAAGCTACGCCGCCTGCACTGATATCGACGCTTCTCGCCGACTCACAAATACTTCCTACTACGACACCTTCCTGACTGCAATTGCTACTATTTGCTAATACCTCTTCAGAACACTCCACACAATTTGCTTCCACAAACTTCATCTCCTCTTTAACTTCTTTTTGAAGCACTGAATCTTTCCATTCGTCACCATTCACACTCTCATTCATTACACATCCATAACTTACGTCATTCCCCACAAATTTATGCCCATTACTTTTTCTTAAATCTCTCACAAATTTATGCTTCCGCCGTTCGCGCCTGCTTTTATTTTGAAAGAGGCGTCTATATAGCCTTCCTCTTTAACACACTCCATATTACATATTTCTTGCCTTTCTCCAAACCTATCAACATTTCTACCATTACCATTATCTCCAGTCCTTTTCATCACCTGTTTACATCGCCCTCCCTGGACCTGAGAAGTGGCGAACATCAGTTTCCCGACCAGTTGTTACGTGACTGCAAAAAACGGTTCAAATGGCTCTGAGCACTATGGGACTTAAACTACTTAAACCTAAATAACCTAAGAACATCACACACATCCATGCCTGAAGCAGGATTGGAACCTGCGACCGTAGCAGTCGCGGGGTTCCGGACTGAAGCGCCTAGAACCGCTCGTCCTGTTCATTCTCAGACCATTCTGCTCATTCCAGCTACTATCTCCCTGACAATTCCTTTGATTTCTCTCACGATTATTATTTTGGTGATGATTATTTGGATTCCCATTTTGATAACTACCACACGATTTGCTCTGAGGTTTGAACTTCAAAGCCCTCTCTAATTTTTCTACAAATTCTAGAAATTTGTCCACGAAATCACATGGACTATGGACAAGATCCCACTGCAAATCTTCGGGTAATCGCCTTTTTAACGTGGTTATTTCCGTTAAAACCCCCAACGGATTTTTCACATGCTTAAGTTTGCCAAGTTCCGTTTGCAAAAATCCCTCATCATCCCATTACCATACCTGTAATTCGGCCCGTTTAAAAATTCATTTTGGATCTGCATTTGCTTTGCCTCGCTCCAAAATTTATTCAGAAAACACTTTTCAAACGAAGTACGATTCGCACGAAATACATTTAACATTTGCCCAAGACTGTGGGTCTCCCTCCAAATGCCGTTTAATGTATTTTATTTTCGCTTCGTCCGACATGCCGTGAACAAAAGGGTCCCTACGGGAAGCCAAGAAATTTACTGGGTTTTATCTTCCATCATCTGTGTAACATTTCACAGATCTGGTATTTGCCCAAGGGATATTTATAACCGGCGTGACTTGTTGGGAGGCTAACGAATTTAAATCACTTTAATCTGTTGCATTTGTTTTTTAAATTCATTTTCACCAGTGATACTGGACTCTATTTTATCTTTGATTTTGCCCACTTCATTCTCCCACTCACCTACACGATTGGCAATGTCACTAATTACTAAATTTCCGTCGCTTTTATGAGCATCTTGCGCTTTTATTCAATCACTTACCTCGTCCCCAAGTTCTGTCTGTATCTAATTCATTTTTTTCCCCAAGATCTTTTTCCACTGATTCGATTTTAGATTTTACTATTACAACTTCGTCTGTAATTTTGCCCATATCCACTCGGACACATTTTAATTTATCATCAATTGCTTTTTCAAGATTACCCATTATTTTCTCAACTTCCCATTGCACCGCGGAACCTATTTCAGTTCGCATTGTACTCATACCTGTTCGAATTGTTGTATGCATAAGCTGAGACATCATATCTCCCCCAAATTCATTCCCCTTGCCAGAATTCCTACTAGTTACACATCCGCTCTCTGATATCGGACTAACCAGCTCACTTCTGTTTTCAGAATTACTCATACTAGGGGACTGTTTTATATTCGCGAGCTTGAACTTCAGAGTCAAACACCATCTCACTATTTGCGCAGGCACTTCTCTGATTTGAGATGGTTCCTTCTGCCATGCTGATGCCATCGGTGGAAGTCGACATTGAAGACTGCCCTGGAGTACTCGAAGAAGTTGCTGTCGTACTGCTGTTGGATCTGCATCCGCCACTTGAGAAGTCCCCTGATGTAACTCTAGTTGCTGCCGGTTACCGCATGTTCCAACCGTCTATGATACCACTGTCCTTTACATGCGCTAGCCGCTACTGTTCTCTGCACTCAACTTATTCAGACTCTGAGCCCCCACCCAAATTGCCTTTAACGTGATAGATTAGAACCTCTATCGATAGCATGTGTGAGTTGTGAAACTTACTGCGTAATTTCACTATTTCCAGACACCTGTTTGTGGAAAAAACCGATCTCACACTGTGTTTTGTGAGAGGTTCACTCTACAAAAATCTCTATTGGTTTTCAAAGGTTTTTTACACTTCGCATGGTACGCCGAATAACAGAAAGCAAAGGAATTACCACATTGCAGGGCACAAATCCCGGACGAGCCCCCAATTGCAGGCTTTCAAATAATAATGAAATGGTGTGTGGTGATGGCCCTCAACTACATTCCCTCAGAGTTGAAATATTAAAAGTTTTGGTTCAAAAAAATGGCTCTGAGCACTATGGGACTTAACATCTATGGTCATCAGTCCCCTAGAACTTAGAGCTACTTAAACCTAACTAACCTAAGGACATCACACAACACCCAGATATCATGAGGCAGAGAAAATCCCTGACCCCGCCGGAAATCGAACTCGGGAACCCGAGCACGGCAAGCGAGAATGCTACCGCACGACCACGAGCTGCGGGCTTAAAAGTTTTGGCTGGTTTCGTTGTCTAGGGGCTGGGATACGTAGTTGCTGCATTACAAGCCAAATACTGCTGAGTCCACAGTATACAATATGAATACACACATGAATCGAATGGTCGATGGTTCTTATCACTCGGCAAATACGAATTAATATAGAAATTTATAAATGAAAGACTGCAATAAAATAAAATCTGCATTACTATCTTAACGACTTTATATGGTTAGTACGATAGTAGAAGTACTTTTGAGGATGCGGTATATTTTTGCCAAACGCTTATTGATGTCGATGGTCCAGCAATTAAATAAAATGTAAGTTGAATAACAGGAAACAATAGATTCCTACTGCACGTAATTAGTTATGAACAACAACACAGCTCACGAGGTATTCACTTCTAAACACATACTACGTCTTCACTCTAGAAACTATGGAAATCTCACAAGTTCACAAATCGGTACTCCAATGTATTTCTATCTCTCGCGACCGCGAGCAAACCGCTCCACATTCTCCAGTAAATATTTAACCTTTTTCTTCATGAATACTATATATCTATATAAACAAAGACATAGATGAATAAATATATTTATAAGCATGCCGCTACCGGTTTTTCGTGTAAATGTGAAGTACTTATGGCCTGACGCGATCAATAGTAATCGGCCACTTTGACTTCCAATAACTCATGTACTTTTCATGTTACATGCCTGTAATTCATACCTATTTAGGCTTACACTCATCGCTTTCTAAAGACACGTCGATCGACGAAATCGGATGAACCGTTTAGATTTTGGAAATTCGTTGCTGGGTGTTACTTGTATAATTTACTGTCAGATACTAAACTTTAAACTAATAAGGATATTGAAAATCTGATTACACCATCAAAATCGTCGTACAGATAATGGTAACGTACATGTTTCTTTTTGAGGTATAATGATTCATCTGGCTTCTATTAATTTCTGTAAGACCTGTGAAATGTCTGCTATTATGGAACGCCATCTTTGGCACTCCCCACATAGACCTTTCCTTCATCAACACAAAGCACCGTCCTTGCCACAGCGTCAACATGGAATTCCCAGCCTCGCAGCTGGCTGGCTTCGGCCAACATCCGGCACCACGTGGTCGGCCTGCGAGCGGTCCGTGCGACCACGCCAACTCCGAACTTAGAATATTTCCAGGGCGCCACAACTCGCCCGTTACCTCCCTAGTGTGTGTATGTTTCTTTTGTTTAATTTTTTATTAGCTTTATAAAGTGTGTGTGTGGGGGGGGGTTGGTTGTTTGAGTTGTAGAGTGTTGAATATGAATGTAATAGCTATTACAGAGTGTCTGAATGCTTTGGCGATCAGCTGATTTGAGGTTTGGTTTAAACTTCTTTGAAGGGGTTCATGGACAAGTGAGTGAAAAGGTGTTGGTTGCTATTATTATTATTATGATAATAATCCACTTTTGGAGCGTAATTCTGTTATTTATCTATTCGTGCAGAAAATAACCTTTTTGGCCTGTGTACTTGATCGTTCAACAGGGTTTTCTTTTGTTCTTTCGTTTTCTGTATGTGATAAATTTCTTGCAGGGTTAGGAGGTGTTTTCTATTGTTGATTCTAATTATTTTCGTATCTTCTTTTCTAGTGGTTGGTTTGTGGTCACGTTCTCTTAGGTGTCCTGCAAATGTGGAGTGGTTTGTCCCGTACTTTCAGGCTCTCATGTGTTCTTTGTATCTGATGTCAAATGTTCTGCCTGTTTTTCCTATGTATCTGTCATCATAGGTGTCTCACTGTAGTTGATATATACCTGCTTTCTGGTATATGTCTCTGTTTTTCGGTCAGTTTTGGGTTGTGGTTGTTTTGGGGGAAGAGACCAAACTGCGAGGTCATCGGTCTCACCGGATTAGGGAAGGACGGGGAAGGAAGTCGGCCGTGCCCTTTCAAAGGAACCATCCCGGCATTTGCCTGGAGTGATTTAGGGAAATCACGGAAAACCTAAATCAGGATGGCCGGACGCGGGATTCAACCGTCGTCCTCCCGAATGCGAGTCCAGTGTGCTAACCACTCCGCCACCTCGCTCGGTATGGTCAGTTTTGGGGTGTCTGTTTAGTGTGCTAGGTTAATTCCCTGTCTTTTGAAAATTTTGGTGAATTTGTGTGTGAGTTTGTGTGTAATTGTGTACCATCTTGTGTTTTTTTATACTTTTCTTATTATTGTGTGTAGTTGTTATGGTACCGACTGTCTATGTTTGGTTATGTTATGTTGTTGTCTGTGGTTTGGTGCTCTCTGCTTTTATTTTACTTTTAATTTTGTTGTTTTACTCTGTGACCATGTTATTAGTGTAACCGTTGTTTTGCGCTATCTGCATTATAATGCCAAATTCTTTTTGGCACTCCTCTTTAGTGAGTGGCACTGTGTTGAGTCTATGGAGCATGCGTCGAAATGCCGCTTGCTTTTATGAGCTTGAGTGTTTCGAGGATTGCAGGAAGGTAATGTCCGTTGCCGTGGGTGTACGGTAAATTTCAAACATATGCTAGGTGGTATGGTGGAGCATTTCTGAAGTAGATGCCTGGCCTTAAAGGGGTATCTTGTGCACCTTTGGTAGGGATTTTAGAGTGGGTACCAGGTAAAGAGAATGATACAAAAATCGACGATGTCTTTTGCAGGGATGTCACTAGGAAAACATATGATTAAATGAGTTTAATTCCCCGGAGTTGATTCAACAGGTTGCAAGCCACAAAACGAGCAACTCAAGTGGAGTCCCCCAGGCAAGGATTTTTAACCAGTGTATGCTTGCAGCAACTTGAATCTACGTTGTGGGTAGTGAAAGAATAACAATAATAATACTCAACACTGAATAACCGTTCGAATTATCATAAATATTATAACAATTAAAAAGTAAGAATGATGAGGTGTGTCCTAAACCTGCGTAACTGTATGAAGGTGCTTCATTTGCAACTACCGGTTTCACGTCAGTATGGGCGCATCTTCAAAAGTATCTTTCAAGAATACAGACCAATGTGCGAAATTTCTGAAATGGTATAAATACAGCATTGCACTGTTGTCATTCACCGGAAAACAATAAGTACTCATATTCCACAATGTAAATGGACAATTACAGAGTTTCAGTTTTCGGGACGCTATCCACGTTAAGCGTCAAACTACACTGATGGTTTGTCACAATAAAATTGAGGACGCCGTGAAGATACTTGTCATAATGTACAAAGCATGACTGCTAAATGAGCCATACCTAGAAAATGGTGATGATGATATTTGGTTTCTGGGGCGCTCAACTGCGTGGTTATCAGCACCCGTACGAAGTTCCAATTCTGACACAGTCCAGTTTTTACACAATGCAATCTCGCCACTGTCACGAATGATGATGAAGAAATAATGAGGACAACACAAACACCCCGTACCAGGCCTAGGGAAAAGCGGGGAAAAAAACAAATAATGCATGCGACACTAATGTGAACGGGGATAAAATGCCTAAAAATTAACTAACGTCTAGGGAAAATACAAGTACATGGGAAATATCATCCAAAAAAATAATACTCTAGTATGGAACCGAAACGTCGAGAATGGAGGAAATCTGAAAAACAGCTAACCGGACAACACCCGATAGGATATATTTTAAAGATCCGGTAGACACCAGCTGTGTAAAACCAAAGTAAATAAAATCCAGAATGAGAATTTCACTCTGCAGCGAAGTGTGCGCTGATATGAAACTTCCTCGCAGGTTAAAAATGTGTGCCGGACAGAGACTCAAACTCGGGAACTTCGCCTTTCGTGGGCAAGTGCTCTACCTCCTGAACTCCCCAAGCACGACTCACGACTTGTCCTCACAGCTTTACCTCGTCTCCTAGCTTCCAAACTTCACAGAAACTCTCCTATAGTTGGTAGAGCACTTGCCCGCGAAAGGGAAAGGTCCCGAGTGCGAGACTCGGTCCGGCACACAGTTTTAATCTGCCAGGAAGTTTCATATCAGCGCACAATCCGCTGCAGAGTGAAATTCTCATTCTGGAAACATCCCCCAGGCTGTGGCTAAGCCATGGCTGGGCATTATCCTTCCTTCAGGAGAGCTAGTTCTGCAAGGTTCCAGAAGAGCTCCTCTAAAGTTTGGAAGGTAGGGTACGAGGTAGTGGCAGAATTGAAGCTGTGATGACGGGTCGTGAGTCGTGCTTGGGCAGCTCAGTTGGTAGAGCACTTGCCCGCGAAAGGCAAAGGTCCCGAGTTCGAGTCTCGGTCCGGCACGCACATTTAATCTGCCAGGAAGTTAAATAAAATCCCATGTGATGTGCGTACTTCCGCCATAGTATTAACAGGCCGATGTAGTGTAAGCAGCCTGTGGAGGCTAGCGATACACTGGGAGACGCAAGGGCACGGTGCTAAAGAGGAAAACAAGTGAACACAGAAACAGCTGCAAGGAGGAAACCATAGCTAGGAAAATAACGGTAGGCTGAGAACAGCATTACAAAACTTTAAAAAATCTGTAGTTTATTGTAGATATAAAATAGAAAATAAAACATAACCTGCTTCATCTTTTAATTTTTACAATTTTTATGATAATGTTCATCGAGTGCTGAGTATAGCTACTGTTATCCACAACGTCTCTGAGCCATGGTTGCCCTCCCCAGAAAGTTGTTTGCAGTGACAATATAGGTCGCACATACGACAGGAGACGTTTCAGGATCCGCTTTTGAGTTCCTAAGCGCCGTGTTTCGTTGATGGAGTCTGAACTACGATGTTATTGGAACTCATTTCTCCCGCAATCGTCGCTGGTACTTGTTGACACGCAGGCAGGGTATAAGTAGGCTGTTTAGGTTTTTATATAGGTAACGCCACGTAGCGCTCTGTATGAAAATCACTGGCTGCGCTGTGTGCAGTGTGTGGCTGGGTGGCATTGTTGGAATTTGCTATTGTAGTGTTGGGCAGTTGGCTGTTAACAGCGCGTAGCGTTGTGCAGTTGGAGGTGAGCCGCCAGCAGTGGTGGATGTGGGGAGAGAGATGGCGGAGTTTTGAAATTTGTAAGACTGGATGTCATGAAATGCTATATACATTATGACTTTTGAACACTATTGAGGTAAATACATTGTTTGTTCTCTATCAAAATCTTTCATTTGCTAACTATGCCTATTAGTAGTTAGTGCCTTCAGTAGTTTGAATGTTTTATTTAGCTGGCGGTAGTGGCGCTCACTGTATTGCAGTAGTTCGAGTAACGAAGATTTTTGGTAAGGTAAGTGATTTGTGAAAGGTATAGGTTAATGTTAGTCAGGGCCATTCTTTTGTAGGGATTTTTGAAAGTCAGATTGCGTTGCGCTAAAAATATTGTGTGTCACTTTAGTGGATGTTTGAGTACGTTCAGTTTTGCTCAGCTGTTTGAAAAGCAAATAATGTAAGAGGTTCATCAGCACAGCAATTCAGAAATTTTTCTAAGTGGACGTTTCATATGTCGACCCTTAGCCGAGGATACCTCACTGGAATCTTCTGATTTTGTTCTTGTAGTTTGTGTAATTAGTGTAGCTATTGTTTATTGCTAGCGCGTAATCATAGAGAGAATTTCCTTTGTAGTTGTAGTTTTCATTCTTGTACAGTAAAACAGGTGTGGCACGCATGTAAATTTGCACCAAGTATTTCGCAGCTGCGCTTGCAATAAACTAGATATTATTTTCAGTGCTATGTTAATGTCTTCTCTTATTTTTGCTCTTCAAATTGTGCTTTTTTGTGTTGTCGTGTGAAATATTGTGACAATAATGGCGTGTGAAAAACGTAATACTAGGCTCCAAAGTCAACTGAGAAATGACAGTGAAGATGAAAGCAGTATGTTAGCGCCACCATGTAATGAATTAACTAATGTTCAAAGTAGTAATTTGGTAATTGTGTATAGGGAAATGGAGCAGGCTGAAAATAATGGCGTAGACAGTGAAACAATTAGTGAACAGGGAAGCTTTATCGATCGATCAGTCGGTAAGTAGCTCGCCTCAGGAATCCGAAATGACAGGACACAATCTCGCAAATTCTGTAGATTCAGGTTTTGGGTCCTCACCGTTTTCTCAAATAAGTCAAGACACATTTTCTGCTTGTCAAAATGTGAATATTGCTGGTGCAAATTCACTGCCGACAAGCACTGATGAACATGTTTCAGACACCAGTGCATTGTTATTACAATTAATAAAACAAATGGGACAAACACAGCAAAAGCTTCAAAAGTTAGACACAATGGAACCAAATCTTCAAAAGTTAGACACAATGGAACAACACCAGAGACAAACACAGCAACAGTTAGACACAATCGAACAAAATCTTCGGAAGTTAGACACCACACTTGAACAAACACGTGAAGATTTAACTACTGAGTTACATAACATTGAATCGAAATGTCAAAAAGTCTGTAATGACGTAAAAACACAAATTTGTGAGCATTTTCAACCTATTTTTTCGCGTCATGAAAATGCATTACAGAATCACGAAGCAGCCATAAAAGATCTGCAAACTATTGTTCATGAAAATCACGACACCTTGCAAGCTAAAATTGACTCAGTTGCATCTACCGATTCGGTTACGCAACTTGCAAATACGCAGGAAAACTTAAAGGATACAGTAGATACGATTTCAACACAAATGGACACTCTGAAACTTGGTTCAGAAAAACGCACAGAGGAAATAATTTCACTATCGGATAAAGTAGCTGAACTTTCAGATCAGTTCACTAACTTATCTACAAAGGTAGATGATGATCTGAATGACACAAGACCTGTAGCCTTCACAGACACTGGAGAGTATGAACAAATTAGAAAATTCAAACAGAATCAAAATCAAATCAATACACAGTACAAAAGAGAAATCCGGAAAGTACAAGATCAGTTGGCACAAGTAATACAAGAATTACATATTTCAGAGGACACTCGCACTCCAGTATGGGAAGAGGGACATAGAAATACGGAACAACCAAAAATAATAACACAGGACACTTCGGAAATTATGAAAGAAATTGGCAAGGCGCATTGGATTTTGAAATGGAACCGCCGAAACGACGTAACAATGACCGACATGCGACTCGCCGACACGATGAATTTGACTATAAGCTGTTCATTACTACACGTAAATACAAAACATTTAAGAATTCTGGCAACGACATTCATCCACAAGCATGGCTTCATCAATTCTCTCATTGTTTTCCTCCCAACTGGTAATTGCAGCACAGATTAGAATTTATGTGTGGGTACTTGGAGAATGAACCAGCTGTAAGAATGCGATCGGTCATTCACGATTGTCACAGTGAAGGAGAATTTTATCATGCCTTCCTCTCAGCGTATTGGTCTCAAGCTACACAAGACCGAGTAAAACATAGCATCATAATGATGAAACGTTTCGAACAATCTGAATTTTCCAGTCTCATGAAATATTTTGAAGACATGTTGCATAAGAATCAGTATCTTTCAAACCCATACAGGCCCTCAGAACTCATCAGCATTTGCTTAATCAAACTGCCTGAACATTTACGACATATTATTTTGGCAGGACGATACAAAGATGACATTGAAGCATTTCACGGACTCTTACAAGAACTGGAAATTGACACTGACACTCACGGGACGCGAAAACAGGAGCACAACAATTACGGGTCACATCCAACACAAAGCCGTGACGACAGAAACAATAACTGGACACGACAAGTCTATTCTTACAACGCAAATCATGACCAAAACAGATAACACCCATATGACAACCACTGGCAGAGTAATAATAGTTACAGAGAAAGATCGCTTTTCCATAGTAATGAATATGACAGAGATAACCATAGAAACAGACAATATGGGAACCAAAACAATTATTATCAAGGGAGACAGAATGACTTTAGACATAACGGTCCAGCGCGCAGTTACGATTCAGGGAGAAATTCTCCACCACGTGACCGACAAGAAAGAAACTAAAGGAACTACCGACATGACGACAGACGATATAATCGTAACGACAGACTTGAATTGCATCAGAACTGGCGAGATTCAAACAGAGCAGGGCACTCTCGACAAGGTCAATTTGTAGAAGTTAGGTCTCCTAATCCCAATAACGACGCGCGCCAACAAAGAGACAGACAATGACTCGCCCCGCAGGCAGCTGCGTCCGCCGGCTGGCTCAGGGAAAAATAACATAGACGCTAACCTTGAGAAAAATTCCAGTATTCTTTACTAACGTATACTGCATGATAACTGTGTTCAAGTTGAAACTCTGAGTACTATGAAGAGTAAAGGATTGCAGCACATTTCACATGTAAAACCGTTTATTGAGAGATAATCTGCTTTTTAACTTTGTCTTTGCCATATAACTTTTCACTTTACATTGCTAGTATGCTTTGTCAGACTTAGAATCTGTTAACATGCAACAATGTTTGAAGTCAAATATCCAGTCAAGAACCAAGAGAACTTATTTAAACAGAAATTACGAATGCATTGTTATTGTGAACAGACGACACAGTGTTATTGTGTGTGTACATTCTTGCTTGTTAGTTGCACGATTACGTAACGACCATAAGGCTCACATACTTAGAACATTTGCCACTACTGCTAATGAGATTTTAATGCAACATTTTGGTTTACTTGAATATACATTCTGGATATAAAGTACTTTCTGTGAGATACCAGATGACACAGTGGTTAGTTTATGTGACAGCTACACGATTTTATCACGACGCTACTAATGAGTGACAATTTACAATGTTGCTTTTGCGGTGTTTCTGTTTTATTTCTGCACAGTTTTTCTGAATTATTCTGGAAAGTAAAACATGTTTTAGTAGTAACTTTTGTGGTATAGCTACAATGAGACTGCCTTTTCCGTTGCACAACAATACGTTACAGCACAGTACTTTCTTTATCATGGCAATAAGCGTAATAACTAAGATATCTATACGCAAAGCATTTCACTTTTGTTTATCATGAGGTAAGTACACTAGCTTCTGCAGAACTTAGCTTATGGAGGACGATAACTATGTCACTTCCACAGAGATTACCTTACAACAAGACGCACAGTTTAGCTCTACAGTACACGTATTTGAGTGATTATTTTGTACTTAAAGATACATGTACTTAAAGATGCATTTAAAGATATTTGAAGTACAATGATACAAAGGTTTTCCGTGATACATTTCATTCCATTGCTGTAATCTGTAACACCTGAGGGTATAATTACATTAATCTGCAGGGGGTACACGCTTACTTTGTGTACCATGTGTTTGGCAAACACAAGGAGCCCTAGCTATTATGGCATTTGCTTATACAACTTTACACATCGGTACCATATTTCTCTAACACATAAAATACACAGCTATCTGATCATTTAGCAGAGAAACAAACTTTTTTTTACTATGTCAGTGACATAGCAATTACACAGTTGGATAATTTCACACTTATAAAATTGTATTTTGTCTGTACTTTGGGAACTGTTCATATTTTTTTTTAACTATTGTGATACTATGAGAGCTTTGAATGTCGCATTTGGTATGGGTCATGATTTTTAAAGTACGTTTGAGGCAGATGACACTATTTAAATGAGCAGAGAATTTTTTTTAGGTTTTGAAATTATTTGAGGAAGTTACAACGTTTTTGAGAATTGACTGAGATGTTATGATATTATTACGACAATGATGTGTATTATGCTGTTGAGGTATGTTTATGATCAATAAGCTGATGCTATATGAGGAATTTGATCATGCTACATATTTATAATGATGAAATATTGAAGAATGTCGACGAATATGTATATGTGTAATAAGGTAAGGAGTAATGAATAGTGATTAGGGACTCTGATATGTGAAAAAGGATGTTGGAAACCAAGAATCGTACTTTAAGAGTTATGAAATGTATGTATATGCATGAATGTATCACTATGCTGGCGAAAATTTTTTGGACACTGTTATATTTACAGGATTTTGTTTCTACAGATTTGAAACGCAAATTCTCGACCTGTGAAATTTTTATATGAGACTGTCACTGTAGTGCAAACTGGTGTCGTAAATATTTCGTAAGAAAGTTAAGTGACCACCTGCACATAATGTGTCATGGGCACCCAGCTGCGCGACGGTCGCCTGGAAAAAAGCATTAGTGTGTGCCTTTCAGAGGCATAGGTGGAGAAAAAAAAGAGGGTATTATCTTCGCTATTGACATTGCTTTGTAGAAAGCATCGCAAATACGACACGCTCAAACTTGAAAACATATGATTACACTGTGGAGCTCTTAATTTATGATATTTACTAAAATGCCTAATGAAATGATGAGAAACATTTTACATCTATTGTCTTTCTAGTTGATAGATTGCTCATTCTGTTTAATATCTAGTTTCTAGCTGCACTGCAGCATTGGTTAAAATAAAATTTAATACAAGTACTAATATAGATATTTTATGCCTACAGATCCAGTAAACAGTAATTTAATAATCTACTTTCTTAAAAAGAGGGAACACAAATAGACATTTCCCTTCACAGGAATTGCGTAAATAATTTTTTTAACGACTTGGTAACTTTCTTGCAGAGTAAGTTTTTGTGATGCATCACTGTAGTATTAAGTTGTGACATAGGTATTAAACATGGCCATTTTTACTGTAATCGTTTTTCTGCTTGAGCTATGTCATGTTTAGTTATAAGTTATTGCATTTGCTGCTGCTGTTTTCCAGGCATAGTGCTACTAAATTTCATTTTACATTACTCTCTTAAGCCAGTTTTACTACTGATTTATTTTTCTTGTTTGCTGCTCATTTCCTTATATTAGTTGTAATATTGCTGCTTGCTTTGCCAATTTGCGTTTTTTTTGTCATTGATGTTTGTGTTAATTGTTTATGTGAGAATTAGGGACTGATAGTGTTTGGACGTGTGTTAATAATTCAGCAAGGGACTGATTAACGGCATTGCTGGTTCTAAGGACAATTCCAAAAACTTTGTGAGTGCACAAGTGGTGGTTTATGGACTTGCTATATTCTCTGCATTACTCTTCGATGTTGATTGTGCACCTGCACAGTCGCAACGGATGGCTGCTAGCTATCTCTACAAGGACTACAGTGGGTCTGCATCTTTGATGACCCACCAATACCATTATTTCTACAAGGAATGCAGTGGGTCAGCACCTCTGGTGGCCCACCAATACCACAATCTCTACAAGGACTACAGTGGGTCTGCACCTCTGGTGGCCCACCAATACCGTAATGGCTACTAGGATTACAGTGGCTCTACTCTGTGATGACATACCTACCAATATTCTTTTAAACTTCGAATGACTCTGCTGTGGGTTTGCTCTGTTGTGGCCCATTACCTGTCTGCATGTCAAGGGTCAGCACTGTCTTTCCATTGGAAGGACAACACTACGTCTTCAAGACTGCATGGAAATCCACTACTTCCGTGTGAATTTTCTTTTACTGCTCAGACTTTGAGAAAAATACTGCAATTTTATAGTGATGAACGATCAGGACTGTCTTTATGGACTGTGAGAAAATTTTAGCTTTTGACCAACATTGTATCAATAAGTGTGTGCATTTGATTTCTTTGTTCTTGTAATTACGATTATGAAAAATTTTTTCAAATCTGTATTGGCCAGTGCCCAAAACAATTTGTAAAATTTTTTGTGGGGAGCATGGGGGCTATGTAAGTAGGCTGTTTAGGTTTTTATATTGGTAACACCACGTAGCGCTCTGTATGAAAATCACTGGCTGCGCTGTGTGCAGTGTGTGGCTGGGTGGCATTGTTGGAATTTGCCATTGTAGTGTTGGGCAGTTGGCTGTTAACTGCGCGTAGCGTTGTGCAGTTGGAGGTGAGCCACCAGCAGTGGTGGATGTGGGGAGAGAGATGGCGGAGTTCTGAAATTTGTAAGACTGGATGTCATGAACTGCTTTATGACTTTTGCTTGTGACTTTTGAACACTATTGAGGTAAATACATTGTTTGTTCTCTATCAATATCTTTCATTTGCTAACTATGCCTATTAGTAGTTAGTGCCTTCAGTAGTTTGAATGTTTTATTTAGCTGGCAGTAGTGGCGCTCGCTGTATTGCAGTAGTTCGAGTAACGATGATTTTTGGTGAGGTAAGTGATTTGTGAAAGGTATAGGTTAATGTTAGTCAGGGCCATTCTTTTGTAGGGATTTTTGAAAGTCAGATTGCGTTGCGCTAAAAATATTGTGTGTCACTTTAGTGGATGTTTGAGTACGTTCAGTTTTGCTCAGCGGTTTGAAAAGCAAATAATGTAAGAGGTTTATCAGTACAGCAATTCATAAATTTTTCTAAGGGGACGTTTCAAGGGTACCCGCTGCTTAGTGGGAAGTAAGGAAACTAATGTGTGTGAACTAATAAGAGACCGTGCAGCGGTTCGCTCCTGCTCTGTTATCGGGCAATGCGCGGTCAAATGAGCAGAAATAGCTCCTTATCTCACCTGGCGCCGCTGACGCCCGGCCAAATACTCTCTGTGGGCGAGGCTCTGTCTAGAAACAACGAGCAACTTGGTTCGCCTGCTGCCACCAAAACAACCGTCCAACGGAAACAATTCGATATAGTCCAGTTTCTAATGATATGAGTGGAGGAGAGATGTGGCGGAGTAGCAGAACAACACTACACGGACACCTTACAGCCGCCTACGGCGAACAGAACTCCGGAAGCTTGCAAGGAACGTGATACGCAATTCGTGTTTACAGCATTCGACTCCCCACTTATTGTCTCCTTTTCTTTGTTTTTGAGTCATCAGTCATATAGGTGGGGGATTTGTGTGATCTGAGGAAATATAGGATCTTAGAGGTTTTCTACAGTTCGGGAAAGTAACCTATGGAGACGGTCGCGTTGTAATGGGTTACATGGGTGACTAGAAAGGGGAGGAGGCAATCTGTCGACAGGTAATGCGGTCGTGACCAGTAGAAATGCTGCATTTTTTGTGTAAGTACTTGTTTTCTGTCGTGTGCTGTGATTGGTGTGTATAATACCATTGGTGGTATGTTGCCCATTTAATAGAAGTTAGGAGCCATGGATCGAATAGTGGTATTAGTACATTCATGGATTTTATGAAAATTATGATTGTGAGGAACTCCGAAGATGTCGGAGACACAGAATGCAAAATGGTTAGCTTCGCTCCATATGTCACGTCCGTTACCCGATTGTTGCATTAAACAACCAGAAAGAGTACTAAATAATCGTGAATGTGAATTAATACGAATAGTATAATAGGTCGGTGAGGGCGTTTGAAAAGTCCGTGCAAAGTCAGAGACATGGCACCACCAGCGCGTATCGAGGTCATGTTTAGTTAGTAGCATCTTTGGAAAGAACGAACACCAAGTTTCAGACATATTGGTGTACTTCTTCGTGTTTGGCATTCGTGTGAGTCAAGGAAGTCGAGTGATTGTCAACAATGGACGAAAAAGAATTTCGTGTGGTGATCAAACATTACTTTATGAAAGGCAAAAAGCCTCAGGAGACTAAAGAGAAGCTTGATAAACATTACACTGACTCTGCACCTTCGATTAGAACAGTTTATGAGTGGTTTCAAAATTTTCGGAGTGGCCATATGGGCACAAGTGATGCTGAACGTTCTGGACGCCCTGTGGAGGTTACGACTCCAGAAATCATTGATAAAATCCATGATATGGTGATGGATGACACAAGAATTAAGTTGGGTGAGATTGCTAGTGCTGTGGGGATCTCGAATGAAGGGGTACATGATATTTTGCAAAAAAAATTGGACATGAGAAAGCTATCCGCAAGATGGGTTCAGCGGTTGCTCACGCTTGACCAAAAACGGAATCGTGTGAGATGTTGCAAGGATGTTTTGTAGCCGTTCAAGAAGAATCCACAGGACTTTAAGCGTCGTTTCGTCACTGTGAATGAAACATGGATACATTACTATACTCCTGAGATCAAACAACAATCTAAACAGTGGGTTACCAAGGGAGCAACTGCACCAAAAAGGGCGAAGACCATTCCTTTGACCGGAAAGGTTATGGCGACTGTCTTTTGGGATTCGCAAGGGATAATCCTCATCGACTATCTGGAAAAGGGTAAAACTATTACAGGTGCATATTATTCATCGTTATTGGACCGTTTGAGAACCGAGCTGCAAGAAAAACGCCGGCGATTGGACCGCTAAAAAGTCCTTTTCCATCACGACAATGCACCAGCGCACACGTCAGCAATTGTGGTAGCAAAATTATTGGAAATAGGATTCCAACTCGTTTCACATCCCACCTATTCTCCAGAGTTGGCTCTCTCGGACTACTATTTGTTTCCCAATTTGAAGAAATGGCTAGCTGGACAAAGATTTTATTCAAACGAGGAGGTGATTGCAGCAACTAATAGCTATTTTGCATACTTGGACAATTCCTACTATTCGGAAGGGATGAACAAATTAGAACAGCGTTGGACGAAATGTATAAGTCTAAAAGGAGACTATATCGAAAAATAAAAAAGGTTCACCCCAAACACGTAAGTAGTATTTATTTTTGCACGGACTTTTCAAACGTCCCTCGTAGAACTAATCTTTCTTTCAGTTCAGATAATAATTTCAATTTATAATCGAAGTAATCATTTTGTAAACAACGTGGATACAACTAACTAGTTTTTGGAAATTTGTGGTAAGTTCCTATGGGACCAAACTACTGACGTCATCAGTCCCTAGGCTTACACACTACTTAATCTAACTTAAACTAACTTCCACTAAGGACAACACACACATCCATGCCCGAGAGAGCACTCGAACCTCCGATGGGGGAAGCCGCGCGAACCGTGGCGAGACGCCCCAGACCACACGGGTGCGAGGGCGCTCAATAAATACTGCAACATTTTTTTATTGTTCAGTTTCGGCTGAAAATATGCGGAATTTGTTGCCGGACATTGTGGAATATTTTCGCTTCAGCCCGTACAGTTTCATTAACTTCCGACAGGTTGCTGCGCTATACTAGCCTTCAAAATGGCGTCTGTAATGGAGGTGCGTTCCAGTCACAGACCTGTCATTGAGTTTCGTTTGGAGGAAAACCTGAGCAGCGCAGATATTCGTAGGCACTGGCTGTGAACAAAAGCACGGTGTGTCGTTGGGCTAGGCGTTTATCATTATCGCTACCACGATATCCAGCGTGCCAGCCGCGCACATTTGTGACACCTCCAATGTATTCGTCGCCACAATTATGTAGACGAGCTTCTTCTTCTTCTCTGTGACAACACAAGGCCTCATACGAGGTGCATTCAAGTTCTAAGGCCTCCGATTTTTTTTCTCCGGCCTGGAAAGAGATAGAAACATGCGCATTGTTTTAAAATGAGGCCACGTTCATTGTCAATACGTCCCAGAGATGGCAGCACCGTACGGCAGATGGAATTTTACCGCCAGCGGCGAGAATGAGAACTGTTTTAAATACTTAAAATGGCGACGTTTTCCTTACTTGAACCGCGTGCAATCATTCGTTTTCTGAATTTGCGTGGTGTGAAACCAATTGAAATTCATCGACAGTTGAAGGAGACATGTGGTGATGGAGTTATGGATGTGTCAAAAGTGCGTTCGTGGGTGCGACAGTTTAATGAGGGCAGAACACCGTGTGACAACAAACCGAAACAACCTCGGGCTCGCACAAGCCGGTCGGACGACATGATCGAGAAAGTGGAGAGATTTGTTTTGGGGGATCGCCGAATGACTGTTGAACAGATCACCTCCAGAGTTGGCATTTCTGTGGGTTCTGTGCACACAATCCTGCATGACGACCTGAAAATGCGAAAAGTGTCATCCAGGTGGGTGCCACGAATGCTGACGGACAACCACATGGCTGCCCGTGCCAAGCAATGTAGACGCGCAACGACAGCATGAATGGGACTTTCTTTTCGTCGGTTGTGACAATGGATGAGACGTGGATGCTGTTTTTCAATTCAGAAACAAAGCGCCAGTCAGCTCAATGGAAGCACACAGATTCACCGCCACCAAAAAAATTTCGGGTAACCGCCAGTGCTGAAAAAATGATGGTGTCCATGTTCTGGGACAGCGAGGGCGTAGTCCTTACCCATTGCGTTCCAAAGGGCACTACGGTAACAGGTGCATCCTACGAAAATGTTTTGAAGAACAAATTCCTTCCTGCACTGCAACAAAAACGTCCGGGAAGGGCTGCGCGTGTGCTGTTTCACCAAGACAACGCACCCGCACATCGAGCTAACGTTACGCAACAGTTTCTTCGTGATAACAACTTCGAAGTGATTCCTCGTGCTCCCTACTCACCTGACCTGGCTCCTAGTGACTTTTGGCTTTTTCCAACAATGAAAGACACTCTCCGTGGCCGCACATTCACCAGCCGTGCTGCTATTGCCTCAGCGATTTTCCAGTGGTCAAAACAGACTCCTAAAGAAGCCTTCGCCGCTGCCATGGAATTATGGCGTCAGCGTTGTGAAAAATGTGTACGTCTGCAGGGCGATTACGTCGAGAAGTAACGTCAGTTTCATCGATTTCGGGTGAGCAGTTAATTAGAAAAAAAATCGGAGGCCTTAGAACTTGAATGCACCTCGTACTAGTCTGCGGACCCGTGAGGAGCTCGATAGACTTGATTGGACTAATCTTTCTCATCCACCCTGCAGCCCGGACCTCACACCTTGCGACTTCCATCTGTTTGGATCGATGTAGGATGCACTCTGCGGGCAGCAGTACATGTATGATGGGGAGTTTACTGATGCAGCAAACGTTGGCTCTGACGTCGAGCCATGCGGGGATACAGGCCCTCCCTTTAAGGTGGCGTAACATTGTCGGATATTATGTTGAAAAACAGGGTTTTGTAATCAAAAGAGTGGGCGTAATCTGAGCGTAACGTTGTGAAGCGTTATGAAATGGATCGAGTATGTGAGGATTGCGCTGAGAAGGGCGTATGGTCGACTTCGGTTTATTGAGAGAATTTTAGAGAAATGTAGCTCGTGCGTAAAGGAGACGCGACCTATTCTTGAATACTGCTCGAGCGTTTGGGATCCGTACCAGATCCGATTAAAGGAATACATCGAAACAAGTCGCAGGCGGGCTGCTAGATTTGTGATCGGTAGATTCGGAGGTGCCGGCCGGTGTCGCCGCGCGGTTCTAGGCGCTTCAGTCTGGAACCACGCGACCGCTACAGTCGCAGGTTCGAATCCTGCCTCGAGCATGGATGTGTGTGAAACCTTAGGTTGGTTAGATTTACGTGGTTCTAAGTTCTAGGGGACTGATGACCTGAGATGTCAAGTCCCATAGTGCTCAGAGCCATTTGAACCATTTTTTTGTTTCGGAGGTGCTTTGGGAACTCAAAAGGAAATCCCTAGAGGTAAGACGATGCTCTTTTTGAGGTACACGATTTAGAAAACTTAGAGAACCGGCATCTGAGGCTGATTGTAGAACGATCACGCTGCCGCCAGCATACATGTGGCGTAAGGAGCGCGAACATGAGATACTTTTAAATTAGGGCTCATACGGAGGCATACGAACAATTGTTTTCACGTCGCTCTATTTGCGAGTGGAGCAGGAAAGCAAATGACTAGCAGTGGTACAGGGTACCCTCTGCCACACACCGTACGGTGGCTTGTGGAATATCTACGAAGGTGTTGTTGTTGTGGTCTTCAGTCCTCAGACTGGTTTGATGCAGCTCCCTATGCTACTCTATCCTGTGCAAGTAGCTTCATCTCCCAGTATGTACTGCAGCCTACATCCTTCTGAATCTGTTTAGTGTATTCATCTCTACGAAAATGTACCTGTAGAATAATATGGTGTATCGGAATCCTGAATGAAACCAACCTGCCTTCAGAAAAGAAAATATGTTATATTACTTGTTGAAAACCACTCTTATGTCAGCGACGTACTGCTCGTGCAGAAGTCACGGAAGCGTGTGCTGTACGCGTACAGCATTTAGATTCACAGCATTTGGAGGAGACATACGAATACTGCCGATTCGGTCCAAGCTGGACACGGCCTGCATGCGGTGAAAAAAAAAATGTGACTGACAAAATGTATTCGGTGCTCTGTGTCACTAACAACTTGGTCCGCTGAGAATAGGAAAATGTAGGAATACGAAAACTACTGTTTCGGACCGAGCTGGGCACGGAATGCGTACGGGAAGGAATCATGCGGGTAACGAAACGGTTCTTGGAGTCTCCTGCCGTATTCATTATTCAGTATGGCAAACATTCGATACCCAGTAGTTAGTTCTACTTGCCTTGGATGTTTATTTCTTGATATCTTACACATGTCCAGTCACCAGTTCCTTTTTTGGCGAAGAACGTCCTTGCCTGCTTCTTACATACCTTTCTTCTGCCGTCAGGTGTTACTTTACTTTCAAGAAAACACAATTCTTTCACTTGGTGTACTATGTGATCCCCAATTTTGATACTAATATTATTTCACCAACCACTCATTACTTTCGTCTTTTTCTGGTTTACTCTCAATCCACATTCTTTCCTCGTTAGACTGTTCATTCCGTTCAACAAGGCCTGAAATGCAACCTTACTTTCCTCATTTGCGAAGTATCAGAATAATTCTTGGATGTAAGGTCCACCAGTTATGGAAAACACCGTTTTTCTCAGTACCCAAATATGTTTCGGCACCACTGTGCAATCATCAGTGAGTTTTCGTTTTTATTTACTCTTTACAATTTAGTGTGCATAAATTTTCTGGATCATTTGTGTGTTAATTACTACAGGTAGCTTGTCATGTTTTCGTGTGGCAAGTACTCCCATTCTCCTCATAATGGCGAGGTGTTGTGATGCACACACAGTGTGTTCTGGTGAAGTGAAAAGTGTTTTACTACTTTATTTGTGAAAAGTACTTGTTATAGTTACGTGTGCATCACAACACCTCAGCATTATGCGGAGAATGGAAGTACTTGCCACACGAAAACATGACAAGCTACCTGTAGTAATTAACACACAAGTGATCCAGAAAATTCATGCACACTAAATGTAAAGAATAAATAAAAACTAAAACCCGCTGATGATGGCACAGTGGTGCCGAAACATGTTTGGGTATTGAGAAAAACGGTGTTTTGCTTAACTGGCGGACCTCACATCCAACAATTTTAACTGCAAACACGGCCAATACAAGGAGCTGCAAATCAAAATGATGGATATCAGAATAATGTTCGTTTACATACATAATGCTATCAAGTCAAGAGGGCGGCAGGCCAGGGACACGTCTGCTTTCTACTTGGAGTTTTAAAAGTGCAATGTTTATGAATGTCGACAACATTACCTTAAAAGTGGAATGCGAATCACGGTTAACTAATTAGTGTTTCTGACTCAGTGCGATATCTGTGCACTGCTGCATCGTGTTCCTAAAAATATTGTTCATCAAAACCACCTGTAAATATTCCTAAATAATAATGATGAGAATTAAAGTTCAATCAATTGTGTAGAATCCTTAGCTATATGCGTAGAGCGTGTTGAATCGTAGGACCATTCGGACTTCCAACGAAACGTTAAGCCTAGTCTTCCTTCATTTCCTTCCTTCGATCCCTTAAAAATTACCAAAAATTAACAGTAACTGAAACACTGCCACCAACTTACATTTCGCGGAAAGACCACAAAGATAAGATAAGAGAGATTAGGGCTCGTACAGAGGCATATAGGCAGTCATTTTTCCCTCGTTCTGTCTGGGAGTGGAACAGGGAGAGAAGATGCTAGTTGTGGTACGAGATACCCTCCGCCACGCACCGTATGGTGGATTGCGGAGTATGTATGTAGATGTAGATGAAACACAATGGAACAAAGAAAGTAAACATAGCACTTCTTCTGAAGAAATACTCCCGAATATTATTTGTTTGTTTATTCTGAGAAGATCGCCATTTAACTGCACAAAATAAACTACTTAATACGATATTGCTATCTTATCTGCGTCAGTCAGCTTAATTTCTCTTGTCTATGGTATTATGTAGCATTTTTATAAAAATAACCTCACAAATGTGAAGATCAAAGTTTGCGTACAGTGTCGCGAATATCAGTTTTACGTGAAAGCTTCCATCAAAGTATTTCGTTGGGAGGTCTTTTTTTAACCGAGCCACAGAGGAAAGCGGATTCGTGGAATATGTGCTTGGAATAGTAGCGGATAATTCAGCCGGAGTGGCGTGCGCGGTCCCGATGAACGCGGCACTAGCGCATTACGCAGCCGCCCGTGTATATATGCGGGCGTGCCACCGCTGCTCGATACGGCACGGCTGTGATTGCATTATCGCAGCGGACGCGGCATTCTGCGTACAGCCCAGCGCCGGTTTCCGCGAAATTTAAGGCCATGTCCTGGAGAGGGGAGCTGCTAACTAGGTACGTTCGATGTTAGTCGATACTTACAAAATATTTATGTTGGAAATTTAAAAATATATGTTTTAATATCGAAAATGAGTGTTCGAGACTTTGTAATATCGACGATAGAGACAAAATACTGACCTTCGATGTTGTAAAAAAAAAACTGTTACGTCTTATACAACGTTGCCAACTTCCCAAAACGAAACAAACTAAATGTGTTGATATTTTTTTTTAAAAAAAGGGAGAGAACAGAAAAAAAGATGACATAAAATAAGATATATTATTGCGCAGTTTAATTTTTGCAATATTTTTTTCTACAATATGCTTATAAAATATCAGCCCATTTTTAATCAAGGATATTTTGACGTAAAAATGAGTTTATGTAAACATCTTCATGTGAGTTTCCTTTGCACAACTTTCTTTTTCTCACAGCAAAAATATAAATAATGTGTCTGCTAGGTATTTAGAGGAGACACTTCCCAATCTGCATTGTAACACTGCATCATTTCTTACGTGTAATATCACGTTATTTCTTACACTTAACGTAGCTACTGCACTGAACAAAGTTCACTATTCCTCTCCTCAGTTCAATTACTGAATTGTCTATTGCAACTTTAAGCGTATGATTTCTGAGTCATTGTGCAGAAATGAAACCCTGCTTTGCTCAGAACAGGATCCTTCGTTATTGTGAAATTGCGATTTATTTATTTATAGTTCGCTGATGTCAGCTATGTCGCAACAGTGTTTCCAGTAACGCTCTCAACTGTTTACATTTCGTAGTTAACGTTTTTCGTCTAAACGTATGCTGATGCCCCAGAACTCACACCAACACTGCTTCAGTTTTCTTTCTTGTGCTTTTTAATTCAGTCTAATAAAACATTTTTGTGCGATATTAGAGCATGTCTTGAAATGTTGGTTCAGTGGAAAAATTTTCGTTTGATCAACATGCATTGTATTGCTTTTTTGTGCAGTCAGGAAAAAAAGCCAGATGATTGTAAAAAAAGACACACACACTTCCAGACCCCAGGTAAATCAGTCATTTGCCAGCTGAATTGTACTAAAAAGAAACCAGAATTAGCTATAAAAAAGCTTATTTGGCAACACTGGACTTAAAAGATGTTAACAAAGGGAGAGGGGAAGAAGGAGGGGATGGAGAGATACACAGCGATATCTCTGAACGAACTATGGCAGGAACATTGGATATTACTATTGTCAAGCGCGGTCTAACGTCTTTCATTGTTCATTCAGTTCACGCTTGCATGGTATCAAGTAATGCTTGTCCCTACCGTTTAGATTTGTTTTTCATTGCTAAAAATGATACTTCGAATTATATAATTACATTTTCCATTTACGATAGATGAGGCATTTATTGCATCTAAATATAAGAAACCAACATTTTTACACTCATGATTTCCCAGATACTTGTGTTCAGTCAGTTCTCGAATAATTAAACTCTCTTCATTTGAGCCTTTGAAAGATAATTGTTACGACTAATAAACACTTTCAACACTCATTCATCTTCACATCTCTGTTAACATTAATGATGATCACATATTGATATGGCAGTGTAGGAACTTACTTTATTGCGAAGCGCACTGCAAAAGTGAAGAAGAATTCCGTGTTACGTTAATGTGGAGTGAGCAGTGAGAATCACTTTATACCTGGATCATTACAGGAACTACCAACAGGTAATAAAAGTATATTACAGTCTGCAAATAGTTGTGGTATGTGTAATTTTCATTACTGCTCTGTTTATTCATTAATCAATATATGAGATGTGCAGTCTGACCCACAAGTCCCAAAAATTCAATACTTCACGGTATAATGTAAGCAGAGAAGTACAAAATGGCTCACATGCTTGAAATGACATGGGGGTTCACTGAACCAAACAAGCCACGAAATGACCAACAGATGGCGCCTCATATGATACAAAAGCAATAATTAGTATAACAATTGAGTTTTATCAATGACGATGTTCTTTATAACAAATGCTCAACATGTCGGCCGTCATTCATCAACAATACCTGTAGTCGAGGGAGAATGTTGTGAATAACGCTGCACAGCATATCAGCAGGTTTGATGAGAAATTGCCATCGGATGTTGTCTTTTAGCATCCCTAATGAGGTCAGTCGACCGCGGGAGACTTGCGACTTCAGGTAACCCCTCGACCAAAATTCACACGGATTGTGCATAATAGTCGTGCCTTCCAGCAGGTGTTCATCAGTCAGGCTAGGAATGATACGATGTGTAATATATCGGCTTACCTCGCACCCGTCACGACTCTAATCGTGACGTGCTGCTGTCCAGCGCCAAATTTTGGTCGATTTTTGTACTCGTTTTCGGTTTCAATAAGATCCCATTATTTAAGACCTGTGTGACAATGTTTACCTTACCTCTCTAACTATATTACTCCGTGAGTTAGTGCATTTCCAAATTTTTTTGACCTTTGAGTCACCTTGTATTTGTATGTTGCTTTTTACGCCGATATGCTATATACAGGGTGTAACATCATAGCTTATACACTACATGCCTTTTGTTGATTCATTTTGCTTACTGTTTTGTCCAACATTGCATTGTTGAGCTTCTGTAAATGTTGTTTGATTGAATCGATAACACAAAATTGTATACTCCTTTCTTTTTAAAAACTTTGATGTCGTGGTTTGATTCTATGCAATGTAGTGTACCTATCATTTAAATTCTTTGTCTCATTTCGAGGGAACAAAACTTAATGTATATAATTGTAATTTTGTTTAAATAATTTTTTGTAGAAATACCGATATGTGCAAATGTTCTGTTTTAATTAATATGTTTGGCTGTTGTTATATAATTGCTGATCCTCACTTAAGGTTCTTAGTTATTTTGTATGTAAAAGGTGTTGTGGTTCCCCTCGGGAACGGAAGCACGCAGCGCGCGCAAATTGTGGTTGGCCTAGGTAGAGAAGGTGGAATTGAGAGTCAGTCGGGAACGAGCTACCAAACCGTCAACTGCTCATGTAAAAGTAGTGTCTTGCGCTGGTGCTGAGAGAGGCTTTCCGTGCCGCTTTCCAATGCCTCGGATGGATGGATAAAGAGCTGGAACTATTCTGGAATTGGAACCTATCATCGCCACCAAGAAATGACAGGGTCCAGCATTTCCGCCTGCAAATCCACCCACCGACATGCACTCGCCACCACGTTGCGCAATCACCGAAAAAAGAAACCAAGAAATTGTAAATACGTAAAGTGAAGGATCAGCTCATTGGATGTTTTAGTGTGCGCAAATGTAAGGTAAGTTATACTCGAACTCTTATACCTACCTTGACTTTTTTATCCCTAGTCACACAACCACTTAGGGTCCTTCCCATGTCAAAAATGCTTACCGAGTGCCCATATTGTGAAAATAGCAAAGCCCAGTGTTTTACTAATTAATGCCACTTGAACATAGTAAAAAGAAAGTTAAAGTTTATGTAGAGGAACTGAGTAATATAGTAAATAATGCTTGTTGAAAATAATCTTCCTATTAAAACTGTTTATTAATATTTTGTTGCCAACTTTTAAAGTGAATGTTCTCAAAACTGTGGCTTATAGAGTTTGCAAATTAAATGATCACAGTGCAGCCTGTTAAAAATCACCCAAAGGGGAGCTATTGTCTTATAACCACATCAAGTGTGCTCTACTGCAGTAAAAGTTGTGAGCTATTACTGTTGAAAGTGACACGTTCATGTTTGATAAGGGCTTGTTACTCTAGTGTATTGAAAATGTGTTTAATTTGCTCTCTTCAGTGGTCAAGATTAAGGGGCCCCCTCCATTGAAAGTAGTTCAAATACACAAAGGTACTTCATTATAGAAAGTTTTAATTACTCTTTCTATTCAAGTGAAATTCTGTAAAATATTGGGTTCCTCTTGTGTATTAAAAGTGCATATTAATGGTATAACACGATCTACAATTTGTCTATTGTGCTCATTCTAGATAACAATTACTAGAAAGACCACTATCTATGAAAACAATAATTTCTTTATTCAAAAGACAGTGAGAAGTAATCTGTTAGTGAATTCCATTTAATTTTCATTCTAAGTAGAAAGGTGTTTAGTATCGAGAGACTTAATCTGTGCACAATAACTTATTTTGCTGTGAACCATATCCATATTTCATGTCAGGTAGGAATTTGTTTGAAAAGTAATATTAAACCTATGTCCAATTTGCGATTCTACAGTGAATATTAATAGTAACGTTATTGAGACCATTCAGTTTGACTATGTTCTCAAGGTAATAGTGCGTTTTTTTATCTGTTATATGTATGCAAATAGTTTGTTCTGCTCTGTCAGCTCCAACCTTAATGTGAACATACTATATGCAGGTGCCAGAGTTCATTGCACTCTCGTGTGACAAAGTATAGGCTGTGTTTGCCCATTGAAGTTACTTATTTTCAGTTTCTTGAACAAGAATGTTACTCATTCTTATGCCTAATTAGGCTGACGACCGTTTTTATTATCATTTGGACGCTGTGGATAGGTAAATTATTGTTTGTTACTGTTTAAATATTTACGTAATTCTGACTTTCACTTCCGATAAGCCATCTCCGTTGAGTACATCGCGGTCATCACAACAAAATTCCTTTCAGAGGGTAACACTGCTCTGTTGCTTGATACCATAATTGCTTTAACAAGATAGTTCCATTTTACGATCTGCATCCAACTTTAAGGTAGCACACGGTAGTGTTATAAGGGTGTATCAAAAAGAACCATTCTACTTTAAAAAATCATAACTATTATGTTAATTGAGATATGTACGTCAACAGTGTACTCATGGAAAGAGCAAACTCTCGAGTTTTACATGGTTCTCACTAGGTAGCAGCAGTGCGTGCCCACTTCAGTTCTAGTGCATATGGTGTCGGGACAACAGAAGGCGTTTTGTGTTCTACATTTAATGCAGTGCGGTTCAGTAATAACCATCCAGCGTGACTTTCGTACTTGATACGGTGTGGATCATCCAATAGCACACAGCATTAGGCGACAGCATGAACAATTTCGAGAAACAAGTCTCAACAGACGTCGAACGCATCCGCCATAGTTTCACAAGGAGTCCGCAGAAATCCGTTCGCCGTGCAGTTCGACAACTCAGCATGCCCCTGATGTCCGTCTGGAGTGTGTTGCGTGAACGTTCACAAATTGAAACCATACAAAATTCAGCTACTGAAAGCTCTTCGTGAAAGTGACAAACAACAGCGTGTGGAGTTCTGTAATTACGTTCTTGGCAAGGTGGAGGATGACAGTTTTCTTCCACACTTAGTGTTTGGTGACGAGGCACCATTCCATTTAAATAGAAAGGTGAACCGTCGTAACGTGAGAATATAAGGTACGGGACAACCACATGAAGTTGTACAACATGAGATCGACTCTCCAAAATTTAATTTGTTTTGTGCAGTTTCACTGGAAAAGGTGTGTCGTCCATTTTTCTTTGCCGAGAACACTGTTACAGGAAGCAAATATCTCGATAAGCTTGAGAACTTTCTTTTCCCACAATTGGAGACTGATTCGAAAGACTTCATTTACCATCAGGATGGGGCACCGCCACACTGGCATCTGCAAGTACGGGAATTTTTATATCAAGGGGTACTGAACGATGGATCGATCGTAATGGACCAAACGATTCAGCCTTACATTACTGGCCTCCAAGGTCACCAGACCAGACTGTATGTGATTATTTCTTGGGGGGGGGGGGGGTTATAAAAGACTGTTGATGTGCCTTCGTTACCAACAACAATGAATAAACTGAGACATCGCATTACAGCAGCAGTGGAAGCTGTAAGTCAAGACACACTAAGTGCAATGTGGGAACAATTTCAATACCGCATTGACATATGCCGTGCATATCAACTGGGGCATATTGAACATCGATGGGAAGGTGTGAAAAAAAACTTTTTGAGTTTCCCGTTCATCAAAAAAACAAAATTCATTGTATATGTTTATTAGTTTCAGAAATATGGACGTGCCAAAGCGGACGATTCTTTTTTGTACACCTTGTATATTCATCACCTGACTTTGGAGTCATCCTGTCTGTATGTTGCTTTTTACGCCTATCGACAGTATACATTCATCGCTTAATTCAATGTTTTGGTGTCCATTATTATCAGCAATCGACGTTTGAACGTTGATGGTGAAACTTTAAATTGGGTCGCTGATTTTCCAACATCGAATCTCTAGTATTAACTCTCCGGTTTCCAGTGGGTGGCGTAGGTAATACATCAAATTTTTATTTTGTGATGTCGGTACCGCTGTGCAATAACATTAGTTGTGTGTCAATAATATCTACAAAACATGTTAGTTCACACGAGGTTTCCGTTAGGAGCGAAAACATCGATCCCAATGTTTTACCACTATTGAAATGTATCCTGTAAGTCTTACTTTGTTAGGCTTTTTAGTACTCTATGTCCTTTCTGCTTGGTTCTCCGACACTTTATCAATTCTTTGCCCCTTCCACTTTACTTTCGTACTAGAGAAGAGGAAGAAGCTAAGTCCAGTGTGTATGGCGGTTGAGAGACAACTATGACCTTGTCTGCAGTAAACAAAAATGATTCAAATGACTCTGAGCACTATGGGACTTAACTTCTAAGGTCATCAGTCCCCTAGAACTTAGAACTACTTAAACCTAACTAACCTAAGGACATCACACACATCCATGCCCGAGGCAGGATTCGAACCTGCGACCGTAGCGGTCTCGCGGTTCCAGACTGTAGCGCCTAGAACCGCTCCGCCACCTCGGCCGGCTACAGTAAACAGTTTCAGAATAATGTGGGCAGTATGTGGGCCTGCATTGCCATGGTGGAGTACCCAGTGGTTCATAAGCCATTTCTGTGCACTTTTTGTCCTGGTTTCCTCCCTCAGTCGTCTTACAACATCACAATAGAATTTGACCGCCTGACCATGAGAGACAAACCTTTTATAAACAATACCGTCAACATAAAAAATATACCATCAAGGACTTAATGGTACGCTTGACTGGTCGAGCTGTTTCTGGCCGTGATGAAGGACTCGGCCATTGCGACGATTGCTGTTTAGTTTGAGGATCATAGCCGCAAACCCACCTTTGAAAAAAAAAAAAAGTTGGGTTGGCCTTGAAGCAATTGTTCAAGCTCTTTTCGTGACGCCACACACTCTGTTGGTGGTAAACTACCAAGACCACATCAGAATAGATTAACTGGTGGTCAACAAGACCTCCAGGCTGACAATGGCATCAATTAATTTTGGTTATAATTTGATCGGTAAATTTATGAACGTTGTGACGGGTAACAGTAGATTCCAAATAGACAGTAATGATGTCCCAGTATGAGAGTACTGTCCATACTTCTTCCTGGTCTCACGAGAGAGGCGACACAGAAACAGCTTAGACAATGTCTGGCAACCTAACGCAATTAATCAGTCTACCCAAAACTTGTCAGATGAACAAAGTTAGCTTGGTCATGAAAAGCAGTATCCGCTGTGCAGGCGGTCGTCTCTTCGGAAACCGGGGTTTTCAAGTTACTCTCCACAGCAAAACCTCTGCCTCACTGAAACCCGAGTTTCCTGCCGCCAAGACGCGTTTCCCTGGCTGGCACGGTCAGTCTCCGAACCACACGGTCCTACCGTTCAGGCGCCACATTGAAACAGTTTAACTGAGCGCTAAAGCACCAGAAGGGCCAGTAACATGCCATATAGTTGGACAAGCAGTCAATGATCCTATCGCTCGCTACCTGCGACAACCATATCATTCGAAATTACAGTGGCAACTTGTATCTACGATCGCATCCACCGCCTACAAGCCGCCACTGAGGCACGGCGCCATCGTTTATTGCCACGTGTCTCCAATAGGCAGTATCTCTCTCTCCATCGTCTCAGTTACGTGTTGTATTGCTGCACTTCGTACGAGTCCTCCGTTTACTGATCTATGTAGTTTTTGCTTACTGAGGGACAGCTTGAAAGGTCACTGTTGGATTCCTTTCATGTTAATTTCTAAAATATGTTGTCACTTACGGCATAAATTCCTCTTCTAAATTTACTGTTGCGTTTCTGACTATCTGGGAGGAGACTGAGTAGTGGAACGTGTTACTTTTACACATAAACAAGAACGATCTGTCACACTACTACACTTTAAAACACAGTTTATATGTAATTCATGTCACACAGTCTCATACGGAACCTACATCCGCTTTCTTTTATATACTGTATATGATAAGATACTATCATCCCCCTTCCCTTCTGTGTGAGAGGATGAAAGAGCAAATGTATTTCTAGTTGCATGCTTGAGGGTAGCAGACAAGCCTGTCTGCTAGAGAACAGTAGGACCAACGTCGGAACAGGTAGCTACGCTTTCTAAAAGCAAAGAGGTTTCTATCCTTAGTATGGTCCTGTCCGCCCCTTGTCATGTTGGTATAGGAAGCTGCCCCTCTGGCCACTTCCGTTTGTATTTGTGAGCCACCCTCACGAAGGGACCAGGTCAGTCTGTCCGTGGCGAGCGTCTGAAGTGGTAAGATCTCCGGCTAAGCGCGTGTCTGCTAAGCCCGTAGGACGATGGATTTCTTAAGTTCAGCCTAACTGAACATTTAATCACCTTTATTTCAGGTTTAGCTATAAAATATCTAATGTTATCTTAAATTGCAGCGCAGTGTAATTCTCGTGTGAAGTTCAGAATATATTCCGGTAGTTGCTTTGTCACTACTTTGTGAGTAAAGTGGAACCATGTGTTGATCAGTAACTCTAAGTTCATCAATCTTAAATGCGAATGTGGGTGAGATTATAACGTCTCGTCTTGACAATATTTTTCAATATAGCAACTTTTCTTTATGTTCAACCCACGTGGGGTGTACTTTGTGAAACCAGTACCACGTGCTTATACAATTGTTTGACCCATCAGGTTAATAGTGAGACGATAATAACCAGTTCGAGGTTTTTCTTTTGTAAATTGCTTTTCGATCTAATTTATTTTAATTATCAAAATTATTGTGAAGTTACACTCTTTGTGTAAACCAAGCTGACCACGTGAAGCATGTGGTGTAATCATCAAAGTAGCCCTCAGCTATTCTTTTCGGGAAGATTTCACAAAGAGTTAATATGAATTTAGTATACCAGTGTGTGGTAATTACATGACAGACAGGATTGTGCTACGAACGTAACTTCTTTGGGTGAAAATTGAATCGGTTGGTAGTGGTTAATTTTCTCTTGCATATGTTTCAACGTTCTTTGTGTGTTATTTTATGAATGCAGTGTTGTATGCAGTCTCCCAATCTTGGCTCCATATTTGATGTGTTCCGTAAGATTACAATCTCACATTTTCACAATCCTAAATAAGGCACCAGCTTAGTTACGACTCAAGTTTAATATGCTGAAATTTCAATGCTCAATGTTAAAATAAATTTCCAAATATAAACTGATTTATTTCTTTTTATTTAAATTCTCTTTTATATATATATCACCGGTTGTCATATGACTATTAAAAGATTATAATTAATGTTAGTCTGGTTGGGAATTTGGTAAGCTAGACTGGATACCTGGTGAAACAGTTGCGCAGTAATGCAAGGTTAACTTCGCCAGACAGCTCACAGCTTTTAAACCGCTTTTATTGTCTATCAGCACCGCTTACACCACAAAATAAAGCAACAACGTTACAAGCTGTCTGCCAGTCCAATAATAACTATTTGTATCGGGGCAGTTTAGCTACACATTTCAGTGCCTTTTTACCTTGTCCAGTGTAGTGAGCTTCACTGGTAAGATGTTTGTGGACTTTTACACAAATATACAAGGTAGCTACACTGAAGCGCCAGAGAAACTGGTATAGGCATGCCTATTTAAATATAGAGATATGTAAACAGGCAGAAGACGCGCTGCGTCGGCAACGCCTATATAAGACGACAAGTGTCTGGCGCAGTTGTTAGCTCGGTTCCTGCTGCTACAATGCCAGGTTTTCAAGATGTAAGTGAGTTTGATCGTGGTGTTATAGTCGGTGCACGAGCAATGGGACACAGCATCTCCGACGTAGCTATGAAGTGCGGATTTTCCCGTACGACCATTTCACGAATGTACAGTGAATATCAGCAATTCGGTAAAACATCAAATCTCCGACATTGCCGCGGCCAGAAAAAGATCTTGCAGGAATGAGACCAACGACAACTGAAGAGAATCGTTCAACGTGGCAGAAGTGCAACCCTTCCGTAAATTGCTGCATATTTCATTGTTGGACATCAACAAGTGTCAGCGTGCGAACCATTCAACGAAACATCATCGAGATGGGCTTTCGGAGCTGAAGGCCCACTCGTGTACCCTTGATGACTGCACGACACAAAGCTATACGCCTCGCATGTATCCGTCAACAGCGACACTGGACTGCTGATTACTGGAAACATATTGCCTGATCGGACGAGTCTCGTTTCACGTTGTATCAAGCGGCCGGGCGTGTACGGGTATGGAGAGGAATGAAGACAACCTCATGAATCCATGGACCCTGCATGTCATTAGGGGACTGCTCAAGCTGATGGAGGCTCTGTAATAGTGCGGGGCGTATGCAGTTTGGGTAATATGGGACCCCTGATACATCTAGATACGACTCTGACAGGTGACCCGTATGTAAGCATCCCGTCTGATCACCTGCATCCATCATGTCCATTGTGCATTCCGACGGACTTGGGCAATTCCAGTGGGACAACACAACACCCCACACGTCCAGAATTGCTAGACTTCCGCTGACCACCAAACTATCCAGACATGAACATTATTGAGCATATCTGGGTTGCCTTGTAATGTGCTGTTGAGAAAAGATCTCCACATCGTCGTACTCTTACGGATTTATGGACATCCCTGCAGGATTCATGGTGTCAATTCCCTCCAGCACTACTTCAGACATTAGTCGAATCCAACTCCACGTCGTGTTGGAGCACTTCTACGTGCTCGTGGGGGCCCTACACGATATTAGGCAGGTGTACCAGTTTCTTTGGCTCTTCACTGTATAATTAAACTGACATTGTTCCGAGTGCTGCAGTGCGAGCTGTATACATCGCAGGACGCTGAATCGTCGTTGGTGTGTTCATCAATACTGCGCTCGAGGAGTATGCTGAAAAAAATAATAGTTCCAGGTGATGACATGACGAAGTAAACGGTCAGAACGTGGAATGTTTCCTCTTTTGAAGTCATTACGCTGGTTCTCGCTTGGCGGCTCGTATTGATTTCTTTTATGAAGTGACAGTTAGTTTAAACGGTTAAGAAAGTTGCAGTTCTCTGTACGAAACGTAATGGCTGTTAAGAAGAAGGCCATGTACTGCAGGTAGAGTTGTTTTTATCAGAACAGCAGCAATAGCATCGCTGCACTGAGGGAATATCGCCAGCTGCAAAGAAGCCCCATGTCATTAAAGGCGCTAAGAAATACACTCCTGGAAATGGAAAAAAGAACACATTGACACCGGTGTGTCAGACCCACCATACTTGCTCCGGACACTGCGAGAGGGCTGTACAAGCAATGGTCACACGCACGGCACAGCGGACACACCAGGAACCGCGGTGTTGGCCGTCGAATGGCGCTAGCTGCGCAGCATTTGCGCACCGCCGCCGTCAGTGTCAGCCAGTTTGCCGTGGCATACGGAGCTACATCGCAGTCTTTAACACTGGCAGCATGCTGCGACAGCGTGGACGTGAACCGTATGTGCAGTTGACGGACTTTGAGCGAGGGCGTATAGTGGGCATGCGGGAGGCCGGGTGGACGTACCGCCGAATTGCTCAACACGTGGGGCGTGAGGTCTCCACAGTACATCGATGTTGTCGCCAGTGGTCGGCGGAAGGTGCACGTGCCCGTCGACCTGGGACCGGACCGCAGCGACGCACGGATGCACGCCAAGACCGTAGGATCCTACGCAATGCCGTAGGGGACCGCACCGCCACTTCCCAGCAAATTAGGGACACTGTTGCTCCTGGGGTATCGGCGAGGACCATTCGCAACCGTCTCCATGAAGCTGGGCTACGGTCCCGCACACCGTTAGGCCGTCTTCCGCTCACGCCCCAACATCGTGCAGCCCGCCTCCAGTGGTGTCGCGACAGGCGTGAATGGAGGGACGAATGGAGACGTGTCGTCTTCAGCGATGAGAGTCGCTTCTGCCTTGGTGCCAATGATGGTCGTATGCGTGTTTGGCGCCGTGCAGGTGAGCGCCACAATCAGGACTGCATACGACCGAGGCACACAGGGCCAACACCCGGCATCATGGTGTGGGGAGCGATCTCCTACACTGGCCGTACACCACTGGTGATCGTCGAGGGGACTCTGAATAGTGCACGGTACATCCAAACCGTCATCGAACCCATCGTTCTACCATTCCTAGACCGGCAAGGGAACTTGCTGTTCCAACAGGACAATGCACGTCCGCATGTATCCCGTGCCACCCAACGTGCTCTAGAAGGTGTAAGTCAACTACCCTGGCCAGCAAGAACTCCGGATCTGTCCCCCATTGAGCATGTTTGGGACTGGATGAAGCGTCGTCTCACGCGGTCTGCACGTCCAGCACGAACGCTGGTCCAACTGAGGCGCCAGGTGGAAATGGCATGGCAAGCCGTTCCACAGGACTACATCCAGCATCTCTACGATCGTCTCCATGGGAGAATAGCAGCCTGCATTGCTGCGAAAGGTGGATATACACTGTACTAGTGCCGACATTGTGCATGCTCTGTTGCCTGTGTCTATGTGCCTGTGGTTCTGTCAGTGTGATCATGTGATGTATCTGACCCCAGGAATGTGTCAATAAAGTTTCCCCTTCCTGGGACAATGAATTCACGGTGTTCTTATTTCAATTTCCAGGAGTGTATGATCAAGAAATCTGAAGAAGCAGATGAATTAGATTGTGCAGCAGAGAGAGGGAGGGAACCCATTCTTGTGGCAGTTGATAAATTTGTTACAGCTATAGTCGGTCGTGCAGCATATACCTCAAATTCTGTAGCCGTTGCTCCAGGTGTGTGTTGGTAAGTGTCCCTCCCCTGGACAACAGTTCAAAGTATTATGCGGCGCATTTTACACTGGTAGTACACCAAATGAAGGGCCAAGATAGGCTAGAACGCTGTGACTTTGCCGTTCGCTTTTTGACACGCATGGAAATGGATTGCCAGGGAATATTCTTTGGATGGTACCGTGAACGTGTAGGGCTGTCACATATAGGGTTCTATTCCACCACATGTCGTGCAGGAACATCCACTGCACTCAGCTTATGTGACTGTGTGGTGCGGTTTTTATAAGCTGCTTCATTCTCGGTCGTTTTCCTTCAAGGAGGTGACACCTTGCGAGCCTGTTAGGTGTACAGTTATATGGATCTCCGATTGCAGCTTTGCAAGGATGCCACCGTGTCCGCACCACTGTTTTCATGCAAGATGAGGCGACACCACGTTCGGTAACCGCCGCATCATCACTAGGCAGTTTCAAAATGTGTGGCTTTCCAGAAACCCTGACCTAAATCCATGTGACTTCTGGTTTTCGGATATCTGAACAATCGTGTCTACCACAGACGTGTCCGGATTCCTCCTGATCTGAAGGACAGCACACGACGACATATCGCTCTGACTGCACCGGATCTGCCGGGAGCAAGATTATTGGTGAAGTAACTACATGATAGGACTGAAACCCAAAGGAGAGTTTCAACAACTGTATATGGTATGGATACCAAAAACTGTTCTGGTACGACTAAATTCTTTGAAAATATGTGTGTGGATGCCATCCTATTTTTCAGTGATAGTGCAGCGAAAAGGGTTAAGGTTATGGAACAGATGGATGTCGCTGGTGGATTAAATATTAAAAGACCTTTAATGGCCGCTGATTGCAATGAGACTCTTCGAAGCAGAGAAATCAGTGTCGGAAACCACCAAAGAAGCAATAATAAGAAGAAGAAATCTGAAAAAGAAGAGGGAGTGAGAACAACACCAGAAACCAGATGAATACGGAACTCTGGTGCATTAGTGTTTAAATTTAAATTGAAGTTTCCAAAAGTTTTCTTTTTTATGTTCTGGTAACCATTGGTTAAAAAGTGTTAAAGATAGAAGGCTGAAATTCTCTCTTAAAACATATGTGACTAAAATGTAGACCATTCTTATTACTAAAATTTGAAAATTAAATACTTTTTTAGAGAAAAATTTAATTACTGACATAATGATAAAAGTTGTTAAAAAAGTTTGAACTTAATTTATAACAGGAACATCTCTTTAAACGTCTACTTTAAATAGTAGTGTAAATACTTCCAGGGGGGAAAAACCAGGCTTCTACTTTCTTTTTATTTTGTCATACTTGTATCTATGCTGTGCATAAATAATTGACATGCTTTATTTCACTTGCAACACAGAAAACAATTCAGAAAAAAGTATGAGACAACAAGCTGTTGTTCACATATCAAATTGTTCCCAAAAGATCTGTTAGAAGATTGTAAACATTACGTGGGATTGCATCTCTTGTTCTTTGAGCGACACTATTTAGAAAAACGGCAAATTTTTCAAGATTTCCCCTTTCTGATCTGATGAAATTACATTTTTTGGGAGGTATATGAGTCTCAACTGTATAAGGGTAGAAACTGAAGCAATGAATTAAAATTTGTGCCCCAGCCAGGACTTGAACACGGGTCTCTTGCAAATGTGCTAAACACTTCTTCAACGTTGCATTGTGGCTACCACACCTTCACGAGCTACCCTTCTCCAATGCCCTCCCTAACAGGAACTTCAGTTCACACCCTCTTAAACTGGAAGGGAGGACAGTGGACGAGGGTAGCTGGGGTAGCCACAATGCTACAGTGATGTAGTGGTTAGCACATCTGCCTAGTAAGTGATAGACCTGGGTTCAAGTCCCGGCTGTAGCACAAATTTTAATTCGTTGCTTCAGCTTCTATCCTTGTCGAATATTTCCCCTTGTGTTCACGAGTCAGTCTCCTTAACTGACTGGGGATTGATTGGCAGTCCTATAGGTTTGGAGTCTGACACTGACCCACTGTCTAGACGAGGCCTTTATCGCACAATGGATGTCAGATGGCTGATGACGATAAAAATTTCCTATGAAAGTTACTTTCACTTCAGAAGTTTACTCCCGGTTGAGGACTAAGATATGCTGTTAGCCATATTTGCTAGGTTGTCTTCCATATGGTCAAAAAGTTTGTTGCATTTATCCGAAAACTAGAACAATCATCACCGGTTGATAGTGAGGAATTCCATCAGATTCGTGGCGTAAATAAAAAATGACATCTGGAAAATAAATACAGACTTTGGCATCAGTGAATACTGTAAGAAGAACTAGTGCGACTCACTACAGTGCATGCAGCGTATTTATGAAATAATTTTCTACTGCTTGGTCACTTTTTACTAATACTTACAAACATGATGCGTTTTGTCAGGTTGCGAATTTTAAGTCTCTAATCACAACTGACTTCAAAAGTACCTTCGAAATGTATACGAAAATTACTGTAACTTTGAGAGGCACCCACATGCCTTGCTCATACTGTGGCATCAAGCAGTCAGGCCTACAAGATGAGTGGTCTGCCAAGCGAGTGGATTTATTCATATTTCTCAATGACTGATTATGAGCTCTAGTACCCACAATTAAGCTACAAATTATTCTCCTGTTTGAATATTACGCAACGGAAACGGATAACGCACATCTGACTATTAGTAATTTACACAACTCTGATTGTTCACTACGCTCTGGCAATACCACATTTTCTTTCTTACCCAACGGCTTTGACCAACACGTGGCCATCGCACTGAATATGAATTGCACACACATTATAAATTCTGGGTATCATGACTACACACTACTCGAAGAACAAGGCCACCAATCGTATTCTTTTCACTATCCTTTTTATTCCGATAAATTATATTATGATTCACAGATTAAACACGCCATTACATTTTATACAACAATTACACATGAGAAACTCCGCCCAGTGGGTATGGCTTTACATTAGTGATTCTCTATCTTATGGTTTCGTAATTATTTAACGCTACAGTGCACTTTCTGGATAGGATGGTGGATCTTTTGCTATATCTCACACTTCGACTCTCACACCCATCATCACGAAAACTTCCTCCAGACCGAGCGGTACAAAAAGGAACGCCTCTGAACCTATCTTGCTACTCTCCCATGCAAATCACACATACTTAAATTACATGAAATACATCACACTGGCAACATACATCACATAGAATAGTCACAACGTTAGAATCACTTCACTTTCAGCTTTCCCACTTCAATTAGTATTCATCCCAGTTTCACACGACACTGCCCCACTTCGTAACTTTTCTTTCCTACTACCAACTCTGGAGGATATGTGCACGTCTTCCTGTGCAATGCAAGCCAAGTGGCGTTGCTGGATAGACGGCTGACTCACCTTGCTTCTCTTTCAGAGTATTAGAGTTTGACTCCAGCGTCACACGGAAACATAACACGCAAAGTAATATTAAGAACATATTCGTCACACACGCGAGTCCTCAACTGATACCATGGACGAGTACTTCTCTTTATGCACCGAGCGGGGTGGCGCAGTGGTTAGACACTGGACTCGCATTCGGGAGGACGACGGTTCAATCCCGCGTCCGGCCGTCCTGATTTAGGTTTTCCGTGATTTCCCTAAATCACTCCAGGCAAATGCCGGGATGGTTCCTCTGAAAGGGCACGGCCGACTTCCTTCCCAATCCTTCCCTAATCCGATGAGACCGATGACCACGCTGTCTGGTCTCCTTCCTCAAACCAACCAACCAACCAATCTCTTTATGCTTTGTCTCATACACAGATTGAGACTCACACAGTACTCACCACGTGGAAGTACTCGTCTCTAATTTCAAGTCCTGCACACGCCATTTCTTAAATATTTCCAACTTACAGTACACACGCCAGTAATTCAGCTTAACTTTAGCAATCGGAAGTATTTCAAGTTAGTACTAGCACTCGCAAGTATTCCAACTTAGTACTAGCACTCGCAAGTATTTCAACTTATAGCTAGCTACACGTGGTTTCACTGTGACCGTTGGTCACTTCCGAAGATTACTACGATCCCCTTAATATTACCTGCCTGTCATTTAATTCTCCCCACAAAAGTTCCTGAAATAGAGAAATAATTATTCCAAACTACTCTTAAGTATTTCACATGCATACCATTTTCTCCACTCTTTTGTCTTTACAGAGCACACCCAAGACAGGTCTTACCAACACAAGATCCAGCGCCAGAGTGCTGAAACACGGCTGTTCTTTAGGTCAGCTCGCACCTCCGTCTAGGTGGGGGAGCACCTTGCTACCGTATTGGTCAGCCACATTTCAGGCGCTCAAAGCTCAAGTAAATTTCATCTCTTTGGTTCCACCAAAGGTGACCAAAGGACCGTCTCAAAGATGATCATATATTGCACATTAACTATCTGCGGTTAGTAGACGACCATACATTCATTCATTTCGCAGATCTCACCAAATTGGGTGTAGGGATTTATTTTGTGGGAATTCACATGTGATCAATTAAATGAATAAATTGTCATTCTTTCCTACACTGGTATCTGGCTTCAGTGTATATAGTGCAATTGAGTTATTATTACAAAAAATATGTTGTTCTGACAAGAATAACGAAGAATGCTGTACCTATTTTCAATGTTGGGTGGTACTGTACCCTTTCAACTTCACCACAGTTGTAATTTCCTATATACAAAACACGCGTGAGTCGGTCATATGGCCATTACTGTACTGCGTCCAGTGCATTAGTGAAGCTGAATGTATGTGTGTCCTGCATGTAAGTGCAAAAAAGGGAGTTACAAGTTATGAGAATAAAATTAAGTGCACCCAGTTATAAATATACAACTCGGAAGAATGGTAGCTGAACAAATTGTTCAAAATGCAGCCGCCACAATCGTTTTATTGATAAAGATATAAATGAACGGTTGATTGTTAAAAGGTACTTAAGTCGCTTTTTCATAGTTTTGAGAAAAATTAAACTTATTTTTTCTTGTGTGTTATTAAATAGTGTGTCGTAAAATTACGTATTAAAATACCTTATTCATTATCATCGAGACAAAGAGAAGTTACTGGCCCCAGTAAAAGTTTATCGTAAAAGTCTTTGTTTTTTTCTACAATACACAGCATATATTACTTTAAGTCTTCAATTTTGCAATTTCTGATAGGTATTTTTCCTTGTGAGTAAGCTTCTTCACTAGGTAAAGGTACTTCATTAGTTTTCTTGAGGGTAAAGGTATTCTGGCTTCGAAAACCACCTGACCTTATGCCCTCAGTTGTTTTTACAATACTTTTGTGTCTGTGAGAGTCCTCAACATAATGATATTGGAAATACTGAATTGTGCTCTTTCATTTGTTGGAAGTCGTCTGGTTTCAAGGCAGATTGACATCTTATAACAGGTAGACTACCAAATAGATCACCCACTGATCATGTCGGTCTCGACTGGCGTAAGTGTCCCTAGATTTTTTCTCAACATTACCTATAAGCTCGCAAACTTGATGTGGAATGTAGATGCGCTCACAGTTCCTAATGGGACGTTATATTACACTGAATGTTAGGTCGCATGGATTGTATGGCTGCCCATGTAAAGGTAAAAAACTGTTTATCGTCTTAACACAAGAATGGCAGAGTTTCGGACATTCCTAAATTGGCGCAAAGGGGTCATTTTGACCCCACATAAAATATTTTCATATTTGACTTAAACAAGTACTTTTTTTAGTCTTTGTTAATCCACACTTTATTTCTAGTAATCACAACAATTATTTAAAATTATAAATAATAATCACTAATTTATTTGAGCAACAATGCATCATACAAATTTATTGTTGCTACTGCAAACGAACTTCTTAACTATAGATTTTAATTAATTAACTGTTCATACAAACTTCTAGAAACATTTAGTATATTTGTTTCATTTTACTCTCACATGTGTTTTACAAGCAGCTCTGTATTACTTTTCACTCAAGTCATCTGAATCTAATAGACACACTTTGCACAGGCGATTTCTGTTTTATGTGCATATTTTCTGCACACGGTTTTGTGGCACTTATGCAGTTTTCGCTGGTCTTGTTGCTTTTGCAGAGGCTGAGTTGGCACTTCCTCCACTTTCTAGGTGATTTCAGTCCCATATCCTCTTCCTTTGCCTGATGTTCTTGCTCTTTCGTTCCCTTGAGTTCATTTGCCAGTTGAAGTATGAACTTCTTCCTTCCCATTTTCTTGTTTGTTACTATGTTACAGATGACCCATGCTTTTATTGTCGCCATGTCCAGTAAGTCGTATAAGACATGTATTGACCATCTCATACATGCAACCTTCATAGCATATTTATGGGTCATTTGATCAACCATGTCCACCCCCTGCTCTGTTGCATTGTAGAACGTTACGGTTTCAGGTTTTTTTCTTTCCTTTCTTGCTTACTGCTACTTCAGCATGCAGCGTACTCAGAAGAATGACATTTTTACTCTTCTTTCCTTGGTACACTTTCAAGGTGCAGTCTGTGTTGCCACTGTTGTGCAGTATTGTGGTGGAATGTATTTCAGCATTCGCCTTCCTTACTTCATCAGGGATTTCACGGCAGATCTTGCTCACTGTACCAACTAATGAAGTTTTCTTTTCTTTGAGTTTTTTAGCAAGTTGAAGAAACGTAAGGAAGTTGTCTGTGGTCACATTTCTTCCTTGATTTACAAATGGCTCCATGAGATGCAGAACGACATACTGCCCAAACAGTTGTTTCTCTCTATGTGTGTCCGCTTTCTACATCTACATCTACATTTGTACTCCGCAAGCCACCCAACGGTGTGTGGCGGAGGGCACTTTACGTGCCACTGTCATTATCTCCCTTTCCTGTTCCAGTCGCGTATGGTTCGCGGGAAGAACGACTGTCTGAAAGCCTCTGTGCGCGCTCTAATCTCTCTAATTTTACATTCGTGATCTCCTCGGGAGGTATAAGTAGGGGGAAGCAATATATTCGATACCTCATCCAGAAACGCACCCTCTCGAAACCTGGCGAGCAAGCTACACCGCGATGCAGAGCGCCTCTCTTGCAGAGTCTGCCACTTGAGTTTGTTAAACATCTCCGTAACGCTATCACGGTTACCAAATAACCCTGTGACGAAACGCGCCGCTCTTCTTTGGATCTTCTCTATCTCCTCCGTCAACCCGATCTGGTATGGATCCCACACTGATGAGCAATACTCAAGTATAGGTCGAACGAATGTTTTGTAAGCCACCTCCTTTGTTGATGGACTACATTTTCTAAGGACTCTCCCAATGAATCTCAACCTGGTACCCGCCTTACCAACAATTAATTTTATATGATCATTCCACTTCAAATCGTTCCGCACGCATACTCCCAGATATTTTACAGAAGTAACTGCTACCAGTGTTTGTTCCGCTATCATATAATCATACAATAAAGGATCCTTTGCCGAGGTATGGGGAAGCATTACATATATACTTTGTCGTTACATCAACAGCCAACCATAATTTGAGATCATGTTTGTCTGGTTTATTGGACATGAATTGAGCAAACCTGCAGCTTGCTTTGCTTGATAAAAGTTGCTCGTCAGTGGTTATATTTTCCCCATTGCGGTAAGCGCGAATACTGTTTTCAATTAATTTTCCCCATATTTCGGATACAAGAGCGAATTTTTTGGCTGCCAGCCGTTCAGTCCAGGTTGATTTTTCATCAGAAAACGGAGAAATCTGAGAAGTTCCTGAAATCTGTCCCTTGCCATAATGTCCTTGATAAAAGCAGGCCCCCAAGAGTGTAACCAGAGATCATTCACAGACATACCTTTTGTGTACGATACACCCCCAACATACATGATGGCTATCAGTTTTTCCAGTTCCTCAAGTGACACAGTCTAATCATTGTTTCTTAGGACTTTTCGAACATTTGATTCTGTGTATTTCTTCATGAGACGTAGCTTGGCTTCATCAAAAATAAGACGGAAGGCACTGATGACAGAGTTGTCTACCCGTTGCAGGCACAAGCAGTGGGACCTCCTCTCTCCTTCAGAACATTCACAGCTGACCACCATCCAGAAGATGAATAATTTCCAATCTCCCATATGGTTCCATACCTTTCAATCATCTTTGTAGACGCTTCCAACTGTACCTGCTATGGTGAAACAGGTCATGACTGACGTATATCAACATCTGAATGTTCTTCCACTAATCGCCCCTCGTTCACAATGTCTTCATTTTCACTTGTGTGAGGCACACAATCATCATCTTCAACAGTGAAGTCAGTTTCCGATTCAACTTTGAAATTCTCCAAGAGATGTAACACTTCTTCATCAGGAAGTCTGTGCTGACGATACATGTTCGAAACCGTGTTTCACGGATAAAGACTGCCTGAGTGACGCAACATAAGCTGTGGCGGACTGGAATGTACACGTGCCAAGTTGCAACAATAAGGAGCAACTGCTCTGCGTTACTGCTCACTTTGCAGTTGTATCGTTGAATAATTTACAAATATTCAGAATACAAATTGCAGTGGGGTCAAATTGACCCCTTCCGTTGTTCTAGGTATACTGAATGAAATGGCGAATAAAATTAAAATATTTTGTAAATACTAAAACACCTCCAGAAACAGGAGAAAAAATTAGAAAAGTCATATAATTTCATTAAAGAAGTAAATAAATTTGACATCACAATGAACGAAAAATGTATGACAGGGGTCATTTTGACCCCTTCTGCCGTTTTAGTGTTAAACCTGCACGTATTGGGTAGGGCAAGACGAAGTCGTAACAATGTATGTTCCTTGTTTTGCTCGGACAATTATCTGAAAACAGGTGTACTTAAGTAACTGTCTCGAGTACATGGTTTTTAAAGTAGTCGAACAAGAAGGACACAGCTTCATCGGGTCCTTTGTCGGCCTGGCCTTCATGGTAGACATAGAAATGGGCCAAAGCTGTTTTAGTGTTGAAACTACAAAAAACGTTCACTGTGAGTTGCCAAGAGTAATAATTTCCTGAACAGGAATCTTCGGTAAACTTACATTTTGCGTATAGTCAAATATAGGGCCTAAGATGTTTTCATTAATAATAGGTGTCAGATAATTAGCTCACCTGATGTGCACCATTAATTCTGCAGTAGCGACTCCTGTAAATGAGGACCACGTATCCGCACCTTTTTTTCCTCACAAAAGCAACACGTGTTAAATTGTGGTTTTCCGAACTTTAGGTTAAAACTGTCTTTGAAATTCGTATTAAAAAACTCACACTTCATATTTGTACCAGGATGTATTACATTATACAAGTCATGCAGTTTTTGACAGATAATTCAGATGTCAAATACGTAAGTTTGTATCAGATGCACAGTGCGTTTTGTACACAGAAAACGAGCTTGTGTGTTCATGTATCTTCAACATTTGCAGTGATACCAACAGATGAGTGTTAAAAGGGACCAGAGGCACAGACTTAAGTTCATTTTGATACTCAAGTCAGAAAAAAACTAGCTTTAACATGTAAAAACAAAGTTTGACACTCAAATGTGTGTAAGCCCCTGTAGGTAGCGAAAATGTAACTATCTCAAAAAGTACCTTTTAAGTAGAAACAAGGCCCCGGGAGTAGACAACATTCCATTAGAACTACTGACAGCCTTGGGAGAGCCAGTCCTGACAAAACTCTACCACCTGGTGAGCAAGATGTATGAGACAGGCGAATTTCCCTCAGACTTCAAGAAGAATATAATAATTCCAATCCCAAAGAAAGCAGGTGTTGACAGATGTGAAAATTACCGAACTATCAGTTTAATAAGTCACAGCTGCAAAATACTAACGCGAATTCTTTACAGACGAATGGAAAAACTGGTAGAAGCCTAGCTCGGGGAAGACCAGTTTGGATGTTGGAACACGTGAGGCAATACTGACCTTATGACTTATCTTAGAAGAAAGATTAAGGAAAGGCAAACCTACGTTTCTAGCATTTGTAGACTTAGAGAAAGCTTTTGACAATGTTGACTGGAATACTCTCTTTCAAATTATAAAGGTGGCAGGGGTAAAATACAGGGAGCGAAAGGCTATTTACAATTTGTACAGAACCCAGATGGCAGTTACAAGGGTCGAGGGGCATGAAGGGGAGCAGTGGTTGGGAAGGCAGTGAGACAGGGTTGTGGCGTATCCCCGATGTTATTCAATCTGTATACTGAGCAAGCAGTGAGGAAACAAAAGAAAAATTCGGAATAGGTATTAAAATCCATCTGATGACATTGTAATTCTGTCAGAGACAGCAAAGGACTTGGAAGAGCAGTTGAACGGAATGGACAGTGTCTTGAAAGGAGGGTATAAGAGGAACACAACAAAAGCAAAACGAGGATAATGGAATGTAGTCGAATTAAGTCGGGTGATGCTGAGGGAATTAGATTAGGAAATGAGACACTTAAAGTAGTAAAGGAGTTCTGCTATTTGGGGAGCAAAATAACTGATGATGGTCGAAGTAGAGAGGATATAAAATGTAGACTGGCAATGGCAAGGAAAGCGTTTCTGAAGAAGAGAAATTTGTTAACATCGAGCATAAATTTAAGTGTCAGGAAGCCGTTTCTGAAAGTATTTGTATGGAGTGTAGCCATGTATGGAAGTGAAACACGGACGATAAACAGTTTAGACAAGAAGAGAATAGAAGCTTTCGAAATTTGGTGCTGCAGAAGAATGCTGAAGATTAGATGGATAGATTACATAACTAAGGAGGAGGTATTGAACAGAATTGGGGAGAAGAAGAGTTTGTGGTACAACTTGACCAGAAGAAGGGATCGGTTGGTAGGACATGTTCTGAGGCATCAAGGGATTACCAATTTAGTACTGGAGGGCAGCGTGGAGGGTACAAATCGTAGAGGGAGACCAAGAGATGAATACACTAAGCAGATTCAGAAGGATGTAGGCTGCAGTAGGTACTGGGAGATGAAGAAGCTTGCACAGGATAGAGTAGCATAGAAAGCTGCATCAAACCTGTCTCAGGACTGAAGACCACAACAACAACAAACCTTTTAATAACCACTCACTCAAATGTATTACACCAACGAAGAATGATGAAAACCCGCAGCGCATCTTGGCATAAACAAAACAATATAAGGTTGCTGCATTTCTTCGGGTAGTACTGCAGTCTGCCGTGAACTTGCGCTCTGGCGCGCCGGCACCGAGGCAGTCAGCCGGGTCAGTGGGACTGGCCGGCTGTCTGTTGTCAGTGCGCTGACCCGCTGACAGCTGGGTTTGCGTAACGTAACATGACGATAAGTGCCGAGTCGCCCTTCACTTACTTCCGGCGCGAGCAGGTTTTGCGCCGTGCATCCGCCACGCGCGCCCGCCGCCGCAGGTTCGGGCCCGTTCGGGTGGCCTCGGTAACACTCGCCGCCAGGTCGGCAGCGCTCGGGACGACAGCAGAACGCGGACTCGCGGAGGATTCACGGCCGGGTCTCATTGCTGAGCGGACGTCGTTCGAAGCAGGATCACGTCTGCGGGCGGTGCTAGAAGCACGCCACGTTACGCTCTGCTTCTGTTCCTGAGTGGCGTATTTTATTTTTTGCTACTATGTCACTAATTACTGAAAGTTTACGGGGAATAACAGCAGTAAGGTCACAGGTTTTAAGAACAGCATGTTAACTTGGCTGTATTGAATTTTACATATTTATTGCGACCGGTTTCGGTTTTCAACTATCCTCCAGGGACTATACCAAATAGAAAGGACGAAAAATACACAACCCATAGTCGTTGAATACTGAAATATCATATATGAAGATAAACGAAAGGAAGTACTTACAAAGCAAAAAACTATACGGTACTACTTTTACATTTCGTAACATCATGCTGCAGACAAATACCATTCTGCAGGGCACATTATGACACACATCAACAGATACCAGTGAAACAGTGTGTCTCATTCAACTGAAAAACAGAGTCTGAGCCTCAAAAATACTTGTAGAACCACAGTAAACATTTGGTGCTACAGCAAAGAGTGTACCAATCAAACATTTTACAATCCAAGAAACAAACATGATTTTACAATCGATTATTATGAAAATCTCAAACATAAGTTTTTAAATAATACATTATATTCACATCTGCATTTTACCTGGATGTCAAAATAACACCAGTAGCGTCAGGTTAATATAAGCAGGTACTAGCCGAGGAATTATCCCACATACGTGTGAAATACCTCGTTCTACTAAGTACAATAAGAAGTAAAAATTTGAAGTTTACAATATTACACTTACAGGGAGACAATAATTGAACTATATGAAATAAAAATAATTTACTTACAAACTACCACGTAAACTCACTTTAATCAACTCGTAAACGTCACTACAGATATTAACTTACGCTATGACGTGTTCGATATGCCTGCCATCATTGGCGATGATGTGGTGCAGACGAATAGTGAAAGTCTGCATCAACCGCTGAAGTGTCGGAACATCGATGCTGTCGATGACCTCCTGAATGGCTGTTTTCAGCTGAACAATGGTTTTTCGAGTTATTGCTGTACATCTCGTGTTAAATATACCCCACAAAAAGGAGTCGTATGTGATCAGATAGGGAGAATATGGCAGCCAATCGAGGTCCATGCCAGTGGCCTCTGTGTACCCCAGAGCCAGAATGCAGTCCCCCAAAATGCTCCACTAGGACATCAAATACTTTCCTGCTTCTAGGGGGTCGAGTTCCGTCTTGTATATACCGTATCTTGTCGAAATCAGGGTCACTTCGAAATCCTTCACGTACCGTACCGTTCGGTAGTCACCGTACCATGAAGGAGAAAGAATATCGCACCGATTATTTCTTGACTGGCCATTGCACACCACACAGTCACCCGTAAAGGGTGAAGAGACTTCTCGATCGCGAAATGCGGTCTCAGTCCTCCAAATGCGCCACTTTCGCTTATTGACGAACCCATCCAAATGAAAATGGTCTTCGCTGCTAAAATAAATCATAGAATTCCCATTAGACTATGCGACCAACCGTGCTGTTTGAATGTCTAACGTAAAGCGTTCAGAAGTTAATGGCGATTTTATTTCATATAGTTAATATTTGTGACCCTGTAAGAACTGAGTACATGAGATTGGTATGAAGCCAAACTGTTTTCCTTGTATATGGCGCAATGTCTAAAATCATTGAACAAACAAATCTTCCACACCCACAGGAATAAAATTATTGTTGAGAAGTAAAAAGTACAAAAAAAAAAAAAATCACGTACCACATAAAATCCATACGAGGGCTGATCAAAATGTAAGGTGACTTTTTAAATTGCGCGGGCAACATAATTCGATTATCTATCTCTTTTTTGTTATGTTGGTACAAATGTCCAGAACATATGTTTCACGTGTACAGCATACTTCGTTTGTTTTTGATAGATAGAAAGGTTAGACGTGCTTTAGTGTGCTCGGCGGTTTTCGATTATCATAAAAAATGGAGCAAAGAATTTGCATCAAATTTTGTGTGAAAATGGAATCAAATGCTCTAAAACACTTGAAATGTTGACAGTGGCATACGGTGAGTCCGCTATAAGTGAAAAAAATTGTTTACAAGTGGTACAACTTCTTCCAAGATTGCCGAGAAGATGCCTGTGACGAACCTCGCTCTGGATGCCCCAGCAATCAACAACAGATGACAATGTCGAAGCTGCGTAGAAAATTGTTTTGGAAAATTGCCGAATTACCGTAAGAGAAGTTGCTGAGGATGTGCGCATATTGGTCGGCTCGTGTCATGCAATTTTTTCGGATGTTTTTGGCATGAGACGTGCGTCAGCGAAGTTTGTTCCAAACTTTCTCAATTTTGACGAGAAGAACCGTCGCATGAGCATCGCTCAGGAGCTCTTGAATGCCGTCAGTGATGTTCCTGATTTGCTCAAAAGGGTCATAACTGGTGAAGAAACATGGGTTTACGGTTATGACGTCGAAAACAAAGTCCAACGGAAGCATCCATGAGAGCCGAGACAAAAAAAAAACGCCAAATTGGGTCAAATGTCAAGGTTTTGCTCACTGTATTTTTCAATTACCATGGCGTAGTGCATCATGAATTTTTGCATCAAGGTGGTATTGTCAATAAGGAATATTACCTTGACGTTTTGCGCTGTTTTGCGAGAAGCAATACGCAAAAAACGTCCGCAATTGTGGAAAAACAATTGAAGGCTTTTTGTATCACGACAATGCACCTGCTCATTCGTCGTTGCTTATGAGAGATTTTTTTGGCCGAAAATAGCACGACAATCATGCCTCAGCCGCCGTATTCACCGGATTTGGCCCCCTGCGACTTTTTCCTGTTCCCAAAACTGAAGAGACGTATGAAAGGACTACGATTTTCAACGATTGAGGAAATAAAAACTGCATCGCTGGAAGTACTCAAGGCTGTACCAAAAATTGCTTATGAGAAGTGCTTCGAGGATTGGAAGAAGCGTTGGCACAAGTGTATTGTATGTGAGGGGAATAACTTTGAAGGAGGCAACATGAATATTGATGAATAAATAAATATTTTTTCATAAAAATATAAAAGTCACCTTACTTTTTGAACACACCTCGTACATGTGTATGTGGGATGATGTCGTGTCTGGAGAGGGAGTAGGGGGGACACGTTTTGATTGACAGGGGCATAGCCGGCCGAAGTGGCCGTGCGGTTAAAGGCGCTGCAGTCTGGAACCGCAAGACCGCTACGGTCGCAGGTTCGAATCCTGCCTCGGGCATGGATGTTTGTAATGTCCTTAGGTTAGTTAGGTTTAACTAGTTCTAAGTTCTAGGGGACTAATGACCTCAGCAGTTAAGTCCCATAGTGCTCAGAGCCATTTGAACCATTTTTGACAGGGGCATACCTCGATCGATGCAATCGAAGAGTGACTATCGTGTGGGCAGCTTACAGGACTCCATCCTGTAAACGGAATAATGGCAAGAGTAAATAGCAGAACTCTTTGCAAGCCTTTGTTCATTAAGTATTAGATTTTAACTGTAATTAATTGATATATTCGAGAAAGTGTTGATTACATACTCACTGAACTACCAAATTTTCAGTGTAAGAAGTCAAAGACATGATTATAATACAAGAACGAGTAATACGCTGGTCTTACCACAAAACAGACCAGCAGGACTTGTATGGAGGGATACAGAGGAAATGAAAACTGCATCGCTGGAAGTACTCAAGGCTGTACCAAAAATTGCTTATGAGAAGTGCTTCGAGGATTGGAAGAAGCGTTGGCACAAGTGTATTGTTTGTGAGGGGAATAACTTTGAAGGAGGCAACATGAATATTGATGAATAAATAAATATTTTTTCATAAAAATATAAAAGTCACCTTACTTTTTGAACACACCTCGCACATGTGTATGTTGGATGATGTCGTGTCTGGAGAGGGAGTAGGGGGGACACGTTTTGATTGACAGGGGCATAGCCGGCCGAAGTGGCCGTGCGGTTAAAGGCGCTGCAGTCTGGAACCGCAAGACCGCTACGGTCGCAGGTTCGAATCCTGCCTCGGGCATGGATGTTTGTAATGTCCTTAGGTTAGTTAGGTTTAACTAGTTCTAAGTTCTAGGGGACTAATGACCTCAGCAGTTAAGTCCCATAGTGCTCAGAGCCATTTGAACCATTTTTGACAGGGGCATACCTCGATCGATGCAATCGAAGAGTGACTATCGTGTGGGCAGCTTACAGGACTCCATCCTGTAAACAGAATAATGGCAAGAGCAAATAGCAGAACTCATTATAAGCCTTTGTTCATTAAGTATTAGATTTTAACTGTAATTAATTGATATATTCGAGAAAGTGTTGATTACTTACTCACTGAACTACCAAATTTTCAGTGTAAGAAGTCAAAGACATGATTACAGTACAAGAACGAGTAATACGCTGGTCTTACCACAAAACAGACTAGCAGGACTTGTATGGAGGGATACAGATAGTCGTTTTTCCCTAGCTCCATTTACTATAGTTGGAGTCGCGAACCATGGCGGTCGAGTTTAGATTTCTTCTGCGCACCTACGTCACGCATTCTCCGACAGCCAATGAGCGTGCAGTAGTGTTCTGAGTAATCTGCTCTGAATTCCGTAGCTAGTGCGAGCATTAAACGTGATCGTAACGAGTAGTTTAGTGGATTTCTATACCATGTGTTGGGAGCTGTCATCGCTGATGGTGATGGTAAGCGATATATTCCGTATAAGCAAGCGAGAGACGTAATTTGCAGGATATACACTTTCTTCAAGCGGAAAGCACGCGCATGCGCGTACCGCAACTGTCGCTTGGAATGGCCAACCACGCTGTCTGTGTCTCGACATGCGCGAACAGTCATCGTTCGTGGATCGGACTACAGTGGAACACAGGAAAGGGGAAGAATAACAATGGTATAAGGTACTCTCGGCCACCCGCCGTGTGGTGGATTCTGAAATAAATCTGTACATGTAAAAGCAGAAATTACGCAATGCTTGATGATCTTGGTTCGTCAGAAATGAGGTTTACCGAGTCTTGGAGTAACGGTGTTTGTACCTTCGTATTTCCATTTAACAAACACATCACTTGGACAGCTTTAGAAAGTTGAAATATCCCCAATCTCGATTTGTTACTAAAGTGAAATGTAATGAATACTCCACGTCTAAAGTCAGACTGAGCAGTGCACCTCGGTAGTTGCGCGGTCAGCGCTGCGGACTGCCAAATGAAATGGCTAAGGTTCTATTCCCTTCCGGGTCGGAGGTCTTCTCCGCTCATGGATTGGGTGCTGTGTTGTCCTTACGTTCACATCGTCGTAATTAACAAATCACTATTGAGATGGCTATCTGGGCATGTCCCGAAAGTCAGTAAATTACAAAAAAGAAAAATTAAAAATGTCATCGAGGTGTCATGGCCGACCCATCCCTCTCTTGCTGCTTCAGCACTGACATCGCAATCCTCCGCTCGTTCTTTCATACTAGTGGTTCCGTCTGATAGTCATTACCGCATTACATACGTGTGTTGCGGATAATGTATTTCGGATACAGGTTTATCGAGCATCTGTGTTGGCGGGACAGTAATGTTTATTGGTACGCATGCGAATACATGAGCTACCTAATATGTTCCAAAACGCCGCGCATAAAAACGGGATTCTTCCGGGGTGCATATCTTGGGTTTTATTGGCGATGGAAAGGTACGGTCAAGTGTTTTGGATAGCCCTTGGGCTAGGGAGCATTTATATACTTAACGGAAGGACGGTCTTAGTGACGCTATCGTACAGTACAGTGTCAGAGTATGAATATTATGCACTTCCTCCTGCTTAGGAAAATGCGGCAAATCCAGTGGTTCTTTTTACTTTTGATGTAGTCTATGGTGGGCCTTAAGGGACTTATGGAGGCACCATTTTTTCATGGACAGTTCATCAGAAAACGCCAGGAAAAGTGTTTTTTAGCATTTCCTCGTACCGAAATCAAGCCGCGGGTTACCAGACGGCTATGCACAACAAATTTCTGACATATTTACGATATATTCCGAAGACCAAGATATCGAAGAACCTTCGAAATTTTATTCATATCGGAATCCGTTCCCGAGATACAGAGATTCAAATTTACCTTACATGTACACGTAACAAAGAAAAGACAGTAAAAGTGCTAAAATTTTAACGTTTATTCTTCAATCGTTTATCTAGAAGTGGCATGCTCCCGTTTTCAAAAATCGTCATCGAGAAACACCGCAAAAACATGTTTTTTGTGTATCAAAACCGAGACGTAGATTCCAAGGCGGCTATGAACAGTAAATGGGTGCAATATTTATGGTATATCCCTAAGATCCAGATTTCGAACAACCTTGGGAATTTTCTTACTATCTTTATCCGTTTCCGAGATACGGAGGTTCAAAGTTACCCTACTTGCACATGTAAAATAAGCACTGAAAATCTGGTGTAAGGCTACTTTATAAAGTGACCTAGCACGGAGAAATATGCTGCAGAGTGTCTCCGTTGTCATCTGGGAACCCCATGTCGATAGAACTGAAGCGCATGCAAAATGTTTGTGCACGTAAGATGCGGTCTGAGGTTCTAAGTAAGTTTTGCGTTATTTCACTTACACATAAAGAAACTATCTAAATTTTACTGAACCATAAAGTTCTTTTAATGTGAATGATATGCCCTGCTGTGGTACGGAGAAAAAGGTAACCACTGGGAAAATATCCTATCAGAGAACAAAACAGGCGAATATGCTTTTCTTTATTAAATTTATTAGTAGATATCCTTGGGTAACAGAAGAAATATTGAATTTAATTAATGAAAGGAGAAATTATAAAAACGCAGTAAATGAAGCAGGCAAAAAGGAATACAAACGTCTCAAAAATGAGATCGACAGGAAGTGCAAAATTGCTAAGCAGGGATGGCTAGAGGACAAATGTAAGGATGTAGAGGCTTATCTTACTAGGGGTAAGATAGATACTGCCTACAGGAAAATTAAAGAGACCTTTGGAGAACAGAGAACCACTTATATGAATATCAAGAGCTCAGATGCAAACCCAGTTCTAAGCAAAGAAGGGAAAGCAGAAAGGTGGAAGGAGTATATAGAGGGTCTATACAAGGGTGATGTACTTGAGGAAAATATTATAGAAATGGAAGAGGATGTAGATGAAGATGAAATGGGAGATACGATACTGCGTGAAGAGTTTGACAGAGCACTGAAAGACCTGAGTCGAAACAAGGCCCTGGGAATAGACAACATTCCATTAGAACTACTGACTGCCTTGGGAGAGCCAGTCCTGACAAAACTCTACCATCTGGTGAGCAAGATGTATGAAACAGGCGAAATACCCTCAGACTTCAAGAAGAATATAATAATTCCAATCCCAGAGAAAGCAGGTGTTGACAGATGTGAAAATTACCGAACTATCTGTTTAATAAGTCACAGCTGCAAAATACTAACGCGAATTCTTTACAGACGAATGGAAAAACTGGTAGAAGCCGATCTCGGGGAAGATCAGTTTGGATTTCGTAGAAATGTTGGAACACGTGAGGCAATACTAACCTTACGACTTATCTTAGAAGAAAGATTAAGAAAAGGCAAACCTACGTTTCTAGCATTTGTAGACTTAGAGAAAGCTTTTGACGATGTTGACTGGAATACTCTCTCTCAAATTCTAAAGGCGGCATGGGTAAAATACAGGGATCGAAAGGCTATTTACAATTTGTATAGAAACCAGATGGCAGTTATAAGAGTCGAGGGACATGAAAGGGAAGCAGCGGTTAGGAAGGGAGTGAGACAGGGTTGTAGCCTATCCCCGATGTTATTCAATCTGAATATTGAGCAAGCAGTAAAGGAAACAAAAGAAAAATTCGGAGTAGGTATTAAAATCCATGGAGAAGAAATAAAAACTTTGAGATTCGCTGATAACATTGTAATTCTGTCAGAGACAGCAAAGGACTTGGAACAGCAGTTGAACGCGATGGACAGTGTCTTGAAAGGAGGGTATAGGATGAACATCAACAAAAGCAAAACGAGGATAATGGAATGTAGTCGAATTAAGTCGGGTGATGCTGAGGGAATTAGATTAGGAAATGAGACACTTAAAGTAGTAAAGGAGTTTTTCTATTTGGGTAGCAAAATAACTGATGATGGTCGAAGTAGAAAGGATATAAAATGAAGACTGGCAACGGGAAGGAAAGCGTTTCTGAAGAATAGGAATTTGTTAACATCGAGTATAGATTTAAGTGTCAGGAAGTTGTTTCTGAGAGTATTTGTATGGAGTGTAGCCATGTATGGGAGTAAAACATGGACGATAAATAGTTTGAACAAGAAGAGAATAGAAGCTTTCGAAATGTCGTGCTACAGAAGAATCCTGAAGATTAGATGGGTAGATCACATAATTAATGAGGAGGTATTGAATAGAATTGGGGAGAAGAGGAGTTTGTGGCACAACTTGACAAGAAGAACACAACTTGACAAGAAGAAGGGACCCGTTGGTAGGACATGTTCTGAGGCATCAAGGGATCACAAATTTAGCATTGGGGAGGAGCGTGGAGGGTAAAAATCGTAGAGGGAGTCCAAGAGATGAATACAATAAGCAGATTCAGAAGGATGTAGGTCGCAGTAAGTACTGGGAGATGAAGAAGCTTGCACAGGACAGAGTAGCATGGAGAGCTGCATCAAACCAGTCTCAGGACTGAAGTCCACAACAACAACATTAAATGACTGACTGAAAAGTTTGGTACCAGTTGCCCCATTTTATCTTTCTTAGCATCTTTAAAAATTTTCCCAAATGTTTTGGCATGTGAACACATTCGCCCTCTTTATGCTGTGAGAGAAGGGGTGACAGGCAGCAGGTGAGAGACGGGAAAGTAATAAATACTGGAAGATAGTGCACAGTGGTTGTGGTATAGAAAGAGCGAAGGATATAATGGCATTGTGAGAGATAGAAGGAAAAAAGTGGCAGTGGAACATAGTTGACAATGACAGAAGAGTGTGAGGAATAGGTTGAAGGTGACAATGCCAGTGGGAGAGGAATAAAGAGAAGGAGAATGTGGAAGTGGTTGAGAGCCAGTGTTAATGAGAGAGAGAGAATCTATGACAATGAGGAAGAGAGAGATAGTGACAATAAGAAGAGACAGCAGGAGTGGCAATGAATGAATACACTAGTAGCTGTAAGAGAGAGGAAGAGGGAGACAGTGACAGAGAGAGACAAAGAGATAATGACAATGAGAATGGGCAAGTGGGAGTGGATGGTCATGAACGACTTACAGTGATGCACTGGTGGGCGTGAGCGAGTTACAGTCAGGGCGTAAGTGGGCTGCTTCTGTGTTGGCAGCACTGTGTAGCACCTTGCATTGGACCTCTGAATGCGCTTTCTTTGTAAGAGACTCTGTGGCTGGTTGGACTCGTTGTTGGAAGTTAATCGCTAGTAGTGTTGGGCAGTTGGAAGTTAGTCGCCAGCAGTGATGGAAGTACTGTTGGGAAGTTGGAGGTGAACAGCCAGCAGTGATGGATGCTAGATGTGAGAAGTTAGCATTGATGGAGGGTAGAAGTTTGACGTGTTAGCGTAGGCTAACGATCTGTACAAGTCCGACTTGGAGATTGGAAATTATTCATGATTATATATCTTTGTACTGGATGTCATATTATTAAGGTAAAAAATACATTATTTGGTTTGCAACAAAATCTTTCCTTTGCTAAACATATGCCTATTAGTAGTTAGTGGATTTAGTAGTTAGAATCTTTTATTTAGCTGGCAGTATTGACAGTCACTGTATTGCAGTAGTTCGCGTAATGAAGATTTTTGTGAGGCAAATGCTTAATGAAATGTATAGGTTATTGTTAAGATTTCTTTTTAGTCAGGGCCATGTTGCACCAAGAAGGACGTCACAGAAATGTACAAGTACAATCGACGCCATATCTGTAACACTAGAGGGCTAACCTAGTCAATGGTTAACCATTCTGGCTTCCAGAGGCAACAAAAATTTGACTTCCGATGTTTCACACCAGAATGAAAAATTCTCCTATCATAGCACAAAAGAAGGCGAATGTCCTTGGTAGAATTATGGATGTAAAAGATGGATAGTAACTTTTTGACTTATCTGGAGATTCAAAATATCTTCACAAAGTCTTGTCTTTTACTTGTAAGTATTAGTACCCATATCATGTATTATTATTGTTATTATTATTATTATTATCGTGTCCAGAACAGAACAGTACAGTTATTTACAAATTCAAAATAATAAAATATCTACATTGAAGAGCCAAAAAGCTGGTACACTTGCCTACTATTCTGTGGGGCCGCCGCGAGCACGCAGAAGTGCCGCAACACGACGTGGCATGGAATCAACTAATGCCTGAAGTAGCGCTGGAGGGAATTGACAACACGAATACTGGAGCGCTGTCCATAAATCGGTAAGAGTACGAGGGGTGGAGATCTCTTCTGAACAGCACGTTCCAACGCATACCATATATGCTCCATAATGTTCATGTCTGGGGAGCTTGAGGGCCAACGGAAACGTTTAACCTCAGAAAAGTGTTGCAGGAGCCACTCTGTAGCAATTCTGGACGTCTGAGTTTCGCATTGTCCTGTTGGAATTGCCCAAGTCCGTCGTAATGCTCAGTGGACATGAATGTATGCAGGTGATCAGACAGGATGCTTACATACGTGTCACCTGTTGCAGTCGTATCTAGACGTATCAGGGAGCCCCTATCACTCCAACTACACACGCCGCACGCCATTACCGAGCGTCCAGCAGCTTGAACTGTCCCCTGTTGACATGGGTCCATGGATTCATGAGGTTGTCTCCACACCCGTGCACGTCCATCCACTCGGTACAATTTGAAAAGAGACTGGCCTGATCAGTCAACGTGTTTCCAGTCATCAACAGTCCAATGACGGTGTTGACGAGCCCAGGCTTTGAGTAAAACTTTGCATCGTGCAGTCACCAAGGCTACACGAGTGGGCTTTTGTCTACGAAAACCCCTATCGATGATGTTTCGTTCAATGGTTCGCACGCTGACACTTGTTGATGGCCCAGCATTGAGATCTGCAGCACCTCTGTCATGCTGAGCGATTCTCTTCAGTCGTCGTTGGTCCCGTTCTTGCAGGATCTGTTTCCGGCCGCAGCGATGTCGGAGGTTTGATGTTTTACCGGATTCCTGAGAGTCACTGCGCACTCCTGAACTGGTCGTACGGGAAAATCCTCACTTCACTGCTACCTCGGAGATGCTGAGTCCCATCGCTCGTGGGCCAATGCCACGTTCAAACTCACTTAAATCTTGATAACCTGCTATTGTAGCAGCAGTAACCGATCTAACAACTGCATCGGACACTTGTTGCCTTATATAGGCGTTGCCAAGTGCAGTGCCGTATTCTGCCCATTTACATACATCTGTGTTTGAATACGCATGTCTATACTAGTTTCTTTGGCGCTACAGTGCACAATATATACATTAGACTTTGTAGATGTCCTTTGTGTAACCAGGTCCTCCAGCGTGCAGGCTTCAGGCAACTTCCGGCAGACCAAGAGGTGTTCACTGCCTTGAAGCTCTCCACAACCGCAGATTGCACTTCCAGTAGTGTAGTTTTCTTTGCACCGTGTTACTCCTGTTCGCAGTATGTGGCAAAGTCTTCCGCAACTGGTAGGGTAGTCGGAAACCAGTAGCACGTACTTCCTTTAAGTTTTGATTGTTACTTCCAGTTGCCTTGTTTCGCCACAGATCTATTCGGCGATCGGAAGATGCTGATGTAGTGGGTTTTGTTTTTCGACGAAAGCTCTTTCTCGCCTTCAGCGTACGACATTATGCTTCACTTCCGCAACACGGGATGCCTGGAATTATTTTCACGTTTTTTCTTCTGAATTTCTTTCGCTGTTCTTCGTCTAACATCCGGGGGTACTGTGCATATAAGATGGTAGATTTTGTCAACTGGAGGTGGTGGTAGGCAAGTAGTTAAAATGCTGCCTGTCTCGTTAAGAGCAGTGCCAACGCGTCTGCTGTGTGCGGATTCACTGATTACTTCAACGGGCCAATTTTAATCGTCGTTCACAGTATTGATCTAAATAACATCCAATTCATATAAATGTGGTAAAACACTCAGTATAGATATGTTTACAAATGTATTATATTGGACATAATGGAGGACACTTCTTCATTCATTCATTTTTTTCTACCGATTTCTGCCCATATTATCTCTTTTTGCGTTTAGTTTTTCAACTCGGCGTCAGACATGTTCCATAAAATATGCTGTTCGGATACCAACTCGATAAGCTGCTCGTCCTCTGAGGCAGAGAAGCGGTCAGCCGACATTTCTTGTGAATGTTTGAATAATTAGATCGGAAAAATAACATTAGCTTCTCTGCTGCGCGATTCAAAAACTGTGGACTAGTTTACCGTTGCTCAGATCGACTTCCCCAACTCCTCCAACCAACTAAATCGACGCGACGTGCGTGACAGACTCCTCCCTAAGACTGCACTCACAGTGGCTCCGATATCGGTGGATTCTGCCAACGACCGACGTCGGTCGGAGACGGCCGACTTCTCAAATCAGTACGCCACTACGTTCGAGGTCACACTGTAGCCGATGTTCTCTCCCGAACGTACAGACTTCTGACGACAATCGGTGACATTCAAATCAGTTTGTTTTCTTCGGTCAAATCGACCGACGTTCTCGCACACGAAATATGGAGCTGGAGATACTGATTAGTTGGATCCAAGAAAGAGTGAGTTTGTGGCATCCTGAGGATAAAAATATTGTCGCAGAAGAAACTGAGTAGCCCAAACACCGTGCTGTAGTTATGATACTAGACTGTTGCATGGAGAGTCTTGAGTTCAAAACTCGCCTGGACTGTACAATTTTAATTTCTATATTCGGTTCGAGTACATTCTAAAAGTATCCACAAATGTCAAAAATCAATGTACCGGAATATTCTGTAACTGTGTATATACCGTATGTGTTCTGGCCGGAGGGAGTTCGCTCTTGTATGGGCAACTGCTGAATAAACTTCGTTAAGTGAAGTTAGTGTTCGTCATTCATCTAATTATACCTTCTTCTACGTGACAATATTACAATCGGGATATAGTTGGGAATGTATGGACTGAAATCGTAGGTTTATTCGAAACCTCAAATACGCAAAATCTTTATTGGAAAGTTTACACATAGATTATAACTTCAAAAATTAATTTGTTCAAGTGAAAAGGATGGCGTCTCTTATATGCTTATAGCTACTGTACTGGATCTTTTTGTGTTAGGTTGTCATTAGCTGTATAGAAATTATTATTACTGCTTACTGACGTTTCGTGCCAGTAGGGTAGTGATTCTATTAATATGAAGTGGTTTGTAAATGTGGTGTACGGTATGTGTGTCCACTTTTAAGTGCTTTATGTATTCAGACTATCTTATGCTACACTTTATGCTTGTCTTTCACTCTTGTACTAAATGGTAGTCATTGAAGGTTAATTAGCGTACGTCTGCACAACGTTAAATAAATAAAGCGAAACAGAGTGTTTATAACTTGCTTTTCTAGGTCACCACGAATTATTCGAGTATGTAACAGAATTTTTGTCCCGTCACTTCATATATTCGTAAAACTCCTGTGGCTATTCCGTTAACTGAAGACTGCGTGTATAGTACTCGCCACGTTCTTTACGAGTCAGGAAAGCTCATTCACATACATTCGACGTCTCCTTAATAGCAGAAGCCGCTGTGAAGCACTCGTATCCAAGGACAGAGGCGTCGTGGTACCCACTCACCCTAAGAGTTTAAAATCAACCTGCTTTATACACGGTGACAGTTATTGAACTATATAAAAAAGTTCAAATATATATTAGTTGCAAACTACGGTGTGCACACACTTTATTCAACGTGTAAACGTCACTACAGATATATAGATTTAGGTTATGACATGTTTGATATGCCTGTAATCATTAGCGATGATGTGGCGCAGACGAATAGCGAAATTCTGCATCAGCCGCTGACGTGTCGGAACATCGATGCTGTCGATGACCTCCTGAATGGCTGTTTTCAGCTCAGCAATGGTCTTTAATATAGCCCTACAAAAAGGAGTCGCATGTGTTCGGATCCGGAGCATATGGCGGCCAATCGAGGCCAATGCCAGTGGCCTGTGGGTACTCCAGAGCCAGAATGCGGTCCCCAAAGTGCTCCTCCAAGACATCACTCTCCTGCTTGCACGGGGTCGATCTCCGTCCTGCATGAACCACATCCTGTCGAAATTTGGACCATTTTTGATAATGGGGATGAAATCATCTTACAAAACCTTCACGTACCGTTCAGTAGTGGCCTTGCCATCAAGAAATATCGTACCGAATATTCCGTGACTGGACACTGCACACTACACAGTCACCCGTTGACGGTGACGAGACTTCTCGATTGCGAAATGCGGATTCTGAGTCCCCTAAATGCGCCAATTTCGCTTATTGACGGAACCATCAAAATGAAAGTGGGCTTCTTCGCTAAACCAAACCACGCATGCACATATTAATGCCCATCATGCCCCACAGCCAACCGTGCATTTTGAACGTCCTAAAGCAAACCGTTCAGAAGTTATGACGATTTTATTTCATATAGTTCAATAATTGTCGCCCTGTGCATAGAAAAGATTCTAACCTAATCTAATCTAATGTTCTTGACCCTGCCAAAAACTGACGGAGGTCGGACGTTTTATGACCACGCTGTTGGCCGATGTTATTGGGCAACCTCTGGAGACGGCGTCTGACGACCGTTGTCGGTGCCACTGTGAACGCAGCCTAAGCCCATAAGCGTTTCCGGCAGATAGAGCCCGCAGCGGCACTTCATTGTCTGCACACTAGGAAAACTGCCTGCTGTGTTTGCACCCTACGAGTGGAGAGCGCGGTCTCGGGTTTTACACAGCATCGCGGGAAATTTACGCAGCTGGGAAAACGTAGTTTTTCTTAACAGTCCGTGTACGCTCGCTACCATCAACAGACACTTCGAAAACGAGCAATACATTAAGACGTTTTCCACGCGCGCGAAAGGGGACGCACTTCCGAATTTTCCACGTCTGGAGTGCAACCTGCCTACGAACTTCCGAATTACGCCTCCACACCAGCTCCGCCCTAGAGGGCTCAACTCGCCTCCTGCACTCTGTCAGTGCCACCAACCGACTCCATAACTTCCCGAGCTTCCCACAGCTCCATGACATCATTTTCGCGTGCCGACATTTCAGCTAATCAGCCTAGGGAGTAGAAAGTAGTCACAAGGTTCGTTCGAGATACGGCTGCAACCACTGGAGCCACACGAATGCCTTTGACGCAGATATTCTCCAAGTTCCCGCGGTTTGTGACTCTGTGAAATATGTTCAAGCGGCGAAAATTGGACGGTTGCAGCCACACGGACGGAAAAAAGTCGATACACCAAGAAGGAGTTCTGCGACACAAATGAAATTTTGTAGGAGTGTTTTTACATCTGAAAGATGATGTTTATTGAGATTTCTCACCAGTCGCATAAGAATTGCGTTACTAGCGCCACTATGAGGATGCAACTCATGTTTTTTTCTTAAATACACACCGTAACGGTCGTGACCATTAGTTACCTTTGAGAATGCACGTGGTGAATTGACGTTAGTCAAGAATGCCTATAGGGCGACAAAGACGCAGTTATCAACACCTACATCTACATCTACATCCACACTCCGCAAGCCACCTAACGGTGTGTGGCGGAGGGCACCTTCAGCACCTCTATCGGTTCTCCCTTCTATTCCAGTCTCGTATTGTTCGTGGAAATAAGGATTGTCGGTATGCCTCTGTGTGGGCTCTAATCTCTCTGATTTTATCCTCATGGTCTCTTCGCGAGATATACGTAGGAGGGAGCAATATACTGCTTGACTCTTCGGTGAAGGTATGTTCTCGAAACTTTGACAAAAGCCCGTACCGAGCTACCGAGCGTCTCTCCTGCAGAGTCTTCCACTGGAGTTTATCTATCATCTCCGTAACGCTTTCGCGATTACTAAATGATCCTGTAACGAAGCGCGCTGCTCTCCGTTGGATCTTCTCTATGTCTTGTATCAACCCTATCTGGTACGGATCCCACACTGCTGAGCAGTATTCAAGCAGTGGGCGAACAAGCGTACTGTAACCTACTTCCTTTGTTTTCGGCTTGCATTTCCTTAGGATTCTTCCAATGAATCTCAGTCTGGCATCTGCTTTACCGACGATCAATATTATATGATCATTCCATTTTAAATCACTCCTAATGCGTACTCCCAGATAATTTATGGTATTAACTGCTTCCAGTTGCTGACCTGCTGTTTTGTAGCTAAATGATAAAGGATCTATCTTTCTGTGTATTCGCAGCACATTACACTTGTCTACATTGAGATTCAATTGTCATTCCCTGCACCATGCGTCAATTCGCTGCAGATCCTCCTGTATTTCAGTACAATTTTCCATTGTTACAACCTCTCGATACACCACAGCATCATCTGCAAAAAGCTTCAGTGAACTTCCGATGTCATCCACCAGGTCATTTATGTATATTGTGAATAGCAACGGTCCTATGACACTCCCCTGCGGCACACCTGAAATCACTCTTACTTTGGAAGACTTCTCTCCATTGAGAATAACATGCTGCGTCCTGTTATCTAGGAACTCCTCAATCCAATCACACAATTGGTCTGATAGTCCATATGCTCTTACTTTGTTCATTAAACAAACCTCACTGTGTTTGAACGAGCTCATGCAATAGGGCTGCGAGAAGCTGGACATTCATTCTGTAATATTGCAGAAAGACTGCTGGCAGCGGTGGAAAAGAGAACGTACGGTCGCAAGAAGACCGGGTTGCGGACGGCCACGTGGCACTACCGAGAGGGAAAACCATCGTGTTCAGCGTACGGCTCTCGCACATCCTACTGCATCTGCTGCAGCACTCTGAGCAGCAGTTGGGAGCACAGTCATACAACGAACTGTTGGAATCAGTTACTTCAAGGACAGTTCCGACCTAGACACTCTGTAGTGTGCATTCCACTGACCGCAAACTACCGCCATTTACAGTTTCAGTGGTGTTAAACCAGAACTCATTAGAGGGCAGGGTCGAGGTCTGTTGTGTTGTCTGATGGAGGCTTGTCCTGCCTCGGTGCCAGTGATGGCCGTGTGTTCGTTAGAAGAAGGCCAGTTGAGTGCTGCAAGCACCCTGTCTGCGTGGTAGACACACTGGACCCACACTTGGAGTGATGGCCTGGTGTGCGATTTCGTATGACATCAGAAGCTCTCTTGTGGTTATCCCGCGCACCCTGACTACAAATTTGTACGTCAGTCTGGTCATTCGACCTGCTGTGCTGCCTTTCCTGAACAGAAATCCAGGGGTGCTCTCCAACAGGATAATGCTCGGCCACATACCGTTGTTGTAACCAAACATTCTCTACACAGTGTTGACAGCATTAACCGTCCCTGTATTGACCGAAAATGTGCAACAGGCATGGAACTCCATCCCACAAACTGACATCCGGCACCTCTACACTAAGATAAATTCACGCACGTATGCACGCTTGCATTCAACATTCTGAGATGATGATGATGTTTGGTTTGTGGGGCGCTCAACTGCGTGGTTATCAGCGCCCGTACAATTATCCAATCTTTGCTCAGTCCATTTTCGCCACTTTCCTGGATGATGATGAAATGATGAGGACAACACAAACACCCAGTCATCTCGAGGCAGGTGAAAATCCCTGACCCCGCCGGGAATAGAACCCGGGACCCCGTGCTCGGGAAGCGAGAACGCTACCGCGAGACCACGAGCGGCGGACCGCATTCAACATTCTGGCGGTTACACCCGTTATTAATGTACCAGCATTTCACACTTGCAATGGCTTATCTCGCGCTTGTGATCTTGCAGTGTTAATTACATATATTACCTAGGCAAAGGTATTCCCGAAGTTTCATTACTCCACATTAGTTATTTTTTGGTGTTGCAATTTTTTTCCTTCACTACTGTTTCGACTGATCAGAGGAAATTGTTCTCCTGACACCAAAGCGTTTAATAACCGTGCTCCAAAGAGATCAGCGCGTGCTTGAGGAAGTATTGAATAGGATTGGGGAGAAGAGAAGTTTGTGGCACAACTTGACCAGAAGAAGGGATCGGTTGGTAGGACATGTTCTGAGGCATCAAGGGATCACCAGCGTGGAGGGTAAAAATCGTAGGGGGAGACCAAGAGATGAATACACTAAGCAGATTCAGAAGGATGTAGGCTGCAGTACGTACTGGGAGATGAAGAAGCTTGCACAGGATAGAGTAGCATGGAGAGCTGCATCAAACCAGTCTCAGGACTGAAGACCACAACAACAACAACAACAAGATATTTTTCTGCAGAAACTTGTTGCATATATTATATATTCTCTGTTAATGCTCATCTTTGAAGACCACACAGTTGGGCCAAGACAGCACCCATTAGACCTGTTGTGGAACCGATCCCGTTATCTTCCGGCTGGAGAATGGCCGCAGTTTCTCGGACACTGGCAAACCGGCGCAGTCACTCGACAATAGAGGCCCGTAAATGGTCCGTTACAGTCTTTGACATAGATATACAACAAACCCCACTGGCAGATGCTACAAGAGAGGCGTTGTGTAGCACGGAGAGGCTTACTGTTGAAATTTAATGAGAGTACATTCCGGGAAGAGCCGGACAACACATTACCACCTGTCACACAAATCTCGCAAAATCACCATAACGAGAAACTCGAGAAATTAGAGCTAATGCAGATGTTTACCGACAATCATTCTTCCCACACGCCACTCGCGAATGGGACAGGGAAAGGGGGACTAGACCAGAGGTACCAACAGAAACCTCTGCCACACACCATCACGCGGCTTGCAGAGAATTGATGTAGACGAGTCTGGAGCCTTCGTTAGTGCGTTGGTTGCCATGAAGAAGAAACTGCATCCCTTCAATGAACATTAGATGCAAGTCTGTACGATGCTATAACGAATAATGCTGCATGTGACCTCGAGATACAGGATGGGATAGGAAGGGAATCATATGGAAGGGTGGGTCCACAATACTTGCATCAACTGTCCTTTGAATCATCGCATTTATTTACAGTGCACATGACAGCACAAAATAAAATATAATAATCACCAAATATCTCAGAACATGAGACGTTGTTAAATGAAAGCAAGCCTCCTTAAATTTTAATGATAGGCAGACACACCTAAACTTTCAATTCTTGCCCGCTCAAGGAATCAGTGTCAGCAGCAAAAAAATCATAATAAAACCGCTTTTAAACAGTAACTAAGTAAAGATAACTCTTGCTCAGTCTTGTTAAACAGTGACAGTCATTACACGGAAGAGCCAAAGAAACTGGTACACCTGCCTAATATCGTGTAGGGCCCCCGCGAGCACGCACAAGTGCAGCAACACGACGTGAAACGGACTCGACTAATGCCTGAAGTGGTGGTGGAGGGAGCTCAAAGGCCTTCCACAAATCCGTACGAGTAAGAGGGTGTAGAGATCTCTTCTGAACAGCACGTTGCAAGGCATCCCAGACACGCTCAATAATGTTCATGCCTCGGGAGCTTGGTGGCCAGAGAAAGTGTCTGGACTCAGAAGAGTGTTCCTGGAGCCACTCTGTAGCAATTCTGGGCATAGGGGGTGTCGGATTGTCCTACTAGAATTGTCCACGCCCGTCGGAATTCACAATGGACATGAATGGATGCAGGTGATCAGACAGGATGCTTACGTACGTGTCACCTGTCACAGTCGTATCTAGACGTATCAGGGGTCCCATATTACTCCAACTGCACACGCGCCACACCATTACAGAGCCTCCACCAACTTGAACAGTTCCCTTCTGATATGCAAGTTCCATGGATTCATGAGATTGTCTCCCGTTAGCCCGCTCAGTACAATCTGAAACGAGACTCGCCCGACCAGGCAATATGTTTCCAGTCATCTACAGTCCAATGCCAGTGTTCATATGTTCAAATGTGTGTGAGTTTCTAAGGGACCAAACTATTGATGTCATCGGTCCCTAGTCTTACACATTACTTAAACTAACTTATGCTAAGAACAACACACACAACCACGCCCGTGGGAAGACTCGAACCTCCGATGGGAGGGGTCGCGCATTCCGCGACATGGCACCCGAGACCGCTCGGCCACTCCGCGCGGCCATTGCCAGTGTTTACGGGCTCAGGCGAGGCGTAATGCTTTGTGTCGTGCAGTCGACAAGGGTACACGAGTAGGCCTTTGGCACCGAAAGCCCATATCGATTTCGTTGGTTCGCACGCTGACACCTGTTGATGGCCAAGCATTGAAATCTGCAGAAATTTGCGAAAGGGTTGCGGTTCTGCCACGTTGAACGTTTCTCTTCAGTCGTCGTTTTTTCCGTTCTTTCAGCACCTTTTTCCGGCAGTAAAGATGTCGGAGATTTGATGTTTTACCGGATTCCTGATATTCACTGTACTCTCGTGAAATAGTCGTACGGGAAACTTCGCACTTCATCGCTACGTCGGAGATGCTGTGTCCCATTGCTCGTCCGCCGACTATAATACCATGATCAAACTCACTGAAATCTCGAAAACCTGCCATTGTAGCAGCAGCAACCGATCTAACAACTGCGCCAGACACTTGTCTTATATAGGGGTTGCCGACGGCAGTGCCGTATTCTGCCTGTTTACACATCTCTGTATTTGAATACGCATGCCTATACCAGTTTCTTCGGAGCTTCAGTGTAATTTAGGAACTGGTAATTTAGAATAAACACCCAAGCATGGCAAATCTTACAAATTTTCTTACATCTATAGAATGGATACAATGACAAACTAATCTCAAGCAAAGAACATTGAGTTATAATTCAAAATTGAAATCTAAGGAGATGGCAATCAGAACGGAAATTACATTAAAATTTTCCTCATCACACCAAGTATATGCACAGATATTTGAACAGGCAAAAGAACTACTTCAAAATTTAACTACAACTCCGCTCACATATAGGCCTATGTCCTTTAGGCAGAATATTAAAGCAAGTACATTAGAGCATTAAGAAGGGAAACCGAAACTTAACTTAAAGAAGATAAGCCGCCAAGGTGAACAGTCCCACAGCAGCAATAGCAGACGCGCCTCAAACACAGCCGGGAGGCACGTACAGGGGCACAACGGCCAGAGGCCCTCGCGGCCGGCTAACGTTGAAACACAGAGTTCGCGCTTCACAAAGCTAAGGGGTGCTGCTAACAGACACCACATAGTAGGTGACACATAGGCTGCAGAAATACAAGTTACATGAACATCAACCGCCTCCTTCTTAAGAGATCACGACTGTAAGCCCAAAAAATCCATCATAATGTTGTGCCGTTGTGGTCTTCAGTCCAGAGACTGGTTTGATGCAGCTCTCCATGGTACTCTATCCTGTGCAAGCGTCTTCATCTCCCTGTACCTACTGCAACCTACATCCTTCTGAATCTGTTTAGTGTATTCATCTCTTGGTCTCCCTCTACGATTTTTACCCTCCACGCTGCCCTCCAATACTGAACTGAAGATCCCTTGACGCCTCAGAACATGTCCTACCAACCGATCCCTTCTTCTAGTCAAGTTGTGCCACAAATTTCTCTACTCCCCATTTCTATTCAGTACCTCCTCATTAGGTAGTCTACCCACCTAATATTCAGCATTCTTCTGTAGCACCACATTTCGAAAGCTTATATTCTCTTCTTGTCCAATCTATTTATCGTCCATGTTTCACTTCCATACATGGCTACAATCCATACAAATACTTCCAGAAACGACTTCATGACACTTACATCTACACTCGATGTTAACAAATTTCTCTTCTTCATAAACCCTTTCCTTGCCATTGCCAGTCTACATTTTATATCCTCTCTACTTCGACCATCATCAGTTATTTTGCTACCCAAATAGTAAAACTCATTTACTACTTTAAGCGTCTCATTTCCTAATCTGATACCCTCAGCATCACCCGACTTGATTCGACTACATTCCATTATCCTCGTTTTGCTTTTGTTCAAGTTCATCTTATATCCTCCTTTCAAGACACTGTCCATTCCGTTCAACTGCTCTTCCATGTTCTTTGCTGTCTCTAACAGAATTACAATGTCATCGTCGAACCTCTAGGTTTTTATTTCTGCGCCATGGATTTTAAAACCTACTCCGAATTTTTCTTTTGTTTCCTCACTGCTTGCTCAATATACAGATTGAATAACATCGGGGAAAGGCTACAACCCTGTCTCACTGCCTCCCCAACTACTGCTTCCCTTTCATGCCCCTCTACTCTTATAACTGCCATCTGGTTTCCGTATAAATTGTAAATAGCCATCATAATATAAGGTAGCAAATATTACGCCCAAAAAATTGCCTGCAGGAAATAGCTTGTACGAGGTATGTGCTGCCTGCGATATGTAATCTATAAGAGAATCTGAGACCAAAGAGCAGTGTTGACTGCAGTACGAACTGTGTAGCAGTAGCAGTAAGTTGTTGCTAGCGAGCAGTCGCCTGTCTGCTCTGGTCTGGTGTATCATGTTGGCTGGGCCGGTCGCGGTGCAGCGATGCCGGAGCCTGCGTATTATTGTATAAGGTAAAAAGCAGCCTCGCGCATATCTAGTCATGTTATGTAAAGTGCCATGTAAATCTTTTAAAAATGTCCTAATAATAATCTTCGTTATATAAAGTAATTTCAAGAAAGCATTCATTTCAATTTAAAGAATTTACTAATTTCTTCAATCCATGATCATTCCTATTGTTACAAAAGAAAAATCAGTTGCTTCCTTTCATAAATGACAAATCTATCAGCCAGCATTGCATAGAGCTGTGCCGGAAAAGTTTTAGGTAAGAGCAGATATATTCGCCGTTTTTATTGAGGTAAGAATTTTTGCTTTTTTTATTCAGAATGATCTTACAGGGCCATGACGCAGCGCTGCTGTCGTCCAAATTCTACCAGGTTACTGAATTTATTTTTTATTACGAGGTTTAGGAATTTTTCTGTTTCGAGCTTACATTAAATGAGAAAAGAATTTTGTGGGTACATTAAATGTGAATGCATTTCTGTACGGAGATTATAAATGGGAACCAATTTTGTTCTGGGCTTACACTGAAATTAGAATTATTAACCAAATAATATTTATATTTTTTGTGGGGAGCTTACACAAAAATTAGAATCACTGTCCATAATATTGATTATTTTTTGTGGGGAGGTTACAAGCTGTGTGTGAAAATATAATGGTTATCGTCTCCCCAAACAAAGAATACACCAAAATTGCACTGCCAGGTGCTTACTTGAATCGAACTGATGGAGCAAATAAATGATTAAGCTTACCCCTCCAAGAAATACTAAGCGACTAGGCATTACAAACAGTGTTTCCCTGAGTCAACCCTCGGGCTTGACAACCATCCAGGACCTAGTTTCAATACACACATATTAATACAGGGAAGTCCTCTTAAAGTAATTAAAAGGTAAAATTACAAACCTAACAAAACGTAAAAAAATAATCTTAAATTCAGTGAACAGGAATTATGCCACATGGCTCATGAGCCAGTTAGTAAAACTGAGTAAAGAACGTCATTAAACAGTAAAGCTTATACACCAACCTGCCCTACCCACGAAGTGTAAGTTAAGTTTCACTAGTGAACTACTGAATTTGAAAGTGAGGTACGGCTTACGGCCCTGGTAATCCACAGCTAGCAAACGTCTCAGGGATATCTCAGGTGACAGTCACTAATTTACCCTCAAAATTTCTACCACTGAAATAAATGCAAAGGTACAATACGGTTGCGGCCAAGATTAATCACAATAACTTAAAATGTTTCAGGGATCCACAGGCAATCAACATCAGAGGCACAGGTATCAAAGCGCGAGCAATACTGACCGCAGACTTTTCCAGTAATGGTCCTTACATACGCGGAAATGGTAAGGGCAAAACTGCAAGCGTCCAGGTTCGTAGAGCGTGGATAAACGGGGAAGTGCAAACCCACTGAAGGCTGTAGGAGGGCACCGTCGACACAGCAGTGGCATAACCAAGGGAGTGACAAGTCGATCTCCGCACAAACAGAACTAACGGCCGAAGGAAAGTCCGCGCGTGATACCCACTACCCTGACGCTCTGCGCCCCTCCTGCCCGTTCTGACCTCAGGGCCCACTGCTGGCCTATTTCAACACTCTTGAGCCAGTGACTATCTATGAAACCTGCAAGCTAAATTCGCGCCGCCTATCGGGATGCCAGTAAAAGAAGGCACCGGGAAGACAAGAGATCAAATCGACTAGAGCCGCCACGGCTCACTGCATATTCGACAAACTGTCGTGATCTCTAAACTTTGTTTACTTCACTGTATTGACGTGACAGATAACTGTGTGTTGTCCTTCTAGGTAGTGAAGTAGCAGGCCCTTTATTGTGAAACATAAGCTGTTTACCAACATCAGACTCACGCTCATTGTTCAAAAAAAAAAATGGCTCTGAGCACTATGGGACTCAACTGCTGTGGTCATAAGTCCCCTAGAACTTAGAACTACTTAAACCTAACTAACCTAAGGACAGCACACAACACCCAGCCATCACGAGGCAGAGAAAATCCCTGACCCCGCCGGGAATCGAACCCGGGAACCCGGGCGTGGGAAGCGAGAACGCTACCGCACGACCACGAGATGCGGGCACTCATTGTTCCTTCAAGGCCTCCTACCGCCCGACATTCATTCGTTTCCAAGTCTCAACCTTTCCAGTTGAGTATCCTCTAATCCCTGTACAGGGTGAGTCAGGGGGAAAAGAACTTGGGGGTGGTAGTATTGGTGACAGTTAACTAAAAATTTCAAGTGGACATATCGATGGTAGACAGTGAAACCCTCTTAATTTCAATTTGTTGAATCTTGCGGGTGAAGCAAAGATTTTTTCTTGAAAATAACACAAAATGATACAGAAAGTAGCTACATGTGTAGCTGTATAGTACAAGTTAAGTTATAGACGGATTAGAGAAATAGAGGCACTTTCAAATCTTACAGTTCTGAACATGACTGAATCTCAGCAATGTTATATAAGTTTCAATGGAGAAAGAACCAAGCCAATCGGTTGCAAAAGATTTTTAATACATTTTGACCTAGGTTTCGAGACCTCTAAGGATGTCTTCATCAGAATGAAATTTTAACAACCATAAAGTTACATTTCGAGCAGGTAATAGTCAAAATTACGAGCAGACATGTTCAATTAGAAAATTAAAAGTGTTTCAAATCTCTCTTTGATTATGGAATTACTGGTTATTGTATTATGAGCTTTCACAGACAGATAGAGCTACGACGTTTTTATTACCTACCATCGATATGCCCTTTCCTCACTAAATCCGACATATAGCTGTTGAAAAATCTCGAACATCAGTCGCATCCTCTTATTCAGTATCACTCATATGAGAGGCAACTAAAGCAACATTAGGGTACGTAGTGTAGTCGCCGGCTGCGGTGGTCTAGCGGTTCTGGCGCTACAGTCCGGAACCGCGGGACTGCTACGGTCGCAGGTTCGAATCCTTCCTCCGGCATGGGTGTGTGTGATGTCCTTAGGTTAGTTAGGTTTAAGTAGTTCTAGGGGACTTATGAACTAAGATGTTGAGTCCCATAGCGCTCAGAGCCATTTGAACCATTTGAATCGTAGTGTAGTCAAAATGGTTCAAATGGCTCTGAGCACTATGGGACTTAACATCTGAGGTCATCAGTCCCCTAGAACTTAGAACTACTTAAACCTAACTAACCTAAGGACATCACACACATCGATGCCCGAGGCAGGATTCGAACCTGCGACCGTACCGGTCGCGCGGTTCCAGACTCAAGCGCCTAGAACCGCTCGGCCACACCGGTCGGCCGTAGTGTAGTCCTCACTGACCATTTCAATGTGCACTTTACTAGCGCACGGTGGGAAAACAAGTTCCACAAATGTACATGTTGTTTACTGCTGTGGACGCACGTGTGTATTACAGTGTTGTTACGGGTACAATCAAAACAGTACGGGTCTGTGGAGTGAAAATGCCACAGTCTCAACGCATGTGGAGTTTGGTGACACGATCTTTGTCCACGGGTTTTGCAATGGGAACTACAGCGCCGCTGTTCGCAAATACGAACGAGGATTTCCTAGTCACAGAGTCCCTGATAGCAGAGTAATTAGTACGGAGTTTGACAGGTTGCGTGAGCTTAGCAGGCCCTGCGCTTCCCAGTGCACGTGTTGTATCTGAACGTTCCTTCCAACAGAATTTTAATGAAGCGCAAAACGTTCTTCAAATGGTAGAATGCAGCCCAACTACCAGCTCTAGAATAGTGGTTCCCCACCGTTCTTAGGGCATTACCCCTGAGTGCAATTTGAGCTGGTAACTCCGCCACCCCGTCCCCCACATCTGTTGCCACCCCCCCCCCCCCCCCCGTTCCATCACATTATCACCAACTCTAGCTAAACTGTAGAATGAAAGGCAACTCTACCTAAACTGTAGAATGAAAGGCTTTTCTTGGAACACTTTTATTTCTAACATAATGAAAGAGGAATAATATTTAGTTTGTGTGTGTGTGTGTGTGTGTGTGTGTGTGTGTGTGTGTGTGTGTGTTTAGAATGAATGTCGAGGGAATTCGTGGTGCATCGCGAGTGCTACTCACAACTGCTTCTCAGAAAAGAAAGCTAACTATCCACAGTGAGGATAGACACTCGTTACAAAACACACTTCCCCTGCATTACTCCTCTTCATTGCGGCACTTGCTGGAGTTGCACACTGCAACCTCATTTAAAATCAACCAAGTTAGAATGTGTGCACTGTACTTAATCTTCGTAAATCACTTGATTGCTGCACTCCTTACTTCTGAATTGGCAAAAACTGGAAGACTTCAGGCTGGTAATTCTTTGTATCTGACCATAACCATTAATAGTAATAATAATAATAATAATAATAATAATAACAATAATACTCTGTACAACACTACAGTAGCCCTTATGCTGTCTCGCCCGCACCTCGTGGCCGTGCGGTAGCGTTCTCGCTTCCCACGCCCGGGTTCCCGGGTTCGATTCGCGGCGGGGTCAGGGATTTTCTCTGCCTCGTGATGGCTGGGTGTTGTGTGCTGTCCTTGGGTTAGTTAGGTTTAAGTAGTTCTAAGTTCTAGGGGACTGATGACCATAGATGTTAAGTCCCATAGTGCTCAGAGCCATTTGAACCATTTTTATGCTGTGTCGTCCTGTCAATTAATTCATGTATTTCTTTCGAAGCAAGTAACTAAGCAATTTCTGGTCTGCTACAGGTACTCTGTACATTTTGGAGAAGACGTTTTCTCGACATATTTAGCATTTGTCAGGTATGTGTCTCACGTTTATCGTCAGCGATGAACGGGACAAGCACATCATACGTGTGTAGATGGTAGACTATGTGAGGAACCTGTAACCTCCACCGCATTAATGTTACTAATTGAGATAAAGTAATTATTGATAACCTATACAAACAGTATCAGAGTCTTACAAAATTGCGATAATAGTAATGACCTTTTGAAAATAATTTAGTTTCGTGACCGAAATAGAATCGAATCGTTCAGTTTTTACCCGTCAGAAAATTTCATTTTACCCCTCATGGGGTAAATACCCCACTTGGAAACCACTGCTCTAGAAGAATTGCTGCACAGCTTGCTATTCCACAAACATATGTGATGTGCACAGTACGTGAGCAGAGCCTGCGTCAGTATCGTCGGCACGGTGTGAAACATCTGCATGTAGGAGATGATTCGAAACGAAACGAATCCTGTCAATGGAGCATTGCCAATGAACGCAGTATTCCACGTATTCTGGTCATTGATGTATCAATATTTATCCGCAACGGCAGCATGCACATCTCTCACGTGTGGGCAGATCAAAATATACGCGCTACTGTGAACATGTGGTATTAATCATGTGGTACTAACGGTATTGATCACCATCGGCGCAGTTGTTTTAAAAAAGCGTCCTATTGAAGTACAGTATCTTGATCTGCTTCAAGTTGTGTTAACGGAATACTTCAAGGTCATTCCTTTGGCAAAACACGAAATGGTGTGTACTTTCAGCACGGCGCAGCTCCTCCAGATTCCGTGCAGCCAATGACACAATACGCCAACGGCCTTGCCGCAGTGGCAACACCGGTTTCCGTCAGATCACCGAAGTTAAGCGCTGTCGGGCTGGTCTAGCACTTGGATGGGTAACCATCCGGTCTGACAAGCGCTGTTGGCAAGCGGGGTGCAATCAGCCTTTGTGAGGCGAACTGAGGAGCTACTTGATTGAGAAGTAGCGGCTCCGGTCTCGGAAACTGACATACGGTCGGGGGAGCGGTGTGCTGACCACATGCCCCTCCATATCCGCATCCAGTGACGCCTCTGAGCTGAGGATGACACGGCGGTCGGTCAGTACCGTTGGGCCTTCATGGCCTGTTCGGGAGGAGTTCAGTTTTTTAGCTTTTAGTGACACAGTATCTCACTGAAATGTATCATAGGCGTCGGATCAGTCGTCATGGAGTCATTTCATGGTCGCAGAAGTCATCCGATCTTCTTCCGTTAGATTACCGTTGGTAGTGTTGGATAAAGAGTGAAGTCTACGAGCGCAGAGTGGACATAAAGGTGGAACCTGTCACTCGTATTATACATGCATGCGATGCAGTAAAGGACCGCACCAATGAGCTCAAAAATGGTTCAAATGGCTCTGAGCACTATGGGACTCAACGTCTTAGGTCATAAGTCCCCTAGAACTTAGAACTACTTAAACCTAACTAACCTAAGGACATCACACACACCCATGCCCGAGGCAGGATTCGAACCTGCGACCGGTGCGGTCGCGCGGCTCCAGACTGAAGCGCCTAGAACCGCTCGACCACACTGGCCGGCCCAATGAGCTCAGATCTGCTACACAGCAGCTGTATACAAGAACTGCAAAACGCATATCAGTTGTCGCTGGACTGTTTGAACATCTTTTGTGAGGTAATGTACACAGTTAAACAAAACATTAGATCACAATGCTTCATTTACTATTACCTGCATTTGTCCTGTTCCCCATTGTTTTCAAGTAGTTTCCTCGGAAACTGTTATGGACAGGACGTAAGTTCATACGATGGTTTTTATTCTGAACCACTAATACTCTCACCCCTTAAAGCATGTGCGTTTCCTCCTGACTCATTCTGTATAATTTTGACCCTGAATGTTTTGGACAAAGATGGTCCGTTCATCTGTGTTCCTTAGCAAGTAGAGTTAACGGATTACATAAAGAAGATTCCAAGCAGAACTGAACGATTTGTCACGGAATTTGTTCCTTCAGCACGAGAGTGTCAAAGAAATGTTCTTACAACCACTAAATGGAGACGATATAAGAGGGTAGTTGTGCAATGCAGAACTACTCTCATAAGTGCAGTGGTTCCGCTATGAAGCAAGAAACATACAACGTCCGCCGTGCTAGATTCATCATAACGACCACGAAAGTAAAATTAGAAAAATCTGAGTAGGAACAGTCTTCCTTCCAACGTACAGTAGTAGCATTAATTCTGGACACTTCGTTGAAATTTTCAGTCATTTTAACATCACGAGATGTCAGTCAGTAAGTTTTGATATGCTTCATTAATAAATTATGCTTTCATTTTTTATTTATGATACATCTTACTGAATATTTATCTTTTTAGAGAATGTGATGTTATTTTTATTAAAAATGAATAAAAAGACGTAACTGACAGCGATTAAAAATGTCACTCTTTTACCTGCTTGTGCAGTTGTTTCTTATTTGTTCTGTCGCGACAAATCAACCAATGGAAGCGTGTTATTATTGCTTTATCTAGTGAGAAGAAGCGTTCTGAAAATCGTTGTAACTTCAGTAGTGCAATACATCGTTGTTGTTGAAGTGTAAGATTTCTTTAATGTGAACTAAGTTGAGACGGATGACACATTGAAAACGAAATCTCCTGTACCAAAACGTGCTGACCGTCACCAGGTAAACAGCGTAAGGCAGTAACATTCCGTGAAGAAGATTATAGGTATGCAGAAAAAAAACAGGAAAAGGGTTGGATGGAGGTGCTACAAAATCGGGTATGAGGAAAGTTTGCAACTTGTATGCAGGAACTGGGTCAATAAAAACCGCTCCAAGAACCGGCAGAAAACCGATATTGACCGATGAAGGCTGTCGTAGAATCTTCCGTCTTTCTCTGGAAGATCGGCAACGTACGGCAAAAGACATAAATGCCATCTTCAGGGGGTTGAATGTTTCTGATCGAACCATGAGACAGAAACTTTGGCGAAAATTATGTGCAAGCGAGGACTGCAAGGAAGAAGCCTTATCCTAAGAAACGTGTGCAATGGCCATCAGCACACTGGGAATGGACGCAAGTAGATTGGGCTAAGGTCATTTGGAGTGACGAGACTAAGATCAGTTAGGAAAAGTGACGATCGATGGGACTACAATGTCAAAAATCTACGGATACCAGTCACTGAATGCTGACCCCTATTTTGACTGGACCAGAGATGGAAATCTTCCTACAGGACTGTCAGGGAGCCTGAAGATGGCGTAATGTATCGTCGAAACCGGTTGCTCAGTAAAATAACAATTGGAAAATTAGACAGCTGAATGGTGTTTTGATTCTACATTCTGTACTGAACAGTCTAGGTCCCGCAACCATCTCTATAAAGATGGACGTACAGGGACTATGATCAGTTCGTTCGTTGTCGACCAGGCGAAGACTTACCGCCTCTGTACACCACCGTCAGTATGAAGTGTTTGTTATATCCCATCAGCGTCATGGTGTGGACCTGCATGGCAAGCCATGGCGTTGAACGTCTGTTAGTGTTGCAGGACAACATTACCGCAAAAAAATACCAGGACGAAATCTTAGTGTTGAAATTGCTGCCCTCTATCCGCGATTTGTTTGAAGATAACAACCGTCAGCGCATCTTTCAGCAAGGCAGTGCGCCATGTCATACAGCGAAAATCAATAAGAAATGGTTCGATGACCATCAGATTAGTGTGCTGCCTTGGTCTGACGACACCCCCGACCTGAACCCATTTGAAAACTCGTGGTTCGCAACGAAATCCCAGTAACAAGAGGGAGCTCATGGAGGTCATCCTCAATTCGTGGTTCAGAGTGATCAGACCAGAAGATCTTCGACATCTGGTGGACTCGATACCGTGCTGAGTCGAGGCAGTGATCATACACTCCTGGAAATTGAAATAAGAACACCGTGAATTCATCGTCCCAGGAAGGGGAAACTTTATTGACACATTCATGGGGTCAGATACATCACATGATCACACTGACAGAACCACAGGCACATAGACACAGGCAACAGAGCATGCACAATGTCGGCACTAGTACAGTGTATATCCACCTTTCGCAGCAATGCAGGCTGCTATTCTCCCATGGAGACGATCGTAGAGATGCTGGATGTAGTCCTGTGGAACGGCTTGCCATGCCATTTCCACCTGGCGCCTCAGTTGGACCAGCGTTCGTGCTGGACGTGCAGACCGCGTGAGACGACGCTTCATCCAGTCCCAAACATGCTCAATGGGGGACAGATCCGGAGATCTTGCTGGCCAGGGTAGTTGACTTACACCTTCTAGAGCACGTTGGGTGGCACGGGATACATGCGGACGTGCATTGTCCTGTTGGAACAGCAAGTTCCCTTGCCGGTCTAGGAATGGTAGAACGATGGGTTCGATGACGGTTTGGATATACCGTGCACTATTCAGTGTCCCCTCGACGATCACCATTGGTGTACAGCCTGTGTAGGAGATCGCTCCCCACACCATGATGCCGGGTGTTGGCCCTGTGTGCCTCGGTCGTATGCAGTCCTGATTGTGGCGCTCACCTGCACGGCGCCAAACACGCATACGACCATCATTGGCACCAAGGCAGAAGCGACTCTCATCGCTGAAGACGACACGTCTCCATTCGTCCCTCCATTCACGCCTGTCGCGACACCACTGGAGGCGAGCTGCACGATGTTGGGGCGTGAGCGGAAGACGGCCTAACGGTGTGCGGGACCGTAGCCCAGCTTCATGGAGACGGTTGCGAATGGTCCTCGCCGATACCCCAGGAGCAACAGTGTCCCTAATTTGCTGGGAAGTGGCGGTGCGGTCCCCTACGGCACTGCGTAGGATCCTACGGTCTTGGCGTGCATCCGTGCGTCGCTGCGGTCCGGTCCCAGGTCGACGGGCACGTGCACCTTCCGCCGACCACTGGCGACAACATCGATGTACTGTGGAGACCTCACGCCCCACGTGTTGAGCAATTCGGCGGTACGTCCACCCGGCCTCCCGCATGCCCACTATACGCCCTCGCTCAAAGTCCGTCAACTGCACATACGGCTCACGTCCACGCTGTCGCGGCATGCTACCAGTGTTAAAGACTGCGATGGAGCTCCGTATGCCACGGCAAACTGGCTGACACTGACGGCGGCGGTGCACAAATGCTGCGCAGCTAGCGCCATTCGACGGCCAACACCGCGGTTCCTGGTGTGTCCGCTGTGCCGTGCGTGTGATCATTGCTTGTACAGCCCTCTCGCAGTGTCCGGAGCAAGTATGGTGGGTCTGACACACCGGTGTCAATGTGTTCTTTTTTCCATTTCCAGGAGTGTAATTAGATATCCTACGTAATACTAAGAAATAATTGCAATAACGCTGTGTCAAGCAGTGTGTAACTTTATGAAATTGATGGGTTGTGAGTAATTTGTTTCGTTTTTCTTAAAACTATTAATTAAATTTTTATATTTGAACTTTAATTTTCAAGTACTGGACATTAAGCCCTGTTTTCTGAAAATTTTTAGTGAATTATAGTGTATATTTCCAGTAATATAAACTCCTGAATGCGATGTTCAATGAATGTCTACAAAGTGTCCAGAATTAATGGCACTACTGTAGTACCGACAAATGTAACAGGAAAAGGTGGTTGGGGTGGGGGTGGGGGGGAGGGGGGAGAGGGAATTATTCTGTAACACAGTGTAGAGACTTAGGTAGATTTCTGTGACTCAGGTTTTGATCAGGCTGCTGGCTGCCTCCATGTAGAGTGTAGACTTTCTTTGCTGCTGCCTTAGGAAGCGGAGCATGGTAGGTCCCTCGCAGCGGCCGCCTTTTACCACCGGGAAATATCGCCGGCACTTATTTCACAGCAGTCTGTGTACACCCGCTGCCGTCCTGGAGCAACCGGAACGATGGAGAATCCCTGTCCCTTCCGGTATTGAACCCGCGACCTCTAGCCCTCTGCTCGCTCGGCCTCCATAGCCACAGAGACGTCGACGTAACCGTTAGTATTTCAGATGCCTCCTAACCGATTACAAAATTATGAACATTAGTATTGCACAAAGGCTGGATTGGTCGCTAACCAAGAGGTCGTGCTACAAAAATAGAATGAGTTTAACGGGTATTAATATTGTACTGGGTTGGTGTATACATTTGTAGCATTTTTCCATAAGTTTAATAAACACTACAGATACACATAATAGAGACTTAAATCATCAATAATATATTCTCGTCCACTATTACAACAGTCCTCCAACGCTGGGATAACTTTTCGTTTCCGCGATTGTATCTATCACGTGGTTTTGAGGCATCTTCGGAACGCATTTTCATCCTGGAAGGAAGTTTCTTGAAGGTTGTTCGACAGAAAGCGGAAAAGGTGAAAATCTGAGGACGCAGAATCAGGTGAGTAAGGTGGCTGTGGAATGACTTCCCAAGCAAATTCCTATATAGTGATTTTTGTCAATCTACCAGAATGCAGGCGGGCGTTATGGTGGAGTAGTATCACTTCACGCAGGATTCCTGGTAGTCGTTCTCGGACTGTACCTGCAAGACATCTTAGCTGCGGACAACAAATGTCAGCGCCTCGGGGAAGCAGTTCGTTGTGGATGCGCGCAGATCTTTGAACGGCAAGTTGCTGCCTTATTTGGGCTCAACCATTCCTTTTATTTCCTTATCTCAACATAAGGACACCATTTCACGTTACCACTAACGATACAGGATGGGAACGCTCTGTGTTGCTCAAGAGCCAGCTGATGACGAGCACGCAGTTACGCACGATGACCAGCCGCTAATTTTTGCGAATTTTGCGGTACCCAGACAACTGATTGTTAAACCTTTCACACGTCATGCAAATGTCGCGCTCTCGAGTACGCTGACATGGATCATTGTGGATTAATGTGTTTCAACAATCTTCATCAAACGTCGAACGTCTTCCCGTACGTAGAGAGTCACTGATGTCATAACGATCCTCCTTAAAACAAGAAAACAATTTTCTTGCCGTGCTCGGTCCAGTGGCATTATACCCATACACGGTGCAAAAGTTTCTGCCTGCTTCTGTTGCTGTCAGCCCTCTATTGAACTCAAACAACGGGATACATCGCAAATGTTCCGATTTCTCCATTTGGCGCTCCATTTTCTAGCGTCCACAGCTCCACTCTCTATCTCCAAATGATAAAATGGTAACATGTAAACTCAAATAACAAGTGAACAACAAATAAAAAATGACAATCGATAAATAAAGCCACAGCAACCGGAATAGCAACATGCAAAACAAATCCGCTAAGAACTTTTGCACCAACCTAATACTTTTGGAGCAAGACTTTTTGATTAGCGATCAGTCCAACCTTACTGTAGTACTACTGTTCATTTTCAACGCAACTTTATGTCGCAGTTGGGTTACAAGATTAGTGGTGACTGTCTGGAAGCCCGACATACTGTTCAAATATTTAGGGGTAATACAAGGAAGCCATATGAAATAGGACGATCATACAAATCGGTCTCATGTAACGTGAACGGATAGCTTAGATTTACTAGAAGAGTTCTTGCAATGTGCAGTACATCAGTAAAGGAAATCGTATAAGAGGCGCAAGAGCTAGCAGTTCTAGAACATCAGTAATTCACCCTCCCCACCCCACTCGCATATGTAAAACAGCATGTTTAAGGTTTACTGGAAGTCTTAATGGTCTCATTACCAAATAATGGATGAGTATAGTCTGGGTAATTTGAGCTCCGTTTTAAGAAAAGCTAGTTTTTCACAGATACTAAATTTTTATGACAGCAGTGACATCATATCTCCTGAATTAGGTGTCGCACAGTGACATAATTTTGCCTTTGCAGGAACATCCTGTGGTATATGTGGGTACTGACTGCAAAATGTGTTCGGAATCTAATTCGAAGGAAAGAAGTAATAAATAAGAACGGCATGCCTGGCGCTGAAGCTTTAATGTATGAACAGTGAACACGAAGCAACTGATAACCTCTTTCACCTTTCATTATTTTGTGGAGAGGTATCAGCGAGAAAGTGTTTCGAAAAGGTTTGAAATTACGTGGAAAGTTATTTGGAAGTGGTTAAATGCTTTCACTCGATGGATATAGTCTGGGTAACTTGTAGACCATGAATAAGCAGCTCCAAGACAGGTACACAGCTTCTTACTTTAATATTTGGCTTATTGTCCCAAACTTTTCACGGAAGATTACACCTCTTAATAAGTAGAGTACGACAGCATTTCATTTTTCTAAATTCAGTCAGTAATTACATGAAATATTGAAAATAAAACTTTTGTTGGCCCTGGAACACATTAGATGGACAACCTACAATTCGAAGTAGGTGACTATTGTAGCCATTTAGTAATTCAGATGCTCCAGACTTTGGAGTCTATCAAATATGACAGCACATACTGAACAAATTCAGAGACATGCTGTTAGACATATATAATCTGTGCAATAGTCTAACACAGGTGTTCGTGAAACTTAAATGAGAATGTGTGGAAGAAATGCATTGTGGTTCTCAAGAAATGCTTTTCCATCAATTGAGAGAATCTATATTTGAGGAAGAATGAGCGACCATCATGTTCCCATCATCACATATCTCGCCACAACATCATGATAACAGATTATGGCATATGCAGAAGCATGTAGACATTCTCTCTCGCTATCATGCTAGTGGAGTAGCACAGAGCATCGCTAGTATTTATTTCAAGGAGTAGGACAGGACATCGCAAATATTGATGCCAAAGAGTAGGACAGAACATCACTGTTATTGGTGCTAATAAGCAGTACAAAACATAACTAATATTGATGCCAAAGTGTAGGACAGAACATCGCTATTATTGGTGGCAATAATCTGGACAGATTATCGCTAATACTGGTGCCAAGGAGCAGGACAACATCGCTAATACTAACGCCAAAGAGTGAGACAGAACATTCCTAATATTGATGCCAAAGAGAAGAACAGAACATCGCTATTATTGGTGTTAGTGAGCAGGACAGAATATCCCTAATGCTGAGACCAAAGAGTAGGATGAAACATAACTAATACTGATGCCAAAGAGCAGGTGCTAATGAGTAGCATAGAACGTCGCTAAAATTGATGCCAAGGAGTAGGACATAACGTTGTTAATACTGATGCCCAAGAGCAAGACGAAATATTACCAATGCTGATGATTAGGGGTAAAATAGAAATCGCTATTATTGGTACTAATGAGTAGGACATACCATCACTAATACTGATGCCAAGGAGTAGGACAGAACATCACATAATAATGATGCTAAGGATTGGGACAGAACATCGCTAATATTGATGCCAAAGAGTAGAATGCTAATACTGACACGAAGTACCCTCTCCCACGCAGTGAACAGTATATTGTGGAATAGATCCCGACTGTGTAGAATAAAAAAAAGGTTAGCTGTTTCAGAATTCGGAAACTAAACATTTAAGGACAGATATTCTCTTAAAATTTTAATTTGCAGAAGCTAACCCCCCACCCGCATTGTTATTTTCGAAACATTTTTCTATCAATGCGAAAGAGTGGTGTCGCATAAAATACTATCTTTTGAGCAGTCCAACTAGAATAAAAACACCTTATCTTGAAGTAATAGCTCTGGCACTGCTGGTAATTATGGTAGTGGTTTACGATCATTCTAGGCACACGTCTAGGGTGTCCCAGAAGCAATGGTCAGTATCCAGGGATGTGACAGGAACGGTCGATCATTTGTATCAAAAAAAGTCTGGTAAACATAGTCTCTAAAATCCATACCTTTAGAGCTATGAGCACTTGCTCAGTAGAAGAGATGTTTCACAGTAGTGAAGATGAACAAGTGCCGATAGCTCTTAAGGTATACACTGTAGAGCCCTTGTTTCCAGGATCTTTATTTTTTTTCCTTGTTTTGGTCCATACAACCACTTATCAAAATACGAAAGCAAAGAGCTTGCAGTAGGAGAGATTTGTTTCACATTATCGAAGATGAAGTGCTCTTAGCTCTTAAGGCATGCATTTTAGAGCCCATGTTTATCAGACATTTTTGCTCCGAATGATCGTCCCTGTCATATCCCCGAATATTGACCACTCTTCCTGAGAAGCCTTTAGTGTACAATTGAAGAGCGGAAATTGAAAGTGATCTCAGTGCAATTTTTTTTTCAAAAATATGTTTTCAGTTCTCTTGTGTTCTCGGTAATCTGACGCATGTCTCTAGACTTGTTTTAAGTATCAGTTCGTGGAGAAAATGTTTCATTCATTCATTACTAGACCGTGCATCGCTTTTGCGCCAAGTAATGCTTCACTCAGGTGTTCGAAAAGTCAGTCCGATCCGTACAAATTATTTTTCTAATTTTAAAGATGCTGCTGAAACATTGCTGTGAGTGCAGGTGAGTAAGGTCTCCATTTGCAGTACGATAAAAGTGTCTCATACTCATCGGTATCAAGTAGCTTTTAAAAAGTCACGCTCTGAAATAGAATGAAAAAATGTCAATACATTCAAAACAAAAAAAGACCATGGAGATGTATGCCATGCCGCACTTCATCTGAAAGACCAGACAAGTTTATCAGTTGCAAATCAGACCATCTCTAATGACCTCGTTGTCGACGGGACGTTAAACATTAAATCTCCTCCTCCTCCTCCTCCTCCTGCAAATCAGAAAGACCTGCAGACGATGTTGCCATTTTTACTTCAACAGCACTGAGAGTTTTGCAATAAACTTTGCATTATCTGATCCCAAGAATCGAGTCGTTTAAAAAACAAAAGTCAATACTGAGATATTTTTTCATGACTTTCTTCTTCTTGTTGCGAGGGATCCTACAGCTGCCGCCGCATTCCGCATCTCTGTTGCCACACGCTTCGATCTCGGCATTCTTCCTCATTCTCTTTTATTCGTCTCCATTCCATTGCTTCTTGGATACCACTTAGCCGCACTTTCCGTGGTCTTCCTCTTCTTCTCCTTCCAGGAGGTTGCCATGAAGTTACTCTCCTGGGCCATCTGTCATCATCCATTTCTTTGATATGCCCAAACCATCCTAGCTGTCTTTTTTCTGTTCCACCCGTAATACTATAACGAATTTGTGTCCTTTCCCTTAATTCCTCATTTCATACGTGGTCAGGTCAGGAAATTTTACACGCTCTTTCCAAGTAGCTCATTTCTAAAGCTCCAAGTGTCTTTTTATTTCTTTCTGTGAGTTCCCAGTACTCACTCCCATAGCTTGTTTTTGGTTTCACGACGGATTTCTATAAATGCATTTTAACCTTTAAATTCATTTTTCAGGACCAAAGTACAGGATTTCATTTTTGGATAACCAGTCTTCCCTGCCTGATCCGTTATTGAATTTGCCTGTCACATCTTCTGCCATGTGTTAAAATACTGTCCAGGTACTTAAAATCTTTACACATTTTAACAAGATCAGCGTCAATGTCCAGTTTACTCCCCATCTCTCCGCAAGATAGATATTCCGTGTTCTCAAATTTTATTTTCAAACTCCTCTTTTTATACTTTTCCAACAACTTGCTAACCATCGTTTCCTGCAACGACCTCATCATCAGCAGGGAAAATTGGGTACATACCCTGGTTCTCTACTTCAATCGCCAAGTCCATGCACTTTCTACACCGCAGACCCAGTGCCTTGTGGAGACAGACAGTATCCTAGCTTCGGTCCTTTAGTTATTCTGAAGGCCTCTCTAGAAATATCTTTCTCCACTTTAATAACACACTGTGGGACTTGCATAAGTTTATGATACTTCTTATATAAATGTTTGCCACTTCCCCTGACCAGAGCACCTCGAGCAATAGCTTTAGTGGTACTGTGCCATATGCTTCCTCAAGATCTATGAAGACCAAATGAGTGCTTAGGTTCCTTTCCAATCTCGTCTCCATGATCTGCCTTTTCTAAAACCATTTTGTTCTTACACTTCATTTACAAACTTCTCTCTTTTTGATTTTAAAATCCTCCCGTACAGCCCGCTAATTTTGCTTGTGACACTTATGCCACGATAATTGCTACGCACTTTCTTTCTTCCTCTTATATGTATGGGACTTAGATACGCTAAGCTCCACTCTGCTGAAATTTCCTGTCCATACCAAATACATCTACACTCCTGGAAATGGAGAAAAGAACACATTGACACCGGTGTGTCAGACCCACCATACTTGCTCCGGACACTGCGAGAGGGCTGTACAAGCAATGATCACACGCACGGCACAGCGGACACACCAGGAACCGCGTTGTTGGCCGTCGAATGGCGCTAGCTGCGCAGCATTTGTGCACCGCCGCCGTCAGTGTCAGCCAGTTTGCCGTGGCATACGGAGCTCCATCGCAGTCTTTAACACTGGTAGCATGCCGCGACAGCGTGGACGTGAGCCGTATGTGCAGTTGACGGACTTTGAGCGAGGGCGTATAGTGGGCATGCGGGAGGCCGGGTGGACGTACCGCAGAATTGCTCAACACGTGGGGCGTGAGGTCTCCACAGTACATCGATGTTGTCGCCAGTGGTCGGCGGAAGGTGCACGTGCCCGTCGACCTGGGACCGGACCGCAGCGACGCACAGATGCACGCCAAGACCGTAGGATCCTACGCAGTGCCGTAGGGGACCGCACCGCCACTTCCCAGCAAATTAGGGACACTGTTGTTCCTGGGGTATCGGCGAGGACCATTCGCAACCGTCTCCATGAAGCTGGGCTACGGTCCCGCACACCGTTAGGCCGTCTTCCGCTCACGCCCCAACATCGTGCAGCCCGCCTCCAGTGGTGTCGCGACAGGCGTGAATGGAGGGACGAATGGAGACGTGTCGTCTTCAGCGATGAGAGTCGCTTCTGCCTTGGTGCCAATGATGGTCGTATGCGTGTTTGGCGCCGTGCAGGTGAGCGCCACAATCAGGACTGCATACGACCGAGGCACACAGGGCCAACACCCGGCATCATGGTGTGGGGAGCGATCTCCTACACTGGCCGTACACCACTGGTGATCGTCGAGGGGACACTGAATAGTGCACGGTACATCCAAACCGTCATCGAACCCATCGTTCTATCATTCCTAGACCGGCAAGGGAACTTGCTGTTCTAACAGGACAATGCACGTCCGCATGTATCCCGTGCCACCCAACGTGCTCTAGAAGGTGTAAGTCAACTACCCTGGCCAGCTAGATCTCCGGATCTGTCCCGCATTGAGCATGTTTGGGACTGGATGAAGCGTCGTCTCACGCGGTCTGCACGTCCAGCACGAACGCTGGTCCAACTGAGGCGCCAGGTGGAAATGGCATGGCAAGCTGTTCCACTGGACTACATCCAGCATCTCTACGATCGTCGCCATGGGAGAATAGCAGCCTGCGTTGCTGCGAAAGGTGGATATACACTGTACTAGTGCCGACATTGTGCATGCTCTGTTGCCTGTGTCTATGTGCCTGTGGTTCTGTCAGTGTGATCATGTGATGTATCTGACCCCAGGAATGTGTCAATAAAGTTTCCCCTTCCTGGGACAATGAATTCACGGTGTTCTTATTTCAATTTCCATGAGTGTATTAAATAAGTTGCTTAGATATTCATATAGAATGCTTCCGCCATACCTTACAAATTACATTATTACATTCCCAGACACTGGTGATTTCCCAATTTTCATTTGTGTAGATGCCTTCAGTACCTCTTTCGCAGATATTTTCTCTAGCTCTTCACGCTCCTGGTTCTACCGTATCTCCACTTTATTTCCTTAGACTCTGTCCTTCCTTCCTCTAGAAGCTTTTTAAAATACTGACATTACTTTAATTTTGTTATTATCTTGTAAAAAAATGTAAAGGCAATGAGAAATGGTTTTTGTTGTCTACAGTGCTTCTAGTTACAATATTTCTGTTGTATTTCTGAACTTGTACTACCACAAACAAGCAGTGCCTCTGTATTAGAAGGAACAACTTTCTTATTGGCACTTAGGATGAGACAGTTTCCTGGTACGGCACTCACAACAATCTTAATAAATTATTTCGTTTCTAATTTCTTTCATCATTTTTTTCCGTGGTGAGGTGGGCAGCGTAATTCTGTGGTATTAACGTATTGTCTTAGCTTTTTGCGTACAAATAAGTTATGAACAAAAAGAGACACTTTCGTTCGTATTCTCCTGACAAATGTGAGTTTTGCCATTTATAATATTATGCACTTTGACTCTTCCAGTGATACTGTGTGTTTATAAGCTGCCCTCAATGGGAAGGTTGGTTTGAACAGCACGGTGCTTTGCTAAGCGTGGTCCTATTGGAGGTCCTGCGGCCTTGCCTTTCTCCGACATTCGATTTAACTTAGTTATGGAGGGCTAACGCGGATTCCGAACCTCGGTGCAACCTGGCACATGCTAACACACAAATCGTCACCAAAGGCGAACGAAGCAGTAAGAGAGAGTCGCACCCACGAGGGATTTAAGCGCCAACTGTTGGTGTTGTAACCTCACCTTTACCCACTCAGCCACGTAAATGCATTCACTGACAAAAACAATCTAATACTTCTGGCAGATTTTAGAAAAAAAATTGTTGACCAAGTGCCAGTAGGACTCACTTACTGAGGGTTCCACCCCTACAAATTACGTATGCATATAGGTAGTCAATCCATCCCAGAATCGAGAGTTTACCATCAGAAACATGACTACAACTTACATTTTTTATTTGCATGCAGTAACATTTATCTCTTACGTTTTTGACAGACGATGAATGAAATGTAAGTTCTAATGTCGAAATGATATTTTTTATGTGATATAACTACAATTTAATAATTTTCAGATTTCTTTTGTGTAAGTGTACTGCGTAACTTTGCTTTTTGCCAAGTTCCATGATTTCAGATTAACGGGAAGGACCCTACAGGTTTTGGCGAATATGAAATTTTTTAACATTAATACCCGTATCTTTTCATTGCACTGACTTAGAAGCTTATATTTTTTCCATCGCCAAGGGATCAAGGAGCTTAGTGTGTGACATAAATTTCAGTTTGATACGTCTATCCGTTCCTCAGAAAAAGGGATTTTAACATACTGACAGAGAGACAAGACAGACGGACAGACAAAAGAGTGACCCTATAGGGGTTCCATTTCTGCCGACTGAGGTACGAAACACTAAAAAAATTATTTGGTTTAGTATATAATCGCACTTCTACTTTGTCAAATAATTACCGGTTACAGCACCTAGTACTACGCAATATTACATTCAAAAATATCACATGACTGAAATACCCTTTAGGAAACATTTAACAAAATATTTTCATATGTAATAGCTACAGTACGAAGTGCAATCTTGGGTTGTAGGCAGCCCCTTACCCCTGACGAGCAGACGTCAAACTCGCTTACTCGAGTAGGTGTGTTATTATACTAAATTACTTTGTGTTAAATGGACGCAACTTGCCGTCAGAACTGATAAAGGAACCCACTATGTATTCAGGTTTTTTTTTTTTTTTTATTAGTCTCAGTGTAACTGATTGCAGGATGGCCTCGTGATGGTAATTGTTACAGATAAAAGCAGTCATTTCATAACACAAAATTGCGATTACAGACTAAAGCACAGAAAAAAAGTTGTGCTAGCCGTTGTTCCAACCGGCAATACGTCGGGAATATGTCACAGACTTTAATGGAGAGTACATGTATGGTTTAAAGATAGATGCTTCGCGATACTGTTTTGCCGCTTTTAGTCACTCCATACCAACAAGAGTTAAACCTCAATCGATCGAAAATCCAAGCGGCACTCGATTGGTCATCCTAGGCTGTTTAGTCAGAATTATCGGGAATCCCTACCATCTTTAATCCTAAAAGGGACAAGTATCACCTTTTTTTGTGAATTCCTAAGGGACCAAACTGTTTAGGTCATCGGTCCCTAGACCTACACACTAGTTAAACTAACTTATGTTAAGACCAACACACTCACCCATGCCCAAGGGAGCATGGTCCGACCCCGGTAGCTGAGTTGTTAGCGCGACAGAATGTACATCCTAAGCGCCCGGGTTCTATTCCCGGCTGGGTCGGAGATTTTCTCCGCTCAAGGACTGGGTGTTGTATTGCCCTCATCATCATCATTTCATCTCCATCGACGCGCAAGTCGCCGAAGTGGCATCAAATCGGACTTGCATCCGGCGAACGGTCTACCCGACGGGAGGCCCTAGTCACACAACATTTACATTTACCATCACATGCACAGCCATCCTGGCTGCATGCAGACAAGTGCAAAGATTTCCATACCTCTGTGTTCTCTCCCGTCTTATCAACGAACGGTGTCCCCCAAATCTCTACCCGTCCTTAAAGCTCTTGTCTGAACAACGTGACATAAACACCGGCTCCCATCAGAGTGAAATCCTTTTCGTCCCATTCCGTCGTTCAGCCACTTTCTCGAAGTCCTTTTCAGTAGAAACAACCCGACTCTGGAAAAACCTCCCGCATTATATTAGAGAAATGATGTACATCTCCAGCTCCAGAAAATAGTGAATGACGTATCTGCTAAAGCAACAGTAACGATTACCATAGTACCTCTTCGCACCCGTTACCCTTGCACATCCTTCTTTCGAACCCCATCTTCCTCATTTCCCAGTATACTCAGCTGGTGCAGTCTCCTTACATTTCCTATCCTTAGAACTCACTACATGAGAAGAATCTATTTTGTATGTCTGTAAATTCTTTCTATACCTACCACAAACATTATTTTTATTATTGCCATTATTATTATTATTGTTATTATTTTTTATTAATGCGTTGAGCCTCTATGGATTGCGTGGTAACAACCAACATTACTGTAGTGCCCAGGTCTTGTTCTTGTACCAGTTTCGACTTCCTGCCAGTATCTTCTGAGCCCACCAACAAGTGCCTGTTTATGCTCTTCAGATAATGGTCCTGTCCATCTTTTGGACGCTGATGCCATTTTAAAACCTTGGTAGTTGTTCACCAATCTTCTAAATTTGTTCCTGTAAGGAATTTCTCTCTATTTATTATTATTATTATTATTATTATTATCGTTATCACTAATAGTGACAGTAGCAGCAGTAGAACAAATACAGCCACTTTACTAATTCATAATGAGCAGAAATTACTGATGTTGTCACTACAGACATTCAAACCATTTTATATTATTTGCCATATTAAAAATGTTATTTCTTAGGTAACTATGATGTAAAGAAAGTACGTACTGCATGTTAGAAATCGTGGTCCGATGTAAGAGAGTGCCTGGTGGCCCGGTCAGGTTAAATAAATAAAGAAGGACTGACTTCGTGGTACAATCTCCGGGTCGCTATTAATCACAGAGTCGAGTCTGGCACACATTTAAGACTCCATTGTTGACGCCGTCTAACTGCTGCCTCCACAATGTCCTTACAGAGTGCTGAGCAGCGGTTGCTAGGACTCTTTTTTTCCTCTGCCCGCCGCCCGGCTCTGTTATCAGTACGTTTGTTCGTTGGAGACCGCGGGATTTCCTCATTGTTTCCTGCACCGAGGCCACTGCTTCCGCCAGCCTACATTCCGCCGCCGCCGTGGAGTCAAACAACCGGCACGTGTTCGACTCACGCTGTCGTCGTACGCTGTAAAGGACACTCACAGGTATTGGACACCAATTTCACGCTTTTTGAATTCACTCATAACTTATTATTTGAACATGGAGTTCACCAGCCGTATTGCTGGACTCCTCAGCGCTGTTAGGTGCCCACCTGCTTTCGATCCTGTGAATTAACATTTTCGAGGAAACTGGGATCAAACACAAGAAAAAGTTAGCGGAATATCTTAAATTAAATTTTCCTTGAGACATTTAAGTCTCTAATTTATCTACGATAAGGCTGGAAGCTGAAGAAGTGAAATAAAATTTGTGCTGCGGCCGGGACTCGAAATCGGGTCTTCTTGCCTGGTAATAGTGACAATATAAGGGGAGATGTGAATTGGAGTTTGGGAGGGTATTTGACTTGGGTAGTTTGTGTAGCGATGTTGCCCATAATGCTGTGGTGATGTAATGGTCATCATCTCTGCCTATTGAACAACATGACCTGGTTTCGAGTCCCGGCCGCAGTACAAATTTTAGTTCACTTCTCCACCTTCCAACGTTATCGTAGATAAATTAGAGCCTTAAATGTCTCAGGGAAAATTTAATTTAAGATCTATACGATCACATGTAGTACAGCACTTCCCCATTCCGTCCAATGCTTGGGGTGCTATTCCAATGTCGGAGAGCCCTGGTAATAGTGACAATATGAGGGGAGGTGTTAACTGGAGTTGGTGTTGGGGAGGGTATTTGACTTGAGTAGTTCGTGCAGCTATATTTCACCTAAGGCTGTGGTGGTGTAATGGTCAGCATCTCTGCCTTGTAAGCAAGAAGACGCGGGTTCGAGTCCCAGCCGCAGCACAAATTTTAGTTCACTTCTTCAGCTTCCAACGGTCCCGTTAGCGGAATAGGTTCCACAGGCACTGTTTATGCTTGTTTAAAGAGTTCACGGAGAAGCCAGGCAGCAGGAGACTGGTAACACCTAAGAGTTACCTATGTTTACGATTTTGGCATAGTAGGTGAGCCCCCATCCCCCTCCCATCAGTGGCTTCTCAAATCCACAACTCGCGTATATCTTCTTCTCTTGTTGTCGTTTATTTTCAAAGGTTGCAAGTCTATAGCTTCATATAATCTTTTACGTGCTTTCATCTACATCATACTCCGCAAGCCACCTAATGGTGTGTGGCGGAGGGTACTTTTGGTACCGCTATCTGATACCTCCAGCCCTGCTCCACTCGCGAATAGTCCGTGGGAAGAATAATTGTCGGTAAGCCTCTGTATTGATTCTAATTTCCCGGATTTTCTCCTCGTGGCCAATACGCGAGATGTATGTGGGGAGAAGTAATATGTTGTCTGACTCCTCCTGAAAAGTGCTGTCCCGAAATTTCAATAGTAAATCTCTCCGTGATGCACAACGTCTCTCTTGAAACGTCTGCCAGTGGAGTTTGTTTAGCATCTCCGTAACGCTCTCTCGCTAGCTAAACGATCCCGTGACGAAACGCACCGCTCTTCGTTGGATCTTCTCTATCTCCTCTATCAGTCCTACCTGATAGGGATCCCAGACAGATGAACAACACTCAAGGATCGAGCGAACAAGCGCCTTATAAGCCACTACTTTCGTGGATGAGTTACATTTCCTTAAGATTCTTCCGATGAATCTGAGTCTTGTGTCTGCTTTTCCCACTATTTGTTTTATATGGTCATTCCACTTACGGTCGCTCTGAATAGTTACGCCTAGATATTTTACGGCAGACGCTGTCTCCAGCTGTTTGTCATCAATAGCGTAGCTGTACAGTAGTGGATTTCTTTTCCTATGCATGCACAATATGTTACATTCTTTTACGCTCAGGGTCAACTGCCAGAGTCTGCACCATTCATCAGTTCTCTGCAGGTCGTTCTGCAAATTCTTACTATCTTTTGGCGTTGCTGCTTTGGCATAAATAACTGCATCATCTGCGAATAGCCATCAATTCTCTGCAGGTCGTTCTGCAAATTCTTACTATCTTCTGGCGTTGCTGCTTTGGTATAAATAACTGCATCATCTGCGAATAGCCTTAAAGAGCATCCGACGCTTTCTATTAGATCATTTATATACAGGGTGAGTCACCTAACATTACCGCTGGATATATTTCGTAAACCACATCAAATACTGACGAATCGATTCCACTGACCGAATGTGAGGAGAGGGGCTAGTGTAACTGGTTAATACAAACCATAAAAAAATGCACGGAAGTATGTTTTTTAACACAAACCCACGTTTTTTTAAATGGAACCCCGTTAGTTTTGTTAGCACATCTGAACATATAAACAAATACGTAATCAGTGCCGTTTGTTGCATTGTAAAATGTTGATTACATCCGGAGATATTTTAACCTAAAGTTGACGCTTGAGCACCACTCCTCCGCTGTTCGATCGTGTGTATCGGAGAGCACCGAATTACGTAGGGATCCAAAGGGAACGGTGATGGACCTTAGATACAGAAGAGACTGGAACAGCACATTACGTCCACATCTTTTTATTGGTCTTTTTCACTGACGCACATGTACATTACCATGAGGGGTGAGGTACACGTACACACGTGGTTTCCGTTTTCAATTACGGAGTGGAATAGAGTGTGCCCTGACATGTCAGGCCAATAGATGTTCAATGTGGTGGCCATCATTTGCTGCACACAATTGCAATCTCTGGCATAATGAATGTCTTACACGCCGCAGCACATCTGGTGTAATGTCGCCGCAGGCTGCCACAATACGTTGTTTCATATCCTCTGGGGTTGTAGGCACATAACGGTACACATTCTCCTTTAACGTACCCCACAGAAAGAAGTCCACAGGTGTAAGACCAGGAGAACGGGCTGGCCAATTTATGCGTCCTCCACGTCCTATGAAACGCCCGTCGAACATCCTGTCAAGGGTCAGCCTAGTGTTAATTGCGGAATATGCAGGTGCACCATCATGCTGATACCACATACGTCGACGCGTTTCCAGTGGGACATTTTCGAGCAACGTTGGCAGATCGTTCTGTAGAAACGCGATGTATGTTGCAGCTGTTTGGGCCCCTGCAATGAAGTGAGGACCAATGAGGTGGTCGCCAATGATTCCGCACCATACATTTACAGTCCACGGTCGCTGTCGCTCTACCTGTCAGCCAGCGAGGATTGTCCACGGACCAGTAATGCATGTTCCGTAGATTCACTGCCCCGTGGTTTGTGAAACCCGCTTCATCGGTAAACAGGTAGAACTGCAACGCATTCTCTGTTAATGCCCATTGACAGAATTGCTCTCGATGATTAAAGTCATCACCATGTAATTGCTGATGTAGCGACACTACTTTGACTCAGTCCACCGTCTCTCGCAATGTCCCGTGTACTCGTGTGGGTTCATGGCAACAGCAGCTAGCACACCAACTGCACCCGCTTCTCCTGTGACGGGCCTGTTACGGACCCGTTTGCGTGCTACGACCATACCTGTTGCATACAGTTGGCAGTAGATGTTTTGCAATGTGCGGCACGTTGGATGTTCTCTGTCCGGGTACCGTTCTGCATACACCCTGCAGGCTTCAGCTGCATTTCGTCGGCACTCGCCATAGATGAGTATCATCTCCGCCTTTTCAGAGTTCGAATACACCATGGTCACAGTTCCTACAAGACTACACTATCACAGACGTCTGGTAACACGGTGTACTACAGTTGGTCTGCGTGCGGAGACGAATGCAGAATAACAATAGCAGCAAGCGCTACATGCGGACACTGCGACAACTAGACCAAACCACAACAGTGCACTACAGCCACACTCGTAAACACGGTCGTCATCGTAAACATGTCCCTGCAGATGCTGCTCGCCGACCATGACCCGTAATTGTTACACCCCGCAACTGAACGAAAAAAAATGGTTCAAATGGCTCTGAGCACTATGGGACTTAACATCTGTGGTTAGAACTACTTAAACCTAACTTACCTAAGGACAACACACACATCCATGCCCGAGGCAGGATTCGAACCTGCGACCGTAGCAGTCGGGCGGTTCCGGACTGCGCGCCTAGAACCGCGAGACCACCGCGGCCGGCCCGCAACTGAACGTCGGAGGTTTCAAGCGTCAACTTAAGGTTACAATATCTCCGGATGTAACTAACATTTTACAATGCAACAAACGGCACCGATTACGTATTTGTTTATATGTTCAGATGTGCTAACAAAACTAACGTGGTTCCATTTTAAAAAAACGTAGGTTTGTGTTAAAAACATACTTCCGTGCATTTTTGTATGGTTTGTATTAAACAATTACACTCGCCCCTCTCCTCATGTTCGGTCTGTGGAATCGGTTCGTCAGTATTTGATGTGGTTTACGAAATATATCCAGCGGTAACGTTAGGTGACTCACCCTGTATATTGTGAACAGCAACGGTCCTATCACACTTCCCTGTGGTACTCCGGTTATTACCTTTACCTCTGTCGATTTAGTTCCGTTAAGAGCCATGTGTTGAGTTCTATCTGCAAGAAAGTCTAGAATTCAATCGCACCATAAACATCGGACAAAAGCTGTGCGTGGTGTTTGTTCGTTATTATTCTGCACAAAGCAAAAAGATATTCCTCCACTTCGATATGGCGTCCCCGGCGTTTCTTTCACATGCCTCTACTACGCCATTGCGGAGAAGTGAGGCAATTGTTCTCAAGCTGACGCCGCAATTCCAAGGACGAATATGAATACCGGCATAGTGATGTAAAGGATATGAGAGGCAACAAAATGAATAGATAATGAAGTTTTGCATGATAACCATATAGCAAAATACCCTCTCGCAACTGTGTCTGCACAACATGTTGGTGAAGTGAGATTTTGTAAACTCTGCTGTGTTCTGGGAAAAGACGCAAATTTTAACATGGAAACAAGCGAATATAAAGTTATCATTTAACAAAATCTCTTTTCGATATCTCAAATCGTTTGTTAAATATGAGAAATGTTGCGGATACGTCACTCTGGCTTTATCGCTGAAGCGGTACTATCGCAAATGACTGTGCGACGTCAGGTCAATTTTCGCGATATTGGTGACAGAGGCCTCCACCCAAGTCTAAAGAAAAATTCGATATGTTAGCTAAGTTTCACGCACAGCAACATATTATGAAACATGCACCAAACGCAAAATCATAGCGATCCCTATTTTTCGTAGCAAACTTTCTCGAATTTCTCGCAGTGTCTTACATCCATGTAAATATCACAATAACCATGGCCATTAGCGACATGATAGTCACATCATCATGAACGTGACATATAAAGCTATAACTAACGCAAAAATGGACGTTTTTTATCTTATAGTTTCTGTAAAATGGTTCGAGAAACACTGCAGGGCGCACGCCTCCATTCTGTTATCGCCGACCGGCCGAAAGGTGGCGAACACTGTCGGCGTCCCCTTCTGAGCAAACGAATGAACTCGAATGAACGCATCGGCCACCTTATTTTGTGCGAACTCTACTGCAGCCACTGTACGGTTAGAGGTTGTCGGAAGGGGAATATGTGTTTGCCTTGTAGTGCAAACAACTCACGGGGATGCACGACTCATACCGATCAGCTGCTATGGTATAAATTTTGACACAGAGTAAACACAGATTTGCGAATCTGCATTGTAGAGGCAGTTATCTTCAAATGCAGTACTTACTTCTAGCAAGGAATGTGTAATTAAATTAAGTCTGTTGTAATGCAATGCTACAAGAATTATGACACTCTAAAAATTTAGTAAACATTTATCATTGTATCTCATACTGCATTTCAGTCTACATACATTACTGGTATTAATCAATTAACCAACTGCTCACACAGCCACTAGAACAAAACTTCATCAGGCAGTTGCAGTGATGCAGTTTTGGAGTCGCTGAGGCTGGCAGCAATCTGAAACAGCGAACGGTTGACATGAAGTGTTCCGAATATTGCCGACAAAAATGGAGACCATGAGGATAAAATCAGAGAGATTAGAGCCCACATAGAGGCATACCGACAATATTTCTTTCCACGAACAATACGAGACCGGAGTAGAAGGGAGAACCGAGAGAGGTACTCAAAGTACTCTCCGCCACACACCGTCAGGTGGCTTGCGGAGTGTAGATGTAGATGTAGACTGTTTAAAGATCAGTATTTGGGGGTCGACGGCCAACTTATCACACCCTCACTGTAGCTGGTCTGTTGGGAACTCATAACATAATTAATAATAAGATTGGTACATGTGCGGCCCAAGACGTCGCCCCACAATGTCAGTAACGCCTCCTGAGCAAAAACGTTTGACAACCACTGCTCTAGCGGCAGTTTGAGTTCTGGAATTCTTAAACACTGCCATGGTTATGGTGCCCCGTTGCCACCCCGACAACCCAAGGTCATGTGTGGTGCGACACACAGTGGCTGCAAATCGTTTCTTGCAGATCGTTTGAGTTTCCCTTTCAGCTTCCGTTAAAGGTGCAGTGTAAAGCCTCCACATCAACAAGAAAATAGCCAGGGATGCTACCTTGCCAACCGTAGTGGCCGAGCGGTTCTAGGCGCTACAGTCTGGAACCGCGCTGCTTCTATGGTCGCAGGTTCGAATCCTGCCTCGGGCATGGATGAGTGTGATGTCCTTAGGTTAGTTAGGTTTAAGTAGTTATAAGTTCTAGGGGACTGATGTCCACAGATGTTGAGTCCCATAGTGCTCAGAGCCATTTGAAGCATTTGATGCTACCTTACAGATTCACTCTTATGAGCTCGTAAATAACATGCGAAATTATTTTGAGGAAGAAAGACATAATGACGGCCCTCTTATACCCCCTGTCTAAAGTCGTCAAACGAGCAGCTGCAGCGCTCTGAAAACTGGACCGACCTCCGTGAAGAAAGGATCGGGGAAGAAGTATGCTGGAGAGCTATAGGAACCAACAGCCGCTCTTTCGACTCCAGGAAAAACCAGTTTACGTGCTACCAAAAAGACGGAACTCGATAATTTTCAAAGAGGATGCTATTCGGTGACATGCATATGCCTGTTATGCAAGGAAAGAATATACCGCCCGCAAGACAGGAAGACGCTTGCTGCACTACGAAACAGTGAGCAGTTTTTCAGAGGAAAGACCTGGCCTTGAGTGACACTAAAGATGATACGGTTTCGGTGGGAACGTGGGTAAATGCTGATCGTTACCAACCGACAGTGAGGACTAATGACACTGCACGAGATACAATAAAAGCTCCAGTTGGAAAAGGCAGTTGGCTCACTCTTTTACATGCTGGAACAATTGGTGGATTTGTTCCAAACGTTTTGTTGTTATTCACGACAAAGAAATCTGGGGAATTCTGAGAGGAAATTACGGCAATGAAATTCAAAGAGTTGTTTGTACACTCTGTGCTTGCAAACGCAGAAAAGAGCTACACTATAGTATTCGATTATCCACCATAAGACTCCTTTCAGTTAAAAAAGTCCCTACATGCAGGGATAGGAAAAGCAACGTAGTGGACGGGCTACAGAAGAACGGCACAGGTTCATTTGATAGGGAACAAATACTGGAAATCGTGAAAGAGCATAAATCACGTAATATCACTTACGACAATAACAAAACTGCAGAATAAAATTATCATAATGTGTTGCGCATTCCACCACATCATTGCCATTTTGGTGCAATAGAAGTCGTGTGGGCTCACACGAACGAAGTTTTAAATTAAAAGAAGTCGAAATTTTAGTACACGAGACGTTGGAAAGTGTTACGCCCACACTATGGAACACTATTGTCACATACAGGTTGACACAGCTTAGAAGAGTTAGACAGAAGCAGGAGTAAAGATAGTGATCATGACATAAGAGATGTGGTTAATGAATACACTTTCACTGGAAACTGTGTCTCTCTACCCTCTTCCATGAGGTACAGGCAACAGATGCATCTATGCATTAAAATATGTACTGAAATAATGAAACATGCAGTCTTTATCCCGACATATATTTCCGAGCCTTAAATTCTCTTCAATTACGAAAAGAGTGCGCTTCAATCCCCCAAGGTTATTAGCGGTTTTTCATGCTCCAGGAGTAGACACTGCAGTGGCTCAACAATATTTTCTGGTGTGACATTCGTAGTCGGGCGACCGGCATGGCGTAACAAGAAACAGCTACGCAGTAGTATTGGCAACATCGCCATGGGTTGTCAGGGACGCTCTTTCAGTGGCTCGATTTAGTGCTACCAGTGCGATGTTGGGGCGGGCCGCTAGTCCGTACATATTATAAAAGTGGATGTACGCGTGTATGTATGTTCCACAGCCCCTCCTAAACCACTGGATCGATCTCAACTACACCTGGTACGCGTATCACTTACTGTCCAGGAAGAACCACTGCAGGGTTAAAAGCCACCTGTCTCTCGAAGGGGTAGGGCTTGGGCTGAAAAAGAACTGTACTCCACGACCCACAAATACTCTGAGTATATTTATCCAGTATTTCAGAGTAACAAACATTACACATAATTTCAAACCTTTACGAGATTTTGTTCTCGCTGACTCCCCCCACAAATCAATAAAAGGAAAAAGTTTATTACTTCCTACATTTTCGCTGTTCATGCAGTAAAACTGCAGCAACAGGCATGACCATCTGATGTTTTACTTGTTTGCTAGTAACTGTTCAAATGGTTCAAATGGCTCTGAGCACTATGGGACTTAACTGCTGTGGTCATCAGTCCCCTAGAACTTAGAACTACTTAAACCCAACTAACCTAAGGACATCACACACATCCATACCCAAGGGAGGATTCGAACCTGCGACCGTAGCGATCGCGCGGTTCCAGACTGTAGCGCCTAGAGCCGCTCGGCAACTCCGGCTGGCACTAACAACTGTATTCGCAATACATTTTGCAGACTGTGACCAACCACTGAATGTACCTGCAAAAATATATCATTGTATGACACACACATCTTCAGATATGATGTCATAAAACACTAATATGCGTGAAAATCTGCCTCATCATGCCAGGTGTTTTAGTTTATTACTTCTTTATTACTAAATATATTCGCTATACATTTCGCATAGGTATCCAAATATGCCGTTGTTTGACACATAGGTCAGGAGATGTAACGAAACTGTAGAGTGAAATTCGCTAGAGATTCAGGTGAAAATTGTGTAATAATATGTTTGAGGTTTGTTAAATATACAGTGTGACATGCAATTATGCGAGAAAGTATCTGGAAAGACTCTGGGGATAAGAATCATTAGCCTCTGACTGGAATGGAGATGATAAGGTGGAGAGGAAGTGGGGGAGGAAGAGATGACTCAAATACTGGGTATGAGGAGATGGCGGAGAGAGGGGGGAAATAGGCGGAGAAAGGGAAGAGGAGTCAGGGGGAAGGGGGAGATTAACAGAGAAAAGCAATATAAGGAGATGGACGGAGAGAGGGGGTGAAGCGGATGGGCTGAGAAAGGGGGGAAGAGAAGTTGGATGCAGAGATGGGGAGGAGGAAATGGAGAGAGACAGGGGAAGGAGATCGACAGAGAGGGGGAGGAGGAGATGAATAGAGAAGGGGAAGGGGAGGAGATGGATAGAGGGACGTGGAAGGATGGCCAGAGGGAGGGGGACGGAGGAGTTGGATAGAGAGTAGTGGCAGCAGGAGACGGACAGAGGAGGAAGGAGCAGCTGCACAGAGACAGGGGGGCAGCAGAGGGACAGAGAGGAGAGCTGGAGATGAACAAAAAGTGGGAGTTGGATTAGGTCGACTGAGAGGAGGGGGAGAAAGAGTTAAACAGGAGGAGGGGATGGACAAAGTGAGTGAAGTAGGAGGTGGTTAATACACTCATGCTCACAAATTAAGGATAATTGCAGAATGTGGTGCCACACAACGTGCCACTACACAAAACTTGCGCTGTTAGAATAGGCACATAGGTAACCCACATGACGCAGATCTGTAAGTTCACTGTAATGGTGATAAGTTGAGAAAACCGCCCCGAAATACATGTGCTACAAAACGCCACTGTTTCCTGTGCATGTATCCCGACATCAGTATGGGATGTGATCACCATCCACAAGTACACAGGCCGTACAATGGGCTGGCATACTCTGGATCAGGTGGTCGAGCAGCTGCTGGGATATAGCCTTCCAATCTTGCACCAGTGCCTGTCGGAGCTCCTGAAGTGTCTTAGGGGTTTGAAGACATGCAGCAATTCATCGACTGAAAGCATCCCAGACGTGCTCGATGGGTTTAGGTCTGGAGAACAGGCAGGCCACTCCATTCGCCTGATATCTTCTGTTTCAAGGTACTCCTCCACAATGGCAGCTCGGTGGGGCCATGCATTATCATCCATCAGGAGGAAGGTGGGACCCACTGCACCTCTGAAAAGGCGGACATACTGGTGTAAAATGACGTCCCAATACACCTGACCTGTTACAGTTCCTCTGTCAAAGACATGCAGGGGTGTACGTGCACCAACCGTAATTCCACCCCACAGCATCAAACCACGATCTCCATACAGGTCTCTTTCAAGGACATTAAGGGGTTGATATCTGGTTCACGCCAGATGAAAAGCCGGCGAAAATCACTGTTCAGACTATACCTGGACTTGTCTGTGAACATAACCTGGGACCACTATCCCAATGACCATGTACTGTGTTCTTGACACCAGGCTTTAGGGGCTCTCCTGTGACCAGGGGTCAGTGGAATGTAGCTTGCAGGTCTCCGGGCGAATAAACCATGTCTGTTCAGTCGTCTGTGTGTCTGGAGACAACTGTTCCAGTGGCTGCGGTAAGGTCCCAAGCAAGGCTACCTGCAGTACGGCGAGGTATCGGTCTTCTTGTGGTGTTGTGCACTGTGGACGTCCCGTACTGTAGCGCCTGAACACGTTTCCTGTGTGCTGGAATCGTTACCATAATCTTGAGATCACACTTTGTGGCACACGGAGGGCCGTGCTACGACCTACTGTGTTTGACCAGCTTCCAGTCGCCCTAGTATTCTACCCCTCATATCGTCATCAATATGTGTTCTCTGAGCCATTTTCAATACACAGTCACCATTAGCACGTCTGCAAACGTCTGCACACTTACTCGCTGCACCGTACTCTCGGCATGCACCAACACCTCTGCGTATGTGGACTGCTGCCAGCCCCACCGTGCGACGACCGCAGGTCAGATGCACAGCATGGTCATACCCCGAAGTGATTTAAACCCACAAACCGCCCACCAAGCGTTGTTTCACTATGTATCAGCATTAGCCTTAATTTATGAGCATGAGTGTAGAATTGTAACAAATACTAGCTGACAACGCGAGGTACTCTGCTAGTGTATTATAAACATGATTTGCATGAGAACAGAATCAGAAATCTGTAAGGGTTTCCGAATTCTGTTTTGATCCAATGAATCATTCTCAAAGTAGGCGTTCAATGTTATTGGAAATTTTGTCAATGATAACTGGATTCATAACACACTTCATAATCCTGACGAAGGCTCGCTTTGTACTGTAAGAATGACGTTACAAGCAACTGCAATAAAAGACGTCACCTTAGCTGTAGGTGGGCAGTTTCCGGACATTCTACATACAGGGTGTACACAAAGTCCGGGAACACTTTCAATTATTTATTGCACAAGAACCAAACGTTGTACACATATTATACATATGTCATTTTGAAGAGAAACCTTGAAAGCTTTTTCTCATGTATACCGCCACAGCAAAGTTTGGTAATTTGCCAATAGTCAGCGCTAGTCGCAAACATGGCAAGTTCAGGTGCGGAGCGAGCTTTCTGTACGATGGAGTTCGACAAAAACAAGTGTGCTACAACTGTTCAACGGATGATTAGAACCAAGTACGCTAAGAAGCCACCAGCAAGGAAGGCCATTTACCACTGGCACAACAAATTCGTTACGATGGGCAAAGAGAAGCGGACGTCCCATAGTGAGTGAAGTGAATGTGAAACGTGTACGAGACATTCAAAAGGAGTCTTCCGGGTGACTCATGGGTTCGCATATCGAATGTTTGTAAAAAAAACTTTCAGTTTCTCTTCAAAATGCAATATGCATTACATCTATACAATGTTTAGTTCTTTTGCAATAAATAATTGAAAGTGTTTCCGGACTTTATGTACACCCTGTATATGGTGCTCGTAAAGTCCCTAATGAATTCTGGGACAGCGTTAATTTTTGTTTCATTATTGTAAGTAATCGGAAAGATGTTGACTAGAGAACAGCGAATAAGCATCCTAAGTCGGAGACTTAATGGACTGCTGATGTTCAAGAACAATTTCGTCGATTTTACCGTACAAAAGGCTCAAGGTGAACAAGCATTACAGGCTTGGTAAACAAACTGCGTTGAAATGGCAATGTTTGTCGTGAGAAGCGTTCTGGGCGGGCTTAGACTTTGTAGGAAACTGTGGAGGCAAGTCGACAGGCTGTCGAGCAGAGTACAAAACCATCGACACGTCGTGTCAGCCAGGAATGCGGCATCCCCAGAGTCCATTGTGTACCAAACTTTACACTTCATACCACTTAGTTGCTCCATCATCTTGAACCGAAGGACTACGTGACATGCATGACCATGTACCTTGACTTAAATGAGGCAGTAATAAATAAACATTTGTTGGCACACATCCTGCTCAGTTAATGGGCTATCTTTCATACCTGTGGCGTCGTCAATTGCCACAACAGCAGGATATGGGCTGATGAACAATCACACATCGCCATGGAACTAGACCGTAACACTCCAGAAGTCAGTGTGTGGGCGAGCCCCACACAACAGCGCATTTACGGTCCATTCCTTTTTGCTGAAGCAACAATCACGACAACATCGTACCTGGACATGGTTGAGCAATCTCTGCCACCCAAAGTGGCTGCCAACAACATTCTGGACTGGACGAGGCTCACCACCATTCTGGACAGCACGTTCGCCTGATCTAACGCCCTTGCATGGGTTCACATCAAGAGGCAGGGGCACAAGGTGAAGGTTTGGGATTTGCAGCATCCGTGTGAACGAGTTTCAGCAGCTGTGCGTACAATTGCAACAGCAAAGTTGCAGTGTGTGTGTGTGTGTGTGTGTGTGTCTGTGTGTGTGTGTGTGAGGCGAGACGGCTAGCACCGAGGCTAGACGGCTACACTGCTTAGATATGTAGGACAATCATGTTGGACAGCACGAATTTAATTGAACTTCAGTGTCTTTTTCCAGGTTATATTCATATTTTTTCTTACTATAAATATTTCGTTTGGTATTAAAGTGCTCCTTCCCAGAAATGGTTAGGGACTACTCGGGTGCCGTGTATAAACTCGTATATGAAAAGATTGGATTTGATCTGTAGATCACAAACAAGATTCTGATTTTTTCAAACAAATCATTTCTCAAATTGTCGATGTTTTAATTAACTACTATTAACTAAAACTTCATCTTTTGGACGAAACTAATTACTTTTATCGAAGTATTTCGATCTTGTACGTCGACTGTGATACCTCAGTTGCTTCAGAATGATTTTCAAAGAAAGCGTCGAAAAGTAAGTTAAGTAATACTCTCATACACTGTCCACTCCGATAGCTGAGTAGCCAGGGCGGTGGTCTGTCACGCCAAGGGGCCCGGGTTCGATCCCCGACTGGGTCGGAGATTTTCTCCGCTCAAGGACAGGGTGTTGTGTTGTCCTCGTTATCATTTCATCATCACCAGATGAAGGTAACGGGAAACCATCACTGGAATCACTTCCCTAGACGCTCATGCGGTGGACCTCTTTGGCGAGGCTTCCCCCATGACAAGACCTGCCGTAAGGCAGAACACAAAGTTAAGTTTTCATACACGGATGAACCAAAACATTATGACCACTTGCCTAACTGCGTGTTGGTCCACTTTTGGAACGCAACACAGCAACGCTTCTGTGTGGCACGCATTTGAAAAGTCTTTGGTAGGTCTCCTGAGGTACGTGGCACCAGATGGGAATGCACAGGTCACGCGGTTCCAGTGGTTTGTGCAGCCCAACATCCCAGATGTCTTTCATCGTGTTCAGATCGGGCGAATCTGGTGACCAAGACAACGTGAGTCCACTATCATGCTCCTCAAACAACTTTAGTACGATCCCAGCCTAATGACAAGGGCAGTTATGCTGCTGGAACATGCCATTACCATCAGGGAAGATATCAAATATGAAGGGACGCAGGTGGTCCGTAATAACGTCCATGTAGTCCACAGTTATTGTGGTGGTTTCGATTGCTATCACAGGTCCCACGGCAGCCCAGGTGAATGTCCCCTATAGCATGATACTTCCCCCACCTCTGAGCGTGGTGCATGCTTTGAACAGGTGTTCGCCTTGGTATCGGCGTATCTATACAAACCATCGACCTCTTGTAGCACGAGAAATGAGCCATCCGACCAGGTGACATGTTTCCGTCGATAAATGGCACAAGTCTAAGGGCTGTCAATTCGACTAAATACCTAGGAATTACAATTACGAGCAACTTAAATTGGAAAGACCGCATAGGTAATATTGTGGGGAAGGCGAAACAAAGACTGCGCTTTGTTGGCAGAACACTTAGAAGATGCGACAAACTCACTAAAGAGACAGCCTACATTATACTTGTCCGTCCTCTGCTGGAATACTGCTGCGCGGTGTGGGATCCTTAACAGGTAAGATTGACGGAGGACATCGAAAAAGTGCAAAGAAGGGCAGCTAGTTTCGTGTTATCGCGCAATAGGGGTCAGAGTGTCACTGATATGATACGCGAGTTGGGGTGCTAGTCATTGACACAAAGGCGGTCTTCTTTGCGGCGAGATCTACACTCCTGGAAATGGAAAAAAGAACACATTGACACCGGTGTGTCAGACCCACCATACTTGCTCCGGACACTGCGAGAGGGCTGTACAAGCAATGATCACACGCACGGCACAGCGGACACACCAGGAACCGCGGTGTTGGCCGTCGAATGGCGCTAGCTGCGCAGCATTTGTGCACCGCCGCCGTCAGTGTCAGCCAGTTTGCCGTGGCATACGGAGCTCCATCGCAGTCTCTAACACTGGCAGCATGCCGCGACAGCGTGGACGTGAACCGTATGTGCAGTTGACGGACTTTGAGCGAGGGCGTATAGTGGGCATGCGGGAGGCCGGGTGGACGTACCGCCGAATTGCTCAATACGTGGGGCGTGAGGTCTCCACAGTTCATCGATGTTGTCGCCAGTGGTCGGCGGAAGGTGCACGTGCCCGTCGACCTGGGACCGGACCGCAGCGACGCACGGATGCACGCCAAGACCGTAGGATCCTACGCAGTGCCGTAGGGGACCGCACCGCCACTTCCCAGCAAATTAGGGACACTGTTGCTCCTGGGGTATCGGCGAGGACCATTCGCAACCGTCTCCATGAAGCTGGGCTACGGTCCCGCACACCGTTAGGCCGTCTTCCGCTCACGCCCCAACATCGTGCAGCCCGCCTCCAGTGGTGTCGCGACAGGCGTGAATGGAGGGACGAATGGAGACGTGTCGTCTTCAGCGATGAGAGTCGCTTCTGCCTTGGTGCCAATGATGGTCGTATGCGTGTTTGGCGCCGTGCAGGTGAGCGCCACAATCAGGACTGCATACGACCGAGGCACACAGGGCCAACACCCGGCATCATGGTGTGGGGAGCGATCCCCTACACTGGCCGTACACCACTGGTGATCGTCGAGGGGACACTGAATAGTGCACGGTACATCCAAACCGTCATCGAACCCATCGTTCTACCATTCCTAGACCGGCAAGGGAACTTGCTGTTCCAACAGGACAATGCACGTCCGCATGTATCCCGTGCCACACAACGTGCTCTAGAAGGTGTAAGTTCCCCATTGTCCCCCATTGAGCATGTTTGGGACTGGATGAAGCGTCGTCTCACGCGGTCTGCACGTCCAGCACGAACGCTGGTCCAACTGAGGCGCCAGGTGGAAATGGCATGGCAAGCCGTTCCACAGGACTACATCCAGCATCTCTACGATCGTCTCCATGGGAGAATAGCAGCCTGCATTGCTGCGAAAGGTGGATATACACTGTACTAGTGCCGACATTGTGCATGCTCTGTTGCCTGTGGCTATGTGCCTGTGGTTCTGTCAGTGTGATCATGTGATTTATCTGACCCCAGGAATGTGTCAATAAAGTTTCCCCTTCCTGGGACAATGAATTCACGGTGTTCTTATTTCAATTTCCAGGAGTGTATTTACGAAATTTCAATCACCAACTTTCTCTTCCGAATGCGAAAATATTTTTGACACCCACCTACGTAGGGAGAAATGATCATCATAATAAAATAAGAGAAATAAGAGCTCGAACGGAAAGATTTAGGTGTTCCTTTTTCCCACGCGCCATTCGAGAGTGGAATGGTAGAGAAGTAGTATGAAAATGGTTCGATGAACCCTATGCCAGGCACTTAAGTGTGAATTGCAGAGTAACCACGTAGATGTAGATGTAGATCCACGATCCAATCTCGATTATCACGTGCTCTCTGTATTCTGTGATGTCGTTGGGTCAACACGGGAACACGTAATGGTAGTCTGATGCGGAGCCGCATGTTCAGTAATATGCGCTGAATAGTATGCTCCGGAACACTTGCACCTGCACTAGCATGTTACTTTCTTATCAGTTCGCCTCTTCTCCTGTTTTATAGAGTGGAAAGTGTCCGAACCCCTTGTACTGCGTTGGGGCACGGACGTACAATTCGTCGTCTGTCAGCTACTCGTGGTTTCAGTGTCCTTCGACCACTTTCCATAGATGCACACGACAGTAACATGTAAGCAGGCGACCATCGTCACCTTTTCCAGTTACCAGGCTCTGGGCCACAGGAATTTGCCCTTTGTCAGAGAGCCAATGTCGGTGGATTTCCCAATTCGCGGCTCCTAACGTCGCTAAAACGGTTCCCCGCTCGTCTCTGCTCAGTTAACGCAGCACAGGGTGGCGCACGAAGTGATCCAACATTTTTTTCTGCAACAGAATTTTACTTCAGTCGAAATACATATATGTACAATAAAATGTTATACTATATACCTGAAGAGTACATTCTGGTTATGACGTGTTCAGTATGTCCAACATCACCTCTACCAAATTCTTCAGCTCGAACTCCTATGTTCTGAATTACTCGTCGACACATATCATCGGTTATCTCATTGCACGCCCCAGTGATCAGCATTCGCAGTTCCATCACTGTATGAGGATGCTGAGGTAAAAATCTTTTCCTTTAGAAATCCCCACAAGCGACTTCTAATCAAATTGCATGTCTATGGACTATCGTGTCAGTTGTGTGATTGGAGTTGTGATTTCCTGTCAGAAACGTCAAAATTCGTAGTAACTGACGGAAAGTCATCCAGTAAAACAGAATGAAATTTATTTTAAATAAATTTGAATTCAAGTTCAGGGACAAGTAATAAAAACTTAGAAGTTGGTCGATGACATTGTTAATTAAGTCAGAGACGGAAAAGGGCTTCGAACAGCAGTTGAACGGAATGGACTGTGTCTTGAAAAGAGGATATATAAGATGAAAGTCAACAAAAGCAAAACAAGCAGACTGCAATGTTGTCGAAACTAAATTAGGTGATGCTGAGGGAATTAGATTAGGAAAAGAGACACTTAAAGTAGTCGATGAGCTTTGTTTGTTATTTGGGCAGCAAAATAACTGATGAAGGCTGAAGAAGAGAGGATATAAAATGTAGACTGGCAATGGCAAAATAAAAAGCGTTTCTGAAGAAGAGAATTTTGTTAACATCGAATATAGATTTAAACGTTAGGAAGTCTTTTCTAAAAGTGTTTTTTTTTTTTTGTAATGTTACAGAAGAATGCTGAAGATTAGATGGGTAGATCGCGTAAGTGATGAGGAGGTATGGAACAGAATTAATAAGAAAAACTAACTAATGGCACAACCTGACTAGAAGAAGGGATCTGTTGGTAGGACACATTCTAAGGCATCAAGGGGGAACCAGTTTAGTACTGGAGGGAAGTGTTGAGGGTAAAAATCGTAGAGAGAGACCAAGAGATGAACACTGTAACCAAATTGAGAAGTATGTAGATTGCAGTAGTTATTCGCGGATGAAGAGGCTTGCACGGGATAGAGTAGCACGGAGTGCTGCATCAGACCAGTCTTAGGACTGAAGACCACAACAACAACAACAACAACAACAACAACAAACGAAATTGCCTGCAAAGTGGCAGTGAGTAAGTCCTAGGGGCTGTGTTGAACGGAGGGAGAAGAGAGAGACAGAGGTTAATAGACATCATTTGATTCATGTAGTACTGTAATATACATGTTAAATATTTTCAATAATTAAGTGTTTTGTGGAAGTTTTTGAACAATGCAGAAAACGAAAGCCTTGTGGTCAAACGCAAGCAATATGTTTAGTAACTTTACTTCTATCTTTTCTCCTGCTTTATCTCATTAATCCCGTGTGAGATATAGTTTATCTCGTTATAGCTAAAAATCGCGTCGCTCTATCACTGTTAGGTGAAGAACTGAAGCAGATGTAACACGCATTCTATCTATTAAGTCCTTGAAATCGGAGTTGTAACTGAAACGCGTTGGGCAGCAACCTCAAAATTAAAAACAAATTGTGACTAACGACAGAGTATTATTAATGAATAATCCCTAACCTAGAAATTACAGTCACGCACACCCCACGACGTAATGTCTATTGATAACATTTGTATTTTCCTTTGAAAAAAGACAAATGAAGATACATGGATAGTCTTGAACTTAAAAGTTTTTCCTGGAGTATTTCAGAAAAAACCGCTAGTTTCTCGAATGAACAGTCAAACACCCAAAAAGTGATTTGGCCCACGATCAAGCTAGGCTACACGTTGTCAATGAAAAGCATGGCGACGCCTGTTCAAACTTTTTTTTTCCGAACTGGCGAATTGTTTTCTGAGAAGGGACGCGTAGGCGTGAATTTTATGGTGCCGCAGCGGTTTCAAAGAGTCTGTCGGACCGGGCCAGGTAGAGCGGCTGGACTTCCCGGAAAGGGATGTCCCAGCTCGTCACTTCAGCCTGCGGCCCTGCGTAGACAAAAGCAGAAGAAAGTAGGGGAGAGGCGTTGTGTGTTCGCAGCCGGTCGTCCCACAACTGTTTACCAATGGCGTTGACGACTAGGGATGTGCCAAACAGTTAGTTTCCGGTATCACTTATCGCGGTTAAGTTATTTTTCGGTAAGGGTTATTTATAACGGATATAAATAACTACCAAAAATAACTTATCCGTACTACAAAATGCATCACTGATATCCCTCCACATACTGCATAACTTATTGCGGGGGCGGCTATTTATTACTATAGCTGTCACAGATCACGTAGCAGTTACTGCGGTTATTGATAACTGGTATCAATGTTTGCTGAACTGTGCCATACAGTCACGTTCCGGAGGTTATCGATGTTTCATAAAAGATGCTGATCGTGATCTAATGTGAAATGTAGTGATCTGAGCAGCTACGGAAAGTTACTTTCGTTGATATGTGTGATTTTTTTTTTTTTTAATTCGTCGTACACGACTTGTACGATAATTTCTCACCGCATAAATCACACTTCACGAACTTCTTATGTAAAATAGTGAAGAGGCTCCACAACTGAGTGGTCCTGGATTTCTTCAGCTCGGTGCATCGTCTCTAAGGAAAGCGGACGAAAAGTATTATTGCAGCGTCTTCGACAAACTAAACAGGAATGGACTCCAGTTGTCCATATTCCCCTCACCAGTATCTCTAGTATTTCTGTATCTATGAAAATAACCAGTATTTCCATGGAAGCAGGAATACCGTTAAGATCACTGTCATTCATCAATCGCCAGATAGAGCGAGACCGATTTAGAAGTACATTCATCCGTAAACAGGTTGCGAGCAGTATTAGCAGTTGACTCAGCAATTATTCCCATGGTAGTAAGAAAGTCACATGATCAGTGTTTCATTATTCTTGATAAGACAGAGAGACTGTTGGCGAAGTAGTGAAGTACGACGTGCGCATGTTGGCAAACAGACCATGCATGGAACTGGCAGTTACTGAAACAATTGCCTGATGCTGCTAACCGGTTATTTCATTAACTGTGAAAACTCAGTAACAGGTTATTCATTCTAGTTATTTTTTGCCACCTCTATTGACGAACTATCTGCCATTATATACATCTTATATTATACGCCTGCACTGCAATTCAAGCTTAAGTGGTTGGTAGTGGAGTAATTGATCTACTTCCAGATATTTCTCTACCGTTCCACTCTCAAACAGTACGTGGGAAAATGAACACCTAAATCTGCCCTTGTGAGCTTTGACCCTATTATTTTAAACACGATGAGATCGTTTCTATGTCGCTAGGAGTCAACAAAATATTTTGCGCATTCGGAGGAGCAAGTCGGTGACTGAAATTTCGTGAAGAGATGTCGCCGCAACGGAAACCGACATTGTTTTAATGACGACCACCCCAATTCGCTTATTACGCGTATATCCCTGAAACCCTTTCCCTCATTCCACGATGGTATAAAACGACTTGCCTTTCCACGAACTTTGTCGATGTCTTCCGTCAATTTCCTCTGGTTTAGGATCCAGTACTCCAGAACAGGTCGGACAACCGAAATCAGGCAGTGTATATAGTAGACATGTTGCATCTTTTAAATGTTCTTCCGAAAAACGCTGTCTTTGGTTCGCCTGCCTCATAACGTGTTCTGTATGGTGGTTCAAATTTAGGTTGCTCGTAATAGTAATGTCTAGCTGAATCGCCAACCTTTTAATTCGTATGATTTATTGTGTAATCGAGATTTAGCGTAATTTCGCTAGCACTGACGTGGAGCGCTGCATTCTTTTTATTATTCAGAATCCACCATAGATATCTTATGTAAATTATTGTGTAATACATACTGCTGTTCTGACGAGTTTATTAGACGATAAACTACAGCATTATCGGCAAACAAAGAGAGCTTCTCAGACTGTCTCCTAAACCGTTTATGTAGATTAATAATAGCAGAGGGCCTATAACGCATCGTTGGGGAACCACAGAAATCAGTTCATTTTCCCTAGATGGCTTCCCATCAGTTACTACGAACTGTGACCTTTCTGGCAAGAAATCGCGAATCCAGTCTCACAACTGAGACGATACTCCATAGCTACGCAATTTCTACATCCACATAGATACTCTGCAAATGACACTTAAGTGCCTGGCAGAGGGTTCATCGAACCTCTTCCCATTGATTCTCTGCTACTCCACTCTCGAACAGCGCGGCTGTATCTTCCTCCCGCGGCAACGAGAAATGCCTTTGTTTTAATTATGTCCACCCCAAATCCTGTCCATGACATTCTCTCCTCTGTTTCTCGATATTACAAAACATGCAGCCCTTCGTTGAACTTTCTCGATATACTCCGCTAATCCTATCCGATACGCATCCCACACCGCGCATCAGTACTCTAAAAGAGGACGGACAATCGTAGTGTAGACAGTCTCTTTTGTAGATCTGGCGCATCGTTCTGCCAATAAAATGCAGTCTTCCATTCGCCTTCCCCACAACATTTTCTATGTGGCCTTTCCACTTTAAGTTGTTCGAAACTGTAATTCCTAGGTATATAGTTGAATTTAGGGCTTTTATATTTGATTCGTTTACTGTGTAACCGAAGTTTAAAGGATTTCTTTCAGCACTCATGTGGATGACCTCACAATTTTAATTATTCAGTGTCAACTGCCAATTTTCGCACCATACAGACATCTTTTCTAAATCTTTTTTCTGTTTGTTTTGATCCTCTGATGACTTTACTGGCCGATCAACAACTGCATCATGTGCAAACAACCTAAGACGGCTGCTCAGATTGTTTATATACGTAAGGAACAGCTGAGGGCCTATAACACTACCTTGGAGAACGTCAGAAATCACTTCTGTTTCACTCAGTGCCTTTCCCGTGACGTCCCTGCTTGGACCCTCTCATAGAAATAAACTCAGTTTGAGTAGAAAATGTAATGACAATCATAAAAGTAAACTGAGTTATAACAGAAAATGTAATAGCAAACTCAAGGAAGGCAAAACCAATGGCCATATATTAATGTTACACCTTGTAAAACCAACATTTCCTACGTAATTCCCTTAATCAATATCCCAAGTTGCGTGTGTGGGAGAGAGAGAAATATATTTGCACAATTTCAGTACTGTAGCAACCGATAGCGTCTGCTGGATAGAGATATAAGGGTCCCCAAAAGAGAGCAACAGCTTGTCGAAACTTCAGGTCTTGGTCAAGCAGAGATGAGTAACGTTGGCAGTAAGAGGGGAGCTTCTTTTAAGATACTTTGGAGGACTTCCAAGGAGAACAAAGAATGCTAGGTGATGTGCTGTTCTAAAGCACTCTGGCAGCGGACTTCAAGGTGAGTGGACGTGTTGGGTAGCTCCGCTAAGAAAGCGTGGCATGGTTGGTGAGTTCACCTTAAGTGAGCCACAACGATCCGGTTTTATTTCAGCGTTAGGAAATCAGGACAGGTTTTAAATTAAGTTGCGTGTGTGAAATATTTAAGAATCTTTTGATTATTTTGAGATATCGTGCGAAGCTTTGTAATGGTAAATCTGTGAGTCGTGTTGCACAAGAGCACGATGAAATGGTAAGACGCAGCTGCTAAGGCTTAAGGTCAGGATATATCTTAAACTAAGATGCGTGTGTGAGATACCACTCGTGTTTTGAGATTGAAATGGTTCAAATGGCTCTGATGACTATGGGACCCAACATCTGAGGTCATAAGTCCCCTAGAACTTAGAACTACTTAAACCTAACTAACCTAAGGACATCACACACATCCATGACCGAGGCAGGATTCGAAGCTGCGACCGTAGCGGTCGCGCGGTTCCAGACTGAAGCGCCTAGAACCGCTGGCCACACTGGCCGGCTTTGAGATTGAATAGAGTAGCACGTGTGACTTATAGAGTCATTGTGCACGAGCGCCCCAGTGGCGAGAACAAGGTATGTGTAATGTGTTCCCATGTTTTGTGAAATTGCTATATGTTCTGGGAATTCGTGTATCATGACAGAAGGGAATAAGAATCACGATCCCGAGATTTAATTTGAATAGTAGGCCAACAAGGGGACTTGGTGCCCACGTGGTAGGCAATGTGTAGATCCACCGTTTGCTTAATACAGTGAATCAGTTAGGATGCTAGACAGTTTCTTCTTGTTATTTAAGTTGTGTAAACAAAGCCAAACAGATAATTGCAGCATCGAAGAAGAAATCGTGGGAACACTTTGGAAAAAGGTTGGAGACTATGGGTCAAGCTGCTGGAAAACCATCCGGTAGTGTAATTAGCAGTCTTCGAAAGGGAGGTAAGAAGGATATGACAAGTATTTTGGACAGGTCAGGAAAACTGCTGGTGAATCCTGTGGATGCCTTGGGCAGATGGAGGGAATATTTTGAAGAGTTGCTCAATGTAGGTGAAAATGCGATCAGTAATGTTTCAGATTTCGAGGTAGAATGGGATAGGAATTATGATGGAAATAGGATCACATTTGAGGAAGTGGAAAAAATGGTCAATAGATTGCAGTGCAATAAAGCGGCTGGGGTGGATGAAATTAAGCCGGAACTCATCAAATACAGTGGAATGTCAGGTCTTAAATGGCTACACAGGATAATTGAAATGGCCTGGGAGTCGGGACAGGTTCCATCAGACTGGAAAAAAGCAGTAATCACACCAATCTTTAAACATGGAAACAGAAAAGATGGTATCTCTTTAATCAGCGTTGTGGGTAAAATCTTCGCAGGTATTGTTGAAAGGAAAGTGCGAGTATTAGTTGAGGACCAATTGGATGAAAATCAGTGTGGGTTTAGGCCTCTTAGAGGTTGTCAGGACCAGATCTTTAGCTTACGGCAAATAATGGAGAAGTGTTATGCGTGGAACAGGGAATTGTATCTATGCTTTATAGGTCTAGAAAAGGCATATGACCGGGTTCCTAGGAGGAAGTTATTGTCTGTTCTACAAGATTATGGAATAGGAGGCAAACTTTTGCAAGTAATTAAAGGTCTTTACATGGATAGTCAGGCAGCAGTTAGAGTTGACGGTAAATTGAGTTCATGGTTCAGAGTAGTTTCAGGGGTAAGACAAGGCTGCAACCTGTCTCCACTGTTGTTCATATTATTTATGGATCATATGTTGAAAACAATAGACTGGCTGGGTGAGATTAAGATATGTGAACACAAAATAAGCAGTCTTGCATATGCGGATGACTTAGTTGTGATGGCAGATTCGATTGAAAGTTTGCAAAGTAATATTTCAGAGCTAGATCAGAAATGTAAGGACTATGGTATGAAGATTAGTATCTCCAAAACGGAAGTAATGTCAGTGGGAAAGAAATATAAACGGATGGAGTGCCAAATAGGAGGAACAAAGTTAGAACAGGTGGACGGTTTCAAGTACTTAGGATGCATATTCTCACAGGATGGCAACATAGTGAAAGAACTGGAAGCGAGGTGTAGCAAAGCTAATGCAGTGAGCGCTCAGCTACGATCTACTCTCTTCTGCAAGAAGGAAGTCAGTACCAAGACTAAGTTATCTGTGCACCGTTCAATCTGAAACGTCCCCTTAGAACAATTTTACATGACTGTCCTTAACCTGACAGACTGTGCTTAACCTGACACACAATATTTTTAGCGCAACGCAATCTGACTTCCAATAATCCCTACAAAAGAATGGCCCTGACTAACATTAACCTATACCTTTCACAAATCACTTACCTCACAAAAATCTTCGTTACTGGAACTACTGCAATACAGCGAGCGCCACTACTGCCAGCTTAATAAAAGATTCAAACTACGGAAGTCACTAACTACTGATAGTGATAGTTAGCAAATGAAAGATTTTAATAGAGAACAAACACTGTATTTACCTTAATATCATCACAAGTCATAATATATGTAATTTCAAAACTCCGCCATCTCTCTCCTCACATCCACCACTGCTGGCGGCTCACCTCTAACTGCGCAACGCTGCGCGCTGTTCACATCCAGCTGCCGCTGCCCAACACTACAATGGCAGACAACAATGCAAACTAGCCACAGACTGCACACAGCACAGCCAGTGATTTTCATATAGAGCGCTACGTAACGTTACCAATAAGAAAACATTAACAGCCTACTTACATAAAGAAAACATAAACAGCCTACTTACATAAAGAAAACATAAACAGCCTACTTACAAATCTTTCGACCAACTTTGTTGTATGGGAGCGAAAGCTGGGTGGATTCAGGTTACCTTATCAACAAGGTTGAGGTTATGGATATGAAAGTAGCTAGGACGATTGCAGGTACTAGTAGATGGGGACAATGGCAGGAGGGTGTCCACAATGAGGAAACCAAAGAAAAACTGGGAATGAACTCTATAGATGTAGCAGTCAGGGCGAACAGGCTTAGATGATGGGGTCATGTTACACGCATGGGAGAAGCAAGGTTACCCTAGAGACTCATGGATTCAGCAGTAGAGGGTAGGAGGAGTCGGGGCAGACCGAGGAGAAGGTACCTGGATTCGGTTAAGAATGATTTTGAAGTAATAGGTTTAACATCAGAAGAGGCACCAATGTTAGGACTGAATAGGGGATCATGGAGTAACTGTATAAGGGGGGCTATGCTCCAGACTGAACGCTGAAAGGCATAATCAGTCTTAAATGATGATGATGATGATTAATATATTGTAGGGCGATTTTTATAATGATCATGTGGATAATGTTTATGAAGGTTCCAAGTAACACGTGGGTTCGATCTTATAGTCCAGGGAATGTCTCGTGTCTTACGTGAATTAGCCTGTCTTATTATCGTTGTGAGTAGCGAGAACAATATTCCATTCTTGGGCAGTTTCTCTTAATTAAGCTGCATGTGCGGCTTCACTGCAGGAACAGACCCTAGTCGGCAGTTTGCTTAAGGAACCCTCTTAGCGTTCGAGTCCGAAAGGAGTTGGGCTGCAAGGTCAGGTACTGCATTGTGTAGAAGGGACAGGGGCTGCGCTGAACCGAATTCTGGTCGCTCTGGGGAAATCCGGAGGCGAGCATAAAAGGGGCCCTCTAAGCAATGTGTAGCGGCTCGTTAGTGTGCGGGACTTTCGGCCAGACCTCTGCTAATTTCGAATCGCGAAATGCACCTTAACTCGGAATTTCGTAACCAAGTCCAGGTAGAGTTTGACTGTGCTGCATTACTTCTAACTTGTTGCACCTGTAAGTAGGCTGTTTATGTTTTCTTTATGTAAGTTTGATGTTTATGTTTTCTTATTGGCAACGTTACGTAGCGCTCTCTGTATGAAAATCACTGGCTGTGCTGTGTGCAGTATGTGGCTAGTTTGCATTGTTGCCTGCCATTGTTGTCATGAACTGCTATAGCTGGATGTGAACAGCAGATTGCGTTGGGCAGTTGGAGGTGAGCCGCCAGCAATGGTGGATGTGGGGAGAGAGATGGCGGAGTTTTGTAATACTGGATGTGAATTATGAATATTAAGGTAAATACAGTGTTTGTTCTCTATTAAAATCTTTCATTTGCTAACTATCCCTATCAGTAGTTAGTGCCTTCAGTAGTTTGAATCTTTTATTTAGCTGGCAGTAGTGGCACTCGCTGTATTGCAGTAGTTCGAGCAGCGAAGATTTTTGTGAGGTAAGTGATTTGTGAAAGGTATAGTTTAATGTTTGTCAGGGCCATTCTTTTGCAGGGATTTTTGATAGTCAGATTGCGTCGCGCTAAAATTATTGTGTGCCAGGTTAAGCACAGTCATGTACAATGGTTCTAAGTGGACGTTTCACATGTAAAATTGTTCTAAGGGGACGTTTCATATGTCGACCCTTAGCCTAGGATACCTCACTGGAATCTTCTGATTTTTTTCTTGTAGTTTGTGTAATTAGTGTAGATTTTGTTTATTGCTAGTGCGTAATTGTAGAGAGAATCTCCTTTATAGTTGCAGCCTTTCATTGTTGTACAGTAAAACAGTTGTGGCATGCATGTAGATTTGCACCAAGTATTTCGCAGCTGCAATTAACTAGATATTATTTTCAGTGCTATGTTAATGTGTTCTCTTATTTTTGCTATTCAAATTGTGCTTTTCTGTGTTATCGTGTGAAATATTGTGACAATAATGGCGTGTGAAAAACGTAACACTCGGCTCCAAAGTAAACTAAGAAATGACAGTGAAGACGAAAGCAGTGTGTTGGCCCCACCATGTAATGAGTTAACTAATGTTCAAAGTAGTAATTTGGAAACTGTGCATAGGGAAATGGAGCGGGCGTCAAACAATGGCGTAGACAGTCAAACAGGTAGTGAACAGGGAAGCATTATCGCTCGATCGGTCGGCAACAGCTCACCTCAGGAATCCGAAATGATAGGACACAATTTTGCAAATACTGTAGATTCAGGTTTTGCGTCCTCACCGTTTTCTCAAATGAGTCAAGACACATTTTCTGCTTGTCAAAATGTGAATGTTGCCAGTGAAAATGTGAAACATCCCCTTAGAGGAATTTATACATACGAAACGTCCACTTTGAACAACTTGTACAAGACTGTGCTTAAACTGACACACAGTATTTTTAGCGCAACGCAATCTGACTTTCAGAAATCCCTACAAAGGAATGGCCCTGAGTAACATTAAACTACACCTTTCAGAAATCACTTACCTCACAAAAATCTTCGTTACTGGAACTACGGCAATACGGCGAGCGCCACTACTGCCAGCTAAATAAAAGATTCAAACTACTGAAGGCACTAACTACTGATAGGGATAGTTAGCAAATGAAAGATATTAATAGAGAACAAACACTGTATTTACCTTAATAGTCATCAATAGTCATAATATATACAGCAGCTCATGACATCAATTTTTACAAATTTCAAACTCCGCCATCTCTGTCCTCACATCCGCCACTGCTGGCGGCTCCCCTCCAACTGCCCAGCGCTATGCGCTGTTCGCATCCAGCTATAGCAGTTCATGACAACAATGGCAGACAACAATTCAAACTAGCCACATACTGCACACAGCACAGCCAGTGATTTTCATACAGAGTGCTATGTAACGTTGCCAATAAAAAACATAAACAGCAAACTTACATAAAGAAAACATAAACAGCCTACTTACATAGCCCCCATGCTCCCCACAAAAAATTTTACAAATGGTGTTGGGCACTGGCCAATACAGATTTGAAAAAATTTTTCATAATTACAATCACAAAGATATCAAATGCACACACTGATTAATACAATGTTGGTCAAAAGCTAAAATTTTCTCACAGTCCATAAAGACAGTCCTGATCATTCATCATAATAGTAATTACAGTTTTTTTCACAAAGTCTCATTAGTAAAAGAAATTGCACATAGAAGTAGTGGATTTCCACGCAGTCTTGAAGAAGTAGTGTTGTCCTTCCAACAGAAAGACAGTGCTGACTCTTGACATGCTGCCAGGTAATGGGCCACAACAGAGCAAACCCACAGCAGAGTCATATGACGTTTTGAAGAAGATTGGTAGATAGGCCATCACAGAGTAGACCCACTGTAGTCCTGGTAGAGATTGTGGTATTGGTGGGCCACCAGAGGTGCAGACCCACTGTTGTCCTTGTAGAAATTGTGGACAGGCCCACTGTAGTCCTGGTAGAGAGTATGGTATTGGTGGGCCACCAGAGGAGCAGACCCACTGTTGTCCTTGTAGAAATGGCCAGCAGCCATCTGTTGCGACTGTGCAGGTGCACAATCACCATTGAAGAGTCTTGCGGATAATAGAGCAAGTCCATAACCACCACTTGTGCACTCACAAAGTTTTTGGAATTGTCCTTAGAACCAGCAATGCTGTTATCCAGTCCCTTGCTGAATTAGTAACACACGTGCAAACACTATCAGTCCCTACTCCTCACATATTGTCCATATACTGTGACCAACAGAAATGTGTGCAGTGAAATGGAACTTCCAAGTTACTTGATGAGATGAACTGGTGTCAATCACAATATTATAACATAAGAATACAATTACAAAGGTACAAAATACATCATTAAAAACATAATAATACAGATAACATTCGTAGTACAGGCTTTAGAACAAAATAGAAATAGACATATACATCAGTGTTACAGGAATTATGACATGAGTACAAAAATAAAAGATCAGAATCACTTTTGAAACGTCAACTTCACACATGAGCATGAAAACAACACAGAATAAATAATGTCTAAGCATCTTTACAAAGAAAATAACAGAGTATTAGAAAAATTCTACAACATAGCTCTCATCAGCTAAACACATAAAGACAGGAAAAAAACACAAATACACAAGGGTACACAAACACATAGTGGGATAACACCAAAAGGAAAGGACAACACACAATTACATATTGGGAAAAAGCAGCAAAGAGGAAAGGACAGGGTTTGTTTTCAGTGTAACATTTGGTACTGCAGTCCACCCCACAACTTCATTCGATAGATCTTTCGTCTTATTTCAACATTTGTTTCCACCAAAAAAAATCCTATCCAAGCATGCTTTCTGTATTCTGTTCACATCCTGTTTCAAAAATAGATTTTCTCCACTGTGCACTACTTTTTTGGCCAAACTATTTTCTTATAGCTTCTTAATGCATTTCTTCCAATTCATCATAGTTAGTTTCTTATATGGTCTACCCCCTCTTAAGCTAACTTAAATCTACTGAGCTCAGATGCTAAACTAAGGGACGAGGCAATGCAGCAAAAAAAAATAATTAACACAAACATCAATGACAAAAAATAGAAATGGCAAAGCAAGCAGCATAAATTAGCAAAGCAAGTGCAATATTACAACTAATATAAGGCAATGCAGGAAACAAGAAAAACTAGCTTAGAAGAGTAACACAAAGTCAAATTCAGTAACACTATGCCTGGCAAACAGCAGCAACTTATACCTAAACATGACATAGCTCAAGCAGAAAAAATATTACAGTAAAAACAACAATGCAGACAAGGGAAATGCATATTCACATCTTAATGTCTATGTAATTAAAGTTGTCATCTTAATGTCTATGTAATTATAGTGGTGCACCATAACAACTTATTGTAAAAAAAAAAATATTACCACGTACCTGAAAAGAAAATTAAGTGTTACTGTTACGAGTTACTTCTTATTGTTCTTTCCTTTCCAAGTGCTCCTTTTTTAAAGAATGTGGATTACAAAATTATCATTTAATAGATCTGTTGACAGAAAGAGTTGACATTAGCAAATGCATCTCATTTTATAAAAGCAATGCTGCAACACAGCTGGAAACCAGATATCAAATGAAATAAGCAATTACACAAACCAAAGCATAAAAATATCATTCAGTAGTCATGTGACATTTCATTTCATAAGTTAATGGCTCTCAACTCTCGTAGAAAGACACTTGTCATAATCAGGTGTGCAGATGTAAAAATATTTCTTGTCATTTTGTTAGGCATTTCAGTAAATATCATAAATTTTTAAGTAACGAGGGTGTCGCATTAGCGATGAAAGGCACATCCTAATGGCTTATTCTCCAGGTGTTTGACACAGCTGTGTGCCCACAACGCATTACAAAAATCATATGTTTTCAAGTAACGAGCGTGTCGCATTAGCGATGCCCTCTACAAAGAAATGTCATTAACAGGGGTATAGGCCTCTCTTTGTCCTTCTCTTCCACCTGTGCCTCTGGCACACCCTAATGGCTTGTTCTCCAGGTGTCTGACACACCTGGGTGCCCACGTCGCATTATGTGCAGGTGGTCACTTAACTTTCTTACGGAAATATTTACGACAGTAGTTTCCGCTACAGTGACAGTCTCATATAAAAACATTTCACAGGTCAAGAATTTTATTGACATAAACATACCTCAACAGCATAATACACATCGTCGTCGTAAAAATAACATCATAACACCTCAGTCAAATGTCAAAAACGTCGTAGCTTCCTCCAATGATTTCAAAACCTAAAGAAAATTCTCTGCTCATTTCAGTAGTGTCATCTACCTCAAACGTACTTTAAAAATCATGATCTCATACCAAATACATCATTCAAAGCTCTCATAGTATCACAATGGTTCCGAAAAAATATGAACAGTTCACAAAGTATAGACAAAGTACAATTTCTTAAGTGTGAAGTAATCCAACTCTGTAATTGCGTAAACATGTGTCACTGACGTAGAAAAAAAATGTTTGTTTCTCTGTTAAATGATCAGATAGCTGTGTAATTTATGTGTTAGAGAAATATGGTACCGATGTGTTAAATTGTATAAGCAAATACCATATTAGCTAGGGCTCCTTGTGCTTGCCAAACACATGGTACACAAAGTAAGCGTGTACCCCCCTGAGGTTTATTGTAATTGTATCCTCAGGTATTACAGCTTACAGCAATGAAATGAAATGTGTCACGAAAAACTTTCTTTGTAATTCAAAAATCTCTAAAAATAAATGTCTTAAGTACAAAATTAATCACTCAAATACGTGTCCAGTAGCGCTAAATGTGCGTCTTGCTCTAAGATAATCTCTGGGAAGTGTCGTAGTTATTGTCCTCCGAAAGCTAAGTTCTGCAGAAGTCAATGTACTTACCTCATGATACACAAAAGTGAAATGCTTTGCGTATAGATATCATACTTATTACGCTTATTGCCGTGATGAGGAAAGTACTGTGCTGTAACGTATTGTTGTCCTACGGAAAAGGCTGTCTCCTTGTAGCAATAGCACAAAAGTCACCACTAAAACATGTTTTACTTTACAGAAGAATTCAGAAAAACTGTGCAGATATCAAACAGATACACCGCAAAAGCAACATTGTAAATTGTCACTCATTAGTAACGTCGTGATATAATCGTGTAGCTGTCACACAAACCAACCGCTGTGTCATCTGGCATTTCACAGAAAGCACCTCAAATCCAGAATCCACTCGTAAGCAAACCAAAATGTTGCATGTTAACAGTTTCTTAAGTCTGACAAATTGTACAAGTAGCGTGAAGTGAAAATTGCAAAGACTAAGTTAAAAAGCAAATTATCTGTCAATAAATGGTTTGACATGAGAAATGTGGTGTAAACCTTTACTCTTCCTAGTACGCAGAGTTTCAACTTGAATGCTATTATCATGCGGTATTCGTCCGTAAAGAATACGGGAATTTTGCTCAAGGTTAGCGTCAATGTTATTTTTCTCGGAGCCAGCCGGCGCACGCAGCTGCCTGCGGTGCGAGCCATTGTCTGTTTCTTTGTTGGCGCGCGCCGTTACTGGGATTAGGAGGCCGAACTTCCACAAATTCGCCTTGCCGAGAGGGCCCAGCTCTGTTAGAAACCCGCCAGTTCTGATGAAATTCACGTCTGTCGTTTTGTCGGTAGTTTCCATAGTTTCTTTCTTGTCGGTCACATGGTGGAGAATTTCTCCTTGAATCGTAACTACGCGCTGGACCGTTGCGTCTAAAGTTATTCTGTCTCCCTTGATAATAATTGTTTTGGTTCCCATATTGTCTGTTTCTCTGATTGTCTCTGTGATAGTCATTACCGCGGAAAGGTGATCTTTCCCTATAACTATTACTACTCTGCCAACGGTTGTCATACGGGTGGTGCCTGTTTTGGTCACGATTTGCGTTGTAAGAATAGCCTCGTCGCGTCCAGTTATCGTTTCTGTCGTCACGGAATTGTGACGGATGTGACCTGTAGTGATTGTTTTCCTGTTTTCGCATCCCGCGACTTTCTGTGTCAATTTCTAATTCTTGCAACAGTCCCTGAAAAGCTTCAATGTCGTCTTTGCAACGTCCTGCCAAAATATTGTGTCGTAAATGTTCAGGCAGTTTGATTAAGCAAATGCGGATGAGTTCTGAGGGGCTGTATGGGTTTGATAGGTACTGATTCTTGTGCAACATGTCTTCAAAATATTTGACAAGACTGGAAAATTCAGATTGTTCAAAGTGTTTCATCATCATGATGCTATGTTTTACGCGGTCTTGTGTAGCTTGAGACCAATATGCTGAGAGGAAGGCATGGTAAAATTCTCCTTCACTGTGGCAATCGTGAATGACCGATCGCATTCTTACAGCTGGTTCATTCTCCAAGTAGCCACACATAAATTCTAATCTGTGTTCTAATGACCAGTTGGGAGGAAAACAATGAGAGAATTGATGGAGCCACGCTTGTGGATGAATGTCGTTGCCAGAATTCTTAAATGTTTTGAATTTACGTGTAGTAATGAACAGCTTATAGTCAAAATCATCATGTCGGCGAGTCACATATCGGTCATTGTTACGTCGTGTCGGCGGTTCCATCTCAAAATTCGGTGCACCTTGCCAATTTCTTTCATAATTACCGAAATGCTCTGTGTTATTATATTGTGGCTTTTCCGTATTTCTATGTCCCTCTTCCAGTATTGGGGCGCGAGTGTCCTCTGAAATACGTAATTCTTGTATCACCTGCGTCAACTGATCTTGTACTTCCCGGATTTCTCTTTTATACTGTGTATTAATTTGATTTTGATTTTGTTTGAATTTTCTTATTTGTTCATAGTCTTCTGTGTCAGTGAAGGCTACGGGTCTTGTGTCATTCAGATCATCATCTACCTTTGTAGATAAGTTAGTGACCTGATCCGAAAGTTCAGCTACTTTCTCCGATAGTGAACACATTTCCTCAGTGTGTTTTTCTGAACCAAGTTTCAGAGTGTCCATTTGTGTTGAAATCGAATCTACTGTGTTCTTTAAGTTTTCCTGAGTTTTTGCCAGTTGCGTAACCGAATCGGTAGATGCAACTGAGTCAATTTTAGCCCACAAGGTCTCATGATTTTCATGAACAATGGTTTGCAGTTCTTTTATGGCTGCTTTGTGATTCTGTAATGCATTTTCATGCAGCGAAAAAATAGGTTGGAAATGCTCACAAATTTGTGTTTTTACGTCATTACAGACTTTTTGACATTTCGATTCGATTTTATGTAACTCAGTAGTTAAATCTTCACGTGTTTGTTCAAGCGTTTGTTCCAATGAGTCTAACTTTTGAAGCTTTTGCTGTGTTTGTCTCTGATTTTGTTCCACTGTGTCTAACTGTTGCTGTGTTCGTCTCTGGTGTTGTTCCATTTTTTGCATTAATTGCAATAATAATGTATTAGTGTCTGGAATCTGTTTCTCTATGCTCTTTGGCAGTGCGTTTTCACCGGCAGCATTCACATTTTGACAAGCAGAAAATGTGTCTTGACTCATTTGAGAAACCGGTGAGGACCCAAAACCTAAGTCTACAGTATTTGCCATATTGTGTTCTGTCATTTCGGATTCCTGAGGCGAGCTGTTGCCGACCGATCGATCGATAATGCTTCCCTGTTCACTACCTGTTTCACTGCCTATGCCATTGTTTGACGCCCGCTCCATTTCCCTATGCACAGTTACCAAATTACTACTTTGAATATTAGTTAACTCATTACATGGTGGCGCTAACAAATTGCTTTTGTCTTCACTGTCGTTTCTTAGTTTACTTTGGAGCCGAGTGTTACGTTTTTCACACGCCATTATTATCACAATATTTCACACGATAACACACAAAAACACAATTTGAAGAGCAAAAATAAGAGAACACATTAACATAGCACTGAAAATAATATCTAGTTAATTGCAGCAGCGAAATACTTGGCGCAAAGCTACATGCATGCCACAACTGTTTTACTGTACAACAATGAAAGACTGCAACTACAAAGGAGATTCTCTCTACAATTACGCACTATCAATAAACAAAAGCTACACTAAATACACAAACTACAAGAAAAAATCAGAAGATTCCAGTGAGGTATCCTAGGCTAAGGGTCGACATATGAAACATCCCCTTAGAGGAATTTATACATACGAAACGTCCACTTTGAACAACTTGTACAAGACTGTGCTTAAACTGACACACAGTATTTTTAGCGCAACGCAATCTGACTTTCAGAAATCCCTACAAAGGAATGGCCCTGAGTAACATTAAACTACACCTTTCAGAAATCACTTACCTCACAAAAATCTTCGTTACTGGAACTACGGCAATACGGCGAGCGCCACTACTGCCAGCTAAATAAAAGATTCAAACTACTGAAGGCACTAACTACTGATAGGGATAGTTAGCAAATGAAAGATATTAATAGAGAACAAACACTGTATTTACCTTAATAGTCATCAATAGTCATAATATATACAGCAGCTCATGACATCAATTTTTACAAATTTCAAACTCCGCCATCTCTGTCCTCACATCCGCCACTGCTGGCGGCTCCCCTCCAACTGCCCAGCGCTATGCGCTGTTCGCATCCAGCTATAGCAGTTCATGACAACAATGGCAGACAACAATTCAAACTAGCCACATACTGCACACAGCACAGCCAGTGATTTTCATACAGAGTGCTATGTAACGTTGCCAATAAAAAACATAAACAGCAAACTTACATAAAGAAAACATAAACAGCCTACTTACAAATGCACTGCCAAAAAGCATAGAGAAACAGATTCCAGACACTAATACATTATTATTGCAATTAATGCAACAAATGGAACAAAATCAGAGACAAAAGGAACAGAATCTTCTAAAGTTAGACACAATGGAACAGAATCTTCTAAAGTTAGACACAATGGAACAAAATCAGAGACAAACACAGCAAAAGCTTCAAAAGTTAGACACAATGGAACAAAATCTTCGGAAGTTAGACACCACACTTGAACAAACACGTGAAGATTTAACTACTGAGTTACATAACATTGAATCGAAATGTCAAAAGGTCTGTAATGACGTAAAAACACAAATTTGTGAGCATTTTCAGCCTATTTTTTCGCGGCATGAAAACGCATTACAGAATCACGAAGCAGCGATAAAAGAACTGCAAACTATTGTTCATGAAAATCATGAGACCTTGCAAGCTAAAATGGACTCAGTTGCATCTACCGATTCGGTTACGCAACTTGCAAAAACTCAGGAAAACTTAAAGGACACAGTAGAAAGACACATGGGGGAAATTAGTTCATTATCAGAGAAAGTAGCCGAACTTTCGGATCAGGTCACTAACTTATCTACAAAGGTAGATGATGATCTGAATGACACAAGACCCATAGCCTTCACTGACACAGAAGAGTATGAACAAATTAGAAAATTCAAACAAAATCAAAATCAAATCAACACACAGTACAAAAGAGAAATGCGAGAAGTACAAGATCAGCTGACACAGGTAATACAAGAATTACGTATTTCAGAGGACACTCGCGCCCCAATAAGGGAAGAGGGACATAGAAATACGGAACAGCCACAAAATAATAACACAGGGCATTTCGGTAATTATGAAAGAAATTGGCAAGGTACACCGAATTTTGAGATGGAACCGCCGACACGACGTAGCAATGACCGACATGCTACTCGCCGACACGATGATTTTGACTATAAGCTGTTCATTACTACACGTAAATTCAAAACATTCAAGAATTCTGGCAACGAGATTCATCCACAAGCATGGCTACATCAATTCTCTCATTGTTTTCCTCCCAACTGGTCATTGGAGCACAGGTTAGAATTTATGTGTGGCTACTTGGAGAATGAACCAGCTGTAAGAATGCGATCGGTCATTCACGATTGCCACAGTGAAGGAGAATTTTACCATGCCTTCCTCTCAGCATATTGGTCTCAAGCCACACAAGACCGCGTAAAACATAGCATCATGATGATGAAACACTTTGAACAATCTGAATTTTCCAGTCTTGTCAAATATTTTGAAGACATGTTGCACAAGAATCAGTACCTATCAAACCCATACAGCCCCTCAGAACTCATCCGCATTTGCTTAATCAAACTGCCTGAACATTTACGACATATTATTTTGGCAGGACGTTGCAAAGACGACATTGAAGCTTTTCAGGGATTGTTACAAGAACTGGAAATTGACACAGACAGTCGCGGGATGCGAAAACAGGAAAACAATCATTACAGGTCACATCCGTCTCAATTCCGTGACGACAGAAACAATAAATGGCCACGACAAACCTATTCTTACAACGTAAATCGTGACCAAAACAGACACCACCCATATGATAACCACTGGCACAGTAATAGTTACAGGGAAAGATCACCTTTCCGCGGTAATGACTATCACAGAGACAATCAGAGAAACAGACAATATGGGAACCAAAACAATTATTATCAAGGGAGACAGAATAACTTTAGACGCAACGGTCCAGCGCGTAGTTACGATTCTGGGAGAAATTCTCCACCACATGACCGACAAGAAAGAAACTATCGAACCTACCGACATGACGACAGACGATATGATCGTAACGACAGACCTGAATTGCATCAGAACTGGCGAGATTTAAATAGAGCAGAGCACTCTCGTCACAATGAATTTGTAGAAGTTAGGTCTCCAAATCCCAATAACGACGCGCGCCAACAAAGAGACAATAGGCGATGACTCACACCGCTGGCAGCCACAATATGTACTTATGAAACTGACGACGGAGCTGCCGTAGCTAGTAATTACGTAAAAATGGAAGACATTAGGGACATCTTACTCCAGGAACACGACGTAAAACATAACAACATTGCATATCCTGTGATTCACATTACTGTAAATGACGTAAAATTTACGGCAGTACTTGACTCTGGCAGTCCTATTTCAGTAATTAGTGAAACAGCTTTTAACAAATGCAACAAATCGAACAATTGCCCCACACTTCCGTTACGTAAGATTAAATTACAAGGTGCAATCTTTGGAAAAAGTGTAGATGTACGCCAACAAACCAATTTAGAATTCTTTTGCCAAAGCCACAGCTTCTCTATGAACTTTCTTATTGTTCCATTATTGTCGACGGAAATTATACTGGGAGTAGACTTTTTGAATGAATACAAAGCAATTTTAAGCTTTCACGATGCTGAAATAAGTTTAGAGAAAGAAGGTATGTCAATAGCTTTGAAATTTGAAGACTGGCTCTCAAACCATGATGAGGAAATTAATCGGCTTTACCTTCTGTTAGATAACAGTTCGGAATTTTCTATGGAACTAGACACTAACAATCACTCTGCAAGTACTGACAGCGATGACATCGACGGCATATTTGAAATTAATGAGTTAATTCAGAATAAAATTCAAACAATTGAGAATTGTAATGACACTGATAGGCAGGACGTTTTTGAGATTTTACAAGCACATTCCACAGTTTTTACTCACAAAACAGGAACAATCAAGGGATTTCAATACCAATTTCGTGTTCGTGAGCATACTAAATTTTGTGTTAGACCATATGTAATTCCAGCACATTATAGGGACCGTGTTAGAACAGAAATACAATCTATGCTTGACGAGGGCATTATTGAGCCTGCAGTAAGCTCATACAACAATCCGTTACACGTTGTTGAGAAGAAAAATGGATCGATCAGGCTTGTCTTAGATTCGAGACAAATCAATACTATCATCATTCCTGAAACAGATAGGCCACAGACGATGGAAGAACTTCTTCAAAATTTTAATGGTGTAAAAGTGTTGTCTTCCATTGATCTCAGATCCAGCTTTTATCAGATCGAACTTCATCCAGAATGCAGAAAATACACAGCTTTCCTTTGTTTCGGCGTTTGTTATCAGTTTCGGAAACTTCCTTTTGGTTTGAACATTTCTTCGGCAGCATTCATTCGTGGGTTAAATTCCATATTACCTGAGTTCTTAAAACGTCACATCACCTTATATGTGGACGATATTCTAATAGCAGAAGCTTCATGGGAACAACATAACCGCATCCTCGACAGTTTGTTACGTATTTTTGCAGAGTCTGGAATTACAGTTAACTTGGAAAAGTCTGAATTCGGTAGGTCAAAGGTGAAGTTTTTGGGACATATTATTTCTTCTGAAGGCATTCAGCCGGATCCTGAAAAGTTAGAAGCAATCAGAGCCATTCCAGTTCCATCCACAAAAAGACAAGTCCGCAGTTTTCTAGGTCTCGTAAATTTTTACCGTCGTTTTCTGAATATGCAAATTCTAGGTACACCAAAACTTTGTTCTCTCACTGGAAAAAATACTATTTGGAACTGGGACGAACAAGCACAGTTGGAATTCAATTCTTTGAAAGAAGCGTTACTTCACGCGCCAATACTAGCTCATCCAGATCTGTCACAAGATTTCTGCCTTAGCACGGATTCTTCTAAAGTCGGTCTTGGTGCCCACTTATTTCAAGAAGCCATAGAAAATGACACTACTGTTCAGAAAACCATTGCTTTTGCTAGCCGAGTGCTAACAAAATCTGAAAAAAATTATTCCGTTACTGAATTAGAAGCTTTAGCTATCGTTTGGGCATTTAACAAATTCCGTTTCTTTCTTTCTGGTAAGCACGTAAAAGTATACAGTGATCATCGTGCATTACAATTTCTTATGTCTTCAAAATTAAATCATGATAGGTTAAAACGTTGGGCATTGTTTCTGCAAGAATTCCGCTTCACAATAGTCTACATTCCCGGCAAGGAGAACATTGTTGCGGACGCGCTGTCACGCGCACCGGCTGGGCTTGAGAAAAGTAACACAGAAGGCAACCTCGAGAAAAATTTCAGTATTCTTTACATTCAGAAAGTCGCCTTTGAAAACTTCATCACCACATCTTTAAAAGACATTGCTCATGAACAAGATAAAGATCCGATTTGGAAAGATATCAAAAGTAAATGGCATGAAAAGACACACACTCAGATTCGGCATTATTATCTGGTTAGAAACAACATACTCTTCAAACGCTGCACTGTTGATGACAAGCTATGGGTACTTTGCATTCCAGACGATTTTGTTAATAAGCTCATTTGGTACATTCATTTCAGCTATGCACATTTTGGCCCACGAAAATGTTATCATATTCTTCGAACGACTTGTTATTTTAACAATATGGAAAAGCGAATTCGAAGAGTCTTGTCTATTTGTAAACTTTGTCAAAAGGCGAAACCGTCTACTATCTCACATCGTGCTCCGTTGTTTCCAATTATTCCTTCTAAATTAAAAGAATTTGCTGCTGTTGATCTTTTGGGACCCCTTGTCAGAACATCGAATGGATTTTCGTACGTTCTAGTCGCTGTTGAACTTACTTCAAAATTTGTTTCTTTCACTCCGTTACGTAAAGCCACTGGACGGTCTGTATCCAACGCCTTTGTTAAAAATTTCTTACGTGAAGTTGGACACGTTAGTAAAGTCATTTCAGATAACGGACCGCAATTCAGATCTGCTGTTTGGTCACGCATGCTTCGGAATCATAAAATCAAACCTGTTTTTATTTCATTGTATTCACCACATTGTAACCCGTCTGAACGGATTATGAAAGAAATCAATAAGCTTTGCAGACTTTATTGTCACAGAAAGCATCAGCATTGGGACAGATATTTACACTTATTTCAAAATGTGCTGAATGAAATGCCTCATGATTCCACTGCTTTACCACCTACTCTTGTACTGAAGAATGTAGAACCTCCGAACAGAATCAGAGAGCTTGTACCTTTCCCGAATACACGTAAACTTCGCCACAAAGACATAATTGATTTGGCTCTTAAAAATATAAAATCTGCAGCAGACAAAAGGAGAAAACTACACGGTAAAGCAAATGCAAAGAAATTATGTATTGGTCAGAAAGTTCTCATTAAAGCTCATTCATTGTCACATAAGAAGAAACACTTGAGTCACAAATTCTTTCTAGTTTACAATGGACCTTACAGAATCCGACGTATACCACATGATAATTGCGTTGAAGTTGAAACTCTGCGTACTAGGAAGAGTAAAGGTTTACACCACATTTCTCATGTAAAACCATTTATTGACAGATAATCTGCTTTTTAACTTAGTCTTTGCAATTGTCACTTCACGTTACTTGTACAATTTGTCACACTGAGAAACTGTTAACATGCAACTATGTTTTAAAGCTAACTAACCATCCAGTCAAGAACCAAGAGAACTTATTTAAACAGAAATTACGAATGCATTGTTATTGCGAACAGACGACACAGTGTTATTGTGTGTGTACATTCTTGCTTGTTAGTTGCATGATTACGTAACGACTATTAGGCTTACATACTTAGAACATATACCAGCACTGCTAATGAAATTTTCATGCAACATTTTGGTTTGCTTGAGAGTGGATTCTGGATTTGAGGTGCTTTCTGTGAAATGCCAGATGACATAGTGGTTAGTTTATGTGACAGCTACACGATTTTATCACGACGCTGCTAATGCGTGACAATTTACAATGTTGCTTTTGCGGTGTATCTGTTTTATATCTGCACAGTTTTTTCTGAATTCTTCTATAAAGTGAGACATGTTTTAGTGGTGACTTTTGTGCTATTGCTACAAGGAGACAGCCTTTTCCGTAGGACAACAATACGTTACAGCACAGTACTTTCCTCATCACGGCAATAAGCGTAATAACTAAGTTATCTATACGCAAAGCATTTCACTTTTGTGTATCATGAGGTAAGTACATTGACTTCTGCAGAACTTAGCTTTCGGAGGACAATAACTACGACACTTCCCAGAGATTATCTTACAGCAAGACGCACATTTAGCGCTACAGGACACGTATTTGAGTGATTAATTTTGTACTTAAAACATTTATTTTTAGAGATTTTTGAATTACAAAGAAAGTTTTTTGTGATACATTTCATTCCATTGCTGTAAGCTATTATACCTGAGGATACAATTACAATAAACCTCAGGGGGGTACACGCCTACTTTGTGTACCATGTGTTTGGCAAGCACAAGGAGCCCTAGCTAATATGGTATTTGCTTATACAATTTAACACATCGGTACCATATTTCTCTAACACATAAATTACACAGCTATCTGATCATTTAACAGAGAAACAAACATCCTTTTACTACGTCAGTGACACATGTTTACGCAATTACAGAGTTGGATTACTTCACACTTAAGAAATTGTACTTTGTCTATACTTTGTGCACTGTTCATATTTTTTTGGTACCATTGTGATACTATGAGAGCTTTGAATGATGTATTTGGTAAGGGAGAATGATTTTAAAGTACGTTTGAGGCAGATGACACCTTTGACATGAGCAGAGAATTTTGTTAGGTTTTGAAATTATTGGAGGAAGCTACGACGATTTTGAGATTTGACTGAGGTTTTATGATGCTATTTTTACGACGACGATGTGTATTATGCTGTTGAGGTATGTTTATGTCAATAAAATTCTTGACCTGTGAAATGTTTTTATATGAGACTGTCACTGTAGCGGAAACTGCTGTCGTAAATATTTCCGTAAGAAAGTTAAGTGACCACCTGCACATAATGCGACGTGGGCACCCAGGTGTGTCAGACACCTGGAGAACAAGCCTTTTCAGACGCTCAGGTAGAAAAGAAAGCCATTAGGGTGTGCCAGAGGCACAGGTAGAAGAGAAGGACAAAGAGAGGCCTATACCCCTGTTTATGACATTCCTTTGTAGAGGGCATCGCTAATGTGACACGCTCGTTACTTGAAAACATATGATTTTTGTAATGCGTTGTGGGCACACAGCTGTGTCAAACACCTGGAGAACAAGCCATTAAGGTGTGCCTTTCATCGCTAATGCGACACCCTCGTTACTTGAAAACATATGATTACTCGCACTTTGTGCTAATTATTGAAATGCTTATGAATTGATGGGAAATATTCGTACATCTGCTCACCTGATTATGACAAGTGTCTTTCTACGAGAGTTGAGAGCCATTAACTTATGAAATGAAATGTCACATGACTACTGAATGATATTTTTATGCTTTGGTTTGCGTAATTGCTTATTTCATTTGATATCTGGTTTCCAGCTGTGTTGCAGCATTGCTTTTATAAAATGAGATGCATTTGCTAATGTGAACTCTTTCTGTCAACAGATCTATTAAATGATAATTTTGTAATCCACATTCTTTAAGAAAGGAGCATTTGGAAAGGAAAGAACAATAAGAAGAAACTAGCAACAGTAACACATAATTTTCTTTTTTAGTACATGGTAATATTTTTTTTACAATCAGTTGTTATGGTGCACCACTTTAATTACATAGACATTAAGATGTGAATATGCATTTCCCTTGTCTGCATTGTTGTTTTTCCTGTAATATTTTTTCTGCTTGCGCTATGTCATGTTTAGGTATAAGTTGCTGCTGTTTGCCAGGCATAGTGTTATTGAATTTGACTTTTGCTAATTTATGCTGCTAGCTTTGCCAATTTGCATTTTTTGTCATTTCTGTTTGTGTTGATTTGTTGTGATGCTGCATTGCCTCGTCCCTTGGTATATATATCTGAGCTCAGTAGATTTAAGTTAGCTTAAGAGGGGGTAGACTATATAAGAAACTGACTATGGAGAATAGGTAAAGAATGCATTGCGAAGAAAGATTTGGGCCCCAATGAGTATTGTACAATCAGAAATAATTATTTTGAAAGAAATATGAATAGAATACAGGAAGGAGGTATAGGTAGGATTATCTTGGAAATAAATAATGAGGTAAGAAATATGTGAACACATAAATACAGAAAGCATGCTTGGATAGGATTTTTTTGGTGGAAGCAAAGGTTGAAATAAGACGAACGATCTATGGAATGAAGGGAGATCTCCAAGCAAAATACTGCAGTAAACCAAACCCTGTCCTTTCCTCTTTGCTGCTTTTTCCAAATATGTAATTGTGTGTTGTCCTTTCCTTTTGGTGTTATTCCACTATGTGTTTGTGTACCCTTGTGTATTTGTGTTTTTCCTGTCTTTATGTGTTTAGCTGATGAGAGCTATGTTGTAGACTTTTTCTAATAATATGTTATTTACTTTGTAAAGATGCTTAGACATTATTTATTCTGTTTTGTTTTAATGCTCATGTGTGAAGTTGACGTTTCAAAAGTTATTCTGATCTTTTATGTATGTACTCATGTCATCATTCCTGTAACACTGATGTATATGTTTATTTCTATTCTTTTGTAAAGCCCCTATTACTACATATATTATCTGTATTGTTATGTTTTTAATGATGTATTTCGTATCTTTGTAATTGTATTCTTATGTTATATAATTGTAATTGACGCCAGTTCATAAAATTAAGTAACTTGAAAGCATTCATTTCACTGCACACATTTCTGTTGGTCATAGTATATGGACAATATGTGAGAAATAGGGACTGATAGTGTTTGCACGTGTGTTAATAATTCAGCAAGGGACTGGATAACAGCATTGCTGGTTCTAAGGACAATTCCAAAAACTTTGTGAGTGCACAAGTGGTGGTTATGGACTTGCTCTATTATCCGCAAGACTCTTCAATGGTGATTGTGCACCTGCACAGTCGCAACAGATGGCTGCTGGCCATCTCTACAAGGACTACAGTGGGTCTACACCTCTGGTGGCCCACCAATACTCTCTACAAGGACTACAGTGGGTCTGCACCTCTGGTGGCCCGCCAATACCAATACTCTCTACCAGGACTGCAGTGGGTCTGCTCTGTGATGACCTACCTACCAATATTCGTCAGAACTTCGAATGACTCTGCTGTGGGTTTGCTCTGTTGTGGCCCATTACCTGTCAGCATGTCAAGAGTCAGCACTTCTGTTGGAAGGACAACACTACTTCTTCAAGACTGCATGGAAATCCACTACTTCCGTGTGCATTGTCTTTTACTGCACAGGCTTTGATAAAAGAAACGGCAGTTTTACTGTGATGAATGATCAGGACTGTCTTTATTGACTGTGAAAAAAAATATTAGCTGTTGACCAACATTGTATCAATAAGTGTGTGCATTTGATATCTTTCTTACTGTAATTATGAAAAAATTTTTCAAATCTGTATTGGCCACTGGCCAAAAACATTTGTAAAATTTTTTGTGGGGAGCATGGGGGCTATGTAAGTAGGCTGTTTATGTTTTCTTTATGTAAGTTTGATGTTTATGTTTCCTTATTGGCAACGTTACGTAGCGCTCTCTGTATGAAAATCACTGGCTGTGCTGTGTGCAGTATGTGGCTAGTTTGCATTGTTGCCTGCCATTGTTGTCATGAACTGCTATAGCTGGATGTGAACAGCAGATTGCGTTGGGCAGTTGGAGGTGAGCCGCCAGCAATGGTGGATGTGGGGAGAGAGATGGCGGAGTTTTGTAATACTGGATGTGAATTATGAATATTAAGGTAAATACAGTGTTTGTTCTCTATTAAAATCTTTCATTTGCTAACTATCCCTATCAGTAGTTAGTGCCTTCAGTAGTTTGAATCTTTTATTTAGCTGGCAGTAGTGGCACTCGCTGTATTGCAGTAGTTCGAGCAGCGAAGATTTTTGTGAGGTAAGTGATTTGTGAAAGGTATAGTTTAATGTTTGTCAGGGCCATTCTTTTGCAGGGATTTTTGATAGTCAGATTGCGTCGCGCTAAAATTATTGTGTGCCAGGTTAAGCACAGTCATGTACAATGGTTCTAAGTGGACGTTTCACATGTAAAATTGTTCTAAGGGGACGTTTCACACCATACTAATCGTGATGCATGAAGTAAAATCCGGTGTGCAGTAAATGTGTGACTCGAGCACACAAGTACTAGCATTAATGTGAATACATCCAGTCCTCATCCATTACCCGAGTAAATAATCCGTTGGTTTATAGCCGGCCGGCCGGTGTGGCCGAGCGGTTCTAGGTGCTTCAGTCTGGAACCGCACGACCGCTACGGTCGCAGGTTCGAATCCTGCCTCGGGCATGGATGTGTGTGATGTCCTTAGGTTAGCTAGGTTTAAGTAGTTCTAAGTTCTAGGGGACTGACGACCTCAGATGTTAAGTCCCATAGTGCTCAGACCCATTTGAACCATGCAAGATGGGACAACACCTCATGCCGTAACGGCTGTACGGTACGTGAATGCCATCCTCCAACAGATAGTGCAACCATATCGGCAGCATATTGGCGAGGCATTCGTCTTCATGGACGACAATTCGCGTCCCAATCGTGCACATCTTGTGAATGACTTCCTTCAGGATAACGACAGAGTGGCCAACATGTTCTCCAGACATGAACCCTATCGAACATGCCTGGTATAGATTGGAAAGGGCTGTTTATGGACGACGTGACCCACCAACCACTCTGAGGGATCTACGGCGAATTGCCGCTGAGGATTGGGACAGTATGGACCAACAGTGCCTTGATGAACTTGTGGATAGTATGCCACGACGAATACAGGCATGCATCAATGCAAGAAGACGTGCTACAGGGTATTAGAGGTACTGGTGTGTGCAGCAATCTGGACCACCACCTCTGAAGGTCTCGCTGTATGGTGGTACAACATGCAATGTGTCATTTTCATGAGCAATAAAAGGGGCGGAAATGATGTTTATGTAGATCTCTATTCCAATTTTCTGTACAGGTTCTGCAACTCACGGAACGGAAGTGATACAAAACTTTTTTTTATTTGTTTATATGATTGGTGGTAAGTATGGAGCTACTGCATCAGCACACTATGAAAGGAACCTGAGTGGTTTCCAGCCTGGAGTGGAAGACTTGCTTTTTTTAAATGATATAAGTTGCCTCACTACTCCGAAGATATCTACTCCTACGTTGCTCGTATTGACAGACAGCTGGAATATGTACTTCATCTTCTTTGGTGAAGGAATTTCGGAAGTCTGTGTTTAGTAGCTGTGCTTTAGCAGCACTGTCATCGATACTATTTTCAATGAATCTTGCCGCTAGTATACTTTACATACGACCAGAATCTATTTGGATTTTGTGCCAGGTTTCGAGACAAAGTTTTCTTTTGAGCACTCATGTGGATGACCTCACATGTTTTACGCACCACACGGACATCTTTTCTAAACCGTTTTGCAAATGGTTCAAATGGCTCTGAGCACTATGGGTCTTAACATCTGTGGTCATCAGTCCCCTAGAACTTAGAGCTACTTAAACCTAACTAACCTAAGGACATCACACACAGCCATGCCCGAGGCAGGATTCGAACCTGCGACCGTAGCGGTCGCGCGGTTCCAGACTGAAGCGCTTAGAACCGCTGGGCCACAGCTGCCGGCACTCGTTTTGCAATTTGTTTTGATGTTCTGATGACATTACTAGACGATAAAGGACAGCGTCTTCTGCAAACAACCTCAGACGGCTGCTCTGTTTCCTAAATCGTTTATATAAAAAAGAAATAGCAGAGGACCTATAATAATGCCTTAGCCGGAAATACTTCTCTTTCACTCGTTGGCTTTTCGTCAGTTACTACGAACTGTGACCTCTCTGTCAGGAAATCACGAATCCAGTCAGATAACTGTGACGATATTTCATTCTTAAAGAACATAATGAAACGAAGAGAAAAAATGGTTGGGCACATATTACTACGAATCGTTCCTGAAAACTGTAGCTGAAAGAACCGCAGGGCAGTCCAAAATATGAGCGTTTAATGCACATCGTTGATGGCTAAATGCAGCAACTGTGAAGAGAATAGCTGTCAAGCTTCATGAATGGAGCAGTCTAACAGACAATCTTTAGGGTTAACGACCCAAACAAAAACATTCGGATGGAACCAGTCAGGTTCAGTAATACTTACTTGACATATTATCTTTCTAGTAGATTACTTACATAACTCTCTTCGACTTGTTATTTGTTCTCTGATTAGATTTGTAATGATGGTGTACTTCTTGTCTGTTATGTTAGTTACGTAATGCTATTCGACTTGCATGGCACTGTATCTTCCTTGGTTACAAGATTTCAGAACAGTTTTTATACTTGCAGGCGGCAAAGTGCTACCAATGTGTCCATGACACCGGTTTGACGTGGACAACGTACTGGAAATAGCCTGTGCGTAGATTCGCCCGTTTATGACTGTTTTATTGTAAAACTAGATGAAAGGAACACTCTACGCTAGGTCTTTCTTTCATTTGTTTTCGCCATCGGAAAAAAGGTGCAGTTTATCTTCTCCCTTATATAGCATCACCGGCCGGTGTGGCCGAGCGGTTATAGGCTCTTCAGTCTGGAACCGCGCGACCTCTACGGTCGCAGGTTCGAATCCTGCCTCGGTCATGGATGTGTGTGATGTCCTTAGGTTAGTTAGGTTTAAGTAGTTCTAAGTTCTAGGGGACTGATTACCTCAGAAGTTAACTCGCATCGTGCTCAGAGCCATTTGAACCATTTTTTATATAGCATCAAATTTATTCAAGACATATTCTTGTTCTTGTTGTGGTCTTCAGTCCGAAGAATGGTTTGATGCAGCTTTCCATGCTACTTTATCCTGGTGCAAAGACGAATAGGTTTTGCAGCTGTCCAACTCTTGAACACGCTACGTACAGTTGTCCGCGTGGGAAACAAGTTTCTTTTAAACTTACACTGCAACAACGTATGGCTGCCCTTACGCTTTATTGATAGTCTTACTGTGCGATGATCTTGCTAGAATTTGGAGCTTTTTAAACTAAAGGCCAAGTTTGTTGCAATGAGTGGAATCCGCGATATGAATACTGAGGTCCTTTTTCTTTCACGCTTCTGTGTTGTAGTTTAGAAGCTTGTTTTGCGAGGGAATATCGGGAACATTGAGCGAAACTGGAATTCAGTTTCGTCTTGGTACGTCACTGTATCAACGGATGTAAATATTTTTTCCCCTCGTATAATATTCCGTATTCGCTGATTTGTTTGTTGAAATACGTCATTTTCGTTACTAAATTGTTCGCTCACACAACCATTCTGTGTTTTCGTAGTTTGCCTAGAAAAGCATAAGGTGATTTTGGAGAAGAGGATCAATGCGACATATGGAATTTCGAAGTTTTATTTTAGAGAACATTCAAGAATATTGTAAAACATTTAAAAGCATGCGTTAACATTCGAGTGTGTTCGCAAAAACTCGAGGACATGGGGAACAATCTCCAAATTTTCCCTTGACAAGTACGTGGATGTGAAAGAGATAGGTTGAAAGGTGGCTACACTGAGCCACAGCGCCAAAAATCGCGCCAGAGAGTATTGTTCCGCCGCCTCCACTGGCAGTGATTATTGAGACGTGGCGGCAAGCAGTTCTTACCGAGAAGTTGTGGTGGACACTGCTTGTCGTGAAGTCAGTGTGAGATGTGGTAGTGGAGAGTGTGGTTCCATGTTTATGCAGTTATTTGATGGGAGAGATAGCAGATGTTGTTCCAATGGAGATATTGTAATGATCTGAGTGCTTTTCGTCAATATAAATTAAGGTAACTAACTACTGTTCTTTATTTTCTTATTATTTGTGTGTCCTGAATAATGCTTCATTACAGGTTCAGTCAACAAAGCATCTGGCGTGTGTTCTTGTATTAGAGTGTAATTCTGGGTTTCTTGCACAATTATAGTATTTCTAATTTTCTTTTATCACGTCAGTATAAATGGTATTTAAAATTTCTTGTCTTGTTGAAGAAGAACCGTGCCAGATGTGCGTTGAGTCACACTACCACACACAGAACAGCTACACTTGTGCTTTGTTGGCTTCGTAGGTTTTATAGTTGCTGGGGACTTAATTAATTAACTGTGTTAACGAAAATTTTCTTACATTCTTTGTTGTCATTCTAAGCAGTCAGATTGCGTAATAATACTAGTCAGGGCCAGCCGTCTACGAGACTTGCGTAACCGGACATACAGCTATTAAAAATATTTGCATTCATATTTATTTTAATTAAGCCCCCATGCACGTGGCGACCCTGCCAGGATTCGAACCTGGAATCTTCTGATTGTAAAAATAGTAGACAGTAGTATTGTAGTAGCAATTTGTAGTTTAGTAATTGTAGTCTATTTTGCATGTGTAGATTTGGTAATTGGCATTCTTCTAATCGTATTTTTCAAAATTTAATTTTTATTGCCTTGTATACGCATTTGAAGATTTGGTGCAATTATTTCAATTGTTCGATTAATCGTGTTTGAGGGAAATATTTCGTGTGAATGGTATTGTTGAAGATAAAGAGTCATTGTGTGTAATTTTCATATAGCGACGAGTTTTGTATGTTTTGTAAATGATTACGCGATCGATGAAAAAGGCAAAAATGATGAATAGTGAGAATGACGAAATTGTTAACATGGCGAACTCGCCAACAGAGGAAGACAGTATGATGGATAATGAAGTGGAAAACAATGTAATAAGTCGCGGAAAATAGTCCGGAACCATTTCAAAATTTTTCTCAATCAGAAAATTCACAGAATCCGAGATTAACGACAGAAGATTCTGGAATAGTATCGAACTCAGATAGCTTTACTGCTATGACGAAGGAAGTTAGTTTTACGGGAAATGTTAGGGGCGAAAAGAATTTCGAACAAGTTAATCTGGAGCAGTTGATGAGTGCAATATTAAATTTACGATCTGAATTAAAAACAGATAGGGGAACAATGGAAAAACGGTTAGACTCACTGGGATCACAAATGGGAACAATGGAAACACGATTTGGATCTGAATTAAAAACAGAGATTGGAACAATTAAAACAGAGATGGGAACTTTGGAAACACGGTTAGATTCACGAATAGGGACATGTTTCAAAAATATGAAAGATGAATTAAAGAAAGAAATCAGAGAAGAAGTACAACCGATTTTGAATGCTCACAATAATAGATTAATTGCAGTAGAGATTAGAGAAAGGGAACAGGATAGAGAACAGGAGGAAAGAGATCGTGTGATAGTACAGAAATTTTCAGAATTAAATTTACAATGTGCACACGATAAGGAAGAAATACTTGAAAGAATCGAGGAATCCGTACCAAATGACAGAATAAATAACCTAACACAACAGTGTGAACAGTTAACTACTAAATGTGGTAATACCGAAACCCGAGTCGCGACACTTGCGGAAGACGTAAATAAACAGAAAGAACAAATAGGTGATTTATCGGAAAGAGTTGAGGAGATTTCAGATAAACTGACAAGTCTTAGTTTAAGTGGGGACAGAGATTCAGATGATACAGCACCATTGCCATTTGCAGAAACCGAAGAGTACCAGAACATAAATAAGCATGTTGAAAATCAGGGAAAATTTAATGAACGCGTTAAAAGGGAAGTTGAGGCATTAAAGAAGCAAGTCAAACAAATTGAAGGCGAAATGGTGGGAAAAGATAGCAGAAGAAATTTAGAATCACAGATAGCAGAAGGGTTTGAAGAAAGTAATTTATTTCATTTACGAGAAGCAACAAGAGAGCGCCAGGCGCGCGACCTTGACAATAATCGACATTCGGACTGGGACAGACGCGGTAGGTCTTTGTCGCCACGAGGCGAAAACTTTGACTATAAACATTTTTTGACTGTTCGGAAATTTAAGATCTTCCGCAATTCTAAGAATGACATACATCCATGTTCATGGTTAGATCAATTTACGTACGCACTTCCGCCAAATTTGCCACTAAGTCACAAACTGAAATGAATGTGCAGCTATTAAAGTCCTCAGGGGATTCACTACACTAAGTGAATATGTGCTGTAGCGTGCACAGGGCCTCGAGCTGTAGTGGTGCTATTTCTCTTTTAGTTTTCTGCACCGCTGCCTACTCTTTTACTATTCTTTGCATCTATGAAAACAACTCTTCGACTATCAATCTATCAAGAGAGACGCTAAAAAATAACCGGATATGACTATTTTACCCAAAAGTGACTTTGGAAATTACCGTTTGGACTTACCGTATCTTCTGCAGCATTCATCCGTAGTTTAAATGAAATTTTACCTGTTTATCTTCGTGACAATATTACTTCATATGTTGACGATATTCTTATTGCTAAACATTCTTGGAGTGAGCATAACAAAAATTTGGATTCATTATTACGTATCTTTGCAAGAGTTGGCATTACAGTGAACTTAGAAAAATCTGAATTTGGTCGTTCTCAGGTGAGATTTCTCGGTCACATTATTTCTACAGAAGGTATTCTTCCTGATCCAGAAAAATTAGACGCTATTCGTAATTATGCTGTTCCTACCACAAAACGTGATGTTCGTAGTTTCCTTGGTGTCTGTAATTTTCTTAGACGCTTTGTTAGATTGGACAATTTGGCCACACCTCGTTTTTGCGATCTATCTGGAAAGTTCTTTTTAAACGAAAATCGGTCGACAACTCTGTTTGGTTAGTTTGTATTCCTGATGAGTGGGTTAATAAGCTGATTTGGTATACGCATTTCAGTTATGCACACTTTGGTCCCAGAAAATGCTTTCATAAATTACGAGAAAATTGCTACTTCAATAATATGGAAAAACGTATTCGATTTGTTCTTGCCAAATGCAAATTATGTCAAAAGGCTAAGCCGCCGACAGTTTCTCACAGAGCACCGTTGTTTCCTATCATTCCAGCAAAATTAAAGGACATGGCTGCAGTTGATTTGTTTGGTCCAGTGGTTCGATCTACTAATGGTTTTGCGTACATTTTCGTAGCAGTGGAATTGACATCAAAATATGTGTGTTTTACACCGTTACGCAAAGCAACAGCTCGTTCAGTATCTAATGCTTTCATTAACCATTTTCTTAAAAAATGGCTCTGAGCACTATGGGACTCAACTGCTGTGGTCATAAGTCCCCTAGAACTTAGAACTACTTAAACCTAACTAACCTCAGGACATCACACACATCCATGCCCGAGGCAGGATTTGAACCTGCGACCGTAGCGGTCGTGCGGTTCCAGACTGTAGCGCCTTTAACCGCTCGGCCACTCCGGCCGGCCCATTTTCTTAAAGAAGTGGGTCATGTTGATAAGGTTATATCAGATAATGGATCACAGTTTCGTTCTAAAATTTGGCTTCGTACTCTACGGCGTCGTAAAATTAAACCAATTTTCATTTCACTTTTTCACCCTCAATCTAACGCTTCAGAGAGATGGATGAAGGAAATCAATAAATTGTGTCGTCTTTATTGTCATCAGAATCACAGAACTTGGGATCAGTATCTTCATATTTTTCAAAACATTCTGAATGAACTTCCTAACGACTCAACTTCTTTACCACCTACACTGATATTAAAAAACAAAGCACCGACAAATCGCATTTCTGAAATCGTTCCTTTTCCGCCTACACGGAAACTGCGGCATTCTGAAGTTGTCAACCTGGCTCTACAAAATATTGCATCTGCGGCTGCTAGAAGAGAGAAATCAGCTAAGCGTCCTGGTCGTTTAAAAATCTTGTCAGTTGGTCAGAAAGTGTTAATTAAGTCTCATCGTTTGTCTCACAAAGGAAAAGGCTTGTGTCGCAAATTTTTATTGCTTTATAACGGCCCATATAGAATTCGCAAAATTATTCATGATAACACTGTCGAAGTAGAAACTCTTAAATCACGACGCTCTAAGGGAATACATCATATATCTAACGTTAAAATTTTTGTGGAATGATATACTTTTGAAAAATTTCTGTAGAATGACATACTTTTGAGAAACTAACAGTTGTATGTAAACACACGGAGAGTACAAGGATACCGCGCTGTGTTTTGGCGGCGCGGCGGCACATACTCAAAGCAACAGTGAAGTCTGCGCGCCGCACAAGGCAGTCGTTGACCGCAAACAATCACTTCCTACGTCACGCGCCTACAGCTGATCGAGCGCTCAGTGCGAATGCACTGAGAGCCGTAAATAAATACACAGTCTAATTTCTCCGACTAAATTCAGTATAAAGCTATAGTGACTTGATGAATTCTGTTATTAACATTCAGTATTTTTCAGGATACGGTTCTATAAAATATTTAAGAACTTCAGGTAAATTCTGTGCATGTCCGACGTTAAGACGACTTGCTATCGAGAAAATTTCAGGAAAAATGTCATTTCGAAGAAGAAAGAAATAAACTAAAAAGGTAATTATTAATTGAGTTTATTTTTCAGGTAACATATTTCCACTTAGGTACGTACTTTAGATGTAATTTGCTGCTCGCGATTACGTGATTCATACTTTGTGCTAATTACATGTTCAATGAAATTACTTGTGAAGCGACGTGCTTGCGTACGTTAACTGATTTTGACAATGATTATTAATGAACTGGATTGTTACTTGTGTATATTATGCATCGCTTGGCTGCACTGCTTTTTCACTGATGTCATATTTTTAATTATGTGCCTGCTGTGCCTATTTATTTAAATTATAATTGTCACCTGATTAATTGTGCTGATGTGGTTAGGTATGTAAGTTATACTTTGTGATTTATCTGCTTGCGCCTTCATGTTTACTTATTAAGATACGATGCTAATGACCTGTTTAGTACGTAAGATATATGTTTACTGCTATGCGTATGGATTGCACATTTACACATTTCTGCTTGTTGTCATAACTATACTTTAATTTGGTATATAGCAATGCTGATGTACAGTGTACGGACATGGAGTGTGGGTTACGATGTGGTATGGGTTACGGATTGTTCGCTTGGCGAAGCCTCGTTATAGAAATTGTGCTGCGTCCACTTGTTGACATTCTGTTCACTACTGGTATATTTACTCACTATTGCTTGCCTTGCTTACGCTCAGTGCCTTATATTTGTAAGATAAGAAAATGAACTGCTATAATTCGACGAACGTCATTAGTACAAGAAACTTCATAGAAGTCACATGAGTTGGAGGTTTTATGAAAGCTGTATAAATGTATGCCAATAGGAAGGAAGCTAACGACATGACATACCAACACAGTTATTACACTGCATTTTTCGTGAGCAATTGAAATAGGAAGTGACACTTGACACAAGAAATACTCCACATGTTTGCTTCGGTTTGCCATAATTCTTGAAGTGGTGTACACACTGTGAAATATTATGATCATTCACACTCCGTAATCGTACTTAATTACTGAGAGTTATTCGAACTAAGTCTGTTAGAGGTCATGTATGCATTCTTTGTTTATAATTCATAATGAGTAGAAGATTTTGGTCAGATGGATTACACAGAGGTTGTGTGTTGACAGTGTCTCTTCGGATTGTATGGGATGAGGAGGTTTGCATTAGGATTTTATCTGTACTCGATCGAGGAAACTGACTAGAGGAAAGAGTTGTTATGGAAGTGAAATGATACTGGTAATAAGGTTTATATGTATCGACGTATTGAAGAGGTATTATGGAGGTATTGAGATTATATGAAGTTGATTGGAGTTATGGTGTATAAGAGGTAAAATAAGTGAGGTGCATATTTTTTTTTTTTTTTTTTGTTGGTCTATATGGAACAAGGAGGATGAAGATAGCAGACTGGAACACTAAAATGGAAGGAAGATTGTCTACACACACTTTGTTAAATCACTAAGCAGTATGTACTTTATTTTGGAGAGAGGAAGTTGCATATCTTGGCACACTGACAGTTGTTCAGCAACCGTACATTTTGATCTGGCTTGGCAAACATTGGTCTTGACATGATGACTATGACGTTGACTTAACTATTATTGACTGTTATACATTGCTGTCACTACTACTTGATACACATGATGAACATGAAATTTTGACAGAAGTGGATTCACACAGTTAACACAATTCAATTACACAGTAGTACTTAATGTGGATGAAAGATGAGTGAGTGTGTTTTGTGTGTTTTCCTTTCCTAATCCTACCCACCTATCTCCTAAATATTATTTTATTTGTTTGTAGTGGCTTGCACTGACACCCATAAATATTATAGGTTTACTGATGTTTGTGTATTTGTAATAGTAATATGACAATTATCTGATATCATTTGTGTGTTTGTTGTGATTTGTATGTTTAGTGTAACAGCATTGTAAAAGCATTTGTATATGCATTCAAACTATTGTTCATGCTTGAACTGTCTGATCAGTGATAGTGAATATTATGGACTGTTACCTGCACTTGTTCAACATAATGGGTGCCACCTGGAAATGTTTAATTACTGCTGATGAACTGTCTAATTAGTGATAGTGAATATTATGGACTGTTACTTGTACTTTTTCTATGTGATTGGTGCCACTAGGACATGTTTCATTTCTGCTGATAAACTCTGATCAACAGTGTGATTAGTGATAGTGAATATTATGGACTGATGTCTGCACCTGCTCAACATTGCTGGGTGCCACTGATGGAACTGCTTCTACTGAAATGGTGTCACTTGTTGCTGTAGCACCTGTTCAACATTGCTGGGTGCCACTGATGGAACTGCTTCTACTGAAATGGTGTCACTTGTTGCTGTAGCACCTGTACCACAATGCTGGGTGCCACTGATGGACTGCTTCTACTGAAATGATGTCACCTGTTGGTGTCTGCACCTACTCAACATTGCTGGGTGCCACTGATGGACTGCTTCTACTGAAATGATGTCACCTGTTGGTGTCTGCACCTACTCAACATTGCTGGGTGCCACTGATGGACTGCTTCTACTGAAATGATGTCACCTGTTGGTGTCTGCACCTACTCAACATTGCTGGGTGCCACTGATGGACTGCTTCTCCTGAAATGATGTCATCTGTTGGAGTCTGCACCTACTCAACAATACTGGGTGCACAGATGGAGCTACTTCTATGGAAATGATGTCATTTGTCGGTGTCTGCACCTACTCAACATTGCTGGGTGCCATTGATGAACTGCTTCTACTGAGAAATGTGACTTGTTTCTGTGTGTACCTCTTCAACATTGCTGGGTACCACAGATGGAACTGCTTCTACTGAAATGATGTTACTTCTTGCTGTCTGCACCTACTCAACATTGCTGGGTGCCACTGATAAACTGCTTCTACTGAAATGATATCACCTGTTGGAGTCTGCACCTACTCAACATTGCTGGGTGCCACTGATGGACTGCTTCTACTGAAATGATGTCACCTGTTGGAGTCTGCACCTGTTCCACAATGCTGGGTGCCACTGATGGACTGCTTCTACTGAAATGATGTCACCTGTTGGAGTCTGCACCTGTTCCACAATGCTGGGTGCCACTGATGGACTGCTTCTACTGAAATGATGTCACCTGTTGGAGTCTGCACCTACTCAACATTGCTGGGTGCTACTGCTGGAACTGTCAACCACTTGTTGTGTAAATATTTTATGTGAATATTTGTATAAACTGATTTTTTGTGTATTACTGTTTGTGAAAAGTTATGAGACTCTTACCTGTACATATTCGTCATTGCTGACGCTATTGATTGAACTGTTTAACCACATAATACTTGTGTAAACTATTATGTAAAGTCACATGTATGAAAGAATTTGTATTGCTTAGTGTATTTTGTATATTAGGCTATTGAAAGGTCAGTGCAAAGCCAAAATTTTATCTAGTTATATGATATTTACGTATTAATATTATCTTTTATTTTTGTCTGTATTTTTTTTGACGAATTTGGTGGTATTTTCACCACCAATGCTGGCAAAAATACCATCAAATTCTAGCCCGTGGAGGAAGGGCATATGAAAGGTGGCTACACTGAGCCACAGCGCCAAAAATCGCGCCAGAGAGTATTGTTCCGCCGCCTCCACTGGCAGTGATTATTGAGACGTGGCGGCAAGCAGTTCTTACCGAGAAGTTGTGGTGGACACTGCTTGTCGTGAAGTCAGTGTGAGATGTGGTAGTGGAGAGTGTGGTTCCATGTTTATGCAGTTATTTGATGGGAGAGATAGCAGATGTTGTTCCAATGGAGATATTGTAATGATCTGAGTGCTTTTCGTCAATATAAATTAAGGTAACTAACTACTGTTCTTTATTTTCTTATTATTTGTGTGTCCTGAATAATGCTTCATTACAGGTTCAGTCAACAAAGCATCTGGCGTGTGTTCTTGTATTAGAGTGTAATTCTGGGTTTCTTGCACAATTATAGTATTTCTAATTTTCTTTTATCACGTCAGTATAAATGGTATTTAAAATTTCTTGTCTTGTTGAAGAAGAACCGTGCCAGATGTGCGTTGAGTCACACTACCACACACAGAACAGCTACACTTGTGCTTTGTTGGCTTCGTAGGTTTTATAGTTGCTGGGGACTTAATTAATTAACTGTGTTAACGAAAATTTTCTTACATTCTTTGTTGTCATTCTAAGCAGTCAGATTGCGTAATAATACTAGTCAGGGCCAGCCGTTTACGAGACTTGCGTAACCGGACATACAGCTATTAAAAATATTTGCATTCATATTTATTTTAATTAAGCCCCCATGCAAGGTGTCCTGGTTACCACTTACTAATGTCTGCACAACCACAGTTACCACCGTGCACCCATTACAGCACACAATAAGGGAACCATGGGCAGCTCCAGAAACAAAAAAAGGCAGTGAATGGCGGTGGGTGGTTTTCGAGGTATTGTGAACTTTACCCATAAACACTTTAGTCTGTCTAAGCGTAAAGCATCCACATTTTCTACATCCCAAGCGACTGAAAAAAAGCCCATGTGCTTCCTGTATCTAAGAAAGCTAAATAAATGAACCCGAAAAATTTCAGATCAATATCATTAACATCGGTTTGCTCCAGAATTCTACAGCATCTTTGAATAGCCTATAATAAATTTCCTTTTATACAGGAATGCTTCTGCCACAAATCAAGAATGGTTTTCGAAAGCATCGCTCGTGCGAAACTCAGTTTGCCCTTTTCTCACATCATATCTTTAGAACCTTGGATGAAGGACAACAAGAAGACTGCCGGCCGCTGTGGACGTGCGGTTCTAGGCGCTACAGTCTGGAGCCGAGCGACCGCTACGGTCGCAGGTTCCAATCCTGCCTCGGGAATGGATGTGTGTGATGTCCTTAGGTTAGTTAGGTTTAATTAGTTCTAAGTTCTAGGCGACTGATGCCTTCAGAAGTTGAGTCGCACAATGCTCAGAGCCATTTGAACAAGCAGACTGTCTATTCTTGGTTCTCCGATAAGCGTTTGACACGGTGCCCCACTGCAAACTGATAACGAAGGTTCGAGCCTACGGAATAGGTTCCCAGACATGTGAGTGGTCGAAGACTTGTCAAGTAACAGAACCTAACAATATGGCATTGTGGGTCCGCCTTGATGCAAAACACGTTTGTTATTTATTTACTTATTCCCCCAAGCTAGTTTCAGCGACAAGTATCATCATCTGTGGGTTCTCTGATTCTAAAACATGCAGAAATAGCATACTTATAAAACATTATAAGACATTTTATATGTGTACTGTTTTCTTCCAAATTTTGTTTCAGTGAATAACTTCATAATTCTTATTTACTGTACGTCACAGCATGAGATTTACAACGATTGTCGCTGTTTCCGGCATAGCGGTTTTTTTTTCCTTTTAAGCCATGTTTCTAGGTACGCATCGTGTGATCTGCAACTGTATGAGTGGCTGTTAAATGTGAACTTATGTATGTCAGTGTTACACAATTGGGATTGCGGTGTGTTGTGGATACAATTTGGGTGCGTACTAGGTTGTTATGAGGTTTGTTATGTACTCACGTTCGTTGGGTGGCTTGCAGCTACTTTTAAACACAGGAAACATAACTTTCGCACATTGTTCATGATCCAAAACATTACGCCATTTTGCTGTTCGCGCGTGTAGTGAGAAATGTATCGCATATTGCGAGAAGATTATGAAAATTGCAGCGGAAGTTCTGACGACATCTGTTCCTCATTTATGTTTCTGTTTATGGCGGGGGAGAGACTGTGTGTGTGTGTGTGTGTGTGTGTGTGTGTGTGTGTGTGTGTGTGTGTGTCAGCTATCTTAGAGCGGTACAGAATGTGTTGTTGCAAAGTGTTGTGTTTGCGTTTATTACGTTTTTTCTTCCACTATAGCCTTTTGTATGTAATAATTTTCTTCTATTGCTAGATTTCGGTATAAACTGGTGCTGTGTTTGCAGAAATAAATCAGTAAATAACTGAAGTGTTTTGCAACAAGGCGGACTCACAATTCCATAGCGTTGTTTTTGTGTACAAACACGGACTAATGGAAGAGTTTCAAGATAGAATTATTAAATTAACAGAACACAGTACGTTGCCCTGCATGGCGAGTATTCATCGGAGAGGTAAAGTCAGGAGTGCGCCAGGGAAGTGTGACAGGACCGCTCTTGTTCTCTGTATACATAAACGATATGACGGATAGTGTGAGCAGCAATCTAACTACGACTGTTTGCTGATGACGCTGCAGTGTGAGGGAAAGTGTCGGCGTTGAGTGACTGTACAATGTGACTCAGATAGGATTTCGTTTTGGTATGAATTTCTTCAATGAAGAAAGATGTATGTTAATGCAGATGAGTAGGAAAAACAATGCTGTAATGTTCGAATACAACACTGTATTGTATTGTATTGAACTGGGGACCTAGAAACAACAGAGAGGCTTCGTCACCGCCACAGCCCACAGTGGTTCACAACCCAACAACAGGCTACAGCAGTCCACTCAATCCACCGCCGCCCGACACCAAACCCAGGGTTATTGTGCGGTTCGGCCTCCAGTGCCCCCCCCCCCCCCCTCCTCCTCCGGCAACGTCTCATACCAGTAAGCCCAAAGTGTGGTAGAGTAATTATGGCGGACGTGGAGAAAGTGTTCCTGCAGCAATCGCCGACATAGTGTAACTAATGCGGAATAAGGGGAACCAGACCGCATTCGCAGAGGCAGATGGAAAACCGCCTTAAAAACCATCCACAGACTGGCCAGTATACCGGACCTCGACATAAACCGCCGGGCGGATTCGTGCCAGGGACCGGCACGCCTTCCCGCCCGGAAATCCGTGCGTTAGACTGCACGGCTAACTGGGCGGGCTAATACAACATTAGTAACAGGCTGCTTAACGGAGTCGCGTCTCTTAAAAGTCCAGGCGTAACGGCCGGCCGGGTGGCCGAGCAGTTCTAGGCGCTACAGTCTGGAACCGCACGACCGCTACGGTCGCAGGTTCGAATCCTCGAATCCTCGGGAATGGATGTGTGTGATGTCCTTAGGTTAGTTAGGTTTAAGGTTAGTTAGGTTTAAGTAGTTCTAAGTTCTAGGGGACTGATGACCTCAGAAGTTAAGTCCCATAGTGCTCAGAGCCATTTGAACCATCTAGGCGTAACTTTGCAAAGCTACACTCCTGGAAATGGAAAAAAGAACACATTGACACCGGTGTGTCAGACCCACCATACTTGCTCCGGACACTGCGAGAGGGCTGTACAAGCAATGATCACACGCACGGCACAGCGGACACACCAGGAACCGCGGTGTTGGCCGTCGAATGGCGCTAGCTGCGCAGCATTTGTGCACCGCCGCCGTCAGTGTCAGCCAGTTTCCCGTGGCATACGGAGCTCCATCGCAGTCTTTAACACTGGTAGTGGACGTGAACCGTATGTGCAGTTGACGGACTTTGAGCGAGGGCGTATAGTGGGCATGCGGGAGGCCGGGTGGACGTACCGCCGAATTGCTTAACACGTGGGGCGTGAGGTCTCCACAGTACATCGATGTTGTCGCCAGTGGTCGGCGGAAGGTGCACGTGCCCGTCGACCTGGGACCGGACCGCAGCGACGCACGGATGCACGCCAAGACCGTAGTTTCCTACGCAGTGCCGTAGGGGACCGCACCGCCACTTCCCAGCAAATTAGGGACACTGTTGCTCCTGGGGTATCGGCGAGGACCATTCGCAACCGTCTCCATGAAGCTGGGCTACGGTCCCGCACACCGTTAGGCCGTCTTCCGCTCACGCCCCAACATCGTGCAGCCCGCCTCCAGTGGTGTCGCGACAGGCGTGAATGGAGGGACGAACGGAGACGTGTCGTCTTCAGCGATGAGAGTCGCTTCTGCCTTGGTGCCAATGATGGTCGTATGCGTGTTTGGCGCCGTGCAGGTGAGCGCCACAATCAGGACTGCATACGACCGAGGCACACAGGGCCAACACCCGGCATCATGGTGTGGGGAGCGATCTCCTACACTGGCCGTACACCACTGGTGATCGTCGAGGGGACACTGAATAGTGCACGGTACATCCAAACCGTCATCGAACCCATCGTTCTACCATTCCTAGACCGGCAAGGGAACTTGCTGTTCCAACAGGACAATGCACGTCCGCATGTATCCCGTGCCACACAACGTGCTCTAGAAGGTGTAAGTTCCCCATTGTCCCCCATTGAGCATGTTTGGGACTGGATGAAGCGTCGTCTCACGCGGTCTGCACGTCCAGCACGAACGCTGGTCCAACTGAGGCGCCAGGTGGAAATGGCATGGCAAGCCGTTCCACAGGACTACATCCAGCATCTCTACGATCGTCTCCATGGGAGAATAGCAGCCTGCATTGCTGCGAAAGGTGGATATACACTGTACTAGTGCCGACATTGTGCATGCTCTGTTGCCTGTGTCTATGTGCCTGTGGTTCTGTCAGTGTGATCATGTGATGTATCTGACCCCAGGAATGTGTCAATAAAGTTTCCCCTTCCTGGGACAATGAATTCACGGTGTTCTTATTTCAATTTCCAGGAGTGTAGCATGTTGCTCATGAAGAGCAGTTGCATTCACCGTATGTGACTGTATAGAGAGGATTCGCAAGCACCTTTATTCTCGGCCCGTTCTTCTCTGAAGAGAATACACCCGGAGGGCCTGTCAGGTGTACCATGACATCTGGACGTTATCGAGACTTCTTTGTATAGCGTGTGGCTCCTGCCTTGGAATAGCGCAACTGTGTGGAAACCATAGTTTTCGTGCAAGATGGGACAACGGCTCATGTCGCTCGCCCAGTGTAAGAACTGCTTAACGCAACCTCCTGCAAACATGTTATCTCCAGAGACTTTCCAGATGCACGGCCTGCAAGATCACCTGACTTGAATGCACGTGACTTTTGACTCTGGGGCTACGTAAGGAACGCTTTTACCATAGATGCTTTTGGTCTCTACCTGATCTTAAGGCCAATATACAGGAATAGGTTGCTCATACTCCACTGGAACTGCTGCAAATAACTGTTGATCATGCCGTTTTGCGGATGCAGTATGTCGTCGACGTCTGCGGTCCTCATATTGAACAAACTGTGCAAGTGGCTGTTAATAATAAAATCAGCACTATGTCTTTTTCACTTGCTACACCTTTTCTACCCACGTCCAGCTCCAAAACCATTACGTATGGAAACATTTCCATACCTCTTTCTTGCATTCATAGCGCCAGATTTCCACCTGGTGGCCAAAACTTGAACTAATTTTTTGGCAGCATAAATCGGTTCTGCGTTAATGCATTAAAACATCTGACAAGCTTCGCTGCCACACGACAACTATAGGCCACAATGGACCTCTGTGGGTAGTTACACTTTATTTATAACCACCAGCTAATTAGCTATAACATAATTAATAATATTAATAGCATAAATAATCTTTAAATGATTTGCAAGCCTGAGGATAGCAGGAGTAAAATATAGGAAGCAAAAAAGACATCTGCAAGTTGAACAGAAACCAGACTGCAGTTACAAGATCGAAGGGCTTGAAAGGGAAGCAGTAGTTGAGAAGGCAGTGAGACAGGATTGTAGCCTGTCCCCAATGTAATGAAATCTGCAAATTGAGCAAGTTGTAAAGGAAAGCAAGGAGAAATTTCGAACAGTATTGAAAGTTCAGGGAGGAGAAATTAAAATTTTGTGGTTTGCTGAAGACACTGTTATCCTGTCAGAGACGGCAAAAGACTTGAAAGAGCAATTGAATGGAACGGACAATGTCTTGAAAAGAGTTTATAGAGTGATCATGAGACACTAAAAGTAGTACATGAGTTTTACTGTCTAAATAGCAAAATAACTGACAATGGCCGAAGTAGAGAGAATATAAAATGCAGACTAGCAGTAGCAAGAATAACCTTTCTCTAAAAGAGAAATTTACTAAAATGGAATTTACACTGCTGTCCAAAATTAAAGCAACAAATGGAAAGTTTGCAAGGTTGCGTTTATTTTGCCACAAAAAAGCATAAACAGTTGACAGCAAAGTAGAAACAATGTAAAGAATACACAACATAAACAATTCCAACATACAATCGGTAGACAAATTTTTTTTCGTTTTGTTCAACTTAACGGATTTGCAAACGCATTCCGACAACTGGTTAATGTGCTCAGTATCGGGTGTAAGCACCTCTGGCAGCCTGACAACGACGGCGCGTGCTGTGAATGATGACATCAATCTCATGTTGAAGAATAACGCCCATTCTTCCTGCAGAGCGGCTCCCAAGTCTTGGAGAATGGTTGGTGCATGCTGACATGACATAGGCTGTCTCTAGACATAGTTTATGGGATTGGAATCGGCCAGGCCATGTGTGTAATATCTTCCGTTACCAAGAAAATATCAAGCTCCCATGCTCTATGAGGTCGAGCATTATCGTCCATCAATACGAAGTCTAGATCCACAGCACCTCGCAACAAACACACATGACGTCCCAAGATCTCGCCACGATACCTGGCAGCAGTTAAACCTTGGCGATTCACCAGTACAGTTTTATGAAGAGGTGTTCGAACTGTCAACGTAATCCCCGTCCACACCATCAGGGATCCTCCTGAATAAAGGTCTCTTTCTATAATGTTTGGGTCCTGAAATCGTGTTTCACGTTCCCTCCAGATGCGAATTCGTCGAGAATCACTGTCCAGACCAAATCGGCACTCATCTGTCAAAAGAACATTGGCCCACTACTCGACAGTCCAGGTGGCATGTTGACGAGTCCACTCTAGACGTTCCCTTCAGTGAAGACGAGTCAGAGGTACACATACAGCAGGTCTCCGTCAATAAAGGCCACTCAGCCATTTCTGTACACCATTTGCCTCGATACAACACGTCCAGTGGTTGCTGCCGTACTGTCGTGCCCTTACAGCCAAATAACGGTCGTCTCTTTCTGATGACACGCGTGGCCGGCCCTGCCCTGGTCTTCGGGATACAGTTTCGCCCTCTACAAACTGTCTTCACATCCGAGAAACAACAGAACGATTCACATTGAGCCAACGAGAGCCACATCAGTTTGCGACTGTCCTGCTTCCATTCTTCCCCTGACCCTCCACTGCAGAGCGTCTGGTAGGCGTCTTTTTTGTGCCATACTGCACCGTCTGTGTACAAAATGATTGTGGAGGGTGGGACTACCCGGCAAACACTGCCGCATTTGATAGGTACCCTGTCGTCATAGTTGGCGTGGTTGTCCGTTGACCGGAATGCCATCTTCCGTCAGAACGCGATCGTACGGACATCTGTTGACAGTTTGTATGAGTATATCATGTATTAGACACAGGACGGGGAATAGCGGTTTGAGCTTTAATTTTGGACACCAGCGTAAATGTAAGTGTTCGAAAGTCTTTTCTGTATATATTTTTCTGGAGTGTGTCCATGTAAAAATAAAATTTGCATGATAAGCAGTTCAGACAAGAGGAGAAGAGACGCTTTTGAAATGCAGTGCTATAGAAGAATGTTGAAAATTACAGGGGTAGACTGAATAACTTATGAGAAGGTGTTGAATGGAACTGGAGGGGAAAAGAAAATTTTCAGCACAACTTGACTGAAAGATTGGCTCGGCTATTAGAGCACATCTTTGGGCATCAAAGAATCGTCAATCTGGTAGTGGAAGGACATACTGTTTGAGGAGGCAGGGGGCGTGAAAACTGTACAGGCAGACCAAGGCTTGAGCATAGTAGACACGCTCAAGTGGTTGTAGTTGCAGTAGTTATGTAGCGATGAAGAGGCTTGCTAGGGGGGGTAGACGACTGTGGAGAGCTAAATCAAATCAGTCTTCGTACTGAAGACCACAGAAACCCGTCATGGCGCCCAACGGTGAGCACTAGTAGCTCGAAACGCGTCGTTAATAAATTAATGTCTTATGATAAATAATCTTAAACACTGTGACTGGTTGCAGTAAACAAACACACGACAGATACCAAAACCGGAACATTTCAGTTTCTTAAAAATCCTTTTATTTTAAATTCGAATCGCTTTTATAGTGATAAGGTCCCATCTGAAAAAAAGGCCATTATAGACAAATTAAGGCACAGATGTGAAATTAACACGAATGGATCCACACGTCAAGCAAATTTTAAGGAAGCTCATGAAGGTAATGCTCCTCTGTTTTGTTTTGCTACTGCACTGCCGCGAGTCAGTAACATGAAGTATTGAGAGGTATACTTAAAAGTACAATTGCGCACTAGGTGAGCCTGTAAAGGAGTAACCGAACCTCAGCAAGGAAGCTAGAAAGCAGGAGGAACCATGTTTCTGTGGTAAGCTTACTGTGGGCTACGTGACTAGCAGCCTAGAAGCTTCTGGAAGTATAAAAATATTCCAGCTTGTATTCACAGGTACCAGGTCTACGAGCTGGACGAACCATATCACAACTCGAGACAGCGTCAACTCCCATCCTGATCCGCTCGTAGGACACTATACTGCGCTTCCCTTCATAAACCACTCTTCGCGTCTTCAATTACCTCTTCTCTTACCATTTACAGCATTCAACATCCCGGCAGCCTCCTGCAATGTCCTCTCGAGGAATTATCTCCCATTCCTTCTGGAGGGCCTTCTGTAGGTCCTCAAGGCTCTCTGAATGGTGCTGACAGGCCCCTCAGACCGATGACCTAGCTGTTTGGTCTCTTCCCCCAACAGGTCCCTCTCCCAATAGGATTCAACAAATAAGGGCTTCGAGCGGGCCAAGCCATAGCGAGTACTGTTTGTATAAAGCGTTTTTGTACTTATTTGCTGCGCTTAGCTTTTAAATAGTTTTTCTGGGAAAACCTAGCGTAGTTTTCGCGTCTCTTATTTCAGTGAGTGTTTCTTGATTATCAGAGTAGCTCATCAGAAGATTATCTTGGGAATTTGTCACCGTATAGGGTAGGGTAAACATAGTCATGTGTAGGGACTGTGGTTGTTGTGAGCGGACGCAAGGAGAATTGGCCACTCTTCGGGGGCAGGTGGAGGCTTTGTCTGTTAGGCTCATCGAGCTCGAGGCGCAGGCGTCGGCTCGTAGTGGCGTTGGGGCAACTGTGGTGAGACCTATGCCTACTTCGGTGGCCTTGGAATCACATGGAACCCCTGATGTCGCTGCGTCTTCCGGCAGTGAGCATCTTACCGGTCAGCCATCACTCCAGGGTGAATGGCGGACAGTGGTGGGCTCGCGCGTGCCTGGCCGAAAGGCGAAGGTGGGATCTGGCCGCGTGGCAGCTGCCTTACCCCTTTCCAACAGGTACGGGGTGCTTCCTAGTGGTGATGACATCGTTTCCGAGCCACCACAGGATGCCTCGCCTGTTGGGCCAGTGGCCGATTCTCCGGCAAGGTCCCGACAGTCACAGAGGGCGGGCCTATTAGTTATAGGGAGCTCCAACGTTAGGCGGGTTATGGAGCCCCTCAGGAAAATAGCGGGTAGGTCGGGGAAGAATGCCAGTGTGCACTCGGTGTGCTTGCCGGGGGGTCTCGTCCGTAATGTGGAGGAGGCCCTTCCGGCAGCTATTGAACGCACTGGGTGTGACCGGCTGCAGATAGTAGCACATGTCGGAACGAATGACGCCTGCCGCTTGGGTTCTGAGGCCATCCTTGGTTCCTTCCGGCGGCTGGCTGATTTGGTGAAGACAGCCAGCATCGCACGCGGAGTGCAAGCTGAGCTTAATATCTGCAGCATAGTGCCCAGAGTCGATCGCGGTCCTCTGGTTTGGAGCCGTGTGGAGGGTCTAAACCAGAGGCTCAGACGACTCTGCGACTATAATGGTTGCAAATTCATCGACCTCCGTTATTGGGTGGAGAACTGTAGGGCCCTCCTAGACAGGTCAGGCGTGCACTACACACCGGAAGCAGCTACTAGGGTAGCAGAGTACGTGTGGCGTGCACACGGGGGTTTTTTAGGTTAGAGAGACCCCCCCTTGGGCGAAACGATAAAATACCTGACGGCTTACCAGAGAGGACATTATCATCGTTGATAAAGAACGTCCGTCCTCAGAGACCAAAAACAGGAAAAGTTAACGTAATATTGGTAAACTGCAGGAGTATCCAGGGCAAGGTTCCTGAATTAGTATCTCTTATTGAAGGAAATAGTGCGCATATAGTATTAGGAACGGAAAGTTGGTTAAAACCGGAAGTGAACAGTAACGAAATCCTAGACACAGAATGGAATATATACCGCAAGGATAGGATAACGCCAATGGTGGAGGAGTATTTATAGCAGTAAAGAATTCAATAATATCCAGTGAAGTTATTAGCGAATGCGAATGTGAAATAATCTGGGTTAAGCTAAGTATCAAAGGTGGGTCAGATATGATAGTCGGATGCTTCTATAGACCACCTGCATCAGCAACCGTAGTAGTTGAGCGCCTCAGAGAGAACCTGCAGAACGTCGTGAAGAAGTTTCGTGATCATACTATTGTAATAGGGGGAGACTTCAATCTACCAGGTATAGAATGGGATAGTCACACAATCAGAACTGGAGCCAGGGACAGAGACTCTTGTGACATTATCCTGACTGCCTTGTCCGAGAATTACTTCGAGCAGATAGTTAGAGAACCAACTCGTGAAGCTAACGTTTTAGACCTCATAGCAACAAATAGACCGGAACTTTTCGACTCCGTGAATGTAGAAGAGATCATAAGTCAGTGGTTGCATCAATGACTAAAAGTGTAATAAGAAATGCCAAGAAAGGAAGGAAAATATATTTGCTTAACAAGAGTGATAGGGCACAAATCGCAGAATATCTGAGTGACCACCATCAAACGTTCATTTCTGAGGAAGAGGATGTGGAACAAAAATGGAAAAAATTCAGAAACATCGTCCAGTACGCCTTAGATAAGTTCGTACCGACTAAGGTCCAAAGCGAGGGGAAAGATCCACCGTGGTATAACAATCATGTACGAAAGGTACTACGGAAACAAAGAAAGCTTCATCATAGGTTTAAGAGTAGTCGAATCATAACTGATAAGGAAAAGCTGAACGAAGCGAAAAAGAGCGTAAAGAGAGCAATGAGAGAAGTATTCAACGAATTCGAACATAAAACATTGGCAAACAATCTAGACAAGAACCCTAAAAAGTTTTGGTCATATGTAAAATCGGTAAGCGGATCTAAATCCCCTATTCAGTCACTCGTTGACCACGATGGCACCGAAACAGAGGACGACCGAAGAAAGGCAGAAATACTGAATTCAGTGTTCCGAAACTGTTTCACTGCGGAAAATCGTAACACGGTCCCTGACTTCAGCCGTCGCACGGACGCCAAAATGGAAAATATTGAAATAAACGATATCGGAATTGAAAAACAACTGCTATCACTTAGTAGCGGAAAAACATCCGGACCAGACGAGATACCCTTAAGATTCTACAGTGATTATGCTAAAGAACTTGCCCCCTTTCTATCAGCAATTTATCGTAGATCGCTGGAAGAACGTAAAGTACCTAGCGACTGGAAGAAAGCGCAGGTCGTTCCCATTTTCAAGAAGGGTCATAAATCAGATGCGAATAATTATAGGCCTATTTCGCTTACGTCAATCTGTTGTAGAATAATGGAACATGTTTTGTGTTCTCGTATTATGACGTTCTTAGATAATACAAATCCCCTTCATCATAACCAACATGGATTCCGCAAACAGAGATCATGTGAAACTCAGCTCGCCCTATTTGCCCAAGAAATTCACAGTGCCGTAGACACTGGCGAGCAGATTGATGCCGTATTCCTGGACTTCAGGAAGGCATTTGATACGGTTCCGCACTTACGTTTAGTGAAAAAAATACGAGCTTATGGAATATCGGACCAGGTTTGTGATTGGATTCAGGATTTCCTAGAAGAAAGAACACAACATGTCATTCTTAACGGTTCAAAATCTGCAGATGTAGAGGTAATTTCGGGAGTACCGCAAGGAAGCGTGATAGGACCTTTATTGTTTACAATATACATAAATGACTTAGTTGACAACATCGGTAGTTCCGTGAGGCTACTTGCAGATGACACGGTTGTCTACAAGAAAGTAGCAACATCAGAAGACTCGTACGTACTCCAGGAAGACCTGCAGAGGATTAATGCATGGTGCGACAGCTGGCAGCTTTCCCTAAACGTAGATAAATGTAATATAATGCGCATACATAGGGGCAGAAATCCATTCCAGTACGATTATGCCATAGGTGGTAAATCATTGGAAGCGGTAACGACCGTAAAATACTTAGGAGTTACTATCCGGAGCGATCTGAAGTGGAATGATCACATAAAACAAATAGTGGGAAAAGCAGGCGCCAGGTTGAGATTCATAGGAAGAATTCTAAGAAAATGTGACTCATCGACGAAAGAAGTAGCTTACAAAACGCTTGTTCGTCCGATTCTTGAGTATTGCTCATCAGTATGGGACCCTTACCAGGTTGGATTAATAGAAGAGATAGACATGATCCAGCGAAAAGCAGCGCGATTCGTCATGGGGACATTTAGTCAGCGCGAGAGCGTTACGGAGATGCTGAACAAGCTCCAGTGGCGGACACTTCAAGAAAGGCGTTACGCAATACGGAGAGGTTTATTATCGAAATTACGAGAGAGCACATTCCGGGAAGAGATGGGCAACATATTACTACCGCCCACATATATCTCGCGTAATGATCACAACGAAAAGATCCGAGAAATTAGAGCAAATACGGAGACTTACAAGCAGTCGTTCTTCCCACGCACAATTCGTGAATGGAACAGGGAAGGGGGCATCAGATAGTGGTACAATAAGTACCCTCCGCCACACACCGTAAGGTGGCTCGCGGAGTATAGATGTAGATGTAGATGAGTGTCAGTTTCATCGAAGAACACTTGCACAATTCTCGCAACATGTGGGCGCACACTGTCATGTGTTAATGTGAAATCATCACCCATAAATGGAGCCAAGGGCACAACATGATCGAAAAGATTTTTGTATGTCCATCCTTGTAATTGGAGGTCTGGAGTACTATGGTCGTTCACGTATGTAAGAAAATGAAACACCCACAGCCAATCCTGATGATGTCATTTATTGTGCGGCTACCAGTTTCGGTGCTTCAGTGCACCATCTTCTGGCCTTAGCTGATGCTGAGGATTAACACCATCCGCATATATGATTCATCAGTGGTCAACATCTACATAACTGGTTTTCGCAGACTGCAACTGTAATGTTGTCTCTCCAACCATCAACTATTAGTTGATAGATAAAATACCGTAATATAATGCGTCAATGGAACGATCTGTCATTTGACAACTGTCAAAAAATACCATGAAATTCTATAGAATATAAAAAACGTGACCTATATTAACAACTTAATAACCAAAATAAATAACGTTCCAAGATGTTTCATGGACGTCACTCCATCTAGACAAACAGTTGAAGACGGCACAAATGTCGAAACAAGCTAGTCGTTAACCTATGTAAAAACAAGAAATAAACTAATTGTAGCTGATTTTGTAAAGGTATGAAAAGGATTATGAGCTGTGTTTTTTTGAGCGTTTACTTTAATTCGCCCTTTCTGTAGCCACAGTTCTAGCTGGTTGATGTGATTGTTGCTTTTCCTGTTGAGTTGTTCTACACATTGTGCGTGACACCACTAGGCTGTGTCATCAGCGTAGAGGGCCAGCCATTCGTTCTAGTTTGTTCGGTGTGTGGCGTCGGGTGTGTACAGGTTGTATAGTAGAGGCGATAGCATCACTCCCTGCGGTACGCCTGCTTCTGGTATCGAGCACTTGGAAAATGCAACAAAGAGACGCCAGGAAGAGCTGCACGCGACACTGGGAAAAGCACTTTAGGGTGGGTTTGATTGTCAAACACCCTAGATGGCCTGTTATCTAAAATGTTTGACAGAAGTGTGGTTAGCTGGGTTGGTACTCCCACCTGGTGAAGTTTATAGCACAGCCCCTTATCCAGAAATAGAGCTCAGGCCTAATTTTTGAGAGTATCCCTTCAGTAATTCCGCTTCAGATTCGTAGTATGAGGTCTATCATGGCGTGATGTTTCCTGAAGTCCGCTTGTAGTTTAAGAATGATATTAATTTTCTCTGCGGCGTCTGACAGCCTGTTGTTGATAATTATTTCAAAGCCCTTGACTGTTACCGACAGTAATGTTATTGACCTCAACAGGAGTGAAGGCGGAGATGAAGACCATCAGAACAGCGGAGTTCGCGGATGAAGTAGGCTAGGGCTAGCATAGAAGCGATGGGAAGATGGATCTCACAGCTGTAGTGAAGGCAGTCACTCTGGAGCTCAGAAAGAAAGAAAGAAACCACTGGATCTCATGGAAACAGATATAGCGTCGTAGAAGGACTATTAGATTTGGAATGTGGAGCATTCAGAGCTTCAGCAATAAATTCCAAGAGGTGGTATCAGAGGCTGAGTACCAACAAGTAGATAATTTTGACAGACACGAAGAAGAACGGTACAGGCAATGAAAATGTTAAGAAATACCAGCGTAAATGGAGTGGTGTTGACAAAAGCGTACAGGCAAAGGTGGGGTGTCTATTTTGGTAAGGAACAGATCGAATAGAAAACTAAAGAACTGGGGGGAGGTAAATGAGAGGTTCTTGAGGTTGGTGATTGAAACGTTTTGTAATGAAGTGGTTATAATAGCAACATATGTTCCCTGTGACAATCCTACCATTTCTGATAAAGTGGAATATTTTGATCACCTCAGGAGTATGGTTGAAGCAACTTCTCCACATCAGGAATAGTTTGTTCTGGGGGACTCAAACAGTAGAGTTTGGTCTCGATTAAATGATAGTGTTGTTAGGAATTTTGGTGAAGAAACACAGAATAACAGTGGGAGTAGATCAATTGAAGTATGTGGTCAGACACATTGTCAAATTATGAACGGGCTTTTCCAACATAAGGACATCCATACGTATACAGGGATTCAACCAATTAGAAATTTAAGGTCAATTATACACTCCTGGAAATTGAAATAAGAACACCGTGAATTCATTGTCCCAGGAAGGGGAAACTTTATTGACACATGCCTGGGGTCAGATACATCACATGATCACACTGACAGAACCACAGGCACATAGACACAGGCAACAGAGCATGCACAATGTCGGCACTAGTACAGTGTATATCCACCTTTCGCAGCAATGCAGGCTGCTATTCTCCCATGAAGACGATCGTAGAGATGCTAGATGTAGTCCTGTGGAACGGCTTGCCATGCCATTTCCACCTGGCGCCTCAGTTGGACCAGCGTTCGTGCTGGACGTGCAGACCGCGTTAGACGACGCTTTATCCAGTCCCAAACATGCTCAATGGGGGACAGATCCGGAGATCTTGCTGGCCAGGGTAGTTGACTTACACCTTCTAGAGCACGTTGGGTGGCACGGGATACATGCGGACGTGCATTGTCCTGTTGGAACAGCAAGTTCCCTTGCCGGTCTAGGAATGGTAGAACGATGGGTTCGATGACGGTTTGGATGTACCGTGCACTATTCAGTGTCCCCTCGACGATCACCAGTGGTGTACGGCCAGTGTAGGAGATCGCTCCCCACACCATGATGCCGGGTGTTGGCCCTGTGTGCCTCGGTCGTATGCAGTCCTGATTGTGGCGCTCACCTGCACGGCGCCAACCACGCATACGACCATCATTGGCAGCAAGGCAGAAGCGACTCTCATCGCTGAAGACGACACGTTTCCATTCGTCCCTCCATTCACGCCTGTCGCGACATCACTGGAGGCGGGCTGCACGATGTCGGGGCGTGAGCGGAAGACGGCCTAACGGTGTGCGGGACCGTAGCCCAGCTTCATGGAGACGGTTGCGAATGGTCCTCGCCGATACCCCAGGAGCAACAGTGTCCCTAATTTGCTGGGAAGTGGCGGTGCGGTCCCCTACGGCACTGCGTAGGATCCTACGGTCTTGGCGTGCATCCGTGCGTCGCTGCGGTCCGGTCCCAGGTCGACGGGCACGTGCACCTTCCGCCGACCACTGGCGACAACATCGATGTACTGTGGAGACCTCACGCCCCACGTGTTGAGCAATTCGGCGGTACGTCCACCCGGCCTCCCGCATGCCCACTATACGCCCTCGCTCAAAGTCCGTCAACTGCACATACGGTTCACGTCCACGCTGTCGCGGCATGCTACCAGTGTTAAAGACTGCGATGGAGCTCCGTATGCCACGGCAAACTGGCTGACACTGACGGCGGCGGTGCACAAATGCTGCGCAGCTAGCGCCATTCGACGGCCAACACCGCGGTTCCTGGTGTGTCCGCTGTGCCGTGCGTGTGATCATTGCTTGTACAGTCCTCTCGCAGTGTCCGGAGCACGTATGGTGGGTCTGACACACCGGTGTCAATGTGTTCTTTTTTCCATTTCCAGGAGTGTAGATTGTTTTTGCCGTAAGAATGATGTCAGATGTAGGAGATATAAATATTAAAAAATTGTATACTTTGCTTAGTTCATTCTATTAAGTCATATGGGATCATATTCTGGAGAAACTCATCAAACCGAGCAAAAGTTTTTAGGGAGAAAAAGTGTGTGATAAGAATCATTTGTGGTGTAAATTCAAGAACATCATGTAGAAACCTGTTCAAGGAACTTGGTATTCTAACCACTGTTTCTCAGAATATTTATTCCTTAATGAAATTAGTTTCAAGTAATACATATCTATTTCCAACCAATATCTCAATACACAGTATCAATACTAGGAATAAGAACAATCTACGTAAAGGCCTAATATCACTTACCTTGGTCCAAAAAGGAGTCCGATATTCAGGAACACACATTTTCAATAAATTGCCAGCAACCGTTAGAAACTTGGTAAAGCACAGTTTAAACAGAGTTTGAAAGACTTTTTGGTAGGCAACTCCTTCTCCTCCATAGACGAATATCTTAACAGAGACTGTTAAGTCAGCTTAAGTAAAAATATCTGTCAGATTTCAGTTTTGCCAGCACTTGGTCACAACAGTCAAGATTAGGTATTTCATGTATGATAAATTTATTAATAGCACATAACAGTGTTTCATTATGAAAGCATGTTAATTCTGTTAATATTAGCTATTCCCGTTTATTGCATTGTATTCACCTATTTCGACAATCTCCTGACAAATGATAAGGGTAGTAAGTATTATATTTAAATGTTTTATGTTTTTATGTTATACATTATGACATTTTCCACACCCATGAGAATCATCTTATTTTTAGGCTCTATGGAACGAAAACTGAATCTACTCTAATCTAGTCTAAGAGGGAACAGGAAGGAGGACTCAGATCGAAGGAAGGAGGAAGAGGGACTGGCGCTGAGTGGATGATCAGGCCTTAAGAGAAAGGACAGAAGAAAAGAAGACTGCTTACCAGAAATGGTTAAGCTCTAAAAGGCAGGAAGATTGGGATCACTTCAAATGGTTCAAATGGCTCTGAGCACTATGGGACTTAACATCTGAGGTCATCAGTCCCCTAGAACTTAGAACTACTTAAACCTAACTAACCTAAGGACATCACACTCATCCATGCCCGAGGCAGGATTCGAACCTGCGACCGCGGCGGTCCGTGGCCGGCTGGGATCACTAGAACACAATTAAGGGAGAAGTAAAACGGATTGTTATCCGAGCTAGAGAGGATTGCTGGGATAATAAACGTGCCAACATATAATATTTAGATGCATACAACAAGGCACCAGAAGCTTGGCAATTTATACGTCAAGTGAGAGTTCCTGTTAAAAGTAGAAGATTCCTGTTTGGAAGACACATTTGAAAGATCTTCTTACAGAAGAAAGGAAAGAGTTTCGAGAGGAGCAGAATGAAGTGGAGATTTATCCTGTGGAGCTGACAATGAAGCTTATCAGACACTTCAAAAATCAAACAAATGGAAAGGTAGCTGGTCCTGGAGTTATATTAATGGAATCAGTGAAGCACAGAGGACCTAAAGTAATAGCAGCACTGGAAATGGAAATGAAGTCCCATGCTTCTTGACAGAGCACAGGGGAGGGAACGATGCGAGAGACCTGCACCGCCATACTAGGTAAGGTTCCAATGGAGGTGGTTTGCCGTTGCCTTTCTCCAACCGTAATGGTGATGAATGATGATGATGAAGATGACACAACAACACCCAGTCATCTCGGGGCAGGTGAAAATCCCTGACCCCGCCGAGAATCGAACCGACCCCGTGCTCAAGAAGCGAGAACCCTACCGCGAGACCACGAGCGGCGGATAGCAGCACTAGTAATTTTTTTAATAATGTGGTTCAAGGAGACGAAGTACCCCACGAATGGAAGATATCATACGTAATCAACATACGGGGTGCACATGAAGTCCAGGAACACTTTCAATTATTTATTGAAGAAGAACCAAACATTGTACAGATATCACACATATGTCATCTTGAAGAGAAACCCTGAAAGTTCCCCCCCCCCCCCTTGTATGCCGCCAGACTGTAGTTTGGTAATTTGCCGATAGTCAGCGCTAGTCGCAAACATGGTGAGTTCAGATTCGTAGCGAGCTTTCTGTTTGTTGGAGTTCGACGACATCAAGTGTGTTACAGCTGTTCAGTGGATGGTAAGAACCAAGTACAGTTAAAAGCCACCAAAAAGGAAGGCCATTTACCACTGGCACAACAAATTCGTTATGACGGGTTGCTTGTGACCAGCAAAGTGAAACGGACGTCCCAGTGTGAGTATAGTGAATGTGTAGCGCGTACGAGAGACATTCATAAGGAGTCCAAAGAAATCGATGAGTCTTGCATTTAGAATGTTTGTAAAAAAAAACACTTCCAGTGTTCCTCTTCAAAATTCAATACGTGTGACATCTGTACAATGTTTAGTTCTTGTGCAATAAATAACTGAAAGTGTTCCCGGACGTTCTGTACACCCTGTATATAAGAAAGGGTGCAGGAGTGATTTGACAAATTGCAGGGGAATAAGTGTAATGGTTTCAGTGAGTAGGCTGTTCAGTAGTATAATAAAGACAGATTGCGCAGGTTGTTGTATCACTGGAACAGTTGTGTTTAGCTGCTGGGAAAAGCTGTGCTAATAACGTCTTTTGTGTAGACCAGATGTGTCAGAAAAAGGAAGAAAAAAATCTTCTCGATTTGGTGTTCGTTGATTTTGCAAGGGCCTATGGGGTTACTATCGACAGCACAGGAAAAGGTTGGAGAGGATGGTACACTAATAGAGTTGGTGAAGAGGATGTACCACCATTGCTAGGCGGTTTTAAAGGTTGGTTGCAAAATATCGGAAAGTTTAAAAACAAGTAAAGGATTAAGTCAATTATGTTCTATGTCACCAACGTTGTTTAAGGTGTACTTAGAAGTTGTTCTTGGATACTGGAATAGACAGCACAGAAGTCTTGGTGTGATAGTACAGTATTAGAGATTACTTTCATTGCTATTTGCTGACTATCAAAAACTTATGGCTCTGGATAACGATGATGCCACGTATCAAATGAGAGAATTAATGGATACTTATAAACAATGGGGAATTACAATGAATATGGATAAAATAGAACACCTTGTTGTTGGAAGTGGGCAAGATAAGGATTTGGAGTCTGGCCGGGAAGTTTTCAGATATCTTGGTTTACTGATTGATAAGACTGGACAGTGTGGCGTGGACACGTCTCACAGAATAAATCGAGTGAGGGTGGCTACAAAATGATGAAATGGTATCTTTTGGAGTCGGCACATACCCATACGAACAAAAAAGTATTGCTGCGAGCAAAAGCATTTTGATATATGACTCAGAGTGTTGGACACTGAACGAGAGACAAAGAGGAAAATTGAGGGCCTGTCGAAATTAGCGGGTCACGGTGGAGCATGGGACTGACCCACTTGGATCTACCGAGGAATGAATATGGATGCTATGGAACCAGTCACAGATAAGAGTCGTTCTAGAGCACTGAGGTGACATGGAAAGGTCTGACTGGTGGAAGAACAACAATGCAAGCAGTGTTTGTTTAACTGGTCACTGCCAGGGAGATGGAGCCGATGGAGGTCGAGGGCAACGTGGAGGAGATCTACTGTAGCCAAAGCCATGGAAACGAGAGGTCTATCGGAAGAATGGTACGGTAGAAGTTTGTGACACATGAGAACAGGTAACTGCTGCTAAGTGAACACACCCGCTAAAGCAAAAAGTAAGTATGTTACTGGCCAGTTATTTGGAGGATTTCCTGGTTTCGGAATTATTATTACTTTCGCGTCCTTCCACTGGCTCGGTACTGTTTGCAGTTTCGGAGTGGTATTGCAAACAACGTTAAGGTAGTCTATCATTTGTTTTCGTGGTACTAATTGTAATCGTTTCCTTGTTATGTTATCTAGTCCAGGTGCACTGTTTTTGCCTTTTAGTAATGATTGTTCGATCTCTTCATACGTTATTATATCTACGAGCTTGGCCGCTTCTTTAGTCGGGACATTTTGGATAAGTAGTATGGTTTCTAGGCTATTGTTTATGAGTCTCTCATGTTCGTTGTTCACGTTTGTATCCACTGCGTATTTGCGTGTTTACACCGCTACAGTATTGAAAATTTCCGCTTTGTCACTGTCATTTGATTTTATGTTTTCTTCAGAGAGTGTTGAAGGTTCAGCTCTTGTGTGTTCATCCTCCGCTCTTTCTAACCCTTGATTTGCGAGGTCTTAGGCTGCGTGAAAGTTTTCAAACCCGTCCTCCAAGGTCAGTTCTAGGGCAATGCTTCTATACTCCTCCTACCTTCCTTAGATCTTCGTTTGCACTATCCCCTTCTTCGTTGGTTATTGACACGCGTTATGGATACGTGTTGTGGTCTCCTAGACCGCGCCTCGTGAATTATACCTGTTTTCTTCAGCACTGTACGAAGTGTGCTCGCGGGAATATGTCAGTTTTAACGATCCTAAGCTTGATGAAATTGTTAATTAGGGGATGGATTAAGATGCTAATGATATAGATTAAGAAATGGACCAAAAAGACGATTTCAAAATAGGCGGTGATCACAGTTCTGCAGGACGGTGATTCAGAGGAAGAACTTCAGGACAACTCTGATGGGGACGTCTCTGTTTCTCCAATGAAGTACTTAAAGTGTTAGTTAAAATGTGTTCTGGGAGGCGATAAACAAAACTGCAGATCCCAGCATTGAACGTCAATTTTTCAGACTTTCTTTTTGTATCTATCGACTGCATTTTTTATGTGCAAGTTTAAACCCTGAAATTTAGTTTTATGTGAACATTTATTTGCTACAGAGATACTACAATGTTCCAGAATGTGAAATTCTGTTCTCTAACATTTCGTTTATGGATATTAAAAAATAAGGAGAAGTACGTGATTTTGTGCTATAAAAAGTAAAATATAAACGGAGGCTTCTGCGGCCATTGTCACAGTCAATAATTTTTTTTCTGATTTTGTGACCGAATTGACAATGTGTAAAACTAACGAGGTTTCGGTCACTGCTGCAAGTGTCCTGACGATTAGGTTCGATATGAAGTCTTTATTCACGAATTTGCAAGTACAAGACATCATGAACATATTAGATGAACGTATGACAGCCGATATCTGCGAGCTGGTGCGTCAATGTTTAACGACCACGTATTTCAGGTGGAAAGGCGAATTCTGTGAAGAGACAGATGGTGTACCTATGGGCTCCCCTCTCTTGCCTATTGCAGTACATATCTTCATGGAAGCATTTGAAGAAATAGCGCTCCAGTCTGCACCATTACGCCCAGAATGTTGGCTCCGGTATGTTGACGACACCTTTGTTATCTGGCCAGGTGGAGAGGAAGAGCTACGAAATTTCCACAAACGCCTCAACCAGCAGCACAGCAGAATCCAATTCATTTTGGAGACAGAAAAGGATGGGGAACTGCCTTTCCTCGACGTGGAAGTTTACAGAAAGCCTGATGGTGAACTGGCCCATAGAGTATGCAGGAAGCTGACCAGTACTGACAGGTACCTACATGCCTCCTCTCATCATCACCCTACGCAGAAGAAATCCGCCCTGCACAATTTAGCCAATTAAGCTTACAGGATAATCGATAAGGAACATCTAAAGGGTTAACTACATAACATCAAGTCCACTTTTGGTGCCAATGGTTATGGGATGAAACTAAGTGATAAAACTATGGCGACAAAGAATGAAGGCAATAGAGGAGAGAAGAAGGAAGCACAAAACATCGCTCTGTTACAATACGTTCAAAGTGTTCACTGAATCAGTGGACAAAAATCTCCGCCGAGTAGGAATCAAGCCGATTTTATGAAGCAGCAACATAATAAAAAATGTTCTTTGCACAACGAAAGATGCAGTTCACAAACTACATGCTGCTGGAGTTTATGAAATCAGGTGCGAATGTCGATTAGTATATGTAGGCGAGATGGGGCGACCCATCAGCACACGGATATCTGAACACGAGAGATATATCCGACTAAGACAGCACACAAAGTCAGCGGGGGCAGAAGACCAGGATGAGCACGGCAAACAGAGTGATTTTGGTGAAGCTCGCATAGTGGCGACACAACCCCTTACTTCAGGAGGAAGATTACAGAGGCAACAGAAACAGCCAAGCGACCCGCCAACATGAACAGAGAGGTCGGTGACGACTTCCGACGTCTCTGCTGCCAGCAATAACAACAGCGTTACCGGACGACAGCTCACGTGTAGCAATATACACAGGCGCGCGTCAGACCGCAGCGGCCGCAGGCACATAGAGTACTGGCGCGCCTCGGCCGGCGCTAGAAAGAATGAAAACAACGCCACGTCGCAACTCCCCTTCATCCTTAACAGCCTATCAGAATTAGGTAACAGCCACGTCTGCAGGTATACAAGAAACAGTTTTCTCATCAACGCGCGGCTCGCCCCGTCGGAGGTTCGAGTCCTCCCTTGGGCATGGGTATGTATGTTGTGCTTAGCGTAAAGTTAGATTAAGTAGTGTGTAAATTTAGCTCCCGATGACCTCAGTAGTTTGGTCCCATTGGAACTTACCACAAATTCCAAAAAAAAAAAAAAAAAAAATCTCATTCAGCAGTAAAGAAAAACACCCAGAAGGAGGTCACTCGCAACAGTAACCGAAACGTTGGTACTTCTACAGACTGACAATGCAGTTACAACCCCAGAAAATTTTTATTGACAAAAAGTAAAATACTTGGTGAATGACGCAACCAGCCACAAATACTTTTTACATATTTTATTTTAGTGTCATAAAAAAATCCCACCAAAAGAATTTGTACTACCTTCTTTTAATAATAAGTTTACTCTTAAGAGTGCAAACGTTTTTCTGTTATTAACATGTTACATTTTGCACATCCCACATATCATTTTTGTTCGTTTTTACGTCCTTGGTCAATGTTTAATGAATGATATCTTTGTATCTTAACTTAATGATAATCTTTGGATTGTAAATAAAAACATCAAGTGTAGAGCGCATGTGCGATGCTCAACACTGACATTAAGAATATTATTACGTGTGCCACAGAAGTTTATTTACAATATGTGTGCTGTGTCTAATTCAGCAACATATACATCGAAATATTATTACGTGTGCCACAGAAGTTTATTTACAATATGTGTGCTGTGTCTAATTCAACAACATACATATCGACCTTAAAAACCACAACAAAACAAATCGCCATTTACTGGAGCTTTTATGCAAGTGAACACAACTATTTTGCATTATGTATAAAGCCAAGCACTTTAGCGTATTTTTATTCATGAAAGAACTTATAAAGTGGCACTAAATACTCAATTATTCTCGTGCAGTGTGGAAGCAGACGACATGCTGTTAGTCAAAGATCTGTGTAACTAAAAATATAATCCATCTGAAGAAGGACATGGTGGCCCAAAACGGTTATTGCACTGAAATAAAACATTTAAAAAGTATTTATGCCTGATTGAGATAAAATAATATAAAAAGTAAAATATTGCAGGAAATTTTGGTGCAATGAAATCAACAAGGAGTATGTAAACAACACTTAAATAATTGTAATAATAATTGTTGTATAACATAAAATTAAAAATTTCAAATGATTTATGTCGTAATTCCCGTGTTAAACATAGGGGTCCCAGAGACCCCAACTCACAGATACGTCACGGAAAAGTCATGTCGTGACTTAAGTGTTAAAAGCGCTCCAGCATTTCGCGCCTTGCTTGTGGCCAAGGAATTGGCATACGTTAGCCCATCTTTCTCATCTGTATTCCTTTACCTGTCGTTTGACTAAATCGTTTGGCTGATTCCACACCAGGTTGCAGCGTTCAGGGTGGTGACCACAAGCTACGACATTGTCGTGAATAAAACAGTGACCCGTATATAAAATGAGTTTCCTTTAATTTACGTCTATGTTTTATAAAGCAGATCTGATAATGGTCATTACAGACCGAAACCGGTAATCTGTTAACAAAAAGTTTGTGACCATAGACGTAAATTAAAGGCAAGCCTGTCCCTTCGTTACTCGTGTCGTGACGTTGTGCAATGTTACGGACGCAGACGCGGCCGCAGAGGAAGCGGCAACGACGCCAGAGCCGAGCACGCGGGGGGTAAACCTCCCATCCCTTCCCCGCCCCACCCGCTGCCTAGAGCGAGGGGTGGGGTGGCTCAGCTGAGCCCATGGCAAACGCCTCCACAGCCGCGGAACCGAGCAGCGCGGAACAGGTCCACGCCAGCTGGCCTGGGGGTGAGGGAGGCCCGGTCGATAAAGCAACCTGTTCCTCCGTCAACAGCCCGACAGCTATATAAATGGTTCGTGTGACGCACACTCCATCTGTCTACACGCGTTATCTCGAATAATAATCGTACTAGGAGAGACTGGTTGTGGTAAGTGTGATTACTAAAAAAAGAAAAAAAATACACGGATTAGAAAAGAATGGAACATTGATTAGTCATTTTCATTCACCTTCCATGTTCCGAGAATCTCATCACGAAATACAGCTAGTGTTACCACATCTCCAAATGAAAAAAAAAAAAAAACTGGAGGTATTGGAAACAATGTTTATGTGAACCACAATGGCTAAAAAAAAAATGGCTCTGAGCACTATGGGACTTAACATCTGTGGTCATCAGTCCCCTAGAACTTAGAACTACTTAAACCGAACTAACCTAAGGACATCACACACATCCATGCCTGAGGCAGGATTCGAACCTGCGACCGTAGCAGTCGCGCGGTTCCCGACTGCGCGCCTAGAACCGCTAGACCACCGCGGCCGGCACACAATGGCTAACTGTTTTGCTGTTCTTTCTTCAGTTCAAATGGTTCAAATGGCTCTGACCACCATGCGACTTAACTTCTGAGGTCATCAGTCGCCTAGAACTTAGAACTAATTAAACCTAACTAACCTAAGGACATCACACACATCCACGCCCGAGGCAGGATTCGAACCTGCGACCGTAGCGATCGCTCGGCTCCAGACTGTAGCGCCCAGAACCGCACGGCCACTCCGGCCGGTATTTTCAGTTCACTGAATACATTGTCGGAACCAGATATTTCTCGTCCGCCAAAGTTGACATTGACATTAAAACCGCCAAATGCTACACACTTTTGTTACAGATCGCTTTTCTGAAGAGTTTCCATTATACACTGAGGTGCCAAGAGTCAATGGATATTTTCTAATATAGTGCTGGACCTCCATTTGCCCGGCATTGTGCAGAAACTCAATGTGGCATGCGTTAAACAAGTCGTTGTAAGCCTTCTGCAGACATATTGAGCCATGATGCCTCTATAGCCGTCCATCATTATGTACCGGGTGATCAAAAAGTCAGTATAAATTTGAAAACTGAATAAATCACGGAATAACGTGGATAGAGAGGTACAAATTGGCACACATGCTTGGAATGACATGGGGTTTTATTAGAACCAAAAAAGTACAAAAGTTCAAAAAATGTCTGACAGTTGGCGCTTCATCTGATCAGAATAGCAACAATTAGCATAACAAAGTAAGACAAAGCAAAAATGCTCAATATCTCCACCATCATTCCTCAACAATAGCTGTAGTCGAGGAATAATGTTGTGAACAGCACTGTAAAGCATATCCGGAGTTATGGTGAGGCATTGGCGTTGGATGTTGTCTTTCAGCATACCTAGAGATGTCGGTCGATCACGATACACTTGTGATTTCAGGTAACTCCAAAGCCAATAATCGCATGGACTGAGGTCTGGGGACCTGGGAGGCCAAGCATGACGAAAGTGGCGGCTGAGCACACGATCATCACCAAACGACGTGCACAAGAGATCTTTCACGTGTCTAGCAATATGGGGTGGAGCGCCATCCTGCATAAACATCGTCCGTTCCAGCGGGTGTTTATCGGCCAGCCTGGGGATGATGCGATTCTGTGACATACCGGCGTACCTCTCACCCGTCACGGTAGCAGTTTTGCTGTCCAGCGCCATCTGTCGGACATATTGTGAACTTTATTTTTTTGGTTCTAATAAAACCCCATGTAATTCCAAGCATGTGTGTCAATTTTTACCTCTCTATCTACATTATTCCGTGGTTTATTAAGTTTTCAAATTTATACTGACTTTTTGATCACCCGGTAAGTGCTGCCAGTGCAGGATTTTGTGTGCGAACTGACCTCTCGATTATGTCCCATAGATGTTCCATTGGATTCATGTCGATCGATCTGGGTAGGCAAATAATTCGCTCGAATTGTCCAGAATGTTCACCAAACGAATGGCGAACAGCTGTGGCCCGGTGGTATGACATCGTTGTTTGGGAACAAGAAGTCCATGAATTGCTGCAAATGGTCTCCAAGTAGATGAACATAACCATTCCAGTCAATGTTCGATTCAGTTGGACAAAAGGACCCACTACATACCATGTAATCACAGCCCCACAATTGTGGAGCCACCGGCAGCCTGCACAGTGTCTTGTTGAAAGCTTGAGTCCATGGTTCAAATGGCTCTGAGCTCTATGGGACTTAATATCTGAGGTCATCAGTCCCCTAGAGCTTAGAACTACTTAAACCTAATTAACCTACGGACATCACACACATCCATGCCCGAGGCAGGATTCGAACCTGCGACCGTAACGGTCGCGCGGTTCCAGACTGAAGCGCCTAGAACCGTTCGGCCACCCCGGCCGGCTTGAGTCCATGGCTTCATGGGGTCTTCACCATACCTTAACCCTACCATACGCTCTTACCGCCTTAAATCGGGAATCATCTGACCGTGCCACGGCTTTCCAGTCGGCTGCTGCCATAGCCCATGAACGCCATATTTCCCAGCACTGTCCTAATGGATAGGTTTGTCGCACGTCTCATATTGACTTCTGAGGTTATTTCAGGCAGGTTAATGCAATTTTGCCGAAATTTAATCAGTTGATGCTGAGGGAATTAGATTAAGAAAGGAGGCACTCAAAGCTGTATATGAATTTTGCTATTTGTGCGGCAAAATACTAATGGTGGCCAAAGCAGAGCGTTATAAATTGTAGACTGATAATGGCAAGAAATGTGTTTCTGAAGAAGAGAAATTTGTTAACATCGACTATAGATTTAAGTCTTGGGAAGTGTTTTCTGAAAGTACAGGGTGTACATAAAGTCCAGGAACACTTTCAATTATTTATTACACAAGAACCAAACATTGTCCAGATATCATACATATGTTATTTTGAAGAGATATTCTGAAAGTTTTTTTCTTCATGTATACCGCCACAGCACAGTTTGGTAATTTGCCAACAGTTAGCGCTACTCGCAAACATGGAGAGTTCAGGTGCGGAGCGAGCTTTCTGTGTGTTGGAGTTCGACGAAAACAAGTGTGCTACAGCTGTTCAACGGATGTTTAGAACCGAGTATGGTAAGAAGCCACCAACAAGGAAGGCCATTTACCACTGGCACAACAGATACGTTGCGACGGGTTGCTTGCGCCCGGCAAAGAGAAGCGGACGTCCCAGTGTGAGAGAAGTGAATGTGGAGCGCGTACGAGAGACATTCGCCAGGAGTCCAAAGAAATCGCTGCGTCGTGCATCCGATGAACATGAACTCGAAATGGCTACAATGACAGTGTGGAGAGCCCTGCAACAGTTGCTGTCTATGAAATCATTCAAATTGGAGCTAGTGCAGAAGATTAATGACGACGACAAAGACAAGCGTTTTGAGTTTTGCTCGCAGTTACAACAACTGAATGAGTATGAGGATGGCATTGTTGATCGCTTAATTTTTAGCGACGAAGCCACTTATTCACACTAATGGGAACGTGAACAGGCATAATTGTCGAGTCTCGGGTACAAAGAATGCATAAGAATGCATTGAATTTGAGTGTGATTCCCCGAAGATAAATGTTTTTTTGTGCTTTGTCACGTCGAGAACTGTACGGGCCATTCTTCTTTGCCGAGGGCACTGTCGCTGGATATTCCCACTTGAACATGTTGCAGCAATGTCTGATGCCTCAAATGCAATCGGACACTCCGTTCATCTCTCAGCACGATGGTGCTCCACCCCATTATCATCGTGAAGTTCTGTGGGTACCTGAACACGGAGCTGCCACATCGATGGATCGGCCGTGCTACAGAAGGGGGACAGCTGTTTCACGAATTGGCCTCCCCGATTACCAGGTCTCTCTCCGTGTGACTTTTTTCTGTGGGAACACATTAAAGATCTGGTATATGTGCCGACTCTACCATGTGATGTAGCAGAGCTCCGGGAGAGAATACGGGAAGCGACTGCCACAGTTGACGGTGCCATGCTGGGAAGGGTATCGATTATTTTCAGAGTTTCTCTTCCAAATCAAATATGTATGACATCTGTACAATGTTTAATTCTTGTGCAAATAAATACTTGAAAGTGGTCCCTGACTTTATGTACACCCTGTATTAGTATGCAAGAAAATACTAACACAAAGAGGCTTGCACAGGGTAGAGTAGATGGAGAGCTGCAGCAAACCAGTCTTCGAACTGAAGACCAAAACAACAATAATATTTCGGAGGCACACCTGAATAAAATTGGATGTGCTCACCAAAGTGTGAGGATAGCTGACACTTACTTTCGCCCGACTTTGCGCAAGCTGCGAAATATGTGCTGAAGGAAACGCGAAGGTAATTTTACTGAATTAGTAAATGGTACGTCGGCAACTCGAGGTATTCCAGAAATGAGATGACTACACTGAAATGGAGGTAAGTCCTCAACCTTAAAAATAGGGAGAAGATTTTCGGAAATTTGTTCGGCCATAATTCAAGGAAGATGTACCAGTCATCAAGCATGTTTTAAAGGAGTTTTGATATCTGTGAACTCAGTCATTGGTCTCTTTAGTGATTTAAAAAATAATGAAGCAAATTAATGGGAATGACGTTCCTTTTCTTGGAGCTGCTCTACTGCTGAGGAAAGAAGTCAGTCATACATCTATATTTTGACTGAACTTTAGCAGCTCAAGGCAACACACTTTCCCTTTCTTAATACAATCAAATCTGCTTTAATGTGAAACACTGTGACAAAACTAACGTGTACTTCATTACTAAAAGTCTTATGTTTCATTCCATAGTTCTGTAAGCTGTTACGTGGCCATTAGCCTTAACTTTATTGTTACTACTTGTTTCCTGAAGTCCACATTTCGTTACTAAAGTGGCTGTATCTGGAACAGATTCAGTATTTTCGGAAAACTGCTAAACATAACATACCATAATGAGATTTTCACTCTGCAGCGGAGTGTGCGCTGATATGAAACTTCCTGGCAGATTAAAACTGTGTGCCCGACCGAGACTCGAACTCGGGACCTTTGCCTTTCGCGGGCAAGTGCTCTACCATCTGAGCTACCGAAGCACGACTCACGCCCGGTACTCACAGCTTTACTTCTGCCAGTATCTCGTCTCCTACCTTCCAAAATTTACAGAAGCTCTTCTGCGAACCTTGCAGAACTAGCACTCCTGAAAGAAAGGATACTGCGGAGACATGGCTTAGCCACGGCCTGGGGGATGTTTCCAGAATGAGATTTTCACTCTGCAGCGGAGTGTGCAGATTAAAACTGTGTGCCCGACCGAGACTCGAACTCGGGACCTTTGCCTTTGGCGGGCAAGTGCTCTACTATCTGAGCTACCGAAGCACGACTCACGCCCGGTACTCGCCCGGTTCGCAGAAGAGCTTCTGTAAAGTTTGGAAGGTAGGAGACGAGATACTGGCAGAAGTAAAGCTGTGAGTACCGGGCGTGAGTCATGCTTCGGTAGCTCAGATGGTAGAGCACTTGCCCGCGAAAGGCAAAGGTCCCGAGTTCGAGTCTCGGTCGGGCACTCAGTTTTAATCTGCCAGGAAGTTTCATAACATACCATGTTTTAAGAGCCATGTTATTGCGACGAGTGGCAGCACAATTATACCTACTATATTTATTTCACCGCCAATGCACTTTTCATTAGGAAATTAATAATGACAGTCTAAACGACAGCACTAGCCGCTTTATTTCGTAGCCAGTCCAGTTGTCATTAGAAAATTAACACTGACAACTTAAACAATAGCGCCAGCCGCACATGAAACTGTAGTTAGCACCATTGTGTAGTATGCTGTTGAATCTTCCCAGTGACATCCCAGCAACCAGCCTTGGGTGAGAGTTTTGCTTATCATTATTTTTGTATGCCATATGTAGAAGAAAGCTCCAATAACCCTCAACTCACGAGGTAACTTTCCCGTAACGTATACTATGAGGTGTGGTCTCTGCGACCCCAGCATTTAAACTGACATTTAGGTAGCGGAGATTTCATTCGAAAATTTTTATTTAATTATATGACACTTATTTTTATAGTCATTTCAGTTTTTCTTAATACTCTTCGTTGACTTTATTGTACTAAATACAGTCTGCATTTTACTTTTTATCACACAAAAGCGCATACCTTCATGCAGTTTTTTTTTTTAAATACCACATATAAACAAACTGTCAGGGAACTGAATTTTACATTCTGAACAATGATAGTATCTCTGAAGCAGGTAAATTGCCACATAAGACTAAATTCCAGGTTTTAGACTTGCAAAGAACGACTGCACTCGATAGGACAAAAACCAAGTCTTCAAAAATGACATTCACTGCTGGAATCTACATTTTCCCTTACTTGATGTTAACTAACACTATAAGTATTTTATTGGACAAAGAGGAAGTTGTTCACATCATTGTTATGAAGTGCTTCCTCTGAATGATCTTCTTGTTCGCCAGCAGAACTGCCGGCCGCTACGGCCGAGCAGTTCTAGGCGCTTCAGTCTGGAGCCGCGCGACCGCTACGGTCGCAGGTTCGCATCCTACCTCGGGCATGGATGTGTCTGATGTCCTTACGTTAGTTAGGTTTAAGTAGTTCTAAGTTCTAGCTGACTGATGACCTCAGATGTTAAGTCCCATAGTGTTCAGTGCCATTTAAACCAGCAGAATTGCTGTAACTGACCACTGCAAATTCGTCGTCTTTTTTGTCTATTTCTTGATCTGTGTCTCTGATAACGTCATTAAACTTAGGATCGTTGAATCTGACACATTCCTAACAACACATTTTGTGCTATACTAAGAATACAGGTAAGTAAGTAATTCACAGGGTAAAGTCCAGGAGATTCCATCACGTGTCAACAACACGTGTCTACAACAAACAAAAGGAGGCGATAATGCGACAGACAATAAAACGTTATAGAGTTCGCGATTTAAGGAGGATAGATGGAGTGCAGAAACACTCTGCCAGAGTTTACCATGGAGAGCGAGTTCGAAAATTCTCGCGCGGTGTAAGAGACCACACCTCTTAAAAATTGTGAAATAAGGCATATATGTAACAGAAAAGGAGGAACTATGTCAGCGTTCGCAGCTTTATTATATTGTATGTCCTTCGCAATTATTAGCTTGTAATAGACCTTCTTTGATCACTTCAATGTATACAAAGTGTATGTAAATACAACAGAAAAAGAGCGCAATAGAAATAAAAAAACTTGTGACTAGTATAAATTAACTAGTAATTTTAACTGTTATTGATTGTTGTCTGCAGAAACACATTGTTGTGCCCTTGTCGCTTCCCTCTGTCTCTAGGCAATCGTAAACAGAACCTGCGCTCCACTGCGGTAAGCAGAGCAATAGAGATGGGCAAACTGAAACACGTAAATGTTTCCAAACAAATGAAACAGTACAATGTAATGTTTCGATACGGTGTTTCGAAACAGTGAAACAGTTTGTTTTGTAATCTAATAAACCTACACATCTTATCATCTTGCATGTCTACTGTATAAGTACGTCCATATAAACACAAATGAGGTGCGAGAGCGCTAATCATATCGCAGAAAGAATGAAACTATCGCTTAGGCGTCTTGGCAGTTTCGTATTTCCTGCAGCAAATGCGCTGCTTTTGTGTCATGTGACTTTCATACTTTTCAATTGGCTGAGGAAAGCCTTAGCTGAAGACAGAAGAACCACAACGAACGGAACTGGAGGTGGGAGCAAACTGCAGAAACAACAGATATGCTACTGGGATTCCCACATTCCATTAGTATGGCTAATATACCCATACTGGTAATTTCCATGCACACAAAGGGAATCATTATGGATAATAGACACAGTGACTATAGACTCACAAATAAAGCTAAATAATTCGAATAAATAACAAAATATAACAGAAAAAAATTGTGTTTCAAGGTGTTTCGAACCGTTACTATGAATTTACGATGCTTCCCGTTCACCATTACACTCTCAGTGATATGTCAAACAGATTGCTTGCAATTATACCTACATCAAAATTATATACATGTCTAATAACTGTCACTCTACGCCTTTTTTTATTTAAAATGTTGTAGTCTTACTTGCGTTTCTTAATATGATTACTGTACATGAACAGAGAAGCGTATGTTATAAAAAAAGTGTAATTTAACTGAATGATTTTCACATATTTATTATTTTGAATGCGAATAGTATGCGTTGTTTTATTGTTTGGTTAGTGTTTATAAAGCAGATGTTACGCCATTTCGTAATAGGACATTCTGCTAGAAACGAAGCTTTATTTTCGGATATCTTGAGCTTCATGCTATTGCTTGTCAAAAGATTTCGACACTCTTGAAAGTGTTTCATGAAGTGTGTTGTGTTTCAGTACCTGTGCCGAGCCCGAATCTCGTCCGACACAGAGCGGAATGAAACATCACTGTTTCGATACAAGTAGTCCGTTCCAGGCGCAGGTGGATTGAAACAGTCTTATTTTGAAACAACGATACAGTTTCTGTGTCTGGCTCGAGATCCGAGACAAGGGCGGAATGAAACACCACTGTTTCGAAACAGTGAACCATAGCCGTTCCGAAACACTGAAACAAGTCCAGGTATCGATACACTATATCGAAACATAGAAACAGTGGCCAAGTCTACAGAGCAACAAAAGGACCATGGATCGCAACGTTACGTCAAGGGGACGCCACGCCTTTTATGGTACGCAGATTTTTGAAGGCGAATTATTTACCCACAAGTTACGAACGCAACTGCAATTTCGTCCATAGCCTCTGCTACATTAACTATTTCCAGCGAGCCCCAAATTTGTTCCTAAGAAGTATCAAAAACGCTACCCGGTACCACTTCAACAAAGAAATGCACACACTTCCTAACAATAAAAAAAACATCGAATTATTAACAACAAATAATACAACGTTCCAATAGAGCGAAATTATCGCATCATAATCTCATGCGGAATGTAGGAAACGATTTACTCGATTCCATAACCAAATTACTCATAATGATAATAAGAAGGAAATTTCATAGTTCGTTAAAATCCTTAACATACAAAAGCTACAGAAAGCAAAAAATAGTGCTTATTTGAATCGCTAATACGCCCCCCCCCCCCCCCCCACAACAGCTGGAAACTAATGCTAAACGGAATTTCTTATTGTTATCCTGATGTTCAATGCTGTTAAGTTCAGTGTTGCCAACTCTAAAAAACCCGAGTCGCTAGATTCAATATCAAAAGTCGCTAGAAAGTCGCTAAAACTGATTTTACTAGGGGTGTACTGAAAATTTCGTGCTGTGAATGATGCAATAAGCCAGTGGGGGGGGGGGATAAATGTTAATAAAAACTCTCATACGTAATTGCTATACTGTCTTAATTAAATGACGCATCGCTTGCAACAACATATATATAAAATACGCAAACGTTTAATTAAACGTGTTATCATAATTGACGCAACACAAATTGTTGTTTCAATCACAGTAGTCAAATATACTAGAAATATACAACTATATTTGCAACAAAAGAAAGCAACAAAATAAATTAGGTTACAAAATATATACATACCGGTATGTGAGCTATTCATCGCCGTCACTCAGAAGATCGAAAAACTTCTGTTTCATGCTCTGACAGAACTGTAGTTGATGCAGAGGGTTGAACGTCGTTCAAAAGATGATGTTGCAGTTCGACTGGTTTTTTCGCAAATGGGTAACTTTTGTTCGTTCCAACAAGCTCCAATACGTCTGACGGTATGTCAAAACACGCACAATCTTTATTTTGTTTCTTCAGCTGGTCTCAATATGATCAAAGCATTAATTGTCTTTAACGATAATCCGTTACGTTGTTTGGTTTTTATAATGTTCATAGAACTGAATATTCTTTCCATTTCTGCATTTTAATGCGGTAGGTATAGAACAGTCATTGCTAGCTGCGAAATCAAAGAAAAAGGATTCTCCCCTGTGGCATTTTCATACTGCAAAACCTCACTCCAAAATAAAACAGTGTTAGTAGTGTTATTCCACCTAATGAAGTTGATATTATGCCATTCTTGCAACATACAGTCTATGAAATCGCCACTAAAACCCAGTTCTTCGGCTACATCCGCAACAGCATTATTTTTATTCACTTTTAGTGTTTCTTCAACATTCAGCATTGAAATTTTTTTCAGGATCGTAACTTTACTTGGCAGTCTTTGTTGAATTTCTTTTATGAGTTTCAGGCTAAACTGAATGCATCTCTTCTTCACATAAACTTTATTTTCTTCAGACAAACTTGACTCAGACAATGTCTATAGTTAAAAATCTTCGTGTTGTTAATGAAAATACTGGCCCAAAAAGTGTTGTTAATGAAAATACTCGCCCAAAATAGTTTTGAGTCGTCAATACTCCAAAAGTCGCCAGATAAGTCGCTAAATAATTTTTGTCGCTAAAAAGTTTTTTTTGTCGCTAAGACGAAGGCAAAAGTCGTCATTTCTAGCGACAAAGTCGCTAAATTGGCAACGCTGGTTAAGTTACGAGGGTACAACTGGTTTACTTGAACACACATTTTCATTGTTGGCCAATAATTCGTATTTCAGTATGTCTAACATTTATGAGTGCAAAAAATACGTACAACCAGAGGCGCGTGTTCGCTATGAGAATGCCTAGTGACTTATGGGTTTAGAACGCGACACAGAGCATGGATCTAGAATGTGGCGCGGATATAGCGAGATTTCCACTCACATTAGCCAGGCGAGCGGTCTGGGTCCGCTTGGATCTGCTCTGTAGATAACGGTGCTGTGGACACCAGACCCTCTGCGCGTTCCACTGGCATGAGCCACTGTTGCCGTGTGAAGTACCTCCTGATCACACTACTCAGCGAGAAGAACAACAGATAGAGATAACAATACAGAGAAAGCAATGTTACAGTGGTTTTGTTATCGCTCCAGCCGAACTGGAACTGACACAAATACCTGACCCGTCCGGATAGCCGAGGACGTTAAAGCCACCGCGTCCGGGACACGGGGAGTCGCGCCAGCCCCGTACCGAGTCAACACCGACTCAAAGGTAGGCCTTGGCACTTTTTCGTGACGTCACGTCATCTAGGCACGGCGAACGCCAGGTCTGTTGCAGGCATACCCATAATGGTGGTGTCTCCCTCCCTGTCACAGGATAATGTGAAACTATTGGCGGTAGTTCACCAACACACATTGTTCTGAGAGATTTCTGCAATCAATTAATTGTGCAATTCATTACACTTCTTAAAAAATAGTGTACTACTGAACTTAAATTTCCACCTGTTTTAAGGATTGACATACAAAAACAACTTCATGGTCCGGCAGCAACAGAATTCGTGCTCCTTTACCTTACTTGTAAATCTAAGGAAATTACGTTTGTACTGGGTTGCTTTTACAAGAAAGTGTGAACATATTGGTGCTCTTCTTTAGGTATCTTGGTTGGCTATGGGGTGAGGAGCACTGAATGTTAATGAAATATCTTGCGATTGTACACGTTGGGGGAGGGGGTGGGGGACAGAAGAAGAGGCAAAAGAGAGATACTTGTTTTATCAAATAATTTTTTTTATCTTATAAAGTTTCTCCTTTCAGTTGCAAGAGGGGAATATTTATCTTTTCTAATGTGCATGTTTAAAAAAGTTTAAGCTCAGCAGTATTTTCGATGTATGAAGCTATTTTGTTTCCTGTTTAGAATTCCTTTCGTTGAAAAACGACTGTAATCTAATGACTGGCAACAGTTGGACATTTACACATGTAAATTAGTTCACATTTCCAGTGACGATGTCAAACGAAAATAAATAAATAAATAAATAAAAGAAACGAGTTCATTGTAAGGGGGTTGGAGTAAGTTTCGATAGCAAAATGGATCAAGTAAATATAGTTACTTGAATGTAAAATTTCCGAAGCTTGCAATGGGGCAATGCGTCTTCTCATATTGATCTATGTTTGTTTCGACAGGTTTCAGTAATACAGAACTATGATCTTCATTTGTAGCTTTACGATAGTAAGAAAATCTTTCATCTAAATACAACTGCAGAATCCAAAACAATACCAAACATTTTGTCCAAAAATAACAGATTTCTAGTAATAAGCGCGCCCAGGCGTTTCTGCCTGCAACAGACCTGGCGTTCGCCGTGCCTAGCTGACGTGACGTCACGAACAAGCGCCGAGGTCTTCCTTTTGAGTCGGTGTTGACCGAGTGCCCTGACGGATTAAGAACGGGGTCCGGTATGCCAGCCAACCGGGATGTACTTTCCACGCGGTTTCCCGCAAGTATCTAGGAAAATACCACGCTGACACCCACGTCCAGCCTCAGATACACGGTACAAGAACTTTAGAAAAAAGTCTCACACTTGAACATGATATTTACTGTCGACGCAGACAGATCGGGTACAGGAATTCCGTTCGGGGAGGGGGAGGGGGGTGGGAGGGAGTGGTGGCATGTCAAGAAGAGCACCTGACCACCAACTATAACTAACATTGCCAAATCCTATATGTACATGCTAGCCCAGTGGAGATACGAGAAAATGCGAAGAAAAATAAGAATTCTGATACAAATACCTGCGTGTAACAGTTTGTGGCAACATAAAATGAAATGATCACAGGGGGTCAGTAGCAAGCAGGTAAGGCAGGCAGGGGACCTTCACTAGCAGGTTACTGGGACAATGCATGGATCTACAAAGGAAGTCGATTACAAATCATTCATATATTCCATCCTAGAATATTCCCAAAGTATGTGGGACCATACTAAATAGAACTAACAAGGGGGGGTGGGGTACTGAACATATGCAAAGGACAGCACTAATGGCCACAGGTTTGTTTGATCCGTAGAAGAACGTCACTGAACTGACAAACTTGTAGATTTATAGATAGACGTCAACAATCCTGCTTAAGTCTACTGTTTACAAGGAATGAGCAATATGCGTGGGGCTTTCAATACGTAATGCATCACATTATTTTCGGAAAGCAGGTTGGTTTTAATCAGGATCCCAACACACCAAATTATTCCCCACTCTTTTGGCGACAAAACCCTATTTTTCAATTCAAACTTCGTTCAGTGCGACGGCCTTAGACCATCTTACAGCGAGGGCCTGTATGCCCGCATGATACGACTTTACCGGTCAACATCCGAGCCATACGCTTGTGCATCAAAAACATCCCCATTATCCAGGTACTGCTTCCTGCAGAGTGCATCCCATCAATGGGCCAAACAGACGAAAGCGGGAAGGTTCGAGATCCGGCCTTTACGGCAGATGAGGGAGAAAAGTCCAGTGCAGATTTGTGAGCTCCTATCGGGTGCGCAGGCTAGTGTGATACCTTGCGTTGTCATGTAGAAGAAGTTCGTCCGCATTTTTATGGCGATAAACACGCTGAAGTCGTTTCTTCAGTTCCCTGAGGCTAGAAAAATACAGTTCAGAGTTGATCGTTGCACCATGAGGCAGGACATCGAACAGAATAACCCCTGCGCTACCGTTTTATTCCTTGTGTACGAGATACTACCGTCACTTGTACGGGATGTTCAAAAAGTCTCTCCGCAGTGCCGTACGATTGTTAGCCACAGGTGCCGTATGATTGTTCGCCTGCATGGGTTACTTCCCTTCAAATGGACTCTTCCAGCATTCCACTGTTTCGTTTATCTCAGCCACCATCAGTAGTATCGTTGGTGTGTGTCGTTACGTGTTGACGTGAACGTTTAAGTTTAGTTCCTTTGTTCGTTTGTTTCGTTTATGTCACTGTTAAAATGCTAACCATTGAAGAACGTGTGTTTTTAGTCGAACAAGTGTTCAAAGCTGGCGGTAAATACACACTTTCAGTTCGTCAAACAATTAATCCAGTTTTCCCGGAGACAACAGTCCCACATCGCGATACTGTGCGATATTTGATTAACAAATTTCAAAGTACGGGTTCAGTGACAGATGCACCAAGAAGTGGTCGTCCTAGCTTTTTGTCTGAGGATAAACTACTCGATATTTCCGATAAAATGTCCATGAGTCCGAACAAGTCAGTAAGAAAACTCGCCAAGGAAATCGATGTTAGTCTCGGAACGGCCCACACAGCTGTAAGGAAAAATTTAGAACTTTTCCCATACAAAGTGGCAGTCGTGCAAGAACTGAAAAATACTGATCATGGCAAGAGACTGCATTATTCTCAATGGTTCAAAAATTTCGTTCAACAAAATGGAAGGGATATTCTTAATAAAACGTTTTCACTGATGAGGCGTGGTTTCATTTATCCGGGTACATGAACTCGCAAAATTCTCTTATGTGGAGTACTGCAAATCCATTGTGTATTCATGAGGAACCACATCATTCTATGAAAATAGGAGTTTGGATTGCAATTTCTAGACGTCGGATTGTGTGTCCCACATTTTTCAACGAAACGATAAACGCACAATGATACTGCAGTGATATTATGTACCCATTCATAGGAGAACTTGTGTTAAGTGAAATACTGAACGTATATTTTCGACAAGATGGTGCAACCGCTCATACAGCTCGCGTTTCAATGCCACTGCTTGCAGATGATTTGGTGATCGCATAATTTCACGGGGACTTTGGCCTCCACGATCGCCTGACCTAACACCGCCTGACTTTTTCTTCTGGGGTGCAGCGAAAGCAACTGTCTATTGAAACCGTCCAAAATCTATCGATGAATTGAAAACAGCAATATCCACTTTCATTGCTTCTGTTACAGAAGAAATGTTACAGCTTGTTTTTGGAAACATGATTAGACGAACTGAATCATGCATTCAACAACAGGGGGGACACTTTCAACATTTAATGTGAAAATTTGTAAGTAAAAATGAATATTCAATAAATTAATAACTTGTATTTCACTGAGTTTCATTTAGGTAATTCACTGCGGCATAGGACAAGCGCGGCTAACATCCATACGGCACTGCGGAGACTTTTGAACACCCCGTATATATGGATATCGCTATCCCAAGACTTTTGTCAACTCTTTGTATTGCGGCATCTGCTAAGATCGAAAGTTAAACTAATGTGGCCGAATTCACTTCTATTGCAGAAATGGATTTTGTGCTTTCGTGTCTTCTTAATCTTTAACGTGTTGTTTGCTTTGTTGTCACTACATCTGGAAAGGTACACGAGGTACTAGTATTTTTTCCTATTAGCGTTCTACAAGAGGACGTAATATCTGAAAGCAAAGATGTATTTACGTTTTACATAGAAAAAGCTTACACTATACACAAATATGAATGTAAATAGAGAAACGTATTTTAATAAAAATTATTTGAACATGAAACGTCCCCTTAGAAGAATTTATACACGACTGTGCTGATAAACCTCTTACACTATTTGCTTTTCAAACAGCTGAGCAAAACTGAACGTACTCAAACATTCACTAAAGTGACACACAATATTTTTAGCGCAACGCAATCTGACTTTCAGAAATCCCTACAAAAGAATGGCCCTGACTAACATTAAACTACACCTTTCAAAAATCACTTACCTCACAAAAATCTTCATTACTTGAACTACTGCAATACAGCGAGCACCACTACTGCCAGCTAAATAAAAGATTCAAACTACGGAAGGCACTAACTACTGATAGGGATAGTTAGCAAATGAAAGATATTAATAGAGAACAAACAATGTATTTACCTTAATATCATCACAAGTCATAATATATGTAATTTCAAAACTCCGCCATCTCTCTCCTCACATCCACCACTGCTGGCGGCTCACCTCTAACTGCGCAACGCTACGCGCTGTTCACATCCAGCTGCCGCTGCCCAACACTACAATGGCAGACAACAATGCAAACTAGCACACAGGCTGCACACAGCACAGCCAGTGATTTTCATACAGAGCGCTACGTAACGTTGCCAATAAGAAAATAAAAACAGCCTACTTACATAGCCCCCATGCTCCCCATAAAAAATTTTACAAATTGTATTGGCCAGTGGCCAATAATGATTTGATAAAATTTTTCATAATCACACTAACAAAAATATAAAATGCACACACTTATTGATACAATGTTGGTCAAAAGCTAAAATTTTCTCACATTCCATAAGGATAGTCTTGATCATTCATCATAATAGTAATTACAGTTTCTCATTAGTAAAAGAAATTGCACACAGAAGTAGTGGATTTCCATGCAGTCTTGAAGAAGTAGTGTTGTCCTTCCATTTTTACGTAATTACTAGCTACGGCAGCTGCGTCGTCAGTTTCATAAGTACGTATTGTGGCTGCCAGCGGAGTGAGTCATTGCCTATTGTCTCTTTGTTGGCACGCGTCGTTATTGGGATTTGGAGACCTAACTTCTACAAATTCATCGTGACGAGAGTGCTCTGCTCTGTTTAAATCTCGCCAGTTCTGATGCAATTCAGGTCTGTCGTTACGATCATATCGTCTGTCATCATGTCGGTACATTCCATAGTTTCTTTCTTGTCGGTCACGTGGTGGAGAATTTCTCCCTGAATCGTAACTGCGCGCTGGACCGTTGCGTCTAAAGTTATTCTGTCTCCCTTGATAATAATTATTTTGGTTCCCATATTGTCTGTTTCTCTGATTGTCTCTGTGATAGTCATTACTGCGGAGAGGTGATCTTTCCCTGTAATTATGACTACTCTACCAACGGTTGTCATACGGGTGGTGTCTATTTTGGTCACGATTTGTGTGGTGAGAATAGCCTTGTCGCGTCCAGTTATCATTTCTGTCGTCACGGAATTGTGACGGATGTGACCTGTAGTGATTGTTTTCCTGTTTTCGCATCCCACGACTGTCTGTGTCAATTTCTAATTCTTGTAACAGTCCCTGAAAAGCTTCAATGTCGTCTTTGCAACGTCCTGCTAAAATAATATGTCGTAAATGTTCAGGCAGTTTGATTAAGCAAATGTGGATGAGTTCTGAGGGGCTGTATGGGTTTGACAGGTATTGATTCTTGTGCAACATGTCTTCAAAATATTTCACAAGACTGGAAAATTCAGATTGTTCGAAGTGTTTCATTATTATGATGCTATGTTTTGCTCGGTCTTGTGTAGCTTGAGACCAATATGCTGAGAGGAAGGCATGATAAAAATCTCCTTCACTGTGACAATCGTGAATGACCAATCGCATTCTTACACCTGGTTCATTCTCTAAGTAGCCACACATAAATTCTAACCTGTGTTCCAATGACCAGTTGGGAGGAAAACAATGAGAGAATTGATGGGGCCATGCTTGTGGATGAATGTCATTGGCAGAATTCTTAAACGTTTTGAATTTACGTGTAGTAATGAACAGCTTATAATCAAAATCATCATGTCGGCGAGTCGCATGTCGGTCATTGTTACGTCGTTTCGGCGGTTCCATCTCAAAATTCGGTGCACCTTGCCAATTCCTTTCATAATTACCGAAATGCCCTGTGCTATTATTTTGTGCCTTTTCCGTATTTCTAAGTTCCTCTTCCCGTGTTGGAGCGCGAGTGTCCTCTGAAATATGTAATTCTTGTATTACCTGCGTCAACTGATCTTGTACTTCCCGGATTTCTCTTTTGTACTGTGTGTTGATTTTATTTTGATTTTGTTTGAATTTTCTAATTTGTTCATGCTCTTTTGTGTCAGTGAAGGCTACGGGTCTTGTGTCATTCAGATCATCATCTACCTTTGTAGATAAGTTAGTGACCTGATCCGAAAGTTCAGCTACTTTCTCCGATAGTGAACACATTTCCTCAGTGTGTCTTTCTACTGTGTCCTTTAAGTTTTCCTGAGTTTTTGCAAGTTGCGTAGCCGAATCGGTAGATGCAACTGAGTCCATTTTAGCTTGCAAGGTCTCATGATTTTCATGAACAATGGTTTGCAGTTCTTTTATGGCTGCTTCGTGATTCTGTAATGCATTTTCATGCCGCGAAAAAATAGGTTGAAAATGCTCACAAATTTGTGTTTTTACGTCATTACAGACTTTTTGACATTTCGATTCAATTTTATGTAACTCAGTAGTTAAATCTTCACGTGTTTGTTCAAGTGTGGTGTCTAACTTCCGAAGATTTTGTTCCATTGTGTCTAACTTTTGAATATTCTGTTCCATTGTGTCTAACTTTTGAAGATTTTGTCCCATTGTGTCTAACTGTTGCTGTGTTTGTCTCTGATTTTGTTCCATTTGTTGCATTAGTTGTAATAACAATGCATTAGTGTCTGGAATCTGTTCCTCTACTCTTTTCGGCAGTGCATTTGCACCGGCAACATTCACATTTTGACAAGCTGAAAATGTGTCTTGACTTATTTGAGAAAACGGTGAGGACGCAAAACCTGAATCTACAGTATTTGCAAAATTGTGTCCTATCATTTCGGATTCCGGAGGCGAGCTGTTGCCGAGCGATCGATCGATAATGCTTCCCTGTTCACTAATTGTTTCACTGCCTACGCCATTGTTTGCCGCCCGCTCCATTTCCCTATGCACAAATACCAAATTACTACTTGGAATGTCTGTTAATTCAGTACACAGTGGTGCTGATAAGCTACGCTCGTCTTCACTATTACTTCTCAGTTTACTTTGGAGCCTAGTGCTACGTTTTTCACACGCCATTATTGTGACAATATTTCACACGATAACACAGAAAAACACAATTTGAAGAGCAAAAATAAGAGAACACATTAACATAGAACTAAAAATAATATCTAGTTAATTGCAAGCGCAGCTGCTAAATACTTGGTGCAAATCTACATGCATGCCACAACTGTTTTACAGTACAACAATGAAAAACCACAACTACCAAGGAAATTCTCTCTATAAATACGCGTTAGCAATAAACAAAAGCTACACTAAATACACAAACTACAAGAAAAAATCAGAAGATTCCAGTGAGGTATCCTAGGCTAAGGGTCGACATATGAAACGTCCCCTTTAGAACAATTTATACACGACTGTGCTGATAAACCTCTTACACTATTTGCTTTTCAAACAGCTGAGCAAAACTGAACGTACTCAAACATTCACTAAAGTGACACACAATATTTTTAGCGCAACGCAATCTGACTTTCAGAAATCCCTACAAAAGAATGGCCCTGACTAACATTAAACTATACCTTTCAAAAATCACTTACCTCACAAAAATCTTCATTACTCGAACTACTGCAATACAGCGAGCACCACTACTGCCAGCTAAATAAAAGATTCAAACTATGGAAGGCACTAACTACTGATAGGGATAGTTAGCAAATGAAAGATATTAATAGAGAACAAACAATGTATTTACCTTAATATCATCACAAGTCATAATATATGTAATTTCAAAACTCCGCCATCTCTCTCCTCACATCCACCACTGCTGGCGGCTCACCTCTAACTGCGCAACGCTACGCGCTGTTCACATCCAGCTGCCGCTGCCCAACACTACAATGGCAGACAACAATGCAAACTAGCACACAGGCTGCACACAGGACAGCCAGTGATTTTCATACAGAGCGCTACGTAACGTTGCCAATAAGAAAATAAAAACAGCCTACTTACAAACAGTGAAAAACTCAGAATTATTTGATGAGAAAAATAAATTTTGATGTCATTTGGCACTAAGCAAGAAAACTAGATACAAAGGATAAAGCAAGAAAGCGCCTTTTACTCCGTTCTAGGTATAAGTTGGTGTATTTGCAAGTGTATATTTTCTCGAGCAAGTAAGTGTGTATGTTCTGAAAAATTTCGATGACGCTTTTCACATTAATTCTCAGGAGTGCAAAAAATTTATCACACGTCGTTTGACAAGAACTTCCACTATGAATTCTGCTTTTGTCATTATTAACTCTATCATAAGTACTTGTTCCTATATTTTGTTGCTACATTGCAATTTTCATAAAAAGAATAGTTCCTTATAGCCTCACTTTCACCGTTCTGATAACAAACTGCGCAGAGGACAGCTCTCACAACACATCCAATTTTGACGCTGAAGTGTGAACGAAACAGACGATACTCAGTACAGGAATAAAACGACGATGGCGCTGCGGTAGACTCACGTGTCTCCAAAAGTCAGTTGAGCCAAGAAAGTCGATCCTGTAAAAAGGGCTAACCTCTCGTTCCTGATAATGGTTCTCGCTGAAACCTCCACGGACAGTACGCAAAACGTGATACAGACCAGTCGTAAAAGAACAGTTTTGGATGAATGATATTATATGTCATTGTTAGCTGCATTCTGTTACGATGAGGCAGCCGTACTAAGTGAAATGCGTTGGCGCGCTGTGATTCGGAGGCGAAGCAGTTCCCGGAAGAAATGGAAACAAAGCAGTTCCCGGAAGAAATGGAAACATGTTAGTGAGATATGGAAACATGTGGGTATGGAGCGGCGTGCCAGGGCATGTGGGTGGTTAGTTACTCGTTCTGCTCGTGGCGCGGGCGATCGAAGTGAATGGTCGATCTCTAATGGCCTGCCTGGGAGGGGACTCCCCCTGCAACACAGGCGGCGCTCGCCCGCCTGCTCCTCTAGCAAACCCCACCGCCTTCCATTGACTGCTGCTGTCCCAGACGCGAACAACGGCTAGGACGTCATTCTCCGCACAGCTGACTCGCACACAGTACTATTGAGCAACTCAAGGTGTTCGGGAACTGACTTCCCGGTTACTGCACCCGGTACACCACCACACACGATGTGTGTCATTGGAGATTAATACAGGGTTATTACAAATGATTGAAGCGATTTCACAGCTCTACAATAACTTTATTATTTGAGATATTTTCACAATGCTTTGCACACACATACAAAAACTCAAAAAGTTTTTTTAGGCATTCACAAATGTTCGATATGTGCTCCTTTAGTGATTCGGCAGACATCAAGCCGATAATCAAGTTCCCCCCACACTTGGCGCAGCATGTCCCCATCAATGAGTTCGAAAGCATTGTTGATGCGAGCTCGCAGTTCTGGCACGTTTCTTGGTAGAGGAGGTTTAAACACTGAATCTTTCACATAACCCCACTGAAAGAAATCGCATGGGGTTAAGTCGGGAGAGCGTGGAGACCATGACATGAATTGCTGATCATGATCTCCACCACGACCGATCCATCGGTTTTCCAATCTCCTGTTTAAGAAATGCCGAACATCATGATGGAAGAGCGGTGGAGCACCATCCTGTTCAAAGATGAAGTCGGCGCTGTCGGTCTCCAGTTGTGGCATGAGCCAATTTTCCGCGGGCTACGCGTGAAACTTGCCCGCACGCGTTCAACGGTTTCTTCGCTCACTGCAGGCCGACCCGTTGATTCCCCTTACAGAGGCATCCAGAAGCTTTAAACTGCGCATACCATCGCCGAATGGAGTTAGCAGTTGGTGGATCTTTGTTGAACTTCGTCCAGAACTGTTGTTACACTGTTATGACTGACTGATGTGAGTGCATTTCAAGCACGACATACGCTTTCTCGGCTCCTGAAGCCATTTTGTCTCACTGCGCTCTCGCGGCAGAAACCTGAAGTGCGGCTTCAGCCGAACAAAACTTTATGAGTTTTTCTACGTATCTGCAGTGTGTCGTGACCATATGTCAATGAATGGAGCTACAGTGAATTTATAAAATCGCTTCAATCATTTGTAATAGCCCTGTACATCTTGTCATGATACGAACGTTTTGACTCGTTACCATACAGTCGGACGTCTGCTACTGAGGCAGAATTATGTATTTATGGATACAGTTTTAAACTAGAAAATGACGTGAGCTAGCAAGATGAAATGCAACAAAAGAAACTGTTAATTACGTGATTCGAAACTATAATCAGTTCTGTACGACACATAGAATCATGCCAATACCATTAACATTCGTGCAGCATATGAACAGGGATCATTAAACAGAGCAGACAATTCCAAAGACATTAGATGTAAGTATTGATGAGAACTTGAACTGAAAGAAACATCTTACTGGCAAGGGAAACTCGCCATCGCACCCCCCTCAGATTTAGTCGTAAAACGGCCCTGTGGACAGTCCATCAAAAAGTTAACACAGCTCAAGCCTGAAAACAGGAAGATGATTTACTGAATTGTGAAATAAGAAGCAAAATCGAAACAGCGAACGGTCCAACTTCAATATGTGCAACATCGAGGGCAGGTTAATAACCCTGTCGTCGCGAGTATGTTCTTCAGGCGCTGGACTACGACATGGGAGATCCACGCTCAAATCTACCCCATGTCCATTACATTTTTTTGTTTTTACAAAATTATGAACTGTCCGTCCGATCATTGTCCTGTCTGTTCGCTGTACTCAAATTTATGTGTGGCTGTGTCGTGGTGTAACGTCCGTTTGCAACAGCCAGGTGTATGGAACGGGTGCCAGGCGTAACGCTCCTACTTTTCTTCTACACAAGTACCACACGTTATGATTTTTGTGTTCCATTTTGGAAGTTTTGGCTCCTGAATTTTTTTGTTATAACATAGTTCACACACGTTTATTTGCTGTTTTTATTTCTGTGAGAGGTCTATGAGACTTCTCACCTGCTCTCACCATTTACTTGCGACGGTAATTTATTCTTACCTCATGACAAATGTTCTATAACTACAGAAGGAAAACAGAAACATCAATGACTGGACAGAGAGTTCATATTTCTTTGAAAAAAAAAAAGAGGGGGAGGGAACAGGAGGGAGATTTGAACACAGGTCTCCAGTTTTATAGTCCAACACGGCATGATTCTCGCAATTCGCTCGATGTTGCTCATCTTGAGCTTGGACCGTTCGCTGTTTCTATTTTGCTTCTTCTTTCGCAGTTCAGTACCCCGTCTTTCTGTTTCCATGCATGATTTGTGTTTAGCTTTTTGACGGCCTATCCATTGAGCCATGTTACTACTAATCTGAGGGGGGTTCGATGGGGAATTTCCCTTGTGAGCTGCTCAAACAATTATACCCATATACTTTTACTCTTTGTGTAGCTGCTGGTCTTGGAAACAAACCAATCAACCTCCTAGCACATTTTGCGTATATTTAGTTACTAATGTATAATGACATATCTTTCTGGGGTAATTCATCACTTAGAAAGCAAGTATTGATTGCACAAACTCTAGTATTGTGTATAATATATGTTCACCCACAGTCGTCATAGAGGTGCCTCTTCGAGGAGTTACATTTTAACTGCACCTTCACATTATAAACAGGGTGATTCAAAAGTCATGTCCTATATAACAGATTCGGTATTAGTGGAGATAGCAAAAACTACAAAGAGAGGTACAATCTACCGCCACCACACCGCCGAAATGATCACTCACGTGCAGTGCGAATCACATGGCCGATTGTCTCACGCAACTGATTACCGTAGAGTCTACGCTGTAGACTGATGGAAGGCTATGTATAGGGCGCCAGTTACCACAGCTCTGTAGTGTGGTGCTGTTCTCGAATGTAGTGACTCGTACATAAGTGTACACGCGCCAGGACAAGGCGGAAATGGTTCTTATCCATGCGGCAGGCACGAGCCAACGGGAAGCAGAAGCATAGTACCACAGGCGACAACCAGACCAACATAAGCGTAATCACAGAATGACTGGCCGTTTAATGGAACGGTTCAAGTCTACGGGCAGTGTTCACGACAAAAGTCATTCTGGACGACCACGTAGAGCAACACAGGATGCACAACCAGCAGCCATACTAGCTAAGGCGATAGTGAGTCTAACTTGGCCAACAAGTAGGGTGGCAAAGGAATGCGGCATCTGTCGAGTCTCCGTTTGAAGGATACTGTCCTCTGATCATTTCCATCCATATTGAATCCACTTTGTGCAAGTACTCCACAGTGAAGATACCGGTAAGCGGGTGCAATTCAGCGAATGGTTTGAAAAAAGACGCACACACCAGTGGAATCTTGAAGCTGACATTTTCTTCCCTGATGAAGCGAGTTTCCATTTGAGGGCGAATAGACATAACGCGGTCTCTTGGGCAAACGACAAACCGCATCTCACTGTCGAGGCATACACTCAGACAACCCTAGGTTAAATGTGTGATGTGGCGTGCGTGGGGATGTCCTCATTGGTCCCTCATTTTGCAACGGCACACTCAATGTTGCATGCTATACACATCATCTTGAGGAAACATAACTACACTGTTTGGAGGATCTGCCTCTCGGATGGAGATATAAGTTTTCTTTCAGCAGGATAGCACACCTCTGCAATTTAGACAAAACATCCGCCGACTCCTGGATGAGGTTCTTCCTGGGCACTGGACTGGCAGACGTGGACTGGTGGAATGGTCACATAAGTTACCAGACCTGACGCCATTGGACTTTTTCCTTTGTGGGCACCTCACATTAGCAATATACACCAACACACCAAGAACATTAATTTGCCTGCAGGATAATATATCTCCAGAGCCTGTACAGAAATACCAACAGTGACGTGGTGATCAGGGTCCAGCAGTGTCTGTTGGCATGTTCAGATGTATTGTCTGCAACATGCAAGTCAGTTTGAACACGTTCTGCACGTCATTGACCGATGATGTAACATTTTGTTTGTATGATTAAAGCACGTTTGTAGCATGTGCTCATCTCTTTGTATTTCCGCCATCTCTGGTAAGCACGACTATGTGCTATGGGCCACGACTGCTGGATCTCTGCGGACATCCTCAGCGACTTCTCTTACGGTAATTCGATGATTTTCCAAAACAATTTTCTTCACAGCTTCGACGTTATCATCTGTTGTTCATGTGCTGGGGCGTACAGAGTGAGGTTCGTCATTGGCGTTGTAAGTACGCTGTTTAGGTTTTTGTATTGGTAACGCCACGTAGCGCTCTGTATGAAAATCACTGGCTGTGCTGTGTGCAGTCTGTGGCTGGTTGGCATTGTTGAAATATTCTCTAATGTAGTGTTGGGCAGTTTGATGTGAACAGCGCGTAGCGTTGCGCAGTTGGAGGTGAGCCGCCAGCAGTGGTGGATGTGGGGAGAGAGATGGCGGAGTTTTGAGAGCGGATGATCTGGACGTCTGTCCATCAGAGACAGTAAATTTGTAAGACTGGGTGTCATGAACTGATATATATATATATATATATATATATATATATATATATATATAATCTTTCATTTGCTAACTATGCCTATCAGTAGTTAGTGACTTCAGTAGTTAGACTCTTTTATTTAGCTGGCAGTATTGACGCTCGCAGTATTGCAGTAGTTCGAGTAATGAAGATTTTTGTGAGGTAAGTGATTCATGGAAGGTATAGGTTATTGTCAGTCAGGGCCATTCTTTTGTAGGGATTATTAAAAGTCAGATTGCGTTGCGCTAAAAATATTGTGTGTCAGTTTAGTGGTGATCAGAATAAGTAAAGAGAGAAATGTCTTGAGTACCTTCAGTTCTGCTCAGCTGTTTGCAAATCAAATAACGTAAGAGGTTTACCAGCACAGTAATTCACTAAGTTTTTCTAAGGGGACGTTTCAAGTTTTATTCCTGTCCTACATTGGTATTCAAAATTAAAGCAACAAACCGAAGTTTTGCAAGGTTGTGTTTATTTTGCCACAAAACAGTATAAACAGGTGACAGTGAAGTAGAAACAACGTAAAGAATACAGAACGTAAACAACTGCAACATGTCATGCCCGCATCTCGTGGTTGTGCGGTAGCGTTCTCGGTTCCCACGCCCAGGTTCCCGGGTTCGATTCCCGGCCGGGTCAGGGATTTTCTCTGCCTCGTGATGGCTGGGTGTTGTGTGCTGTCCTTAGGTTAGTTAGGTTTAAGTACTTCTAAGTTCTAGGGGACTGATGACCGTAGCACTTAAGTCCCATAGTGCTCAGAGCCATTTTTTGAACTGCAACATGCATAACGGTAGACAAAAATGTTCTTCGTTTTTTTTTTTCAACTTAACGGATCTGCACACACATTTTGACAACTAGTTAATGCTCAGTATTGGGTGTGACCACCTCTGGCAGCAATACAGGCATGACAACGACGGGGCATACTTGAATGATGTCACCAGTCTCATTCTGAGGCAGTAACGCCCATTCTTGTTGCATAGCTGCTGCTCGCATGTCTTGGAGAGTGATTGGTGGCTGCTGATGTGTTGCAAGCTCTTTCCCTAGTGCATCCCAGACATGCTCTATGGTATTCAAATCAGGAGAGCGCGCAGGCCATGCAATGTGTGCGATACCTCCCGTTTCAAAAAAAAAAAAAAAAAAAAAAAAAAAAAAAGTCATCCACCTGTGCTCTGTGAGGTCGAGCATTATCGTCCATCAATAAGAAGTCTGGGCCCACAGCACCTCGCAACAACCACAGATGACATCCCAGGATCTCGTCACAATACCTGACAGCAGTTAAACCTTGCTGATTCGCCCGCACAATTTCATGAAAAGGGGTTCGAGTGGTCAATAAATTTCTTTGCCCACACCATTAGGGATCCTCCTCGATATTAGTCACAATGTTTGGGTCCCGAATTCGTGTTCCACGTTCCCTTCTGATGTGACTCCATCAAGAATCACTCTCCAGACTACATTGGGACTCATCTGTGAAAACAACATTGGGTCACTGTTCGGCCAATTCAGGTGGGATGCTGATGACTCCACTCTTGGGGTCTTCTGAGAAGACGCGTCAGAGGTACACATATAGTAAGTCTCCAACAATAAGGGGCATTCTGCTGAAGCCTTCTGTACTCCGTTTGCCTCGATACAACACGTGCAGTGGGTGCTGCGAGGTCAGATGCCAGTTTCCGTGCAATACTAAGGCGGTACCGTCGTGCCCTTACAGCCAAATAACGGTCCTCTCTTTCTGATGCCACACAAGGTCGGCCCTACCCCGGTCTTCGGAATACACTTCCAGTCTCTATAAACTCTCGCCACATCCGAGAAACAACAGAATGATTCACATTAAGCCATCGGGCCACAACGGTTTGCGACTGTCCTGCTTCCATTCTTCCCATAGGCCTCCACCACAGAGAGTCTGGCAGGCGTCTTCTCTGTGCCATACTGCACCGTGTGTGACTGTGTACACAGCGATTGTGGATGTGGGATTACCCTGCAAACAATACCTCGTCTCATAGGTGCCCTGACGTCATCATTGGCATGGTTGTCCGTTGACCGGAATGCCATATTTCGCGAAGAACACGATCACACTGAACATCTGGTTGACAGCTTGTATGATTATATCGTAAATGACACATGGCGGGAAAATAGTGTGAAACGTGGAGTCGTTCCATAAGACGCTTGTCTCACTGGATTCTGTGAATTGTATTCTTTCCACCGCCTGACTGCGGTTTAATTTATTAATTCTCCCAGAAAGACTGAGCAATCAAACTAAAGCTTATTAAATGATATTATGTTGGATTTTTTTATGCTCCATAGGAAATAATGGCCTATATTTATTACGTTTTCCCTTCACCTTGCCTTACGTGTGCGTGAATGAGTGAGTGTTTTTACGTGTGGTTTCGGGATTATTTTGTGGGGGACGCTGAGTTGATTGTCGTCGGCTAGGAGCAGGTGATATTTGCTTCTCATTTGGAGAGTAGCACAGGATAACCAACTTAAGATTCCAGTACCTGGACAGAGAGGCTTACCCCTTTTAGTCTGAAGTTGGTGTCTGTCAGGTTGGTGGCGAAAGCCTACCCCTCTGGTAGCTTCCTTTGCACAGGTAGTTAGGAGAAGCTCGGTGGAGAAAGGACACACTGCAGCTAGCGGTTGGTGAGTACAATTCGTAGCGCCTAGAGAAGGTTTCTGCTGATAGGAAGTAGGTCGAATTAGAACTACCCTATGTCAAACTCATGGAATATTTAAGTACTTCAGCTTAACTGAAGCGTGTGTAGTTATGTATTTTCGGAATGTAGCATAATTATTTTGTTACAAAAATCGGTGAAGATTCAAATGGCTCTGAGCACTATGGGACTTAACATCTGAGGTTATCAGTCCCCTCGAACTTAGAACTACTTAAACCTAACTAACCATATCGACATCACACACATTCATACCCGAGGCAGGATAAAAACCTGCGACCGTAGCGGTCACGTGGTTCCATACTGAAACGTCTAGAATCGCTCGGCCACAGCGGCCGCCAAAAACTAGTCAGTATAACTTCAGGTGAACGTGAGAATAATAGTGTTTTCGAGCGAGTGCGATTTTTATTGTTCTTAGTTTCTATGTTTTCGTGGAAGATGCTATTGTCTCTTTGTGTTCGTCTCATACCTCGTGTTTGGTAACCGATGATCCTTTGGGTCTACTACTGCACTGCAATTGGTTTTCATAATACCAATTTACGAGGGCAGTTCAATAAGTAATGCAACACTTTTTTTTTCTCGGCTTATTTTGGTTGAAAAAACCGGAAATTTCTTGTGGAATATTTTCAAACATTCCCGCTTCGTCTCGTATAGTTTCATTGACTTCCGACAGGTGGCAGCGCTGTACGGAGCTGTTAAAATGGCGTCTGTAACGGATGTGCGTTGCAAACAACAGGCAGTGATCGAGTTTCTTTTGGCGGAAAACCAGGGCATCTCAGATATTCATAGGCGCTTGCAGAATGTCTACGGTGATCTGGCAGTGGACAAAAGCACGGTGAGTCGTTGGGCAAAGCGTGTGTCATCATCGCCGCAAGGTCAAGCAAGACTGTCTGATCTCCCGCGTGCGGGCCGGCCGTGCACAGCTGTGACTCCTGCAATGGCGGAGCGTGCGAACACACTCGTTCGAGATGATCGACAGATCACCATCAAACAACTCAGTGCTCAACTTAACATCTCTGTTGGTAGTGCTGTCACAATTGTTCACCAGTTGGGACATTCAAAGGTTTGTTCCCGCTGGGTCCCTCGTTGTCTAACCGAACACCATAAAGAGCAAAGGAGAACCATCTGTGCGGAATTGCTTGCTCGTCATGTGGCTGAGGGTGACAATTTCTTGTCAAAGATTGTTACAGGCGATGAAACATGGGTTCATCACTTCGAACCTGAAACAAAACGGCAATCAATGGAGTGGCGCCACACCCACTCCCCTACCAAGAAAAAGTTTAAAGCCATACCCTCAGCCGGTAAAGTCATGGTTACAGTCTTCTGGGACGCTGAAGGGGTTATTCTGTTCGATGTCCTTCCCCATGGTCAAACGATCAACTCTGAAGTGTATTGTGCTACTCTTCAGAAATTGAAGAAACGACTTCAGCGTGTTCGTAGGCACAAAAATCTGAACGAACTTCTCCTTCTTCATGACAACGCAAGACCTCACACAAGTCTTCGCACCCGAGAGGAGCTCACAAAACTTCAGTGGACTGTTCTTCCTCATGCACCCTACAGCCCCGGTCTCGCACCGTCGGATTTCCATATGTTTGGCCCAATGAAGGACGCAATCTGTGGGAGGCACTACGCAGATGATGAAGCAGTTATTGATGCAGTACGACGTTGGCTCTGACATCGACCAGTGGAATGGTACCGTGCAGGCATACAGGCCCTCATTTCAAGGTGGCGTAAGGCCGTAGCATTGAATGGAGATTACGTTGAAAAATAGTGTTGTGTAGCTAAAAGATTGGGGAATAACCTGGTGTATTTCAATGCTGAATAAAACAACCCCTGTTTCAGAAAAAAAATGTGTTGCATTACTTATTGAACTGCCCTCGTAATTGTTTCGTGTGTTATAATTTCAGTAAAATATCAGTTTTTCGTGTGCACAGAAGAAATGTTTGTAACGGTTTATTTCTGAACAGACCACGAATAAGTTGAAACGGTTGGGGGTTTCTGCCTTGAAGAGTTAATTTTATTTCGTGGTGGAAAAATCATTCTGGTATTGCACCATTAAAATTTCTTACATTTGTAATTGGTTTAATGTCTAATTTCTGAACAGTTAACTCATAATCAAGTTACCACGTGCTGAAGTTCTGCCGTTGGTAAGCGGCAGGCGCGGTTTCCATGTTGTATATCTATTCTACAAAACCTTGTGAATCAGATAAACCTCTGAACTATTTCTGTCATGGGTATGTAGATGGAATGATTGAATTATTGTGTTCCACTTCCTTTTTGTGTGTTTTTTCTTTTTAATTGTATATTTCTACCATTTTTTAGCGAATTACTTAGTTAATTTTTTTATTCAGGCACCAGTCATGTGTATTCATAGGATGTGCATCAAATTCAGTCATGAAATAAATGTACTACATAAAAGATAAATTCTGTGTCCTTTGTCTTTCTCATTGATGCCACTTTTTAAATCAATATTCTATTCCCTGATTTTTAAAAGTTAATCTGCTTGCTTGTGATGAACAAAAATGGGAGGAAAAATCAAAGTGAATGGGTGCACTGTCTCAAAATTAAGAAATTCACGTTTAATCAAACAAGCTCACTGATGTACGACATACAATGCTGTTCATCTTGTTAGTTTCTTTGAAAAATTTGCATTGTTGTAATTAAATTCTTAATTCAATTAAACTGATAACTTCCAGTTCCGTCTTTCCTTAACTTAAGGTAGGGCTTGGGCTGGTGGTGAACCTGGTGGCGAACAATTTATAATTGTCCTTGTAAGGTGGCTTAACCAGAAATTGCACGCAAGTGTTACATCTCCATTATTCTTGGTATGCAATGCATGTCGAGCCGTGGCTAGGATCCGTTTACAGTTCTAGATACATACTTTATATATGGCGACCCTGCCAGGATTGATTGAGGGCTACCTGCCAAAAGTTCGATCGGAGATCGACCGATCATAATATTTTAACACCATGAAAGCGTTGGAGAAGCTTGTCCAGGCTTTCTGGTCTATCCGTTTCCGGCATTATTACAGTATTTATTTGACAGGAGTCTGACACTAAACGGACATAATTATCCCGCTTTGGCACCATCAGTAAGGGCGAATTGTATGAGCGTTGTGTCGTTTCAATAATACCTTACTGCAGCATCTTTTATAATTCCTTTTCTACACTCGCCTTGTACGCAATTTGGATGGGGTACGGCTTCACGAAAAACGGTTTTTGCTCACGTATCCTGAACTTGTAATTGAAGCCCTTTATCTTGCCTGGTGCTTCTACAAACACGCTTGTGTGGTTTATGATTATCCGATACAATGCTTCCCGGTCCCCATCCGCATTTCCGGTACAGGAAATCCTCTCATTCAGAATACCGACAAAAACACCATTCTGATACTGCTCAGTAGACATCGAAACCGACCCACCCACCAGGTTAACGTTGAACTGCAGTTCAGGTTGCGATTCGGTGCAAGTGGGTAATCTCAGGCAACTCCCTTCACTTTCATTGCGGAGCACGCGCTCATCAAAAATTAAACTGACGGGGTTACCTTGAACCTCCACTGTCATAAAACCTCCAGAAACGTTGATTATTGCATTGTGTGCATATATAAAATCGGTCCCCAGAATGACTGCCACCTGCATCAGGGGTGCAATATAAAAATTAAACTCAACTTCATAACGTTGACGTTTGAAGTTAATCCGAGCTCGCTGTTGATCTCCACGATTTTCTCGTAAATCGCACCCCTTACTCTCGTCCATCGCACCGGAAGAACAGACCAATCTCCGCTCTCCTCGCACTGCCTGAATGTGCCCTCACCAATAATTGAATACAGACTCACTGTGTCCAAAATGCACTTTAATTGCAACTCTCTAACTGAGATCGTGACAAGGGGCGTAATAACTAGCACTTCACTGTCTGGAGCCTCTCGTAGTAAATCTTCCAGTATATCGTCGTTTTCCATGAACATAATACTCATGTTAGTCCTACTTGCAATTTTGTTCCGTTCCGCGCCGTCCAGCAGTCAAAGTTCTTGCCGCTCATTTTCGATACGAAGATTGTGTCGAGGGTTCGCAAGCCAAATTTCCTCCCCAGGTGGTGGTTGCGCACCCTCATTTCTATCCTCGTTACGGTCTCTACGTAAATGGTTTCTGACCTCCTGATCTCGATTTACACCGTTTCCGGGGTTTGTACCATAATTTGCATGCGCCCTCTCATTTCCAAAATGACGGTTCCTATTGAATCCATTGCTCCAGTCATTCCCACAGTTTGGCAACCCGTTATTAATATTCCCATTTTGTCGATCATGGCCCCGTGATCGATTTCGGTCGCGTCCTCTCGATCTTTCTTGTTCACGTCTTCTTCTACGCCCCCTACTGGACTCTTGCCCTTCCGCACCACGGGGTTCGCTCGCATAATTAGACGCTTACGCCTCTGAGTCATCTTCTAGTTCTTGCAGCATTCCTTTGAAAGCTTCCACATCATCTTTGCACCTTGCAGCAAGGATGATGTGGCGCATACGTGCCGGCAGTTTCGTTAGACAAATCCGGATCAGCTCTGCTGGTCCGAACGGGTCATACAAGTATTGATTTGCCTGCACTATGTAATCCAACAGACGAGCCGTGCTCGTAAAACCTGAGTTTCTCTGGAAGGGTATCAAAAATATCTTATGCTTTACCCTGTCCTGTGTAGCTTCCGACCAGTAGACCGAAAGAAAAGCTTGTTCAAACTCACGTATCGTGCCACAATTGCGCGCTTCAGTTCTCATTCGAATGGCAGGTTCCCCCGCTAGGAAACTACACATGAACTCCCTTTTATGAGTGCCGGGCCACGTTGGAGGCAGCGCAAACTCAACCTGCTCTATCCAAGCGACGGGGTGGATTCCATCACTTGCATTTTTAAATATGTCGAACTTTCTCAGTCAAAGAAAGTTCTTGAAATCGACTTCCTACCTTTCTCTTCGCGGAGATCGTTCACATGAATTCCTTGTTCGCCCCCATGTATTTCCGGCGGCATCGTTATCGCTAGAGTCCCATACGTCCACATGCCCAGAGTCTCTCTAAGCACTTCCGTGTGCTTTATTTCGTCCGGCCATCCCTCGACCAAGTTCTATACGTGTTTCGAGGTTCCCCACACGTTCATCCAAATCACGGGTTACCCCCGCTTGCTGTCTATTGATTAGGTATTGTCCGTGCTGAAACTTCAGCAAAGACCGCACCTCTTCGGTCTTCTCACTAATACCTGTCCTCGAACTGTTGCCTACCATTTCGACGACTTTCGCAAGCTCATTTCTCAGGTCTTGGGTTTCAGAAGCATTTTCTTGTTTGTTTCGTTCCAGCTCTTGTTGGAGAGCACTAATCGAGCCGCTGTTCAGGTCCACTTGGATCTTAATAGCCTCCGGACACTGCACGCTCGCTACCTGCACCTTGGACAATAGCTCTGCGCGGTCCCGTTCGGACTGAGTTTCCAAGGCCTGGAATTTCTTGGTCATTATGCGTGACTGTTGTTCGACGAGCTTAAGTCTTAACTGTTCGTTTTCAATGTGGCCGAGACGTTGCTCCACAACACTAACAGCTTTCCCTATTTCTATAGCTATTTCTTCTCGTAACGTGGTCTGAAATTCTTTCAGATTATTTACTACCTTATTCTCTAGTTCATCGAATCGCTTTTCTGTCGCCTCCAATCGCTTCTGTGTCTGCTCTTTAGACTCTATCACACCATCAAACCGCTTTTCTGTCGCCTCCAATCGCCTTTCAATTTCCTTATTAGATTTATGTACCTCGTCAATTTTACTTAATTGCCCCATCATACTTCGCAAGAGCGCGCCCATATCTACCAGCTCACTGTCAAGCTGGCTATTGGTGGGTTCATTATTCTTAAGGCGCGTACTTGGTTTATTACGTTTCCTATCAAGATCCTCCGTGTCCTGTAATTTCTGACAATCCGGACCCGCACGATTTTCTACTTCTTCAGTTTGTTCAACTGAGTTCAACATCACGTTTTCTATGTACTCTAAAGGTTCATTAGTTACATTCAGCCCCATACTATTGTCGTCTTGATTATCACGACTGTTGTTTTTCGCACGGCTGCGCAAATCCACAATATTAAAATTCAAAAATCCACACAATAAAAAATAATTTACACGTCCACTGATCCCGACAACACACGATTATTTTACTGTGCAAAAACACAATTTGAAATGCGGCCTGTACTCAGTTTTATCACACGCAAAAAAAACAATAACATATCAAAACATCACACAAATTTATTGCCGACCAAATGAGGTCAACATTAAATTCTTTAAATTAGTACCACACGTAAACTCATACTATAATTGTTTTAGTATAACTTGTATTTATCCTTGAGTTTTTCAATTACTGTTTGCCTGAAATTTTTTCTGTGAAATTGGCGAGGTGAAAAGCCTGTTGGGTAACGTCATAGCGTGACAATAACGTTCCCCGACACTCTGTTTGGGGGGGGGGGGGGTTCAGTGTGATGAAACGTCTCTGTGGAGTCGTTTCATAACACGCTTGTCTCACTCGATTCTGTGCATCGTATTCTGTCCATCGCCTGATTGCGGTTTAATTTATTAATTCTCTCAGAAGACAGAGCAATCAAACTAAAGCTTATTAAATGTTATTATGTTTGATTTTTTTTATGCTCCATAGGAAATAATGACCTTGTGAGGTGGCGTAACCAGAAATTGCGCACAAGGGTTACATCTCCATTATTCTTGGTACCTAACGTATGTCGAGCCTTTGCTAGGATCTGTTTACAGTTCTACATACATACTTTACAAGTGGTTTGTTGCTTTAATTTTGGACACCAGTGTATATAAATATCTTGACTCTCAATATAAATGCTCACCTAACCTTGTTTGCAGATGATACACCTGCCTTAATTGAAAATGAAAATGCTGACAATATACAACAGAGTGTCATGAATACATTAAGTAAATGGATTAATCTTAAACATTTGAAAACCCATATGATGAGTTTTAAAACCAAACAGTCAAAAACTAAAGGAATCAAAAAAATGGAAGAACTTAACTCAGTGGCAATTTTAGCCACTGCTACTCACACGGACTCCAGAAAAGTAGCATACTATAGCTTCTTTGAATCCGGTATTAGATATGACATAATTTTTGGGGGGAGACTCAGGAAAGGTCACAGAAACCTTAAAGCTGAAAAAAAAAGAATCATTTGTAATACGTGCACCGCACAGTTGCGGGCATTGTGTCGACATTTATTTAAAGACTTACAAATATTAGCTGTCCCTTCTTTATACTTCTTTGAAGTGAAACTTCTCCTACACAGCTGATCTGATCTATTAAAAAAATCATTTTGAACACTCTTACAACACAGGACACAAAGAAAACGTTATGCCCACCACACAACACCTAAAAGTTAATGCTCAAACTTTTCAGTATCTAGCAATGAAAATCCACAACAAAATAACAGGATGTGACATAATGAATATGGAGCTAAATGTTTTAAAAAGCAAGTTACGCGATTTTCTAATTGAAAGATGCTACTACTAAGTGACGAAGGGAAACTTCTAGCTGAATCCTTAAACAGAATTAAAAATTTATGCTACTTATAGTGGACGCAAATACTGAAACAGCGTTAGAAAGAACCTTACATAAATTGTTCAATAAGTAATATTGACTGTAACCCTGGAATGTCTCATATGCTGTAGACTTATGTTCTGGAATTCTGTATGTAGTAAGATCAATAAAACACATTCCACATGCTACCTTTCTGCAATCTGAAATGAGATTTTTACATAATTTAATACAGCATGTGCAACGACTAGAAAAATAAAAATGGAAAATACTTACTAAACATTCTTTTATTCATATAACAATAACATTAGTTTACCCTGAATATTAAAAATCAAAAAAGAAAAATAACTAAGAATGAAGAACAAAAATAAAAATAAAATCAACAAAAATAATCATAGACATGCCACTGATGAATACTCCTCAAAATGAAGAAACAAAATAAACTTAAAAATGTGTATTCAACTTTGATACCATCTGTCATATTACTTGCTTACAGAACTTCACTTCGATCATGTAAATGGATTTATTGCATTATTTGCATGCCATCCATTTTTTTGTAATATTGACTGGCAAAATTAAAATTAAACAAAATGTTTTGTGAAGGCTATTTTTTATGAATTGTCTCGGTAAGTGTAACCCACGCTCAGCATCCGATCCTTCCATAGCAACCACCAAATTAACCAGAAGAAGCGACTCTTAACAGCCTATTATTGAACCAAGATAGTCCTCGCCTCCACAGTGTGACACGCCATTGTACAGAGTTGCCATGAAAATTGTAGAATTCACATATTCTCTCTAACTGCATATTACGATTTGCTCCAAACTATGAACTATAGAGTTTGTGGAGTGCTCATCTTGCGAGGGAGGACATTTTTTCAACATACACTCCTGGAAATGGAAAAAAGAACACATTGACACCGGTGTGTCAGACCCACCATACTTGCTCCGGACACTGCGAGAGGGCTGTACAAGCAATGATCACACGCACGGCACAGCGGACACACCAGGAACCGCGGTGTTGGCCGTCGAATGGCGCTAGCTGCGCAGCATTTGTGCACCGCCGCCGTCAGTGTCAGCCAGTTTGCCGTGGCATACGGAGCTCCATGGCAGTCTTTAACACTGGTAGCGTGGACGTGAACCGTATGTGCAGTTGACGGACTTTGAGCGAGGGCGTATAGTGGGCATGCGGGAGGCCGGGTGGACGTACCGCCGAATTGCTCAACACGTGGGGCGTGAGGTCTCCACAGTACATCGATGTTGTCGCCAGTGGTCGGCGGAAGGTGCACGTGCCCGTCGACCTGGGACCGGACCGCAGCGACGCACGGATGCACGCCAAGACCGTAGGATCCTACGCAGTGCCGTAGGGGACCGCACCGCCACTTCCCAGCAAATTAGGGACACTGTTGCTCCTGGGGTATCGGCGAGGACCATTCGCAACCGTCTCCATGAAGCTGGGCTACGGTCCCGCACACCGTTAGGCCGTCTTCCGCTCACGCCTCAACATCGTGCAGCCCGCCTCCAGTGGTGTCGCGACAGGCGTGAATGGAGGGACGAATGGAGACGTGTCGTCTTCAGCGATGAGAGTCGCTTCTGCCTTGGTGCCAATGATGGTCGTATGCGTGTTTGGCGCCGTGCAGGTGAGCGCCACAATCAGGACTGCATACGACCGAGACACACAGGGCCAACACCCGGCATCATGGTGTGGGGAGCGATCTCCTACACTGGCCGTACACCACTGGTGATCGTCGAGGGGACACTGAATAGTGCACGGTACATCCAAACCGTCATCGAACCCATCGTTCTACCATTCCTAGACCGGCAAGGGAACTTGCTGTTCCAACAGGACAATGCACGTCCGCATGTATCTCGTGCCACCCAACGTGCTCTAGAAGGTGTAAGTCAACTACCCTGGCCAGCAAGATCTCCGGATCTGTCCCCCATTGAGCATGTTTGGGACTGGATGAAGCGTCGTCTCACGCGGTCTGCACGTCCAGCACGAACGCTGGTCCAACTGAGGCGCCAGGTGGAAATGGCATGGCAAGCCGTTCCACAGGACTACATCCAGCATCTCTACGATCGTCTCCATGGGAGAATAGCAGCCTGCATTGCTGCGAAAGGTGGATATACACTGTACTAGTGCCGACATTGTGCATGCCCTGTTGCCTGTGTCTATGTGCCTGTGGTTCTGTCAGTGTGATCATGTGATGTATCTGACCCCAGGAATGTGTCAATAAAGTTTCCCCTTCCTGGGACAATGAATTCACGGTGTTCTTATTTCAATTTCCAGGAGTATAGAAATTCCACTTTTTTCCCCTCTCTACTAAACAAGTGGTAAAATACTACTGTGATTAAGTTGTACAGCAGGATAGGATGGGAGGGGAGTAGGGAGGGGAAAATGTCCTCGCGGGATTTAGGGATGCGTTTCTGGCAGCTTACAGTGGTCATGTTTGTATTATTCCGGGAATTGGAACCGCAACTTGTGCGCCAGGTTATCGGAAAAGTCCCTTTCCGTTGCTCATTGCAGTGTGAGGAAGCGATAGAGAAAAGGCTGTAGACTATATCGGCAACGTTCTGCATGTGCGTCTCGGTAGCTGAGCGGTGAGTGTGGAGGTTTGCTACCCGAAGGGGGCCGGGGTCGATTCCCAGCCGGATCGGAGATTTTCTCCGCTCGGGGACTGGGTGTTGTGTTGTGCTCACGTTCGTATTGTCATAAGTGACATTCCGCAACAGAGATGGCTGTATGGGCACGTCCAGAAAGCCAGTAGAATAAATAAATAAAAACGTTCTGCAAGTTGTTGCATCCACCTTGACAGCAGAACAGTGCAGAAACCAAATTCACACCAAGTAAACGGTGTAATTTCAAGGGAACAGTCAAACAACCGGACAAACGCAGCTTGTGCAGCGATGCCCGTAATATTTCTTGTCATGCTCAGGAGTGCTAAGCCTGCATTTTAGTAGAATCGCAAACAGTCTAGAAATGGACAGTAGCTATAAACTGAATAAAAGTATGTGTTTCAGATTCCTGGAGGGTGCAGATACAACCACTTCCCCCCAGTTAAGGCCATCTATGCATACTTTATGGCCGGCCGGGGTGGCCGAGCGGTTCTAGGCGCTACAGTGTGGAACCGCGCGACCGCTACGGTCGCAGGTTCGAATCCTGCCTCGGGCAAGGGTGTGTGTGATGTCCTTAGGTTAGTAAGATTTAAGAAGTTCTAAGTTCTAGGGAACTGATGACCTCAGAAGTTAAGTCCCATACTTCGACCATAAATATAATAGACTGGCCCTGACGTCATTTTCGTGGCTCCAACATCTCTGGGCTGAAGTCACGTGAATGTTGGCAAAATATGGTTGTTTCGTGTTGCGCTTATGGCTGTACTCAGCGTTTTGTCCGGGGAAATGGCATTACATTTCACTTGTAAGTATTTCTATGATAGTGCAGATGCGTTTATTGAAATCTGCTGAAGTAACTATTATATGTTTTTTACACTTGAAATAGAGTATCACGTAAATTAAAGTGTTAAAAGTGATGCCTGTAAAGTCAGACTCATATTACATTTTGGAAAGTATCTGTGATAATTCGGTTACAGAAGTAAGTATAATCGTTTCTCGTTCCTACTCATAGGTTCCGTAAGGATGAAAACCGAAGGCAGCTTTGGATACAGGCCCTGAAACGGAAAAACTTTAAGCCGTTTGCACATACGCGCCTTTGCTCGAAGCACTTCGCAGAGAAGTGGTTTGATAGGTTAGTTATTATTTACAATGTATATCTATAATTTGTATTTACAGTGTCTGTCATTTTTAAACCTAGGCTCCAAAATTATTTTCTGAAACTGCAAAGTCTCACCTTTCATCTAAAATATTTTTTTGAAACTGATAGTTTAAACTTTTGTAAAAATAGTGGGAACTGAACCTTTGAAGTGCACCTAAAATTGATACTCTTAAATGGACCTGCTCCTAAAGTAAACAATTTTGACACCTATAGTTGACATAATTCCCATAGCCAATTTTCTTTTATAAGTGACTAAAGCTCGAAACGTGGCGAATAAAATGTTTAAAGTTTTGACGCGAGCCCACTCTTACTGTTTAAAAGAATTTTAACGACATTTTACTATAATTGATAGTTTATAGTAATTTCGTCCCGCTGCCCACCAGAGTGGCGTTCGATGTATTTGTTAGATTTTATAAATGGTACTTTGAACAAATCCAGGTCAAATGTAGTTCTGGCATAATTTATCACAAATAAAAAAGTAGTTTTTGTTGGAAGCGTTTGGCAGTCAATTGAGAAATGTGGGTAAAATCCGATATAAACATAGGATGGCAGACCGCTGATTTGAAATCCCGCCACGTTTTGCCAACAGTCACGTGGTTTATGTTGGAGCCACACTAGCCCCATAGCTTCTGCACAGCAAGGCCAGTCTACTAGTATCTATGGTCGAAGGTCCCATAGTGCTCAGAGCCATTTGAACCATACTTTATGGATTGCAAAATGGTCCAAATGGCTCTAAGCACTATGGGACTTAACATCTGAGGTCATCAGTCCCCTAGACTTAGAACTACTTAAACCTAAATAACCTAATGTCATCACATACATCCATACTCGAGGCAGGATTCGAACCCGCGACCGCAGCAGCAGCGCGGATCCCGACTGAAGCGCCTAGAACCGCTCGGCCTCATGGATTGCAATTCATTAAGAATATATGGAAAGCACCCAACACAGTGTGGGGAGAATTTCAGATTGATCATGTGGCCATATCCAAGAAAAATTCGCGGGAAATTCTAAATGTCAGAACACGTAAAGGAGTCTTCGAGTCTGATCATTATTTGCTACAAGTTAAGATTAGGCCAATCCCAAGACTGAAACAGACAGCGCAAAACAAAATAGTCAAACCTGATCCGGAATACTTGAAGATAAACAGGGATAAAATCGTTGAAGAAATTAATAGGCATTCAATAGACACATGGACAGATCTGGCGAAGGCAGTTCAGAAGACTATGTGCTGGGGACAACCACCTAGAAAACGCAAACATAGGTGGTGGAACGCAAATTGTGATGAAGCCATTGAGAGAAGAAAGCAAGCATGGACAAGTTCAGTAGCTACAGAAATTCAGAAACATGGAAAGAATTTCACGAAGTTCAGAAACTAGCATCGAAGGAAATCAGAAGGGAAAAACGAGCATATGACAATAACAGACTAAAAGAAATTGAGGAAGATTTCAAAAGAAATAACACAAGAAATTTTTACAGAACTTTCAAAGAAAATATTAAGGGCTATCAACCCCCTAGCCTCTGCTTCCGAAGAACAGATGAATCCCTGGAAACAAACACAAAAGAAAACTGTAAAATTCTCAAACATTACTTTGATAAACTTCTTAATTGCAGAAAACCTACAGGAAAATTAACATTCCAAAAGACCACACCTAATGCCGATTCTGATCCACCCACAATAGAAGAGGTAGAGGAAATCATAAAACAAATGAAAAATAACAGAGCTGCCGGAGAAGATGGTATTATCGCCGAGATCTGGAAAATCCAAGATGAAAACATCACCAAATAAATCCATAAGATTATCTCCGAAATTTGGATCACAGAGAAAGTGCCAGAGGAATGGAAATGTGCATTGATCCATCCATTACATAAAAAGGGTGATAAGTCAGATCCAAACAATTACAGAGGCATTTCGCTAGTACCAGTTACATACAAAATTTTCTCTAAGGTGCTATTAAACAGACTAGAACCACAAGCAGATCTGCAAATTGGGGAATACCAGGCAGGCTTCAGAAAAGGGAGATCATGCATCGAACAGATCTGGAACTTGAGAACACTTTTGAAAGTCAGACAGGCAAGAAACACTGTAGTTACCTTTGTGGACTTTAAAAAAGCATATGATTCCATAGACAGACAGACACTCTTTGACGTGCTGGAAGAATATGGTATCGACAGAAAAACCAGGGCACTTATACAACAGACGCTTACAGACACTACCTCCAAGATTAAGTTCATGGGAGAAATTTCGGAACCCTTCCACATACACACAGGTGTCCGACAAGGAGACGGGCTCTCACCAATCCTGTTCAACATGGTGTTAGACAAAATTATCAAGCAGTGGGAGGAACAAGTTAAAGGAATACAGCTGGGAAGAACACGTGAAACCAAAACAATCATAAAATGTCTGGCATTTGCAGATAATATAGCCAACTCAGCAATAATACACAGGAGGCAAAGGAAGCACTGGAATGCTTGCATGAAATAGCTGCCAAAACAGGTCTGCAGGTATCTTACGAGAAGACACAATATATGGAACGACAGACCAACAATGTACACACCATGCATACTGTATATGGATCCGTAGAAAGAGTCGAAAAATTTAAGTATTTAGGGGAGTACATACAAATGGGAGGATCAAACAAGGCGGCTAACATGGAACGAACGAAGAAACTCCAGAAGGCATACAAACTCACATGGTCACATTATAATAAGAAAAGCATATCGAGGCAGGCCAAACTTAGGCACTACAAAACAGTTGTATTACCAGAAGCATTGTACGCGTCAGAAACAACCACAATTGGAGCATCAGGCATCATAGACACAGAAAAAATAGAACGCAAAATTCTCAGAAAAATATTTGGACCAATTCACAGAGATGGCATATGGATGAAGCGACCTGCCAAAGAGCTGTACCAGCACACTGACAGACTAACAGACGCGATCAGAAAACGCAGATTAACTTTCTATGGGCACATACAGAGAATGGACAACAACCGACTTACAAAGAAAATTTTTGATGTAGTAAACAGCTCAAGCAAGAAAACAAATTGGTATCATGAAATAGACGAAGACTTAAGGCAGATAGGGATCAACAGGCAAATGATAGGAGACAGGAAATACTTCAGAAACAAAGTTAGGAGTGCAAAATTTATTGTAAAGGAGAGAAAGAAGACAGGAACATTATGGACAGAGCAAAGGAAACAGGAGCACAGCCAAAGGATGAAGAGATTTTGGGAAGAGAAGAGGAAGAAAGGAAAGAAGTGAAAATTGTGTCATCATGTGATTTTCGAGTTCAAACACTGTCCATAAGGGCAACAATGAAATGAATGAATGAATGAATATGCGGGTTTTACCAGGATTCTTGTATTTATACGTTCCTTTGCAAGACCGGCGCAAATAAAAAGAAAAAAGAAAAAAAAGACCATCCGATCCGAACAGACCTTGAAGACTCAACGGTACCGACTGGCCGCTTTGCTATCCCCAGCCCTTAGGCATCATCGGATGCGGATACGCAGGGACATGTGGTTAGCACACCGCCCTCCTGGCCGTTTTCAGTTTTCCTGACTGGTGGTTAGCACACCGGATTCGGATTTGGGAGGACGACGTTTCAAACCCGCGTCCGGCCATTCTGATTTAGGTTTTCCGTGATTGCCCTAAATAGCTCTAGGTAAATGCCTGGATGTTTCCCTTGAAAGGGCGCGGCCGACTCGCTTCCCCATCCTTCCCCCAATCGGATGGCACCGACGACCTCGCTGTTTGGTCCCCTCCCCCAAAACAACCAACCAACCTGACCGGTGTCGCTACTTCTCAGTCTAGTAGCTCCTCAACTGGCCTCACAGCAGGGGCCGAGATAAAGGAGTCAGTGTTAGATGAAATGTGGGGACGAGTAATGTGTCACTTCGTGTTTTATTTTACTTTGATAATTGTCCATTGATGAAGAGCAGAAATGAAAGGAATGAAAGCTCCGCGTTCTGACCCAGATGGGCCAATCGGGAGCGACCGACCGCCGTGTCATCCCCTGCCAACGCCTAAGAGAAGGCAGGCCGCGGCGCGTACGTCAAGAGGGTAGGCCTGAGCTCGGTCACTCACTCAGCTCAGCAGACGAAATGCGTTTCTAATCATTTTAACTCGTAACTGGGTGTTTACGTACGAACGAGCATTGCATACTCTACTGAAATCTGCTTTTATAGAGTCTTACTGATTACTAGTATTACAACAAAATACACAGCTGTGCAGAAGCTGTAATTTAAGATCTATGCTCTGCATAAATAGTATAACAGCTAGTTTATAGCATTTAGTCTCTACTGCTTACCAGTCCTCATTTCATACAATACGTAGCGCAACAAATTATTAGTAGGCATATGAACTTTCGATTGTTGTAGGACTAATAAATAGTAAGACTCCACAACAACGGATTCCAGTGGAAGATGCAATACTCATTTGTACGTAAACACACAATAAATGTTAACAGATACAGAAACGCATTTCGTCTGCTGAGTTGAGCGGGCGAGTCAGGTCCATCTTGGTGACTTACGCGCCGCGGTCTGTCTTCCTCGTGGGTCTTGGATGCAGTATAGAGGGGCGTGGAGTCGCACACCGCATTGCCGGCCGTTGTCGGCTTTCCAGACCGTGAAGATGATGATGTTTGGTTTGTGGGGCGCTCAACTGCGCGGTTAACAGCGCCCGTACGTAGTCCCGATCTGTACCCGTTATAATGACACATTCCGACGCAGAGACATGCTGCGCCAAAGATTAAATTGAGAGGCATGTAGATTATAATCTTTGTAATGTTCACATTGGATTCTCTTTTGTTTCATACTCCGAGGAGCTAAGCGACACTTTCGATTGTTGCCTTGTGGAGGATGGACGTGATTTTTGGAGTGTGCGGAAAGGCCGCCATATAGTTAGTAATTATGGTTTGTGAAACGAGCAGAGCAAGTCTTATTGTGTTGTGAATAAAAAATAGTGAGAAGTATCGAAGTGTTACGAAAATTATTTAAAGCGACGTAGCATTGTATTCCTTGGTTTCCACCGTCTTCGTGAAGTGAACCGATGCCGACTTAGGAAGATACACACGTTCAACAAAGAGAAGAACACCGATGGCGACTAATGAATTAATACTATGGCAGAAAGACGAATTTTACGTCCGAGGTGAGAACTCTGAATAAATCAACAATGACATAGAATTCAAAAATGTAATTAATCGGAATGGTAAATTATATTACAGGCATATTTCACGCAGCACTGAATTTGTCCGCATTCAAGCCGGTCAATAGAGTCCGTAAAAAAGCCCTTCAAAAATTTTAAAGTTACAGTTCCATGTCCGTAATTTTTCCTCTTTTCAAAAAAACCAATAAATTTTTTTTTATTTATTTCGCCACACTGGCGACCGCTGACAGGGACAGTGCTGGTGGAACAAAGAGTACTTGATTGTTGTGCTACAAATGTACTTGTACTAATTACTGTTTCTCTGTTACATGACGCACATGGAAAAGACTAATAAGGTGAAACAATGTTAACTGTATAAACGGATGGCACAATAACCAGAAGGAACAAGGACAAGGATTTACAAAACTAACGTAATCGTGAGTGACGCAGCTCAGCCGGAATTAAGGTAGGAAAGCGCAAACGCATGCAGCGGCTGCACCTTGGCTTAGCTCCACTTAAAGCAGAACCTTTTCCTTTACATATTAAAATCCTGGTAGTGTTTGTGGCAACACACAATTACACTTTGATAATTATTTTTTTATGTTCAACAATTGCAGAATTAGAAGACGTAGTGCGCCATCTTGTAAATTTCCGACGCGCAACAAATAACAATCGCGAGATATTTTTATCAATTCAACTGCGAGAGAATTTAAAGATTTAGATTAACAGTACAGATAAAAATAATATCTCCACAATGGAATCGGAGAATTTTAATTTGACAAATGTTCATGGACGCGTCACCGATTCTGACAATAGTGACGTAAATGATGACGCAATTAGTTTTTCAGCACAACATAATGTAGAAGTAAATACAATTCAATTGCACTCGACAGGGATTAACAATAACGAACCACTTGCAAATGAAACCTTGTACGCAGTCGATGAAGCATCGATTACCAGATCAGATGAAAATATTTCGCGTGAAATCAGTGAACCTAGCCCGGTTTCGATTCAATCAGGTCGTGGTAGAGAAACAATGGTTACAAATAATGGGATAAATAGAAACACACAAGCTTCGTCCGTTACGCTTGAGGCATTATATAGTCTGACGTCAAACGTGAGCGAGCAATTATCTGATTTAAAGATCAGTCACAACACAACAAACACAAAATTTTCAAACATGGAAATTGGGTTCCAACAACAGTTTTCAAGTGTAAACACACAATTTGAAAATATGCACAAACATTTTGATCAACGCTTAAATAAACTCACCAATGAAATCGATCAAAAGATCGATGACAAAGTCATCAAAACAGTCAATAGTGTATACAATGTATTGGCAAATGAGAAAAGAAATTGTCATATCTTACAAACAGGAACAGGAACTGTCAGAAATCGTAGAAACACACAATCAAACACAAACGGTACAAAAAGAAATACACGAAAACGTACAGGCTATTCAATTAAATTTAACCAGAGTACAGTCCGCATGTGAAGAAATACCTGACCAAGTTAATAAAGTTAACGAAGAAGTCGGTTTTCTGAAACAGGAGACTCAACGTATCAAGGCGGACATTATCAAAATAAATGAAACTTTAGAAACCGGTAATGTAAATGAATCAATAACTGACCGGGAAACAAAACTTTTTGAAAAATTAGGTAATGAAATCAAAGTAGCCGAGGACAGAATACGTAAGGAAATTGCGGGTAGACTGAATGTGTCAAATGATTTGCCTACGTCAAGCAACAGGCAGCCTGACACTTATTCACCCGTGCCAGATTACGATATCAATAACGCAGAACATCACGCGCCCCGTCTGGCGTATGTGCACGCACCGGCGCAGGCAAACAATGGATATTCGCCAAACGCGGTGCTGCAACAGGCAATAGGCGTGTCGCCTTGCATCTCGACGAGTCTCGTCGATGAGAGCCTGTTGAAACATAGACAGTTTCCAGTTTTCTCCACAGAATCCAGAAAAACTCATCCAGTCGTATTCGTAAGAGCATTTAAAAATGTCTTACTAAGAAACTGGACTGAGGCACAGAAGATTAGATATGTAGTAAGCTTCACACAAGGCGACGCACTTTTGTGGGCCACAGATATGGCTGAACAGTGCGTCACCTACGAACAATTTGAACGGGCTTTCTTGGAGAAATATTGGTCTGCTGGGGTCCACGAAAGACTGCGACGTGAGGTATTCAACCCGCAACCGTTCAACCTCAAAAACGGCGGGTTGAGAAAGTATTTCGAAAAGTATTTGAATAAGACGCGCTATTGGAACAATCCAATACCGCACGTAGATGTTCTCAAAATTCTGAAAAACAGACTACCCGCGAACTCACGTGAAAAATTGGTAACCATACCGAAGAACGACCTTGAATACTTTCTTTCCGTGCTTGACTCAATTGATCTAATATATGAAGAAGAGCCGAGCACAAGTAATCGGAATGAACACTCCGTAACCAATCAAAACAACGGTAACGGTAATCATTTTAATGGTAATGGACAAAACCAACACAGTTGGCATCCGTATGCGACAAGGCCAAATAATGGAAACTGGAATTACGGAAATCGGAGGAATTCGGCGCCACAGAGACGTGAAGACCGAAGATATAATACAGAGTACGGTCCACGCCGGCATGGAAATGATAGAAATCACGTGAACGATTGGTCAGGCCCGCGTGATGAAAGGCGGCACACAAATGAAAATTACAATAGTTACAGTAATAGAAATGACAGACCAAGGAGGAATAGCGACGGCCGGTCGCAAGAAAATGTTGCACGCAGCGGTCCGGAAACTAATTGGCGACAGAATAACCACTCAGTACACTTCGTAGAGGTAACGGACAATAATGAAGCAACGCCGTTGTCTCCCCTGGTAAACAACAATCGGTCGCAATGAGTCCCCACCGGCCGACCGATTTGACAACAGGGGGCACAAACAAGCACACATTACATCTTGAACAATTATTTTTAAGATATGATCAGGATGCTACCGTAGAAGAAGATCTATGTGAAGAAGAGATGAAAGCACCGGACAAGGTAAGTGACCTCGTGCAGGGTGTAATAACAGCAAAGATAGGAATTATAATTACCAACGTAATTTTAGATACAGGCACATCCACGAATATTATTTCTAACAGTTTATTTAAAGAAGTTTCGAAAGCATTAAAAGTACCAGTGTTGCCAACGGAAAATTGTAAAATCTTGACAGCTGTAGGTAACAAGTCAAAAAGTATTAAGTGGCAGACGCAAATACCTGTTACCATTAGCGATGTCACGATAAACTGTACATTCTTAATCGTTGACAAGTTAATCGTCAATTGTATTTTAGGTATGGAAGTTTTCCGGCAGTATAAAGTAAACCTCGAAACTAGTAACCAACTGGGGGCATATGCCAGCTTAAAAACGCATAGTTAACCACACCTAATGAAACATGTGTTACTGTGAATCTTAACTCTATAAAATAAACCACACGGTACTTTCGTAGTCTAACTCAGTTATTTAAGAGAGAGGAAGAATGACAAATTAGCGCGAAGGTCAGAGTTTGTTCGCTTGAGACGAGCAACAAACCACGTGTCAAAGTTGCAATCCAACGCTCAGCTGATGAGCACGCGATAGCGGTACGGCAAGACGAGGTCACTGGCCGCGCTGTAGGCAGCGAGCCGGGGAGAAATCTTCCCCCTTCCCTGTCCGATCAGCTGAGTGTATACAAAGAGCGAGGGCGCATGCGCGGTACAGTCCAGGCGACACGTGACTCGTATAACATGATGGCGGCTATCACGAATAATGTTCACCAACAATGCAGTTTTCCCAGTGCCTACAGTCCAGTCGTGGTACGTAAGCGTGCATGCGCGGAACGTTTAAAAGTTTTGAGACCATGCTTACTATGAGACACAGTGATGAAAGTAATTCAAAAACAAGAAAGAAAAGGGTACACAAGTCTTGTAAATAGTAGCTTAGAAAATTTAATTATAAGCTGGTATTACGTAATAAAAGTGAACATACAAGTACATACTGGTCATGGACGGTATGGTAATATTATATTATATTGAGTAAAATCTTAGCTTGTACGGAAGGACAAAGAAAATAGCTCAAAAAAAATGCAGATATATAACCGGAAGAAAGGCTATGTACACGAGAACAACACACAATTACATATAGGGAAAAAGCAGCAAAGAGGAAAGAAAAGAGATAACGCATACATTTACATTACACAGTAGCGTGCGATTTTCAGAATGAACAACAAGGCAAACGCGTTAATTTTTGTGACTAAGGAAAAGAATGACACAAGCTTTAAAATAGGAAAATAATAAACAGATCTATGCAACGTGAGTAACGAACTGAATCGCCCTCAAAACAAATACCTAGGGTTTATAGAGAGAGAGAGAGAGAGAGAGAGAGAGAGAGAGAGAGAGACATTAACGTTAGGAAACACCTAAAGCACTCAGCAAACAACTTTGTAGAATATGTAAGCTATACACGAGGGTACATGTACGAAAGCTAAAGTGTAAAGGAGGAAAATAGGGAATGTCGCGCATCAATGGACCGTAAGGCAGTTATGTATGTAAGAAGAAATATTTAGTTGTAAGTATTATTAGTATAAGGGACGATGCTCAGCACACCCTGAATTATTTTGGAATATTGAGGGAATGGTGCAGGGTACCGAAAAAGGGCCCCACCAGCAATGTGTATATTAAGTGGTAGATATTTTTTGTGTGTATAAACGTATGTATGAATGTGTGAAAGGCGAAAGAAGCTCTGTACATGTACGGAACTTAAACAACGTAGAAGTGTATAAGGAAAATTAAACTCTAAGACAACCTCGTATAAACAGGTATACCTAACGTCAAGAAACAACTTAATTAAAACCGTAAGACTCTACGAGTTTACGAGAAAATGCGAAATACCTGATACAAAGTGCAACATGAGCGATGCTTCACTCATGTATGCAGAAGGAAGGTATGAATTACCTTACCCACTTGAAACATGAAATGATAAATCATGTCAAAATTATAACTTTCATACATATCACGATTTACAGTCACAAAGAATGAAAATGATATCGCCGCTATACGAGAAACAGGTAAGTAGTGTGATCGACGACCTGTAAGCAAAGGAATCGTCTATAAAATGAATTATGAACAAAAACGTCATACAGAATTTTATGCTGCACTGAAGCTATGAAAGTCGGATTATTCGTGTACATAGATTTTCATGACAACCGATACATTAAAATATCAGTATTTTTTCTCCCATGATAACACAAGACGCCTATAAATGCACTTTAATTGAAGATGATACACGCACACAAGGGCGTGCCGCTATTATGAAACACTGTACATATTAATAGTAGCTACACCCTGAACTTCAAGATTTTATGTTTATATGTCTATGTTAATGTAGGAAATTTTATTAGAGGTAATGATTTACAAGCACACCAGAACATGCTTAAGCACAAAACACTGTACATATTAGGGTTATGCTACATATAAATTATTATTTCGTGCATTTTCAGATTTTATACGTAAAAACCGTAGCATACACATAGTCGTTGCCATTACCCTAAGTAGAAGGTAGAAAATTCCCTTCCCAAGGTGCAGTGGAGCGGCTACAGGTGTGTTCTCTGCCTGCTGAGGCATGTCGTTGCGTATGACGAATACGTAACGAAGGTAAACCTTAACTTACACTCGAGTTCAAGAAGGAAAACAAAGGACTTGTTCCTTCTAACAGATTAATGGAAAAAGGTGTGTGTGCCAGTAAAAACCAAGACGAAGAAGCCACTATGAGTGGTCAAAAAAAATTTTTTTTCAATTTTCGTCGATAGTTTTTTCCTGTAATTAATGTAACCAATGTATTGTATGTGTTATATGTTATTCCATTGTATGTGATGTATTTTGTATTTCATGCCAAGTCCCGTGACTTACAAATTTGTGAATACTTATGTACATTGACCAGAAGTATTGAGGGGAATGAATCTCAGTACAATAGGTAAAAGGGGTTAATGCGAAGAAAAAAGTGTAGTGAAAAAGGAAGTTTCGATCGCAATACTCGCGGTTAAAGTGGTGTGTGTAGAAATTAAAATTGTGCAAAGTAGTGCTACGTTGCAAGTCTCAGCGAGCCTAAACAAGTGACATCGAAAATTGAAGCTGGTATCGTCAAACGACCCATGGCGTCACAATAAGAAAAGACAATGCCAAACAAGTTTGACGCGGTACGCTTCTTACCTGGAGCTGCAACGACGGGACCGTCCTCCGCCTCGCACATAGTGTGGTGTGTTCTTCGGGGCACATATTCCAATGTACCTCGTCGTATCCAGTCTAAGTACTGGAAGGAACTACAAAAAGCACACGCATACTGAGGTTCGGAAGTCTCGACGGTACCCGCACGTCGGTGTATATTCAGTGCACTGGCGCGCGCATTCAACCAACGTCGCTCGCTAACGGACGACCAAACAATCAGGCGCGCGTATCACCCGCCCATATTCAACACGGGCTAGCGAACAAAGCTCGTCGCCCCAGAATAAATACAGAAAGAAATACAAGGACTTAATTTTCACCTCTGATGAGGCAGAAAACATTTGTAAATAACATTGTATTCATTGTATATTTTATTGTACAAACTTTACCACATGATGTCGTTTTCTCAGTATTAACCAGAACTTTGTATATTAGGATTAAGGTTTGTAAATATTAGCATAAGTATACCAAAAAGACTGACACACACTCATTAATACCAAAGAATTCACAGTGCCATGAAAATGAGACAATAAAAATGAAGTTTGTAAATAAAAGACCCCCAAATCTATCAATTGCAAGGTCGACTACTGTATCCTGTCAACCAAATAAAATTTTCTAGTGACAGTATACAGTAGGGGGGCAGTTGTAATGACACATTCCGACGCAGAGACATACAATACCTTAAAAGCTGCGCCAAAGATTAAATTGAGAGGCATGTAGATTATAATCTTTGTAATTTTCACAGCATGTAGATTATAATCTTTGTAATTTTCACATTGGATTCTCTTTTGTTTCATACTCCGAGGAGCTAAGAGACACTTTCGATTGTTGCCTTGTGGAGCATGGACGTGATTTTTGGAGTGTGCGGAAAGGCCGCCATATAGTTAGTAATTATGGTTTGTGAAACAAGCAGAGCAAGTCTTATTGTGTTGTGAATAAAAAATAGTGAGAAGTATCGAAGTGTTACGAAAATTATTTAAAGCGACGTAGCATTGTATTCCTTGGTTTCCACCGTCTTCGTGAAGTGAACTGATGCCGACTTAGGAAGATACACACGGTCAACAAAGAGAAGAACACCGATGGCGACTAATGAATTAATACTATGGCAGAAAGACGAATTTTACGTCCAAGGTGAGAACTCTGAATAAATCAACAATGACGTAGAATTCAAAAATGTAATTAATCGGAATGGTAAATTATATTACAGGCATATTTCACGCAGCACTGAATTTGTCCGCATTCAAGCCGGTCAATACAGTCCGTAAAAAAGCCCTTCAAAAATTCTAAAGTTACAGTTCCATGTCCGTAATTTTTCCTCATTTCAAAAAACCAATAAATTTAATTTTTTTATTTATTTCGTCACACCGTACAAAGTCCCGATCTGTACACAGTCCAATCTAGCCACTTTCACGAATGATGATGAAATGAGGACAACGCAAACCCCCAGTCCCCGGGCAGAGAAAATCCCCAACCAGGCCGGGAATCGAACCGGGGAATCCGGACCCGGGACCCCGCTAGCCCTAGCGTTGCTGCCTCTGGATCACGGGTCCGATTCCCGGCCGCGTTGGGCCCCGCTAGCGTTGCTGCCTTTGGATCACAGTGTCCCGGGTTCGATTCCCGGCCGGCCATTCAAGTAGCTCCTCTACTGGTATCACAAGACTGAGTGCACCTCGTTCAATTTCACCCACCGATGAAAAATCGCTGGCAGTGTGAGAAATCGAACCCGCTTCCTCTGCAGTCACACACTGACCACTGACCTGTGGAGGCGGCCAAGAGCAGAAATTGTATCGTCGATAAACTTAACGTCTAATGCAGGAACAAGGTAATAGATGAAGTGAAGGAATTCTGATAATTAAAAAGCAAAATACAGCACGACGGGCGAAGTAAGCAGTCTAGCAATCGAGCCAAAAGAAGTCTACTAATTTTCGAAGCAAACGCAAGCAAGCCAAGCTCTGCGTGATGGCCAAGACGGGCCAACCTAGTCCGACCGATCGCAGCGTCATCCTCTGCAAATGACGTCAAATCGGGTGCGTTACGGAGAATGTTTGTCGGCACTAGTATCAAGCATGGACCCTAATTTGAGGAAGAAACCTCTGACAAAGGACTTCTGCAGCACAACGCTGTGTGCGAGTAACTCCTGAGCTGTGGGACTACCGGAAAGGAAATTACGCTATGTGGTGGTACACGCAGAGGCTAAAAATAAAGTGCACAGATAAGATAACAAATGAGAACGTTCCCCAAAGGACCGCCAGGGCGAGGAATTCGTGCAGAACTGTAAGCAGACAAGAAAGACACAGTGATAGGACATGTGATAAGTGTAGTATCATTGCCACAGATACTACTACAACGCCGCGCCAACTTGGCAGCCAGTCGTCTGCCGAGCACAGCGCACTCTAGAGGGCTGTGCAGCTCGACGGAACACTCGCTCGACGGAACTGGAGTGTTCCTCGTTCACTTCTTACAAGGGAACCTCCCCATCGCACTCCACTCAGATTTAGTTATAAGTTGGCACAGTGGATAGGCCTTGAAAAACTGAACACAGATCAGTCTAGAAAACAGGAAGAAGTTGTGTGGAACTATGAAAAAATAAGCAAAATATACAAACTGAGTAGTCCATGTGTAAGATAAGCAACACAAGGACAATGAGAGGTCTCGGGTGCCGTGGTCCCGTGGTTAGCGTGAGCAGCTGCGAAATGCGAGGTCCTTGGTTCAAATCTACCCTCGAGTGAAATATTTTCTTTCTTTATTTTCGCAAAGTTATGATCTGTCCGTTCGTTCATTGACGTCTTTGTTCACTGTAGTAAGTTTAGTGTCTGCGTTTTGCGACCGCACAGCAAAACCGTGCGATTAGTAGACGAAAGGACGTGCCTCTCCAATGGGAACCGAAAACATTTGATCGCAAGGTCATAGGTCAACCGATTCCTCCACAGGAAAACACGTCTGATATATTCTATACGACACTGGTGACGGCATGTGCGTCACATGACAGGAATATTTTGTCGACCCACCTAACTTGTACATTTGGCGAATGGGTAAAAAGATTCTTATACCTTGCCCGATTTAGGTTTTCTTGTGGATGTGATAATCGCTCCAAAAAAGTGATGAAAACATAAGAGTTTGTCACATAAACTGCAACAAATAAATGCAACAGTTTCACAGTCACACAATTTTCCCTGTGCTCTATTAAAACATATGTTTTGTTTCGATGTTTGTTTAGGTGTAGCGTCCCCATACTACGGCGCAGTTACCTCGCATCGGACGGACAGACGGACAGATAATAATTGTCTGAAACAAAAAAAATTAAATATTTAACTTATGGGAAGGCTTGAACCAAGGACATCTCGGTCTGCAGTTGCTCACGCTAACCACGGGACCACGTCGCGCCTGAGCTCAGATTGTCCTTGATGTTGCTTATCTTGCACATGGACTACTCAGTTTGTATATTTTGCTCATATTTTTCATAGTTCCACACAACTTCTTCCTGTTTTCTCGATTGATCTGTGTTCAGTTTTTCAAGGCCTATCCACTGTGCCAACTTATAACTAAATCTGAGGGGGGTGCGATGGGGAGGTTCCCTTGTTAGCTAGATTTCAACCTAGACAGACGCACTTTCATAATCGGCCCTCAGCCAGTTCTGTAATGTTTGCATTGATTCTCTGAGGAGGGCCCATCAGGCTTAGTCCCTGAGAATATGTTGTATTAGTTCATGGTATTCCATGTTACGAGATGGTCAGTTCATAGCCGCAGCTGTAGTCCTACAAACTACTGAAACTACTGAAGATAAGTAATTTCATTGTACTATGTGTTTCTTGAATAATAATCCTTCTTCCTAACAGTGTGCCGTACCGAATATTATTGCAACCTGGACTCCTTCAGCTCCTATCAACTCGGCCTCCTACTTATTTGCATTTAGTAACGAGCTGAAAACACCCACGCGTTTTGTGCCTCTAAACAGTGAGACACAATAATAAGACATCGCTAAATAAATAACTGAAAGTAACTGACAAGCACGCCGGCTGTCCCGCGCGACAATGAGGTTACTTCACGTATCCCTCACTTCTCTGCTGTTTAGTCTTTCCATTCTTTGCTCGGTCAAAAATTATCCTACATTGTTCACGGAATTTTTTTTGTATAAGACTAGCCAGCTTCTCTGTGCCTGACTAGATAGGGTTAATCTGCCTCTAGTCCTGTGTCCTTTGCTGTTCGATTGCACTCCTGGAACCCCTTATCCGTCCACTAGTATCAAACCTAAATGTACTTTATCTGTCCCAAAGTATCCGGACGCTCCTACGAAACGCCGAATTGATCATTAGATGTCACGACAGGTAGGCGCACCAGCATGCAAGGAGGCAGGGAGTGGTGGGATGCCAGTATTATATGCCAGTAACAAATCAACAAACTGCGCCGGTCGGAAGGGTTCAGTGGCCAAGTCACTGGATGTCATCTGAGTAACAAATCCATCAGGCCGTAGGGCTATGGATTAAATTGCGATATATCAAAGTACCTCTATATAGATATATTCTCTAAAGAATACCGGTGTATATCGGCGGTCTTATTTTAACCGATATATCGATGTATCGATAGGAAAATGACATTATTTACATTTTGTATTATATTTTTTTTTTGTAATTTCCAGTAAATATTTGAAGTTGTTCTTTTGAAATGGTAGTAGAACATAATTCTGCTTTCAGTGTGTGTAGGAGTCTTACTACTTTTTGAGCTTTCATCAAGTCCAGTTTTCCTTTTTGACTGCGCGAAGCAGGTATCGGTGGCACTGTGGGTGGCGGTTGAAACGTCCCCTTAGAACATTTATACAGGACTGTGCTTATAAACCTCTTACACTATTTGCTTTTCAAACAGCTGAGCAAAACTGAACGTACTCAAACATTCACTAAAGAGAACAATGCAGATAAGGGAAATGTATATTCACATCTTAATATCTATGTAATTAAAGTGGTGCACCACAAAAACTAATTCTACAAAAAATTACCAAGTACTTGAAAAGAAAATGATATATGCAGTTACTATTATTAGTCCCTTCTAACTTATATTGGTAACGCCGCCGCCACGTAGCGCTCTCTGTATGAAAATCACTGGCTGTGCTGTGTGCAGTCTGTGGCTAGTTTGCATTGTTGTCTGCCATTGTAGAGCGGCAGCTGGATGTGAACAGCGCGTAGCGTTGCGCAGTTGGAGGTGAGCCGCCAGCAGTGGTGGATGTGAGGAGAGAGATGGCGGAGTTTTGAAATTACATATATTATGACTTGTGATGATATTAAGGTAAATACATTGTTTGTTCTCTATTAAAATCTTTAATTTGCTAACTATCCCTATCAGTAGTTAGTGCCTTCCGTAGTTTGAATCTTTTATTTAGCTGGCAGTAGTGGTGCTCGCTGTATTGCAGTAGTTCGAGTAATGAAGATTTTTGTGAGGTAAGTGATTTTTGAAAGGTATAGTTTAATGTTACTCAGGGCCATTCTTTTGCAGGGATTTCTGAAAGTCAGATTGCGTTGCGCTAAAAATATTGTGTGTCACTTTAGTGAATGTTTGAGTACGTTCAGTTTTGCTCAGCTGTTTGAAAAGCAAATAGTGTAAGAGGTTTATAAGCACAGTCCTGTATAAATGTTCTAAGGGGATGTTTCACGGGGTCAGTGGAAAAAGATTTCCGATGTGAAGAAACAGCAAACCAGTTGCGTTAAAACACAATTTTTAACACAGCTAGTGATCTATTTCTTCACATCAGCATTCTTCAAAAACAGTTGCTGATAATGATGAACCAAAACTTAAATGACGAGATTGGTCTTTGCGGTGGGCGGAGACTTGTGAGGGAAAATGGTGACGTAATCGGCGGCACTACCAACAGAAACTGAAACGCTTAGGTCCACCACGCAAATTTGACACTACAACTGCTAGATTACTAGCGTTGCCAGAAATGAAGAAAAAAACACGGAAATCGACATGAAATGTTCCGGATAAATCCGGGCGACGGTCCCATCGGATACCTTTTGTTGTGCCACTTACATCCAGTTACCATTCTTAGCAAAGTGGTTTTCGGCAAGTGTGATCGTGCATCTTTTTCCTTTCAATTCTTGCTCTTACGGAGACAGGCCAGCTGCTAGCTTGCTGATGTACACATCTAACAATAAATCAAAACTTAAATATACAGCTCTAAAATCGGCAGTATATTTACAATGTGCAGATTATATTTATGCCGGCCGAGGTGGCCGAGCGGTTCTACGCGCTACAGCCTGGAACCGCGCGACCGCTACGTTCGCAAGTTCGAATCCTGCCTCGGGCACGGATGTGTGTGATGTCCTTAGGTTAGTGAGGTTTAAGTAGTTCTAAGTTCTACGGGACTGATTACCTCAGAAGTTAAGTTCCATAGTGCTCAGAGCCATTTGAACCATTTGAACTATATTTATATAGGCCGATACGTCGATATTTTTTCCGTTGATGTATGATTACTATTTCGATATATAGAAGGCAAATAATGACATTTTTTAAACAATCGATATATCGCATTCTCAATATTTTTAAAAATATCAACAGTCGTATGTCGGGGCCATCTGAAGCCATCTAAAGCCGTTCAAGACGAATGTTGGTAAAGTGATTGTTACGTCAAGACGCGAAGGAACAACCACAGCTGAATCAAGACCAGGCAGGCCTCAAGTGCTGATGGGAAGAGACTGTCGAGCATTGAGGAGGGTGGCTACGTTGGGTTGGGTCGGGCTGTTTGGGGGAAGAGACCAAACAGCGAGACCATCAGTCTCATCGGATTGGGGAAGGACGGGGAAGGATTTCGGCCGTACCCTTTCAAAGGAACCATCCCAGCATTTGCCTGGAGCGATTTAGGAGGGTGGCTGCAAAAAATCGCATGAGATCAGCGGAAGGAATAACTCGTGAGCAGCAAAATGCTTCCAGCATTGCAGCTAGCATAATGACTGTCTGTAGGGAATTAAAAAGAATGGAGTGCAACGGTCGATGAGCTTCTCATATGCCACAGGTTTATGTAGTGAGCACTAAGTGACACTTGAGATCGTGTAAAGAGCGAGGCCCCTGGATGACTGGAAACGAGTGATTTGGAGCGGTGAATCTCGCTATACCCCGTAGCAACCCGATTGAATGGTTTGGGTTATGCGGATCGGATGCCTGGGGGACGTTACCTTCCATCATGTGCAGTGAAGGTCAGAGGAGGTAGTGTTGGAACACGGATGTTCCTCGTGATTAGACTGTGGTTCCCTGCCTGCGCTTAAGAAAAAGCTAAGTGTGGAAGGACACAGATATATTCTACAGTAGTGTGCACTGCGTACAGTAGAGGAACTGTTCGGGGACAATGTTTGTATCAGCAGGACAGTGCAGCCTGTCATGAGGCAGCATCTGTGAGCCAATGGTCGTGGTTTGTGAAGAATAGTATTCCTGAAGTGGACCGGCCTGCCCAGAGTCCCTACCTCAACCCAATGGAACGCCTTTGAGTTCGAACGATTTTCCTCCAAATCCCGGCGTCTAACCATAATCTTTCCTGGTTTTGGCTCTTGAGGAAGAGTGAGCTCATCTTCCTCAATAGACATTCAGACGCCTTACAGGAAGTGTTACGAGGTGCCGGTGTGGCAGGTGGGCTGTTTAGCTGATTTCACACAAATCTGTATCAGGAAGGCAGGTACACTCTACCCCCAGCCGCCCTTGATCTGCGACTTTTCCTGTCATACAATGGATAGTAATTAACACTGGATAATGGTTAACACTACAGGAATCCATTTGGGCCTCCGCGCCGGCCGGAGTGGCCGTGCGGTTCTGGGCGCTGCAGTCTGGAGCCGAGCGACCGCTACGGTCGCAGGTTCGAATCCTGCTTCGGGCATGGATGTGTGTGATGTTCTTAGGTTAGTTAGGTTTAATTAGTTCTAAGTTCTAGGCGACTGATGACCTCAGAAGTTAGGTCGCATAGTGCTCAGAACCATTTTTTTTTTGGGCCTCCGAGTGGACAGTTCAAAAGTTGACATAGGTGTCATAATTTATTTTGTTGCTAACTGGATTAATTAATACATGGTACAGGGACACGATATTAAACATGGTACCTTAACTTCTGAAACGATAGTCAGATTAGACGGCCGCTGTGGCCAAGCGCTTCTCGGCGCTTCAGTCCGGAACCGCGCTGCTGCTACGGTCGGGCATGGTTGTGTGTGATGTCCTTAGGTTAGTTAGGTTTAAGTAGTTTTAAGTCTAGGGGGACTGATGACCTCAGATGTTAAGTCCCATAGTGCTTAGAGCCATTTGATATCACTATCAGATTTATTATCCTAGGGCACAGAGACAACTGAATATACAGCGCAATGATTCTGTAACATAACCGACAAAACAGAGGTATCTGAGAATGACCCGTTGGCAGAGTCAAAAGTGGACCTACTACGTAACTACAGTTTCCTATGTTCCGTTGTAAGCAGGATGGAATTTCAAACAGATTAAGAACTCGTCTACGCCGTACAACAGTGATCGAGTAAGATTACTCGTCGATAGATTCACACGTGCAAATAATCCCCTGGTGTGGGCACAATGCGATGATGTGCACGTGGCTGAGAGCGTCAGCACGAATAAGTAAGTCCCTATTTTGCCAGTGCTGTGAACTCTCTACCAGACTGTGAAGTCGGGTCGTGGGTAGACAGCTATCAGCAATGGGTTACTCTGCAGGAGCAAACACGATTGCCGACCTCCGGTTACTAGCTACATCCACGGATAATTTCCCGACAAGTCACGGTTCCGGAAGATGACTTATTCCGACCGCCGTTTACGAATGGGATCTGTGAAACTCTCTCCAAGCTCCGATATCGACCAAGAATTTGGCCTTCTGCTCCACTATGAAACACTCTCTCCGTCTGGCGATCCGGGAGAGGCGCCACGACCTCTCTTTCTGGCGGCCCAGACGAGACTCGTAGAAAATTCTCCTCAGCGCACCAACTCTGGAAAGCTAGCGCGCCTCTGTCCCACCGCACCCAGACACGGCACTTCTAATTGTAGCTGTGCCCGGGATCATACGCCAATCATTTTCGTACTGCATGCCATCGACAGAGGTGGCACACGGGACTCGCATTCGGGAGGACGACGGTTCAAACCCGAGTCCGACCATCGTGATTTAGGTTATCCGTGATTTCCCTAAACCACTACAGGTAAATGCCGGGATGATTCCTTTAAAACGGCACGGCCGATTTACTTCCCAAGCTTTCCTTAATCCGATGGGACCGATGACGACGCTGTTCGTTCCCCTCCCCCGAATCAACCAACCAACCAACCGACTGTGCGCCGCGCGCAGCCCCTCCAAAAACATCCAGCTACAATGGAGAGACTTATCCCCAAATGTGAGCAGCGCTCAATGATGTCAGCATGAACTGTGGTGTCACCGCCAGACACCACACTTGCTAGGTGGTAGCCTTTAAATCGGCCGCGGTCCGTTAGTATACGTCGGACCCGCGTGTCACCACTTTCAGTGATTGCAGACCGAGCGCCGCCACACGGCAGACTTCCTAGCACTCGCCCCAGTTGTACAGCCGACTTTGCTGGCGATGGTTCACTGACAAATTACGCTCTCATTTGCCGAGACGATATTTATCATAGCCTTCAGCTACGTCATTTGCTACGACCTAGCAAGGCGCCATTACCAGTTACTACTGATGCTGTAAAACATGTACCGTCAAGAGCGATGTTCACCAATTATGGATTAAAGTTAAGTATTCCAGAAGCTACGTACGTTTTTTGCTAGTCTCAATTCCTTGTCCTGTTCCAGACCTCACACCAGCCTGCGTGAGCTTAAACGCGTGCCTTTCGGCTTCCTTATAGTGGGTTGGCTGTCTTGCCAATCCACAAAATGAACCATCTCCAGTCCTCCAGTCATGTCGCTCCTTCTCTGTCGTGTACGGGAGGACAGAGAGGTGAGAAACTGCACCCGAACACTGCAAAACAACTTCTACGTATGGCGCCAACCTGTCGGACGCCCCACTATGTCAGACATCGAGTTCTGACAACGCCACCCTCACAACACGCATGGCTGGCGCCGAGGCAGTGAAACTGTTTCGCGAGGCGCCAGTCGATCGCTCCAAACTTCTGCTGGTCCTGGCCTCTACACGCCAGCTGATACAAAGGTGTACAGCTTGACCGTTTCCCAGAGGTCGCATCTGTCGGCACCCCGCTATTGTCACCAACCGGCCGCCTTCTGGGAACTCTCTGTCCTGACCACATGCCATTCTCTCAATCACAATTCAGGAGAAAAATATAGAAACGAGACCAGAGCCAACACCCAATTTAATCAGAGCAAATGAATTTGGAGCTCTCAGTACCTGAACACTCGTTATTCCACGACCTTAATAGGTCCGCTCCCACCGACGACATTTCTAGTCAGTGATATAAATGGAAGCAAATGAATGGAGACAAGCCAACAGGGCCTTGGCCACTTTCACTGTTGCCAGCAAAGTACAGACTGTCACAAAGGCAAACGGGGTACACACCGTATAGTAGTGTCCACTAATAGATATCGTGGTACTTTTGATCAGATGGCGTGTTTGTATCTGTACTCACAAGGGAAGGCCACGACGTTGGGATGGAAGATCTACTTCAAACTTTGTACACCTTTAGTAGGCCATTAAAGCAACATAATTTGCAAGTAGTAAGGTGCACTACTCTGGCAATTCCGAGAAAATCGCAAGACAAGTTTTACGCGTCTGTAATGTGGCTTGTGTATCTGTGTGGGTTCGATTCCCGGCGGGGTCAGGTATTTTCTCTGCCTCGTGATGACTGGGTGTTGTGTGATGTCCTTAGGTTAGTTATGTTTAAGTAGTTCTAAGTTCTAGGGGACTGATGACCATAGATGTTAAGTCCCATAGTGCTCAGAGCCAGTTGAACCAGTGTATCTGTGCGTAGGGGCCAGACGTTAGGGTTCATGGTGGTCAAGTGATTAAGCGTTCGAGATTCGTAAGACGAACGTGTATGAGGCGACGGTTCGACTCTCGCTCAAACTTAATTACACTACTGGCCAATAAAATTGCTACACCAAGAAGAAACGCAGATGACGAACGGGTATTCATTGGACAAATATGTTATACTAGAACTGACATGTGATTACATTTTCACGCAATTTGGGTGCATAGATCCTGAGAAATCAGTACCCAGAACAACCACCTCTGGCCGTATTAACGACCTTGATACGCCTGGGCATTGAGTCAAACAGAGCTTGGATGGCGTGTACAGGTACAGCTGCCCATGCAGCTTCAACACGATACCACTGTTCATCAGGAGTAGTGACTGACGTTTTGTGACGAGCCAGTTGCTAGGCCACCATTGGCCAGACGTTTGCAATTGGTGAGAGATCTGGAGAATGTGTTGGCCAGGGCAACAGTCGAACATTTTCTGTATCCAGAAAGGCCCGTACAGGACCTGCAACATGCGGTCGTGCATTATCCTGCTGAAATGTAGGGTTTCGCTGCGATCGAATGAAGGGTAGAGCCACGGGACGTAACACGTCTGAAATGTAACATCCACTGTTCAAAGTGCCGTCAATGCGAACAAGATGTGACCGAGACAGGTTATAACACTACAACAGCATTTACGTAGCTTGTACAATCAAATACCAAGTCTGGCTTATTACGTACTATGCCACAACAGAACAAAGTCCTGACACGGAAAAGCCACGTATAACACTACTGTATGCTACTTCTATACTATAACCCTAAAGTCGGAGGTAGGTTGCGAAATAAAACCATCTTGTTAAAGCAATTATGGTATAACGCAACAGAGCAGTGTTACCCTCTGGGAGGAATTTTGTTATATTGAACGTGTTGTACCTAACGGAGGTGGCGTATCGGAAGTGAAAGTCAGAATTACGTAAATATTCAAACAGTAACAAATAATGTTTTACCTAGCTACACTGTTTAAAGAATAAGGAAAACGGTCGCCAGCCCAATTAGGCAAGAGAAAGATTAACGTTCTTGTTTAAGAAAGGAGGTATGAGTAATTTTAACGGACAAACACAACCTACATTTTGCCACACGCGAGTGCAATGAACTCTGATACCTGCATATGTTCACGCTTGAGATTGGAAGCTGACAGAGCAGGACAGACTATTTTCATAAATATAACAGATAATGAAACACACTATTACTTTCAGGGCTTATTCAAACCGAATGGTCTTTATAATATTACTATTAATATTTACTGTAGAATCATAAATTGGACATAGGTTCAGTATTATTGTTCAAATATTTTCCTAGCTGACAAAATTATAAATGCAGTTCACTGCATTTTTATGAACTGGTCACAGGTTAAATATATCTCAACTAAATACTATTCTATTTAGAATGAAAGTTAAATGGAATTCACTAACAGGTTACTTCTCATTGTCTTTTGAATAAAGAAATTATGGTTTTCATAAATAGTGGTCTTCCCGTTACTTATTATCTAGCATTAGCACAATAGACAAACTGTGGATCCTGTTATACTATTAATATGCACTTCCAATACACAAGAGAGACAAACGCTTAGCAATCATGAACATATAACTTTCTACTACTGCAGTTTTCCACTTTTACTACAGTGAAACACAATGTTGACAATATTGCAAGAAACTGACTCACCTTTTAAAATTTACTACAGGCAGCAATGTGATCATTTACTAAGCAAAACTTTATAAGCCTCAGTTTTATGAACTTTTAATCTTTAAAAGAAACAGCAAATTGTCTTTATTACCGCAGTCTTCTACTTGCAAGTACATGATTAAATAAGTGACTTTGAAACTCCACAAAACTATAAATTGGACTGTTTCCATCACTGGGAGGCTTTCACAAAACTTCATTTACAACCTCCCACAATTTCATGAAATCCACAGTAAACCTGAATACTCTCTTAATACCAAAGATCAAACAACATCATTTAATGTTTTAAGGCTTTCATTTTTTCCACAAACTAGGACACCCGGTAATCATAGTTCAAATGGAAAGGAACCCGAGAGGTGTTGTAATAGGGAAAAAAATCAAGGTAGGTACATGAATTCAGTTATAAGTTACCTTATACACTCCTGGAAATGGAAAAAAGAACACATTGACACCGGTGTGTCAGACCCACCATACTTGCTCCGGACACTGCGAGAGGGCTGTACAAGCAATGATCACACGCACGGCACAGCGGACACACCAGGAACCGCGGTGTTGGCCGTCGAATGGCGCTAGCTGCGCAGCATTTGTGCACCGCCGCCGTCAGTGTCAGCCAGTTTGCCGTGACATACGGAGCTCCATCGCAGTCTTTAACACTGGTAGCATGCCGCGACAGCGTGGACGTGAACCGTATGTGCAGTTGACGGACTTTGAGCGAGGGCGTATAGTGGGCATGCGGGAGGCCGGGTGGACGTACCGCCGAATTGCTCAACACGTGCGGCGTGAGGTCTCCACAGTACATCGATGTTGTCGCCAGTGGTCGGCGGAAGGTGCACGTGCCCGTCGACCTGGGACCGGACCGCAGCGACGCACGGATGCACGCCAAGACCGTAGGATCCTACGCAGTGCCGTAGGGGACCGCACCGCCACTTCCCAGCAAATTAGGGACACTGTTGCTCCTGGGGTATCGGCGAGGACCATTCGCAACCGTCTCCATGAAGCTGGGCTACGGTCCCGCACACCGTTAGGCCGTCTTCCGCTCACGCCCCAACATCGTGCAGCCCGCCTCCAGTGGTGTCGCGACAGGCGTGAATGGAGGGACGAATGGAGACGTGTCGTCTTCAGCGATGAGAGTCGCTTCTGCCTTGGTGCCAATGATGGTCGTATGCGTATTTGGCGCCGTGCAGGTGAGCGCCACAATCAGGACTGCATACGACCGAGGCACACAGGGCCAACACCCGGCATCATGGTGTGGGGAGCGATCTCCTACACTGGCCGTACACCACTGGTGATCGTCGAGGGGACACTGAATAGTGCACGGTACATCCAAACCGTCATCGAACCCATCGTTCTACCATTCCTAGACTGGCAAGGGAACTTGCTGTTCCAACAGGACAATGCACGTCCGCATGTATCCCGTGCCACCCAACGTGCTCTAGAAGGTGTAAGTCAACTACCCTGGCCAGCAAGATCTCCGGATCTGTCCCCCATTGAGCATGTTTGGGACTGGATGAAGCGTCGTCTCACGCGGTCTGCACGTCCAGCACGAACGCTGGTCCAACTGAGGCGCCAGGTGGAAATGGCATGGCAAGCCGTTCCACAGGACTACATCCAGCATCTCTACGATCGTCTCCATGGGAGAATAGCAGCCTGCATTGCTGCGAAAGGTGGATATACACTGTACTAGTGCCGACATTGTGCATGCTCTGTTGCCTGTGTCTATGTGCCTGTGGTTCTGTCAGTGTGATCATGTGATGTATCTGACCCCAGGAATGTGTCAATAAAGTTTCCCCTTCCTGGGACAATGAATTCACGGTGTTCTTATTTCAATTTCCAGGAGTGTATTTGTACACACTAAAACATCCAATAAACTGATCCTTCACTGTACATTATTATAGCACTCTGATACAGTGATTGCGCAATGTGGTGGCAATTGCATGTCGGTAGGTGGATTTGGAGGCAGAATTGCTGGACTCTGACCCTTCTTGGTGGCGATGATGGATACCAATTCCAGAATCGTTCCAGCTATTTATCCATCCATCCGAGGCATTGGAAAGTGGCAGAAAAAGCCTCTCTCTGAACCATCACAATATACAACTTTTACATGGCAGTGGACAGTTTGGTAGCTCGTCCCCGACTGACTCTAAATTCCACCTTTTCTACCTAGGCCAACCACAATTTGCGCGCGCTACACAGTTCCGTTCCCGAGGGGAATCACAACAACTTTTACATACAGAATAACTAAGAACCCTAAGTGAGGATCAGCAGTTTACATAACAGCAAACAAACAGTTTAAATAAAACAGAAAATTTGCACATATTGGTAGTTCTAAACAAAATTATTTAAACAAATTCCAAATACATACAGTAAGTTTTGTTCCCTCCAAATGGGACGCAGAATTTAAATGACAGATATACTACATTACATAGAATTAAACCACGACATCAAAGTTTTTACAAAGAAAGGAGTATACAATTTTGTGTTACCTATTCAATCAAACACATTTACAGAAGCTCAACGATGTAACATTAAATAAAACAAAAGGCAAAATAAAGCAGTAGAGTATTAGAGCTATGGTGTTACACGGTAACCAATGGCACCCCATACCATCGCGCCGGGTGATACGCCAGTATGGCGATGACGAATACACGCTTCCAATGTGTGTTCACCGCGATGTCGCCATACACGGATGCGACCATCATGATGCTGTAAACAGAACCTGGATTCCTCCGAAAAAATGACGTTTTGCCATTCGTGCACCCAGGTTCGTCGTTGAGTACACCATCGCAGGCGCTCCTGTCTGTGACGAAGCGTCAAGGGTAGCCACAGCCATGGTCTCCGAGCTGATAGTCCATGCTGCTGCAAACGTCGTCGAACTGTTCATGCAGATGGTTGTTGTCTTGCAAACGTACCCATCTGTTGACTCAGGGATCGAGACGTGACTGCACGATCCGTTACAGTCATGCGGATAAGATGCCTGTCATCTCGACTGCTAGTGATACGAGGCCACTGGGATCCAGCACAGCGTTCCGTATTACCCTCCTGAAGCCACCGATTCCATATTCTGCTAACAGTCATTGGATCTCGACTAACGCGAGCAGAAATGTCGCGATACGAAAAAACCGCAATCGCGATAGGTTACAATCCGATCTTTATCAAAGTGGGAAACGTGATGGTACGCATTTCTCCTCCTTACACGAGGCATCACAATAACTGCTGTTTGTGTATGAGAAATCGGATGGAAACTTTCCTCATGTCAGCACGTTGTAGGTGTCGCCACCGGCGCCAACCTTGCGTGAATGCTCTGAAAAGCTAATCATTTGCATATCACAGCATCTTCTTCCCGTCGGTTAAATTTCGCGTCTGTAGCACGTCATCCTCGTGGTGTAGCAATTTTAATGGCCAGTAGTGTATTAATCTATTTTTTTTCATGACTGGTCATATTATTTAATTTTAAAAACGGCAACGAGGTGTGTTTTCCCTTATACACTCTGAACATTCCCTGTAAATGTAGGGAAAATGCATTCATTCGATGTAGTAGATGCCGCTTCAATTAATGTTTTGCATGTCTGTAGGACAAGAAGAATCCTTCAACGTGTGATGTCGAGAGTATGTCGGACCTGTAATTGTACATTCCTCTTGTGGTCTGGCACAGTGTGACTTGCTCTGTTACTGATAGTGAATAACGTCTTTCACATCATTATTTATTGAGGTGTAACTTTTGCTTTCCAAGACTGTCCCTCGTCGTTCAGAATTTTATTACAAATACTGAACAGTCAAATAACATATGAAATTGAGTACAACTTCATGGAAATGCACGTGCTTTTTTCTCATTACATTATCTCTCAGATGTCATATAAATTCAATAATGTGACCAGAGACGAAAAAAATATAGATTAAAAAATAAGTTTTTGCGGTATTCGAACCGCCGTCTTGTCCACGACCCTCCTGTGTAGTGCGAACGCTAACGGCTCTGTTTTTATTTTTTCAAACTTGGTTTATTCTTACCAACGATATTACAGACCTTGACCACGTCAAAAATGTTACAACTCATACCATTAAAGTGGCCCGAGAGTGGCCAGCAGGAAACTGATCTACGCCTTTAAAGACGTACATCAGATTCATTATTCATTCCACTGTTTCATTGTAAGATCGTAATCGCTGCAGGCTTCTTCTTACGGAGGACAGCCATCGATCAGGTGGGCGTTGTATCCACGTGAAACGTTGCCGCAGCCGTCTACGCTCGCCTTCGCTGCATGAGAAATCCCATCTCACTGACTGCTTCAAGCTGATCTTCTCGAAGGACAGTTTCTTGGTTTTCCGTTTCGTGTCAGGTATGTATCCACACACTGGTTTCCCAGGTTTGGATTTCTCTGTTTGCCTTCTCTGAACTCTCAGCGTCACGCTCTGAAAGATTCTTTCTCCCAGTGTAGGTGCATCAAAATATGACGAGACTATCACATTCATATAGTGGGTTTCTTCTTTTAATATCCAAACGAATGTTGCGCATGAATCCTATTCACAACAAATCAACGTAAAGAAAAGGAAGGAATGTTGCTTCTCACCATTTGGAAACGAAATTTACTTCGCAGCAATATTTAATCGTCGGTTTAAAATCGAGAAAATAAAAGCAAAGAAAAGATTTCTCCAACAAATTACATTTTTTTTAAATTTTTTTTAAATTTTTTTATTTATTTTTTTTTACCGCAAGGTCTTCCTCCGCCCGGCATCTTCGCACAGATACATCAGTTACAATATAGACGCGTAAAACTTCTCTTGCGATTTTCTCGAAATTTTCAAAGTAGTGCACCTTAATACTTGGACATTATGTTGTTTTAATTGCGTTCTAAAGGGGTACAAAGTTTTAAGTAAATCCCAATCCGTGATCCCAACGTCGTGGCCTCTCCTTGTCAGTAATCAGACTGAAAATATATTTAATTTGTAACTAGAGTAGCCGGCCGAGGTGACCGAGCGGTTCTAGGCACTACAGTCTGGAAACGCGCGACCGCTACGGTCGCAGGTTCGAATCCTGCCTCGGGCATGGGTGTGTGTGACGTCCTTAGGTTAGTTAGGTTTAAGTAGTTCTAAGTTCTAGTGGACTGATGACCTCAGAAGTTAAGTCCCATAGTGCTCACAGCCATTTGAACCATTTTTGTAACTAGAGTATTAAAATATGAGATCTGCTTGAAATTTTAATACATTTCCAAGTGAAGAGAACCGTTTTAGCACATATTCACAATTGTACTGATTGACCATCTTCCACTGTGCAGTACGAGAAAGCAGACTCAGAGTACAGAGGGGCAAAAAGGTAACTGGAAAGTGAATTTAGTGTATTGCTGTTTTCTTCCGCAGCCCACAGGTGCAGAGATAAAAGTTGGAAAGTCAGATCCTGTGTAGTTTCTCCGCCATGACACTGCGTGGGAAAGACGATACCACCTTGAGAAGAGAAATAGTGGTACCTACTACTTTGTAATGGCTCATGATCGTACTGCCTGAGCTGTAAATGTTGCGCCACCAGGCGCATATTTTGGACCCGCTGTTAAATGTGGCAAAATGCGATGTAAAAGAAATTGTAGTGCGAGGTGCCGGGGCAAGCAGTGTATTTAACACTAAATTCTTCTAGAATCTCCATATGTAAATGATGCTCTAAGCCCCCCCCCCCCCCCCCCTATTCTAACTCCGACTTTTGCTGTTGCACATGGATTAAAAAATATAGCCTCTCAGTTGGCTGAACAAAGATCAAGGAGTCTGTATTAAGTCCCCATCCATGCACCAAGGAGGAAAAGACGAAACCGATGGAGTGCGGAGGGATCATTTGGCACAGAGCACAAACAGGGGACAGGGAACGGACGTGGCGCTGAAACCATGTGTCACAGAGATGCCGTGACGGCGGCAAGTCACTTTATGGTCCGCACCACGTCCATTGAGTTAGGTTAGATTACGTGACGTGTCGCGGAGTCTTTCTTTATTCTTTATTTCACTGATATCAGGCAAAGCCTATTTCACCAGATAAAATTACGACACATGATGATACTTAGGCCGGTATTACACTATCATATTTCTTTGACAAAGAAATATGATCAAATAAGCGTCAAATTACTTTGACAAAAATCTTTGACGTGGCCCTTAAGGCTTATTTCACATCTACCGGCAACCGGCAGCGGGCAACGGCTAGTCGGTTGTGAGGATGAGGCGCTTACGGCACGTTTCACAACAGGCCCGACAGACAACGTGGACGGCTAAACGACAGCCGACAGCCAGCCCGGGGCTGTGGGTTGGCAGCGGCCCCCACTGTGTCAGCCCGCGCAGGTGGTGGGGCATGCAGAACAGCAGAACTATCGTGTGCCCGCATGTTGTGTTTTGCTTTTTTGGTGGTTCAATCTGTTCTGGACATTTCTGTCTAATGTGTCATGGCGGAAATTGATATCGAAATCCTTATAACATTAGTTCTGGAACGACCAGTTTTGTGGGACAAGACTTAAGATAATACTAATAATGACAGAATACAAACAAGGAACGCATGAATCGAAGTTTGCAAAGCACTCAACGAAGGCTATGAACGGATGTGACAAAGACAGAGACGGCTATGGTAAGTACAAATCTTTATTTTTTACGTTAAACACAATTTTTTTTTTTACCTCAGTGGCACATTAAATTTTAGATAATTGCCATTTCACAGATCCCTCAAGTGTCATAAAATAATCCGTCATCATTTTTCGTACGTTATTGTCAGAAATTCCCCCACGTACACATTCGCTTCTTGTTATACTCTCAAGTCCAGTTATGGGCAGAGTATCCTCGGGGTGGTAGCCTTCATTTTTAAGAATGGTATTGTGCAAAACAAAACACGCCTTGCCAATGTCAAGAGCAAAATCTGCTTTTAAATTTATTGCTTTATGGAAAATCCTCCATTTATTGCTCAATATCTCAAACGAACATTCTACGTACCTCCGGGCTCTTGACAGGCGATAATTGAACAGTCTTTTCGCTACTGTTTTCTTTCCCACTCACCTGTTTGTAATTGCCAACATTTGTATAGGCTGGATACATTCTCGGAAGGATGTATTACGACGTTGAATTAAACTCTTCATTCGTGCATGTAGGTCGTCAAAAGTTCGCAAACTCATCAGCAAATAATTAAAATACTTATCGTCATGTCCCCGTAATTCCTCTTCTCATATTGAGTGAATGAACCCAATGCACTCTTCTTCTTATTCTTATTCTGTTTTTCAAACGTCTGTACAAGAGATACCACGCCTAATAGCTGGTTGTGCTCCATTTGTAGTCAAGATCAGCTGAATATGCACAAGACACAAAGGACGGCACGGCATGCCGTGCGGCAATCGGCTACGTGTGAAGAGGCGGCAGGTCACTTGTCGGCCCGGCATAAATGCCGGCTTGTCGGCTGCCGGGCTAATGTGAAATAAGCCTAAAAGGGGTATCACTCTGTCGTCATATGTTACGTCAAATTTCAAGATGGCGGACAACAACTAGTTGTTATGCGCTGCAGTTGCTAGTACCACAGTTGCATTGTGCGTGTATTTGGAAGAAAAGCGGCGTAAAAAGAGGAAATAAATGGTTCAAATCGCTCTGAGCACTATGGGACTTAACATCTGAGGTCATCAGTCCTACTTGAACCTAACTAACCTAAGGACATCACACACATCCATGCCCGAGGCAGGATTCGAACCTGCGACGTAGCGGTCGCGCGGTTCCAGACTAAAGCGCCTAGAACCGATCGGCCACACCGGCCGGCAAAGAGGAAACATATTTGGATGAAGCCATAGGTATTGCACCGAGATAATAAAAGCATTCAGCAAAATTTGTTACGAGAGCTGCAAGTGGAGGATGTAAAATCTTATACATACATTACTTACGAATGGATGAGAGACCTATTTCAGTATTTGCTCAGTTAAGTGCCTTCTCATATTACGGAACAGAATACGCTCTTGAGAAATGCTATATGTGCAGAAGACAGGCAAACTGTGACACTGCGATGTCTTGATACTGGAGAGAGCTACTTGAGTTTACAACACAGCTCTCGAATATCACATTGCACATTAACAAAAGCCGGCCGTGGTGGCAGAGCGGTTCTAGGCGCTACAGTCTGGAACCGCGCGACCGCTACGGTCGCAGGTTCGAATCCTGCCTGGGGCATGGATGTGAGTGATGTCCTTGGGTTACTTAAGTTAAAGAAGTTCTAAGTTCTAGGGGACTGAAGACCTCAGAAGTTAAGTCCCACAGTGCTCAGAGCCGTTTTTGAACCATTAACAACAATAGCATGTGAAGTGATTTTAGAGTGTGACCACATCCTCTGTTCAGCTTGCTGAAAAGCTGCCTGGATGTTTAACGGTGATTGTTGACATGAAGTTGCCTGCAGCATAATCCACCTGCCCATCAACACACAACTAACACCATGCAATGTGCCCCTTGCTCACCCTCCACCCTAGTCGAAGCAAGTTTATATAAAAAACAATGTCGAAGTAACACACCAACTTTGAAGCCATGTTTACAAACACACTACAGAGACTGTAGCGACGCCAGTGCTCTAAGAAGTTACATTTCATATTGCAGTTCAAATGGCTCTGAGCACTATGGGACTTAACATCTGAGGTCATCAGCCCCTAGACTTAGAACTACTTAAACCCAACTAACCTAAGGACATCACAGACATGCATGCCCGATGCAGGATTCGAACCTGCGACCGTAGCAGCAGCGCGGTCCCAGACTGAAGCGCCTAGAACCGCTCGGTCACATAGGCCCGCCATATTGAAGTGAACAGAAAACGAACGACTAGGGCCTCGCCGTAGATTTCATCATATTTGACAAAGTAGATTTGACAAAGTTCCGCATTACACCATCAAATTTCTTTGACATAAATATTTGACATTTCAACTTTATTGTTGTTCCCCTTTCCCCATAATGTTCCAGTACTGGACCTTGTGCGTCACAAAAAAACGTAAGCATCAGTTTTCCTGCGTCGGTTGGGTCTTGAACTTTTTCTTGCACGGCGAATTTGGATGTTTTCATTCCATACTCCGCCGTTTACTCTCCGGCTCGTAATGAGGGATCCATGTTTCGTCACCAGTAATGATCCTGTCTAAGAAGTTGTCCCCTATGCAACTATGTGAGTTGTTTTGGGACCCAAGTCTGTTGTGGACGATTTGGTAGGCAGAACCGTGACTAATTTGCAGACGATGTGCCACTTCGTCAATAGTTAATCGTCTGTCTAAGAGAATGATACCATGTGAACGCCCAATGGTTTCTTCATTTGTGGCGGTAAACGGTCGTCCGGCTCCTTCATCGTGCGTAACACTTGTGCGACCATTTCGAAATTTTTCAATCCATTCGTAGGTACTCTGTTGTGGCAAAACACTGTTCCCGTACTGTACCGAATGTCTTCGATGAATTTCGGCCCCTGATTCGCCTTCCGACCACAAAACACGGATCACTGAACGTTATTCTTCTTTGGTGCAAATAGACAGCGGAGCAGCTATGATTAGCAGCATGGCAGCGATAACGAAACTAACCTAGCAGTTTGAAAATTGCAAAGATATAACAACAAATAAACAAAGCATGCGTCATCAACGCAAACCGACAGTACTACCAAAATAAACAAAAATATAACCAAATTGCGGATAATAATTGACTTACCCTCGTAAAACGTAGAATCTTATGACTACGATTACAAGGAGGCACCACTGCAACCAGTCAGATCACGCAAATACCTCGGTGTAACAGTTTGTAAGGGGCTCTGGACCGGTTGGAAAACCCGTGTCTTAAACAATGTAAAATTTATTCATACACTCCTGAAAATGGAAAAAAGAACACATTGACACCGGTGTGTCAGACCCACCATACTTGCTCCGGACACTGCGAGAGGGCTGTACAAGCAATGATCACACGCACGGCACAGCGGACACACCAGGATCCGCGGTGTTGGCCGTCGAATGGCGCTAGCTGCGCAGCATTTGTGCACCGCCGCCGTCAGTGTCAGCCAGTTTGCCGTGGCATACGGAGCTCCATCGCAGTCTTTAACACTGGTAGCATGCCACGACAGCATGGACGTGAACCGTATGTGCAGTTGACGGACTTTGAGCGAGGGCGTATAGTGGGCATGCGGGAGGCCGGGTGGACGTACCGCCGAATTGCTCAACACGTGGGGCGTGAGGTCTCCACAGTACATCGATGTTGTCGCCAGTGGTCGGCGGAAGGTGCACGTGCCCGTCGACCTGGGACCGGACCGCAGCGACGCACGGATGCACGCCAAGACCGTAGGATCCTACGCAGTGCCGTAGGGGACCGCACCGCCACTTCCCAGCAAATTAGGGACACTGTTGCTCCTGGGGTATCGGCGAGGACCATTCGCAACCGTCTCCATGAAGCTGGGCTACGGTCCCGCACACCGTTAGGCCGTCTTCCGCTCACGCCCCAACATCGTGCAGCCCGCCTCCAGTGGTGTCGCGACAGGCGTGAATGGGGGGACGAATGGAGACGTGTCGTCTTCAGCGATGAGAGTCGCTTCTGCCTTGGTGCCAATGATGGTCGTATGCGTGTTTGGCGCCGTGCAGGTGAGCGCCACAATCAGGCCTGCATACGACCGAGGCACACAGGGCCAACACCCGGCATCATGGTGTGGGGAGCGATCTCCTACACTGGCCGTACACCACTGGTGATCGTCGAGGGGACACTGAATAGTGCACGGTACATCCAAACCGTCATCGAACCCATCGTTCTACCATTCCTAGACCGGCAAGGGAACTTGCTGTTCCAACAGGACAATGCACGTCCGCATGTATCCCGCGTCACCCAACGTGCTCTAGAAGGTGTAAGTCAACTACCCTGGCCAGCAAGATCTCCGGATCTGTCCCCCATTGAGCATGTTTGGGACTGGATGAAGCGTCGTCTCACGCGGTCTGCACGTCCAGCACGAACGCTGGTCCAACTGAGGCGCCAGGTGGAAATGGCATGGCAAGCCGTTCCCCAGGACTACATCCAGCATCTCTACGATGGTCTCCATGGGAGAATAGCAGCCTGCATTGCTGCGAAAGGTGGATATACACTGTACTAGTGCCGACATTGTGCATGCTCTGTTGCCTGTGTCTATGTGCCTGTGGTTCTGTCAGTGTGATCATGTCATGTATCTGACCCCAGGAATGTGTCAATAAAGTTTCCCCTTCCTGGGACAATGAATTCACGGTGTTCTTACTTCAATTTCCAGGAGTGTATAAACCGCACCTTCTCTCAGAAACTTTTCAAAACAAAAATTAGAAAAACATTACGTTTAGCTTATACATTTCTAACCACTTTAACAGAGAGATTTCAAAAAATATTAATTAGTTTAAAGTCAACAATTATTTACGTAAAAAGTGGTCTTAAAAATAAGAAAACTGCATACACTTTTCTATGTTTCTAAGGCTCTGACTTCTTTGAGATTTGTCAAATAAGAAAACCCCTGTGTCAAAATACCTTGTGATTTTGAACAAATTCTAGTAAGTAGGAGCTGGGAAAAAATACACTTTATTATTAAAAAACACAGCTTAGAGGAGACAGCCATTAAAGTTGTAAATAGATCTCTGCTCCATATGCACGAGCAGCTGCCAACATGAATAACTTAGAAGTTGATATCCCAGGCGCAGTGAACCAACTTTAATCACTTGAAGTCTTCTGGTCCACACTGTACACTAGCTACGCTCCTTTCAGAGTATTCTGATGCAATAGCTCCATATTTAACAATAAATACCAATAATAATGTCGTGTGACTACGGTCTCCCGTTGGGTAGACCGTTTGCCTGGTGCAAGTCTTTCGATTTGACGCCACTTCGGCGACTTGCGCGTGGATGGGGATGAAGTCATGATGATTAGGACAACACAACACCCAGTCCCTGTTTATAAACGCTCGCTCGACAAAAGATCCGTACCCAAAGATTGAAAAGTTGCACAGGTCACACCAATATTCAAGAAAGGTAAGAGGAATAATCCACTAAATTACTGGCCCATATCGTTAACGTCGATATGTAGCAGGATTTTGGAACATATATTGTGTTCGAATTACCTCGCAGAGAACGGTCTATTGACACACAGTCAACACGGATTTAGAAAACATCTTTTATGTGAAATAAAACTAGCTCTTTACTCACACGAAGCGCTGAGTGCTATTGACAAGGGATTTCAACTTATTCCGAATTTCTAGATTTCCAGAAAGCTTTTGAACTGTACCACACAAGCAGCTTGTAGTAAAATTCCGTGCTTATGGAATATCGTCTCTGATACGTGAGTGGATTCGTGATACCCTGTCAGAGAGGTCACAGTTCATAGTAATTGACGGAAAGTTATCGTGTAAAACAGAAGTGATTTCTGGCGTTCCGCAAATTTTTTTTATCAACGTCATGTACGGGGATGCCTTCTCTAACTAAAATGGCCGTGCCAACATTCGTTTCAGTGGAAATATTGTAAAAATCAACGTAATTGGAAAAATTTAATTGTGGGAATACCACTTCCTGTAGGAGAGCAATATCCGTCGCTGACTCATACAGAAACTGTTTCAGAGCAGCTATTTTAACATCCGACTGTATCCTATTAATGTTTAACGTGGTAATCGTATATGACTGTAACATAGGGGAGTGACCTTTTCCCGCTAGTCTATCATTTCATGCCACTCCATTCCGGATACTTCCTGCGAATCTGACTGGAGACCACCGTCACGGTTTGCATTAGAGCGTTTCTTTTTACTTTTCTTGCGGTTTGCATTGGCACTAGCCTTCACCGAATGTCTGCTCCGCCCACCCCCTGAGCAGTTTTCCACCGAGAGCGGTGTCGGTGGATCTGAGGGGCAGTCGTGTGCCACCATCTCATCTGCCAAAGGCGGCGCAGAAGCAGTTTGCAAACATTCTTCCAATGCCCCATCACTTCTATGAACACTTTCGTTTACCGTTTGTGTCTTATTGCTGTAAAACTCCGCTTCTTCGTCTTGGGATTTGGGCTGTGACGCCGCCTGTTGTTGACAATCACTCGCTACCTCGTCATGTTTGCTTTCAGTTGCATCCGCGAGTGAATCTGTCTGCATTGATTGACGTACGGGCACTGCAGCGCGGGGTTGTGGCGTCACCAAGAGCAGCGCATTGCCATCTACTGGCGCGTCCAGCGCTACAGAATGGGACTCCGATGTCACTTCGACCTGTTCGGGTGATGGTAGCGTATTCGATTTGTCTACTGATGTACTGGACTCAGAGTTGGAATCTATGCTGACAATGTTGTCTGAAACAGTTTCCAGTACTGTTTTCTGAATGTCACCTACATCTTTCAGCGACAGGTTGATATCTTCTTCATCTGTGCTACTGCCGTCACAAGTTCGACGTCTCTTGTTGTTGGCCATACTACTTTTCCCAGCCGGATTGTCTACAGTGTCTTTCCTGAGTAAAGGTGGAAATGCTTCAAGAGTATTTTGTGGCCTGTCGTCTACATTCCCCGAAATGCTGGAAACTTCACCACCCGTCATCTGATTTTCAGTCACAAGATCAGCCAGTGTTAACCTTTTACGCTGTTGTAAATTATTCTGCAATACAAACACCTTTTTTGGACAGTTTTGCCGGAGATGCCCACTTTCATTACATATATGGCAAGTCAAAGTCTGTCCATTGTATATAACGTGCGCTTTGTAGCCACAAACCAAAATATGAGATGGAATGTTTTGTTTGACATGCATATCGACAGAACGAATACCACTAAAGCATTGCAATCTATGCTGGCTTGACCATCGTTCATTACGAATTTGCCTGATGTCACCGTATTTAGATAATGCGTCTTTTAAGTAGCAGTCTTCTACCTCAGGGGGCAAATTAAATACTCTGACTTGTTTATAATCAACATCACCATTTGAAATGGTAACTGCACTCACCGAATTATCGCGATGGCGGAATTCAGCTTTTCCTTCAAATTTCTGCAAAGTCCGTTCCAGCACCAACGGGGAAAGCAGCTTCACAAAAAAGCAGTATTGCTCCAAGTCATAATAAGCAGTGTGCGTCTGATCCGAAGTAATGCCAATAACGTCAACGATCCAGTCATGAATTTCTAGTGAACTTGGCTGAACATTGCGGGTTGCTTTGTCAAATCCAAATCTTAGGGTAAGCTTTCTGGTAAACATTGTTGCCATGTCAGCAGTTAACAGCTCACAAAAACAAGGAAACTAAAATGCTGCATCACCACAATCACAATTTTACACAACACTGTTACGCAGAGTCATGAAATCCAAACAGAAGCGCCACAGCGCGTCCGCTCAGGACGGCCGGAAAAGCCGATATTCTGGTCCCAGATAAACGAAACTTTTGTGTAATTGCTTGTCAGAAGGCTATGAACGATAATGGACACCGCTCAAAGTATAACTGTCTGTAATACAACTATATTTTAAAATTATTTCACAATGCGAACCAAACTGCGATCTCTGTTTACGTTGCTAAGCAGAGATATATGCAAGGTAGTGTCATAGGCCCCCTGCTGTTCCTCATGCATATGAACGATTTAGGAGACAATCTGAACAGCCGTCTTAGGTTGTTTGCAGATGATGCTGTCGATGATTGGCTAGTAAAGTCATCAGAGCCCGCCCGGCTAGCCGCGCACTCTAGCGCGCTGCTTTCCGAACGCGAAGGCGTGCCGGTCCCCGGTACGAATTCCCCCGACGGGTGGTCCGGTGTTCCGGCCAGCCTGTGGATGGTTTTAAAGTGGTTTTCCATCTACCTCGGCGAATGCGGTCTAGTTCCCCTTATACCGCCTCAGTTAAAGTATACAATGTTGGCGATTGCTGCGCAATCACTGACTCCACGTACGCGTACACCATAATTCCTCTAACGCGCAAACATTTGGTGTTGTACTTGTTTGGTACGAGACGTTCCGGGGGGTGGGGGTGGGGGGTCCACTGGGAGCCGAACAGCACAATAACCTTGGGTTCGGTGTGGGATGGCGGTGGAGTGGGTGGACTGCTGTGGCCAATTGTGGGGTTGTGTTGTGAACCACTGAGGGCTACGAAGCCTCTCTGTCATTTCTAGGTCCCCGGTTTAAGTACACAATAGAGCACACAAAGTCATCAGAAGAATACAGCACACAAAGTCATCAGAAGAACAAAACAAATTGCAAAACGATTTAGAAAACAAATCTATATAGTGCAAAAATTGGCAATTGACCCGAAATAGCGAAAAGTGTGAAGTCATTCACACGAGTGCTAGAAGGAATCCGTTACACTTCCGCTACAAGATACATCAGTCAGATTTAAAGGCCTCAAATTCAACTACATTCCTAGGAATTACTATTACGACCAACTTAAACTGGAAGGAGCACATGTAAATGTTGTGGGGAAGGCAAACCAAAGACTCCGTTTCATTGGCAGGACACATAGATAATGTAACAGACCTACTAAGGAGTCTGCCTAAACACTTCGTATCCGTCCTCTTTTAAAATACTGTTCCGCGTTGTGGGGTCCTTACCAGATAGCATAGAGGGAGTATATCTAGAAAGTTGAAAGAAGGGCGGATCATTTTGTATTATCGCGAGATAGGGAAGAGAGTGTCACTGAAATGATACAGGATTTGGGGTGGACATCATTAAAACAAAGGCTTTTTCGTTGCGGCGGAATTTCACACGAAATTTAAATCACCAACTTTCTCCTCCGAATGCGAAAATATTTTGTTCACGCCGACCTACATAGGGAGAAACGATCATCATAATAAAATAAGGGAAACCCGAGCTCGCACGGAAAGACATAGATGTTCTTTTTTTCCGTGCTTTGTACGAGACTGGAAGGTGGTTTGATGAACCCTCTGCCAGGCACTTAAATGTGATTTGCAGAGTATCCATGTAGATGTAGATGTAGATCGCTCGATTGTTGTCTCTTGCATCTGCTCTGTCTTCCCCTTGTTTTTATATAAGGTCTCTAACAGCTCTCTCTGATGGCCTAAATCTTTCTTTATTTAAACTTAACATTTGTTTCACTGTGAACTAATCAAAAACTTGTTGTAATCTTTTCAGGACTTCACACATTTCAACATTTCCATCACTGAATGATGTAGTGTCTTTCATACAAATACTGTCTTGGGAATTGCGGCCAGATTATGCCATTGATAGACTTGTTAGGATTCTGAGTGTGTCTATGAAGACAGCTCTTCAATGGTCTTACATCTAACTAATCTCTCAAAGTTTCTTTCAAGACCTCCACTATGACAAAAGGTAAAGCTGGTTTGTGAATAAACTTCTCATAATTTTTGCTGTGATCTGCTATATCTGTACCCGAATCACTTCTTGGAGGGCATACGCGTTTAAAGACAGTAAACCAACTAAGACGAAATTTTAGACATTTCTTCAAACGAGTTATGCAAGAATCCCGAATGTTCGATAGTTAAACTAACTTTCAGCTACTGCCCATGGACTGGACTTACGTGGCCTTTGCGCGATAGATATTTAGTCGTATTTATGTCAACGCTGCTTTTGTCGGCGAAATCAGTATATACCACCGCAGAGTGAAGTGGCAGACAGCCTGAAACCTATCAAGGTTGATGGACTGATTGTTTAAAGGATAGTGAGAGACCAATCTGCCCCGCCGCCCCACCTTGCACACACTTTCCGAAAATTTACCCTGTAGTATAAGATAAAATACGCTAATCATGACTGATACGTAAAGTATTGGCAGTTTCGTCCTCTGTGATTCGTCTGTGCTCCATCACCATACCCTCAACGACTTCCAAATTTTTCTCAGTTGTTGTTGATGGGCTGCCCGATCTTTCTTCGTCACACAGAGAAGTTTATCCCTGTTTGAAGCGCTCTGTCCATTCGGAGATCTCGTTTCGCGATAAACAGCTGTCACCATACTGTACTTACATGCGGCGAATAATTTTCGTAGTTCTAAACTTCCGCAAACAAAAAGCGAATCACTGCCCTCATTTCCTCCTTAGTGCAGATCGACAATGCAGCTGCCATATTTCATGGTTTCCTACAATACAACGACTATCGAGAGAGAAAGAATTGTTACAGAAGACAGTACTTCAGCCCTGGTTACTAACAGCGTTACCAACCCTTACGGCGAGAAATTGCAAAAATCCCATTTCTTTTTTACTACCTGCAATGCATGCACTGGGTAGCCAAAACATTATGACCACTGTGCACCACGAGGTTGTAGGTTGCTTGGTAGCGCAGAGGGCACCTGACGCGGTAAGAGAAGTACAGGGTGATTATAATGAAAGTTAAAATTTCATAACGCTGTAGAAATAACACCACTGGTCAGAATGACGCCAAAGTGCAACGCAGTATTATCGGAGAAGGGGGAAAACGTATGGCAGAAGAAAAAAATAGTGTGAAAATTGATGAATAGATGGCGCTGTATGTGTCAGAATGCGCACGACGCATTGAAATTGGTAAAAACACCCCGGGTACACGGCTTTTCCTACTTTCGCGTCTGCGACGTTCGCCATGAGTGTCTCAATGCAGGATCGTGCTCTGCTTGTAAAGCTGTATTTCAAGAATGATGACTAGGCACACATCGCTCTGCAGAAGTTCCCGACACAGAAGGGTTTGAAAAAAGGCGCTGGTCCGATGACTGCCGTGGGTCTGGAGAAAATGATTCGGAAATTCGAAAAGACGGGCCCTTTTGGTGTGCAACCTGGTAGAGGGAGGAAACTAATTGATTAGACGTCAGTGGGAAGCAGTGATCGGCCCCTCCCGCCAGAGGTTCGAGTCCTCCCTCGGGCATGGGTATGTGTGTTGTTCTTAGCATAAGTTAGTATAAGTTAGTTTACGTAGTGGGTAAGTCTAGGGACCGATGACCTCAGCAGTTTGGTCCCTTAGGAATTCACACACATTTTAACATTAAATAAAAAACTGGTTGGCCTCTGTAATAAAAAAAAACTGAGTGAAAGGAACAACAACGAACTTGAACGGATGTCATGTGACGTCCGCAACGACCAAAGACAACGAACAAAATGCAAAAAGAAAAAAAAATAGGTCACAGGTTCGAATCCTGCCTAGGGCATGGTTGTGTGTGATGTCCTTAGGTTGGTTAGGTTTAAGTAGTTCTAAGTCTAGGGGACTGATTACCTCAGATGTTAAGTCCCATAGTGCTCAGAGCCATTTGAAACATTTTTGCAAACGTGTAGCTGTGGAACATGCTGTTTCTCGATTTCAACTTGTTGCAGAAAACGCTGGACAGCATATTGAACGTGTTTTGCGCCAGTCACACGGAAATTACTAATCCGATTTGGTTTTGATTGATGCTTTTTATGCGGTTTTTGGCATCAGGACAATTAAAAACCGATTTTTTTTCCATCCGATGTGATATGACCTTGCCATGGTGGATGGGCTTACGTAACTAACAGTATCACACCTGTACACCCATGCACGCTGAATAGTACAGTTTGCTTAACGTCAAACGTACACCTTAGGCATTGTTGTGTGATTCATCTGTCAATTGCAGTCGACCACTATTAAATTATGATGCTTACAGCGCCATCTATTGCTACATTTTGTAACTATTTATTTTTCTTCTGCCGTATGTTTTCCCCCTTCTCAGATAATATTCCGTTGCAATTTGACGTCATTCTGACCAGGTTCAAATGGCTCTGAGCACTATGGGACTTAACATCTGAGGTCATCAGTCCCCTAGAACTTAGAACTACTTAAACCTAACTAACCTAAGGACATCACACACATCCATGCCCGAGGCAGGATTAGAACCTGCGACCGTAGCGGTCGCGCGGTTCCAGACTGAAGCGCCTAGAACCGCTCGGCTACTCCGGCCGGCCATTCTAACCAGGGGTGTAACATCTACAGCGTTTTGAAAGTTTGATGATAATCACCCTATATATGAGAGGACCAGAGACGACTGGAGAACCATTCTAGCGACGATAAGTGGCGCAAATGCGTAAAACCGCCGACTTAAAGCGACTTTGTCAAAAGCCGGACTGTTGTGGCCCAGTGGCTGGGAGCGAGCATCTCGGAAACGGCGGAGCTGGTCGACTGTGAACGTGCTACTGCCGTGACCACCTGTGGTAAGTGGTTGAAGAATACTCACGGTGTTAGACGTTCATGCCTCAACATAGAACACAGGGATCGGAGGCTTGCCCGCTTTCTAAAGCGGGATAGTCGGCGACCTGTGGCAGATCTGACGTCAGAGTACAGTTCTGGAGCGGGCACAATGTTTTGCAGCACACCGTTCAGTGCACAGTGTCGAACCCGGTGTTCTGCAGTAGAGGACCCCTATGTGTTTCCATATTGACCCAACAACATAGTCAGTTATGATTACAGTGGGCACGGGATCAAAAAAATGGTTCTGAGCACTATGGGACTTGACTTCTGAGGTCATCAATCGCCTAGAACTTAGAACTAATTAAACCTAACTGACCTAAGGACGTCACACACATCCATGCCCGAGACAGGATTCGAACCTGCGACCGTAGCATCAATGCGGTTCCGGACTGAAGCGCCTAGGCGCTCGGCCACAACGGCCGGCTGGTGCCTCGTGACTTTGTACTGAAGAGAGAGATGGCGTCCTGTGACGAAAGTGGCGTTCTTCCATCTCAGTGGTATACGTTCACTTTCAGAATACCTGAAATGTTAGATACGAGGGTAGTTCGGAAAGTGAGTGCCTTTTGGTACTATAAAAGGAATCGAATACAGATAGAGAAAGCAATTTATTTCACAAAAATCTATTAAACTTACACTACCTTTCACCATAGCCCCAGTAATTTTCCGGGCATTTCTAGTAGTGTGGAATAATTTTATGTATTCCTCGTCGTAAAATGTTGCCCTAAGAAGTTTAGGCACGAAGAGTGCGCAAAGTTTTTGAAAACCCAATTTTTAAGTAACAATCTCACAAATTACCGTTAGTGAAATTTGTGGTAGTTGACGAGCAATAGCAATAATCGTACACCTAAGATTTTCTTAAATATTTCTTCGGCTGGACTCACTAGTTCATCAGAAACCACAGATGCACGTACACTTCGTTCTTCGTCATGCAGTTGTCGGACCCATCATCTCACCACTGAAGCACTCACTGCATTTTCTCCCAGATTTGTCTGTGAATTACACTTGGTTTAACATTCTTAGCGCACAGAAAACGAATTACAGATCTCGGTTCACACGCGGCGGGATTTTCGATCAACGATGCCATTATAAACAATCACTACGAACGCCACACAACACCTAGCGAGCTCGAAATGGCGTGATTTCATTCTGCTTGAATCAGAGATATTACTTCGCATTAGTGGAACTGCGATCCTGCAGTACCATGGAGAAAAACCGAAACGGAGCTTACTTTCCGAACTGTCCTCCTATTATTGCTCTGCACGTTCAGAAAAGAGTCCTCAAACGTAACGGCCCATTTTTAGAAACATTTCGAAGCTAATTTGGATCGCTTGATTAACTGATAAATCATTAGATAGGACCCATTGTGCAATGTACGCCCCGATAGCTGAGTCGCCGGCACGATAGCTCAGCGTGTTCGGTTAGACCAGGGGCGGGCAGGAACCCTGCACGTGTGCGGTGCACTTGCACGCGTGCAGTTAACAGGTGTTCTGCGTGCACACAGGGGCAAGCTGGCCACCCGCTTACCTCCCCTCCCCACCATACCTTCTGTCCACTCCTTCCTCTGTAATGCGTTTTGGTTTTCTAGCTTGCTTTATTGAATGATGGAATAAGGTTAGCAGGAGTGCTGTTTGCTCTTAGCCGAGGAGTGCTGTTTGCTCTTAGCCGAGGCTTATTAATTCAGCAAATGGTTTTCCAGCTCTCACTATATTAAGCGCAATTTTATAGCTTGCACATACCGCTGGGCTATTATTGTTGTCGTCCTGAAAAATTGAAAACAGTGCTCCATAAAATGTTAAATCAGTTAGATGAGAGACATGACGAGAGAAAGTCGCAGATATCTCGTGACAACGGCAACTAGGACAGATGCATCTAATATCAAAAAGAATGGCTCTGAACACTATGGGACTTAACATCGAAGGTCATCAGTCCCCTAGAACTTAGAACTACTTAAACCTAACTAACCTAAGGACATCACACACATCCATACCCGAGGCAGGATTCGAACCTGCGACCGTAGCGGTCGCGCGGTTCCAGACTGAAGCGCCTAGAACCGCTCAGCCACACCGGCCGGCCATCTAATATAGTCATGTAGCTCTTCTTAAGCTCAGTCAATTTCCCCATCCGCTCAGAATCCGACAATAAATTGTACTCGTCCTAGTGAAATTTATTATAATGGCCTTCAATATTAAACTTCCGCTGACCAGCGAGAATACTGCCACATATTAAACATTTCGATTTTTCACGTCTTTGCACAAAGAAAAAATGATTCTCCCATTACTTTTTAAAAGATAGCAAATCTCCACGTCTCCGTTTCCTTGATTCACTCTGCATTTTCCGGTTCTTGAAATACAACGTTCACTACGTAGTGGTCGCTTCGCATCAACGTCCGCGGCTTAGCCTTGTACTACACTACCGCAATCTGCCGGCTGTCGCCACTGCCCCATTCGACGATTGCACGCGAGCAGCACACGTGCAGCGCTGTCCGCTCAAGAGCCGCGTGCAACGTTTGCACGCCGCTGGGTTAGACAGTTAGCTGCCCTCTGTAACAAAAAACTGAGTGAATGGATCAATAACGAACTTCAACGGGCGTCAAGGGACGTCCGCCACGAAGCATTTCAACGAACTATAACGAACAAAAAAGTGGTCAGCGTGACAGATTGCTTTCCTACGGGCCCGTGTTCGATTCCCGGCTGGGTGGGGGACTTTCTCTGCTCAGGGACTGGGTGTTGTGCTGTCTTCATCATCATTTCATCCCCATCCGGCGCGCAGGTCGCCCAACGTGGCGTCGAATGTAATAAGACCTGCACCAAGGCGGCCGGACCTGCCCAGCGAGGGGACACCCGGCCAATGACGCCAAACACTCATTTCCATTATGCAATTTCGCCTTTTGAGCTGTGCAATTTGATTTTCGACAACTTCGTGGCAAAGTATTGGCTAATATTACGTCCATCCATTGGTAGGAGAACATGCATCATCGATTCGTTTAATGACAATTAGGACTTCTCATTTATAAACAATTGGACAACAAAAGAAGCACCAGACATATTGTATTTTATACTGTTAGAAAACAGTAACTATTCAGTCTGTCATACTGTCAACGTGCTATACTATTGTTTAAAAAACAGCATCTAATTACTTTGTAATTACTGTAATTAACATTTAACACCCCACCCATCACTTAGCTGGTTTTGGCGTGTGTTCACCCCAACTAATTGACTAACAAATCAACAGAGAGTGCAAAGCTGCCGCAATATCGGATAATGCAAGAAAGTAATATGGCTCTGTGACTCCTGATTGAACTGCAGTGGCAGTGTTAACATTAATTTATTCAGAATTGATCACTTTTAATTAAAAAGGGGTGCACATTGATGTTATATTCAGCTATTGAACCCCAGATGCAAATTTGAACATAAAATTAATTAAGAAAGTGACTTTGGATTTCAACTACTTGATTGAAAACAGATACAGGCGAACAGCACAAATTTATTTTAACTCCCGACCTTCAATCATCACATTACAAGACTCTCCTATCAGGCAGTGGTAATAAATTGCGTTTGCGTGGAGTAAAGCACGATAACTCAAAAGTAATTCCTATCGACTGACCCAGGCGTAATGCGAAGTACGAGAAGACTTCTACAATACACGGCCCATGAAACACTCGTGGAAACTTTGCCGACGTGATCCGACAAATTAATCAGTGCCCGGACCGGGCGCAATATCACCGAATACAGCGTGGCGGAGCGGCGTCGTGTGGACGTCGGCCGACCTCGTGGTGCTGCAAGGCTGCACTCGTCTATTCACTCCTAGCTATCTTGCTCAGTACATAGCTGAACCAAAACTTTCTATCTCCAAGCTCAATTGGTCCATTTGCTAAGTCCTAAACTGCAGAGATGCTCACTCTTTCTCAGGCAAGCTGAGTAAAGAACGCCACATCCGCACTCTAGGCAAGCTGGAAACGGAAGACCTATACGGAGACTTCTCACAGTCCGCTCTTCGCCTCGGTTTCCCCTCCAGCAAAATCACTTACGCCAATCGTAGCGCAAGTCGCGTTAATTATGCGTCGCTTCCCAGTGCCGACCAATGCCTGCTCTGGGAAGTGAACAAATTCCCACTAAATTTCCCTTCCTCTCAACTTCTGCTATTTAGCTCCTCCCAGGCCACCCATCAAGGTTAGCGTCTGCACAAACACCAATTTTTCCGGAATTCTGACTCCCAGGAGAGTACTTCAAATTCCTCGGTCCTATGTTCCCAATGGAGGCCGGCGTATTTCCTTCTGTCACTCTTCACCTGATTTACTTCAGACTCTGCGGACCGTGAATTCAGCGTGAAGTTGCTATAGTCATGAACACACATATTTTGACCTCTGTTTCACTGAAAACAGGACGACGGACATTTATCAACAGGCGTACAAGTTCTCTGTCTGCTTCCCGGTAAACCAGCATGGGGTCGGGGTCAACCACCCACTCACTGTCACTCATCTTAAGGCAGCTGGAGGCCGCACCCCGTTACCGCTTTCTCAGAGCTTGAGCCGCCCTAAGCTGTCTATTGTCGCTTCACTTAGCTGCTCCCCCGGCAACCATGGTCAATTCTGAGTACTTCCCTGGGATAAACTAGTCTCCAGTAAATCGACGCGTTTCCACAGAGTTTTCATGTCGTGTGAATTACTTTAAAACCATCACCCGACATTAATTATTTCAATACGTCCATACTACACCCTCTACAAGATGCATTGTGCCTTGTCAGTCATTTTTGTTCAGCTCTACTGTTCGCTCAACGTGATTTAGGTGATCTTTAATGACTTCATGTAACGGGCATAGTTCTTGCCATCTTACAAACAATATGAAACTACACTGAAGGGCCAAAGAAACTGGTACACCTGCCTAATATCCTGTAGGGCCGCCCTGAGCAAGCAGAAGTGCCGCAACGTGACGTGACATAGAATCTAATAATGCCTGAAGTAGCGCTGGAGGCAACTGACAGCATGAATCCTACAAGGCTGTCCATAAATCCATAACAGTACGAGGGGGTGGAGATCTCTTTTGAACAGCACGTTCCAGTGCATCTTCATACTGTTCATGTCTGGGGACTTTTGGTGGCCAGCGGAAATGTTTAAACTCAGAAGAGAGTTCCTGGAGCCATGTCTAGCAATTCTGGACGCGTGGTGTATCACATTGCCTTGCTGGGATATCCCAAGTCCATCGGAACGCACAATGAACATGAATGTATGCAGATGATCAAACAGAATGCTTAAGTATGTGTCACCTGTCACAGTCGTATCTTGACGTATCAGGGGCCCCTTATCACTCCAACTGCACACGCAACACACCATTACGAGCGTCCAGCAGCTTGAACAGTCCCCTGTTGACATGGAGGGTCCAAGGATTCATGCGGTAGTCTCCACACCCGTACACGTCCATCCGCTCGGTACAATATGAAACGAGACTAGTCCTACCAGGCAACATGCTTCCAGTCATCAACAGCCCAATGTCGGTGTTGACGAGCCCAGGCTAGGAGTAAAGCTTTGTGTTGTACAGTTATCAAGGGTACACGATTGGTTCTTTGACTCCGAAAGGCCCTATCAATGATGTTTCATTGAATGATTCGCACGCCGACACTTGTTGATGTACCAGCATTGAAATCTGCAGCAATTTGCGGGAAGGGATGCACTTCTGTCACGTTGAACGATTCTCTTCGGTCGTCGTTGGTCCCGTTCTTCAAAATGGTTCAAATGGCTCTGAGCACTATGGGACTTAACTTCTAAGGTCATCAGTCCCCTAGAACTTAGAACTACTTAAACCTAACTAACCTAAGGACATCACACACATCGACGTCCGAGGCAGGATTCGAACCTGCGACCGTAGCGGTTGCGCCGTTCCAGACCGTAGCACCTAGAACCGCTCGGCCACCTCGGCCGGTTGGTCCCGTTCTTGCAGGATCTTTTTCCAGCAGCAGCGATGTTCCAGATTTTCATATTTTACCGGATTCCTGCACACTCCTGAACTGGTTGTAAGGGAAAATCCCCACTTCATCGCTACCTCGGCAATGCTGTGTCCCATCATTCGTTCAAATTGTTCAGATGGCTCTAAGCACTACGGGACTTAGCATCTGAGGTCATCAGTCCCCTAGACTTAGAACTACTTAAACCTTACTAACCTAAGGACACCACACACATCCATGCCCGAGGCAGGATTTGAACCTGCGACCATAGCAGCAGCGTGGTTCCGGACTGAAGCGCCTAGAACCGCTCGGCCACCGCGGCCGGCCCATCACTCGTGTTCCGACTATAATAGCACGTTTAAATTCACTTAAATCTTGATAAACTGCTATTGTAGCAGCAGCAACCGATCTAACAACTGCGCCAGACACTTGTCTTATATAGGCGACCGCCTGTTCTGCCTGTTTGCATATCTCCGTATTAGAATACTCATGCCTATACCAGTTTCTTTGGCGCTTGACTGTATTTGATGCAGGAAACATGGTAGATGTACTTGGGATAATGTAGTTTCAGTGCAGTTAACAAAACTGTAATCAGCATTGTTTATTTGAATCACTTCACTTATTTTTCCATGAAAATGACAAATATGTATTTGACTTTGTATCCTACACTCCTGGAAATTGAAATAAGAACACCGTGAATTCATTGTCCCAGGAAGGGGAAACTTTATTGACACATTCCTGGAGTCAAATACATCACATGATCACACTGACAGAACCACAGGCACATAGACACAGGCAACAGTGCATGCACAATGTCGGCACTAGTACAGTGTATATCCACCTTTCGCAGCAATGCAGGCTGCTATTCTCCCATGGAGGCGATCGTAGAGATGCTGGATGTAGTCCTGTGGAACGGCTTGCCATGCCATTTCCACCTGGCGCCTCAGTTGGACCAGCGTTTGTGCTGGACGTGCAGACCGCGTGAGACGACGCTTCATCCAGTCCCAAACGTGCTCAATGGGGGACAGATCCGGAGATCTTGCTGGCCAGGGTAGTTGACTTACACCTTCTAGAGCACGTTGGGTGGCACGGGATACATGCGGACGTGCATTGTCCTGTTGGAACAGCAAGTTCCCTTGCCGGTCTAGGAATGGTAGAACGATGGGTTCGATGACGGTTTGGATGTACCGTGCACTATTCAGTGTCCCCTCGACGATCACCAGTGGTGTACGGCCAGTGTAGGAGATCGCTCCCCACACCATGATGCCGGGTGTTGGCCCTGTGTGTCTCGGTCGTATACAGTCCTGATTGTGGCGCTCACCTGCACGGCGCCAAACACGCATACGACCATCATTGGCACCAAGGCAGAAGCGACTCTCATCGCTGAAGACGACACGTCTCCATTCGTCCCTCCATTCACGCCTGTCGCGACACCACTGGAGGCGGGCTGCACGATGTTGGGGCGTGAGCGGAAGACGGCCTAACGGTGTGCGGGACCGTAGCCCAGCTTCATGGAGACGGTTGCGAATGGTCCTCGCCGATACCCCAGGAGCAACAGTGTCCCTAATTTGCTGGGAAGTGGCGGTGTGGTCCCCTACGGCACTGCGTTGGATCCTACGGTCTTGGCGTGCATCCGTGCGTCGCTGCGGTCCGGTCCCAGGTCGACGGGCACGTGCACCTTGTAATGTTGTAACTTTAATTTTGTATGCTGAAATCGGTGCTAATAGACAATGAAAGTGGGTTAAAAGCCGTGATCTGTCTGGGGACGTTAACCGTGGATTACTGGGCAACTGTTTCATCAGATATTTAGTCTAGGTTTACCAAGCAGACTAACATTAATGATAATCTTTTAATAGTCATACAAAACCGGTAATATATATATAAAAAAGGAGAATTTAAATAAAAAGAAAGAAATCAGTTTATATTTGGAAATTTATTTTAAGATTGTTCATTGAAATTTCAGCATATTATACGTGAGTTGTAACTGAGCTGGTGCCTTATTTACGATTGAAAAAATGTGAGATTGTAATCTTACGGAACACATAAAATATGGATCCAAGATTGGGAGACTGCATACAACACTGCATTCATAAAATAACACACGAAGAACATTGAAACATAAGCAAGAAGAAATTAACCACAACCAACTGATTCAGTTTTTACCCAAAGAAATTACGTTCATACCACAATCCTGTCCGTCATGTAATTACCACACACTGGTATACTAAATTCATATTAACTCTTTGTGAAATCTTCGCAAAAAGAATAGCTGAGGGCTACTTTGATGATTACACCACATGCTTCACGTGGTCAACTTGGTTTACACAAAGCGTACAACTCCACAATAATTTTGATAATTAAAATAAATTAGATCGAAAAGCAATTGACAAAAGAAAAACCTTGAACTGGTTACTAACGTCTTACTATTAACCTGATGGGTCAAACAGTTATATAAGCACGTGGTAGTGGTCTCGCAAAGTACACCCCACGTGGGCTGAACATAAAGAAAAGTTGCTATATTGAAAATATAGTCAAGACGAGACGTTATAATCACACAAGCATTCACATTTAAGATTGATCTTAGTTAGAGTTACTGATCAACACGTAGTTCCACTTTACTCACAAAGTAGTAACAAAGCAACTACCGGAAACTAATCTGAACTTCACACGAGAATTATACTGCGCTGCAATTTAAGATAACATCGGATATTTTAGACCTAAACCCGAAATAAAGGTGATTAAATTTTCAGTTAGGCTGAACTTAAGAAATCCATTGTCCTACGGACTTAACAGACACGCGCTTAGCCGGAGATCTTACCACTTCAGACGCTCGCCACGGCCACACTGCAACTGCCCTACTACCGAGCGTGCTTCCTGAGGGTGGCTCACAAAGACCAACGGAAGTGGCCAGAGGAGCAGCTTCCTATACCAACATGACAACGGACGGACAGGACCATACTAAGGATAGAAACCTCTTTGCTTTTAGGAAGCGTAGCTACCTGTTCCGACGTTGGTCCTACTGTTCTCTAGCAGACAGCCTTGTCTGCTACCCTCAAGCATGCAACTAGAAATACATATGCTCATTCATCCTCTCACACAAAAGGGAAGGGGGATGACAGTATCTTATCATATACAGTATACAAAAGAAAGCGGATGTAGGTTCCGTATGAGACTGTGTGACATGAATTACATATAAACTGTGTTTTAAAGTGTAGTAGTGTGACAGATCGTTCTTGTTTACGTGTAAAAGTAACACGTTCCACTGCTCAGTCTCCTCCCAGATAGTCAGAAACGCCACAGTACATTTAGAAGAGGAATTTATTCCATAAATGGCAACAGATTTAAGAAATTAAACATGAAAGGAATCCAACAGAGACCTTTCAACCTTCCGCCGACCACTGGCGACAACATCGATGTACTGTGGAGACCTCACGCCCCACGTGTTGAGCAATTCGGCGGTACGTCCACCCAGCCTCCCGCATGCCCACTATACGCCCTCGCTCAAAGTCCGTCAACTGCACATGCGGTTCACGTCCACGCTGTCGCGGCATGCTACCAGTGTTAAAGACTGCGATGGAGCTCCGTATGCCACGGTAAACTGGCTGACACTGACGGCGGCGGTGCACAAATGCTGCGCAGCTAGCGCCATTCGACGGCCAACACCGCGGTTCCTGGTGTGTCCGCTGTGCCGTGCGTGTGATCATTGGTTGTACAGCCCTCTCGCAGTGTCCGGAGCAAGTATGGTGGGTCTGACACACCGGTGTCAATGTGTTCTTTTTTCCATTTCCAGGAGTGTATTTCGTAGATTTCATTGTAATCTCCGAATGATAACATTTCCCGTTATTTCGAATAACTTCTGTAATTTTAATTATTGAAATTACTGTATGCAACAGTGTCCGAATTGTTAAGGATAGTATAAAGACCTGAACTGTGCGACATAACGCCCAATGAATTTGTCTACACTTGAAATTGTCTTTGACTTTTGACGTTAATAGATAATCATGGTGTTAACTGGCTGTCATCACATAGGAAATGTAGGGGAGAATCAACTGCAACCGAAAAGAAGTTAAAGTTCCCGCGAACTTTTTCTTTTCTTTTCGTTTCTTTTGTGAACAATCTGAGTTACTCCCATCTACGGAGCTCTATCGCAGTCTTTAACACTGGTAGCATGCCGCGACAGCGTGGACGTGAACCGTATGTGCAGTTGACGGACTTTGAGCGAGGGCGTATAGTGGGCATGCGGGAGGCCGGGTGGACGTACCGCCGAATTGCTCAACACGTGGGGCGTGAGGTCTCCACAGTACATCGATGTTGTCGCCAGTGGTCGGCGGAAGGTGCACGTGCCCGTCGACCTGGGACCGGACCGCAGCGACGCACGGATGCACGCCAAGACCGTAGGATCCTACGCAGTGCCGTAGGGGACCACACCGCCACTTCCCAGCAAATTAGGGACACTGTTGCTCCTGGGGTATCGGCGAGGACCATTCGCAACCGTCTCCATGAAGCTGGGCTACGGTCCCGCACACCGTTAGGCCGTCTTCCGCTCACGCCCCAACATCGTGCAGCCCGCCTCCAGTGGTGTCGCGACAGGCGTGAATGGAGGGACGAATGGAGACGTGTCGTCTTCAGCGATGAGAGTCGCTTCTGCCTTGGTGCCAATGATGGTCGTATGCGTGTTTGGCGCCGTGCAGGTGAGCGCCTCAATCAGGGCTGCATACGACCGAGGCACACAGGGCCAACACCCTGCATCATGGTGTGGGGAGCGATCTCCTACACTGGCCGTACACCACTGGTGATCGTCGAGGGGACACTGAATAGTGCACGGTACATCCAAACCGTCATCGAACCCATCGTTCTACCATTCCTAGACCGGCAAGGGAACTTGCTGTTCCTACAGGACAATGCACGTCCGCATGTATCCTGTGCCACCCAACGTGCTCTAGAAGGTGTAAGTCAACTACCCTGGCCAGCAAGATCTCCGGATCTGTCCCCCATTGAGCACGTTTGGGACTGGATGAAGCGTCGTCTCACGCGGTCTGCACGTCCAGCACGAACGCTGGTCCAACTGAGGCGCCAGGTGGAAATGGCATGGCAAGCCGTTCCACAGGACTACATCCAGCATCTCTACGATCGTCTCCATGGGAGAATAGCAGCTTGCATTGCTGCGAAAGGTGGATATACACTGTACTAGTGCCGACATTGTGCATGCTCTGTTGCCTGTGTCTATGTGCCTGTGGTTCTGTCAGTGTGATCATGTGATGTATCTGACCCCAGGAATGTGTCAATAAAGTTTCCCCTTCAATGAATTCACGGTGTTCTTATTTCAATTTCCAGGAGTGTAACTTTAAGATCATTTGTTTCATCTACTATTTTCAAGATTAAAATTTTCTTTCATCTACTTTTATCTGACGGTCATTATACCCAGTAAGGCGTATACACTGCAATTTCCAACGTGTTTCTCCTACATTTTGACATCAGAAATTCGGCACGCTTAACGCTCGAATGCACGACCCGTGTTCCTTAATAGGCTGCATTCACACTGCCGGCCGGGCCGAGCCGAGCATGGCCGGGCCGCCGCCCGTTTTGATATCAAATACGTGATTTTGAATTACGGTGTTCACACTGGCGGCCTGTCCGCCGCTCGTGGTCTCGCGGTAGCGTTCTCGCTTCCCGAGCACGGGGTCCCGGGTTCGATTCCCGGCGGGGTCGGGGATTTTCACCTGCCTCGAGATGACTGGGTGTTTGTGTTGTCCTCATCATTTCATCATCATCCAGGAAAGTGGCGAAATTGGACTGAGCAAAGGTTGGGAAATTGTACGGGCGCTGATAACCACGCAGTTGAGCGCCCCACAAACCAAACATCATCATCATCACACTGGCGGCCTGGCCGCGCCGACACGGCGGGAGCCGAGCCGGTGACATCCCGAGTGTTTACTATTGCCGGCGCGAGCACTACAGCTTCTGCACTACACGCATCACACGTCTCCCTTCTGCTTCAATCACAAGTGTGACTGCACACGTATTTTATTTTAAGATGTTACCTCACATTTCACAATCAGAGAGGAAAAATTACGTTTATTATAATGATACATGCGAAATTACTTTTATTTCATTTATTTAATCTACCGTATTTACTCGTACATGCATTTACAACAATAGCTTGCCAGCGATCGCGGCATTGCCGCCACTGAATAGTTCGCATTTACTTGTAAACGGAGACAGATACGAGTGTCACTGAGGGACGGAAATGTGTACCTACCAGATGACAATGCATTGTAAAGTCATGCTGTGGCACGTTGCTATAAGTTGTTGTCTGTCACATCTTTTTGCGATGTTCTTACTTTAATGAATGCAAAATAACATATACATGACATTAACTTGTGTCCATCAATTTGGTATCAGAAATTCGGCTAGTATGACAGTAATGATGCAGTTTCCAGATAATGGAACGAAGTAACCAAGGAGTGTGTTTCAGATAGTACACACAAATATAAATTATTTTCCTTTATAATTTTTATTTGTTTTATTTACAATGAAATGAGATACACAAAAATACAGTAAATAGCTAAGTACTTTCAATTCCAAAATTTATTTTTGAAAGGTTTTTTGATTATTTTAAGTTGCATTTTTAACGAAATATTCAACAAAAGTGTTCCTGACAGTTTTCGAACGTAATGTGGAATCTGTTGAATGTGGCACCAGCTGTCTGCATATCAGCATTGTTACCAAACTTTTCAGCTTCAACATTGCATCCTTCCCTGTCAATGACAATATTATGAAGCAGACAAATGCACTTGACTATGTGATCAGCTACGTAAATGGATGTTTCAGTTTCCTTCCTCAGTAGTCTCCATATATTGGTCATTATACCAAATGCACATTCAACAACATTTCTTGCTCTGGAATGCATATCATTGTATAGAATCTTCTCGTTGTCCAAATTTCTGCGAGGAAAAGGTCTCATCAAATTCTCTAATAAGGGGTAAGCTTCATCTTCCAAAATGACGTACGGTAGTTCCTGACACATTCCTTCAAGTCTTGTTGGTGGCGGTAATAACAGCTCCCCATTAGTAAGTTTCTTATATAACATACTTTCTTTAAACACGCCTGCATCAGACTGTTTACCGTAGGCACCAACATCTACAGCTATAAATTTGTAATTTGCATCAGCAACTGCTTGGAGTACAATCGAATAATACGGTTTGTAACTGTAAAATATGCTGCCAGAAAGTTTAGGACATTGGACACGTATGTGCTTCCAATCTATACATCCAACACAGTTTGGAAATCCCCATCTCGTATGCATTTCACTGGCAATTTCTTTAAATCGAGAAACAGTTGGCGTTGGTAATGAATGGGAGCAAGTGACTCCCATACGGCCATACAAACGTCTTTCACCACCACTGATACGGTGGACACTCCTAATCGGAATGACGATGCTAGTGCATGAAAGGAGATGCCAGTGGACAGATACATGAGAAAAAAAATCGTAAAATGTGTTACTCAAGTGTGGTGTTGGGCGAAGTTTTTACAGTTTTGTTTGCACAGTAGATATTTACTTAGTCCATGTCATTTCACAGTAATACAACAATAAATAATTAAAGAGACATTTTCTTGCACCCTTCTATATTCTTTCAATTAAAATAATGAAATCGAAATGCAAAGACCTGAGAGACAGTTACAGAGAATAACTTGTGTCCACTCGGGCTTTGTTCTGTCTTATGATTTTCCTAACTTCCAAGAGTTATGCACAGTTCCTTATCAGTAGAAATAGAACCACTGAGTCAAAGAGCATTATCTCAAAACTCTTCGCCTATCAATCTGTCTATCTTACAAGGTAATGAAAAGAATTCTGTGAGGTCATCAGTGGCTCCACATGATGAACCATCACCACTGCCAAGCGCTGCATCATGAAGAAAAAAGTTGGAAAATACTGAAGGAGTATTTCTGCGATTCTTCATTGAAGGCACAGCAAGACATTACCCAAAATGACGAAGCTAATTACTTCCTAATGATTCTCAGGAGTCCCATAAACTCTCTTCCCCTCAGAGGTAGCGTTTGTGAAATTTAAAATACAAAAGCATGTCTACAATTAATTGGAGGTAGTGAATGCTGTACAAAGTTCTACTGCAAACCAAAAAGTGTGTACTAACGAATCTTACATTATCGTTATACACATTTTTTCTTCTGCTGTTATACTTCTGCGAAAATTTGTGTTCTGTTTCGAAATTTTGTCTTGAATGTTCTGCAGCACATACTGAAATGTATTATGATTCATTCTGCAATATGAATAAAAATTTTCAGGATAGTTTTTAAGTTCTTCATGTAAAGAAAAGCCGAGCGGTTCTAGGCGCTACAGTCTGGAACCGCGCAACCGCTACGGTCGCAGGTTCGAATCCTGCCTCGGGCATGGATGTGTATGATGTCCTTAGGTTAGTTAGGTTTAAGTAGTTCTAAGTTATAGGGGACTGATGACCTCAGAAGTTAAGTCTCATAGTTCTCAGAGCCATTTGAACCATTTGTAAAGAAAAAAACTTTCCTAAATGTCTGTCGCTATTTATGGGATGAATCCATAACCTCCTAGTTCTTCTGTACTTCAAAACTCGACGAGTTACTGCAGAGTCAAAACAAAACCAATAAAAGAGTGAAGACATTGTTCTACACGACAGCACAGACTAGCTAAAGGCGTGCAACTGTTGACTGCAGCTGCGTTTTCTACTGACTCGCTTGTCAGCTGTCGAAGGGTGGGGATTTTTTTAATTTATTTATTTGGCTTCCGGCAGCTAACAGCCATTTAGCCAAAGAGTGGGGATTACCTTGGCAGTGCAGCGCAGCCCGCCAAGGAAGAAAAAAAAAACAATGAAGAACAATGAAACGCACATCTGTGTCGATCTACAGTAGTTCCAAAACCCCTTAGTGACCAGTGGGAACTATAGTTCCCACTTATTTGTTTTCGCTGTAAGTTCAGTGGTAATCCGTGTTCCCACTTCTAACTTGTGCTACCATCTCTGTTAGAGCGTGCTAAATATGTGTAGATTGTCAACGATTAAAATGGTTCAAATGGCTCTGAGCACTATGGGACTCAACTGCTGTGGTCATAAGTCCCCTAGAACTTAGAACTACTTAAACCTAAATAACCTAAGGACATCACACACATCCATGCCTGAGGCAGGATTCGAACCTGCGACCGTAGCGGTCTTGCAGTTCCAGACTGTAGCGCCTTTAACCGCTCGGCCACTCCGGCCGGCCTGTCAACGATTAGGCGAAAGCTGTTGTATTTCTGCCTTGTGAGTCAATCAATGCAGAAGCTCAGTTTCCGTGTGAAAACTAGCCACTGTTTCGACCGCTTCAGCGTTTTTTGGATAGTGTGCTTTCCTTTTGCGTGTGAAGTGACTGGTGTTGTATTTATCTACTTTTTTTATGAGGGAGATAGTATTCGTGTATATTTGCTGGATTTGACTGAAAATTACATAAATATTACAAGGTAAGTTAGTGGAAGCAGAAGTGAAGTATTCTGCACATTGGCTGTGGAATAGTATAATAAAATAATGGGAGGAGTGGATAGATTTGATCAGCTGCGTAAACGGTATGCTGTAGGCCGTCATTCATGGAAGTGGTGGCACAAACTTTTTCTTTCTTGTGGATTTGGCAGTTGTCAATTCCTATGTTATGTGGAAGCTACAGAAGACAGAAGCAGACCAGCTAACATTTAGATTGCACTTGGGAAACTGCTTATCTCTGGCTTCTCAAGTCGTAAGAGAAGTCCTGTTCATGTTCAAACACCAAAAAGAGGTGTGTCTGGAGTACCAGATGAAGTTTGTCTGGAGAAAGTTGGAACTCAATTCCCTACAAAAGGTACAACAAACAGAACATGCCGCCAATGTAGCACCAAGAACAAAGAAGAGAGAACAAAAATAATGTGTAGCAACTGTAGTGTACCTTTGTGTGTAGCACCATGCTTCTCTAAGTTCCATGGTACATCACCTTAGTGAACTCAAAGGACAGTATGAACTAATACAAATATAAATGTAATGTTTAACATGTTTTTGTACTAATAAATAAAGGAAATACATTTTTTTAAATTAGCAAGTGAAGTTACTCCAGAGTTTGGTGGGAACAATAGTTCCCACTAATTTTTTTATACTCGTAGGTTAAACTCTCACTTTCAAGATTTAAACTATTATTTTATGAACGGTTTCTTAGACCAATAAAGTGTTCATAAAAAGTCTACAACTTCCGGAAATAATTTGGTCACTAAAGGGTTAACTTTCCATTATTTTTTCTGTCAAAGTAGACAACGAGACTACAGAATTGCGCTTCAGTTTCTGCAGTAAACATATCACAAACCTCCAGTTTGTTTTTGTGATTAGTTTTACACCAAATTTTATCAGACCTATGTCATTGACACTTCTATCTAGACACTTTATCTAGACAATGAGACCATTAAAATAATACGAGGGACCGACACTAGGTCTGCGGTGATCACTAGTAATTAGTTCTTTTCTGTCCTGCATTATATGACTACACAAACCAAGCTGTGACCGCACGAACTTGCGGACGCGGCACTGACGCCACTGAATAGCTCGCATTACTTGTGACCAGAGACAGGTTATCAGTATCATTATCATTTCAAAACGTTTTGGTACTTTTAGCTACATTTCATTCCCAACAATGTATGGTCTAAAACGGATCTAACAGTAAGCTACCCGCTACATAACTTTTTCACTACAAGATTTGTAAATCAAGTGCACAACGTTGACAAACAGCATCATTTCACAATGACTGTGAAGAAATATGGAAAGATAAATGATTCAATACGAAGTTAAGATGTTACACTACCACGTGTACGAAAATCTGATTTTTTAGCCGCATACTTTCTTCAAAATCGGTTGGGAAGCGTTACGAAACTAAGAAATCACGCGAAACAAAGAGTAGACTTTTTCTTTTTTCACGACGTAAGTAACGCTTTTAAGGAAAAAATAAGTTCATAAAACGATGTGGCGAACCGCTAAGAATTTTTAAAACATGAAAACCGGAGAAGTGGATTTTTCCCCATTTCGCCGTCCCGGCTCGGCGCGGCGCGCAATGTGAATGCACTACACGTCGGACTGAGCTGGCTGGCTAGGCACGAGCCGAGCCAGTACGGGTCATCCCGGCCCGGCCCGGCCGGCAGTGTGAACGCAGCCTAGGGTAAATCCAATCTCTGCTAAAGCCTGGCCGCGCTCATCTCTAGCTGCTAGCGGACCGAACAGATTGTGCGGTTGTATGGAGGCGACCGGCCGACTGCCTGGGTGACAGGAAACTGCACGCTGCGCTGCCCTCCCCGCCCCGCCCACAGCGACGCGACGCGACACGTCACGTTACGGCGCGGTGCAGCGCGTAGCTGCTAAGCCTTCCGCTGACGTCACACCTCCACGGCCACGGCACATCATCTTTGGGCTGCGCATCGACAGTAGGGAGGGCACAGGCCACGCAGTGACTACAGGTGAGTCATTCGAGGTCCCGAAGCCCTACTGCACTGTTTCCAGAGGGAGTATGAGCACACAAAGGAATCAGGAAATAAGGCGTGCAGATTTCCCGAGTGGCCTAGCGCTGTTAAAGTCTAGAGATGGCGGTCAGCACTGAAACAACCTATTTTCTGTTTATCGATGTTTTTTAAATGCTAGTGTAACCGTACTATTTCTTATTCCATTATTTCCCATAGTAAACGTAGAAATCGAACAGATATTGAAAATACTTGACTCCTTCACTTACAGGGTACATAGAATCAAAATATTAAATTAAACGGGCAAATAAAAGAAAACTTAGTGCGTCCACCGTGCACTGTTTTTCTCGAAAAGTCATTAATGGTTGACTATTGCAAAAAATCACAAGTATTCTCCTATTGATTCTAACTTTTTGAAACACTGTTCAAAAATCATGATGTAATCGGGGATCATGCCATTGTTCGGACATTACGAGGAGTGAGGGCTACAGGATGAAAATCAGGGTTGAAGAACTCGATTTTTTGTGTGTATGTGTCCGTTTCCAAAGGTTACGAAGAGATAAAGGAACTCTACGTAGACACATGCAACAGATCAGCTGCTTTCTATTGTTATTGTAAACTATGAATTAATTGTTAAGTTTTAAGTTTTTTTTATATTATGTCGCAAATTTGTTGTAGCTTCTCCTGTTTTTACTCTTTTACAGTAAATGGAGTAGTGCAATTCATTGATACTGCACTTCCAGACAGGGGATGGTGCCATTCTCTGACACAACGTATGTCCTACGATGGCAGTGAGAAGCTACCATACAGACCAGATGGCGACAAGTCTGGCACACTGAATGTACATGCATACCATGTAATAGGCGCCACCAAATGGTAATACGTATTTTGTTATCTCCGCAGTGGTGTACCAGTTGTTATGCCATGTGTTCGTTGTTCATTTCTGTCGGCACTGTTATTAAAATGGGACTGATCGCTTTTCTCATTTTCTGTAATATGGCAATATTTCAAAGCTATGCAAATTTTACGAATAAAAATTACTCATTCTTTAAGGCTTATGAAATGAGTTCATTGTTAGGAAGCTAACAGTAGCCCAAAGAGGAATGGAAAGGTCAATATTGCGTTACATAAAAAAAGACAGGAAGAAAGCAGTTGAAATAAGACGAAGGTCACCGACATAATGGAAAGAGTAAATACATTGAAATGGCAGTGGGCTGGTCATGTTGCTCGAACAGAAGATGGTAGATGGGCTAAACAAGTCCTAGACTGGAGCCCATTGTACCAAAAAAGACCTAGAGGAAGGCCACCAGACAGATGGGACAGAGACATAAGGAAACAGTGGGATTCATTTGACAACGGGAAGCTCAGGATGGGAAGAAATGGAAGATCTTACTGGGGTGCTTTGTTATAGGCCGACTCAAAGAGAGCGCATCATTAAGTGATAGAACTGGCTGACGATGATGATATACACTCCTGGAAATGGAAAAAAGAACACATTGACTCCGGTGTGTCAGACCCACCATACTTGCTCCGGACACTGCGAGAGGGCTGTACAAGCAATGATCACACGCACGGCACAGCGGACACACCAGGAACCGCGGTGTTGGCCGTCGAATGGCGCTAGCTGCGCAGCATTTGTGCACCGCCGCCGTCAGTGTCAGCCAGTTTGCCGTGGCATACGGAGCTCCATCGCAGTCTTTAACACTGGTAGCATGCCGCGACAGCGTGGACGTGAACCGTATGTGCAGTTGACGGACTTTGAGCGAGGGCGTATAGTGGGCATGCGGGAGGCCGGGTGGACGTACCGCCGAATTGCTCAACACGTGGGGCGTGAGGTCTCCACAGTACATCGATGTTGTCGCCAGTGGTCGGCGGAAGGTGCACGTGCCCGTCGACCTGGGACCGGACCGCAGCGACGCACGGATGCACGCCAAGACCGTAGGATCCTACGCAGTGCCGTAGGGGACCGCACCGCCACTTCCCAGCAAATGAGGGACACTGTTGCTCCTGGGTTATCAGCAAATTAGGGACACTGTTGCTCCTGGGGTATCGGCGAGGACCATTCGCAACCGTCTCCATGAAGCTGGGCTACGGTCCCGCACACCGTTAGGCCGTCTTCCGCTCACGCCCCAACATCGTGCAGCCCGCCTCCAGTGGTGTCGCGACAGGCGTGAATGGAGGGACGAATGGAGACGTGTCGTCTTCAGCGATGAGAGTCGCTTCTGGCTTGGTGCCAATGATGGTCGTATGCGTGTTTGGTGCCGTGCAGGTGAGCGCCACAATCAGGACTGCATACGACCGAGGCACACAGGGCCAACACCCGGCATCATGGTGTGGGGAGCGATCTCCTACACTGGCCGTACACCACTGGTGATCGTCGAGGGGACACTGAATAGTGCACGGTACATCCAAACCGTCATCGAACCCATCGTTCTACCATTCCTAGACCGGCAAGGGAACTTGCTGTTCCAACAGGACAATGCACGTCCGCATGTATCCCGTGCCACCCAACGTGCTCTAGAAGGTGTAAGTCAACTACGCTGGCCAGCAAGATCTCCGAATCTGTCCCCCATTGAGCATGTTTGGGACTGGATGAAGCGTCGTCTCACGCGGTCTGCACGTCCAGCACGAACGCTGGTCCAACTGAGGCCCCAGGTGGAAATGGCATGGCAAGCCGTTCCACAGGACTACATCCAGCATCTCTACGATCGTCTCCATGGGAGAATAGCAGCCTGCATTGCTGCGAAAGGTGGATATACACTGTACTAGTGCCGACATTGTGCATGCTCTGTTGCCTGTGTCTATGTGCCTGTGGTTCTGTCAGTGTGATCATGTGATGTATCTGACCCCAGGAATGTGTCAATAAAGTTTCCCCTTCCTGGGACAATGAATTCACGGTGTTCTTATTTCAATTTCCAGGAGTGTATATGCACATGGTGCCGTAACGTCGTAGCCCAAAGCGCGGTATCCCGACTCTTTTGTTAGAGGGAATCTCGTGCGGCATGTTGTTCATGTCTGCAAATGCTCTACGAGTATCGTATGATTTCGTTGTTATTTCTTTCAATGATCTAGCGGCAGTAAAGAAAGCGCAACGAGTTTCATTGACGACTAGAGGGTTATCTGGAAATCCAGTTCACAAAGTTATCTTAATTACAAAAATAAGAAAATACGATGTAATGGGTCACCATCCAAGAGCTGTAGCGTATAATAAGCAAATGAAATACTTCGCGTGGAAATTTTTAACGAAACGAATTTCCTTGTCCGTGTGCGCTCTTCCACGGAGGAGCCTCTTGTTTATTAGAGGTACCAGAACTTACAGTTTAGGAACACTCCGTAGTACGATAAAAGTTAATAGGTAATGCCACTGTAACACTGTTATAAAATTAAAATATTGTAACGTAAGTGTTTATTTACACGAGAAACGCAAAAACAAGCAATAAAGGACTACACCGCTCATTTGTCTATTTTATTGCTTATTTGAGTACAACCCAGCTTTCGGCCTTTTATGTCATTTTCAAGTATTTGATTTTTTGTCTTTAACATACATTGCAGGACACTTAACAAGTTGTCAAGCTCAAAGTCGGCCACAAATTGAGAAAAATATTGGCTCCTCATGAAATGCCAGGTATAAAGTCTCCATCCTGTAACAGACTAGTAGATCAATTTATGTCTTTAACATATAATGGAGGACACTTAACATACTGTCAAGCCCAAAGTTGCCCATAATATTGGGCGCTAATATTTTTCTTAATTTATGGCCCGCTTTGAGCTTGACAACATGTTAAGTGTCCTGCAATATATGTCAAAGACATAAAATCAAATACTGTATGACTGTTGCTCGGCAACATCAAAAAACCGTCAACTTATCTTATTTCCGTTAAGAGCTTCCAAAAGGTAGTTTTCGGTTTCAGAAACCATCGTCACGGAGATGAACTGTTTTGAACAACACGAAATTAATAGCTCATATATGTATTTGATTATTGGCAATAACGCGGTGTAGTCAGCACTGCCTTGCAGGCATTGCATTACGCTCAACATAGATAAACGCATTACCTGTTTCGCGAGTAGAATACCAAAATCCTACAGCGACATTTGGCGCATAACTTGCGTGTGTACTCGTGCCGGCGATTTCAGCGTGTTGCACCACTCCATGACAGCTGCGCGTGTGAGTTGGCACGTGACTCCTGTGGGATGACAAAGGATGTGCATTCCTCCCCTTCACTAACGTACAGACACTGCTCTGTTCTCTTCTACGTCTACAAGTATGCTTCCTAAGCCACTGTACAATGCGTGCCGAGGACTGTATTGTACCATTGCTAGTAAATTCTTTTCCCATTCTTGTCTCAAATGGAGTGACGGAAACACGATGGTCTGTGTACCCCTGGACGAAAGCTAATGTACTTCTTCTTTGTATTGTATAGTATGGAACTGGGGACTTAGAAACGACGGAGTGGCTTCGTCCCCGCCGCAGCGCGCAGTGGTACACAACCCCACAACAGGCTACAGCAGTCCACTCACCCCGCCGCCGCCCCAAACTGAACTCAGGGTTCAAAATGGTTCAAATGGCTCTGAGCACTATGGGACTCAACATCTTAGGTCATAAGTCCCCTAGAACTTAGAACTACTTAAACCTAACTAACCTAAGGACATCACACACACCCATGCCCGAGGCAGGATTCGAACCTGCGACCGTAGCAGTCCCGCGGTTCCGAACTGCAGCGCCAGAACCGCTAGACCACCGCGGCCGGCTGAACTCAGGGTTATTGCGTGGTTCGGCCCCCAGTTGACCCCCGGGGAACGTCTCACACCAGACGAGTGTAACCCCAGTGTTTGCGTGATACAGTAATTATGGTGTACGCGTACGTGGAGAAAGTGTTTGCGCAGCAATCGCCGACATAGTGTAACAGAAGCGGAATGAGGGGAAGCGCGCATTCGGCGAGGCAGACGGAAAACCGCCTTAAAAACCATCCACAGACTGGCCAGTATACCGGACCTCGACAATAAATCCACCGGGCGGATTCTTGCCGGGGACCGGCACGCCTTCCCGCCCGGAAAGCAGTGCATAGGCTAGGCGCAAATTGAGACGCGTATAGCGCGTGTGACGCGTCGCAAGCGCGCGTTTTTCTAACTTCACAGGTTCAAATAGGACCGCGAAAATTGCGAAGCAACACTACTGGGACGACACACGCGCCTGCGCCGGGTCGCGCGGCGTTGTGGTTGCAGTAGAGTTTCTTGCGCCGCGCGTCACGCGAGCACTGCGGGAGGGGTGAGGCTGCGAGCGGGAAGGCAGTCCTGCCATTTGCTCACTTCGGCATGGCGCATATGGGCAGTGGAAGTATTGCCCATCCGAAAAATAGGGCCCTACCGTATACTGAATTTTATTATCACTGAGTAGTGTTTCGTTTTTCGCCGTTTAAGCGCTCCATCTCTTTTCGTTAGTATACAACAGTTATCAGTTACATATATCTGTACAGTCCTTTTCTTTTGTCAAGAACAATGCACAGTTCAATAAGTGGTGAACTGTTATCTACTGGAAGTACATCTTCTGCCTCCAAAATGTTTTCAAATCCTAAGAAGGGACAGATGATTCATCGTGTGGGTAGTGAATAAGGAAGTAAGGAATATTATAAAATTATGTGTTGTAGAAGCAAGGCAGGAAAGTAAAACAAGGTTACATACTTGCTGACTGTTATGCTGGAGTATCTCTAGAATCTCTTACAAAAAGTCGAAAAGGCGTAATTTTCACAGATATGACCCCTTTGTGCTCCTGGTAAAAAGCGTCCGAGATATGAAGTAGGTAAGTCTCACTATCATTATTTGGATATGGATGTAATAAAAGACATTACACTACGTACATGTGGACATCACATTTCCACTGCAAACTTGAAACAGTCGAGAAGCCCTCATGAATAACAATGTTTTAATCGGATCGTCGCGACGAGAAAAAAGCATTTCAGTGGTCGCATACACACTATCAGCATTAATAAAGTAGTCATAGAACAGGCTACACAAATGACGTAGTGGTTGGTATTATTACGAAAGTGTATCTGAAAGAGTGTGGTGATTTGATATGTTTAATTTGTTGAAATCTATTGCTGACAAAGGCAGATCTACTTGCATGACAATGTTCTTCGAACGACGTGAACTCTTCCTCTCACAAAGCACACTAGGCTAGTTTCCACATTCCTGCCGCGCGCATTATTCTCAGCTGCTGACGATACAGTGATCATTGTGTTGTGCGACGTATCAATTGTTTACTTCTATCAATAAAAAATATTTTATTCGCGAATCACGCATTGTCAGTTTGGCAAGGCGTAGGTAAGTAACCAGTATCAGGCATGTGCGTGTCATTCCGCCTGAAGGGTGCGCTCATCATACTTTCATACTGCTCAGATGAAGAAAAGGAATAAAATCCTTTGGTAAATTTTCATTCTTGTCGGTCAGTGTAAAAAATACGATGAGTTATTATGGGATTCAACCAGAATTCCAACATAATTGGCGATGTATTTTTGTGTGAATTGTTAACTGTTTCCCATTCAAGGTAGCATCACCATTTACGAGTAACGGCCACATCTCTCTTGTTGACAGGTTCGATAGTACTTCTTTTGCCAAAACACTATATAAAATTTGGACAAACTGCTTTTTGCAGCAGCTATTGTGACAGAATTCTGAAACACAGCGTCTCATTAAACAAGTAATTGGCGACCAGAGGGCTCATTAGCTTACGAAAAACGTCATTGTGTCGGTTTGTGGTAACATAAGGGAAGAAATTTCATGATTATTTCCATACTAGGAAACTCTTGTCTCACTAGCCGTCGATAACTCTTAAAGACTTACAATCGCCGGACTGAAAAAAATTAAATAGAAAGCACTTGTGATACATCGTCGTAGATAAGAAAGTTCAGTGTATTTACGAACCATCGTTTGCGAAAATCTCGTTTCGGTGTCTACATCTACATCTACATCTATACTCCGCGAGCCACCTTACGGTGTGTGGCGGAGGGTACTTATTGTACCACTATCTGATCCCCCCTTCCCTGTTCCATTCACGAATTGTGCGTGGGAAGAACGACTGCTTGTAAGTCTCCGTATTTGCTCTAATTTCTCGGATCTTTTCGTTGTGATCATTACGCGAGATATATGTGGGCGGTACTAATATGTTGCCCATCTCTTCCCGGAATGTGCTCTCTCGTAATTTCGATAATAAACCTCTCCGTATTGCGTAACGCCTTTCTTGAAGTGTCCGCCACTGGAGCTTGTTCAGCATCTCCGTAACGCTCTCGCGCTGACTAAATGTCCCCATGACGAATCGCGCTGCTTTTTGCTGGATCATGTCTATCTCTTCTATTAATCCAACCTGGTAAGGGTCCCATACTGATGAGCAATACTCAAGAATCGGACGAACAAGCGTTTTGTAAGCTACTTCTTTCGTCGATGAGTCACATTTTCTTAGAATTCTTCCTATGAATCTCAACCTGGCGCCTGCTTTTCCCACTATTTGTTTTATGTGATCATTCCACTTCAGATCGCTCCGGATAGTAACTCCTAAGTATTTTACGGTCGTTACCGCTTCCAATGATTTACCACCTATGGCATAATCGTACTGGAATGGATTTCTGCCCCTATGAATGCGCATTATATTACATTTATCTACGTTTAGGGAAAGCTGCCAGCTGTCGCACCATGCATTAATCCTCTGCAGGTCTTCCTGGAGTACGTACGAGTCTTCTGATGTTGCTACTTTCTTGTAGACAACCGTGTCATCTGCAAAAAGCCTCACGGAGCTACCGATGTTGTCAACTAAGTCATTTATGTATATTGTAAACAATAAAGGTCCTATCACGCTTCCTTGCGGTACTCCCGAAATTACCTCTACATCTGCAGATTTTGAACCGTTAAGAATGACATGTTGTGTTCTTTCTTCTAGGAAATCCTGAATCCAATCACAAACCTGGTCCGATATTCCGTAAGCTCGTATTTTTTTCACTAAACGTAAGTGCGGAACCATATCAAATGCCTTCCTGAAGTCCAGGAATACGGCATCAATCTGCTCGCCAGTGTCTACGGCACTGTGAATTTCTTGGGCAAATAGGGCGAGCTGAGTTTCACATGATCTCTGTTTGCGGAATCCATGTTGGTTATGATGAAGGAGATTTGTATTATCTAAGAACGTCATAATACGAGAACACAAAACATGTTCCATTATTCTACAACAGATTGACGTAAGCGAAATAGGCCTATAATTATTCGCATCTGATTTATGACCCTTCTTGAAAATGGGAACGACCTGCGCTTTCTTCCAGTCGCTAGGTACTTTACGTTCTTCCAGCGATCTACGATAAATTGCTGATAGAAAGGGGGCAAGTTCTTTAGCATAATCACTGTAGAATCTTAAGGGTATCTCGTCTGGTCCGGATGCTTTTCCGCTACTAAGTGATAGCAGTTGTTTTTCAATTCCGATATCGTTTATTTCAATATTTTCCATTTTGGCGTCCGTGCGACGGCTGAAGTCAGGGACCGTGTTACGATTTTCCGCAGTGAAACAGTTTCGGAACACTGAATTCAGTATTTCTGCCTTTCTTCGGTTGTCCTCTGTTTCGGTGCCATCGTGGTCAACGAGTGACTGAATAGGGGATTTAGATCCGCTTACCGATTTTACATATGACCAAAACTTTTTAGGGTTCTTGTTTAGATTGTTTGCCAATGTTTTATGTTCGAATTCGTTGAATGCTTCTCTCATTGCTCTCTTTACGCTCTTTTTCGCTTCGTTCAGCTTTTCCTTATCAGCTATGATTCGACTACTCTTAAACCTATGATGAAGCTTTCTTTGTTTCCGTAGTACCTTTCGTACATGATTGTTATACCACGGTGGATCTTTCCCCTCGCTTTGGACCTTAGTCGGTACGAACTTATCTAAGGCGTACTGGACGATGTTTCTGAATTTTTTCCATTTTTGTTCCACATCCTCTTCCTCAGAAATGAACGTTTGATGGTGGTCACTCAGATATTCTGCGATTTGTGCCCTATCACTCTTGTTAAGCAAATATATTTTCCTTCCTTTCTTGGCATTTCTTATTACACTTGTAGTCATTGATGCAACCACTGACTTATGATCACTGATACCCTCTTCTACATTCACGGAGTCGAAAAGTTCCGGTCTATTTGTTGCTATGAGGTCTAAAACGTTAGCTTCACGAGTTGGTTCTCTAACTATCTGCTCGAAGTAATTCTCGGACAAGGCAGTCAGGATAATGTCACAAGAGTCTCTGTCCCTGGCTCCAGTTCTGATTGTGTGACTATCCCATTCTATACCTGGTAGATTGAAGTCTCCCCCTATTACAATAGTATGATCACGAAACTTCTTCACGACGTTCTGCAGGTTCTCTCTGAGGCGCTCAACTACTACGGTTGCTGATGCAGGTGGTCTATAGAAGCATCCGACTATCATATCTGACCCACCTTTGATACTTAGCTTAACCCAGATTATTTCACATTCGCATTCGCTAATAACTTCACTGGATATTATTGAATTCTTTACTGCTATAAATACTCCTCCACCATTGGCGTTTATCCTATCCTTGCGGTATATATTCCATTCTGTGTCTAGGATTTCGTTACTGTTCACTTCCGGTTTTAACCAACTTTCCGTTCCTAATACTATATGCGCACTATTTCCTTCAATAAGAGATACTAATTCAGGAACCTTGCCCTGGATACTCCTGCAGTTTACCAATATTACGTTAACTTTTCCTGTTTTTGGTCTCTGAGGACGGACGTTCTTTATCAACGATGATAATGTCCTCTCTGGTAAGCCGTCAGGTATTTTATCGTTTCGCCCAAGGGGGGGGGGGTCCCTCTAACCTAAAAAACCCCCGTGTGCACGCCACACGTACTCTGCTACCCTAGTAGCTGCTTCCGGTGTGTAGTGCACGCCTGACCTGTCTAGGGGGGCCCTACAGTTCTCCACCCAATAACGGAGGTCGATGAATTTGCAACCATTATAGTCGCAGAGTCGTCTGAGCCTCTGGTTTAGACCCTCCACACGGCTCCAAACCAGAGGACCGCGATCGACTCTGGGCACTATGCTGCAGATATTAAGCTCAGCTTGCACTCCGCGTGCGATGCTGGTTGTCTTCACCAAATCAGCCAGCCGCCGGAAGGAACCAAGGATGGCCTCAAACCCAAGCGGCAGGCGTCATTCGTTCCGACATGTGCTACTATCTGCAGCCGGTCACACCCAGTGCGTTCAATAGCTGCCGGAAGGGCCTCCTCCACATTACGGACGAGACCCCCCGGCAAGCACACCGAGTGCACACTGGAATTCTTCCCCGACCTACCCGCTATTTTCCTGAGGGGCTCCATAAACCGCCTAACGTTGGAGCTCCCTATAACTAATAGGCCCGCCCTCTGTGACTGTCGGGACCTTGCCGGAGAATCGGCCACTGGCCCAACAGGCGAGGCATCCTGTGGTGGCTCGGAAACGATGTCATCACCACTAGGAAGCACCCCGTACCTGTTGGAAAGGGGTAAGGCAGCTGCCACGCGGCCAGATCCCACCTTCGCCTTTCGGCCAGGCACGCGCGAGCCCACCACTGTCCGCCATTCACCCTGGAGTGATGGCTGACCGGTAAGATGCTCACTGCCGGAAGACGCAGCGACATCAGGGGTTCCATGTGATTCCAAGGCCACCGAAGTAGGCATAGGTCTCACCACAGTTGCCCCAACGCCACTACGAGCCGACGCCTGCGCCTCGAGCTCGATGAGCCTAACAGACAAAGCCTCCACCTGCCCCCGAAGAGTGGCCAATTCTCCTTGCGTCCGCTCACAACAACCACAGTCCCTACACATGACTATGTTTACCCTACCCTATACGGTGACAAATTCCCAAGATAATCTTCTGATGAGCTACTCTGATAATCAAGAAACACTCACTGAAATACGAGACGCGAAAACTACGCTAGGTTTTCCCAGAAAAACTATTTAAAAGCTAAGCGCAGCAAATAAGTACAAAAACGCTTTATACAAACAGTACTCGCTGCTGCTGGTGCTCTCGCTCTGGCTGTCACAAGACAACTGCTGATTCAAGTGACTAGTGGCTAACGGCCGCGAAACAAACAAAGACGGTTTTAGGGCGCTTTCTGTTCTAAACGATCAAGAAAACACTAAGAAATCTAACACGAAAACTACGTAAAGTTTTATCAAGAACTGTTAGTTACTATGCAGAGCAGATAAACACAAATAGAATCCCTTCCTTAGTGGAAGGTCGTAAACAAAATGCAAAATAAACGCTTTCTACAAACAGTACTCGCTGCTGCTGGTGCTCTCGCTCTGGCTGTCACAAGACAACTGCTGATTTAAGTGACTAGTGGCTAACGGCCGCGAAACAAACAAAAGACGGTTTTAGGGCGCTTTCTGTTCTAAACGATCAAGAAAACACTAAGAAATCTAACACGAAAACTACGTAAAGTTTTATCAAGAACTGTTAGTTACTATGCAGAGCAGATAAACACAAATAGAATCCCTTCCTTAGTAGAAGGTCGTAAACAAAATGCAAAATAAACGCTTTATACAAACAGTACTCGCTGCTGCTGGTGCTCTCGCTCTGGCTGTCACAAGACAACTGCTGATTCAAGTGACTAGTGGCTAACGGCCGCGAAACAAACAAAAGACGGTTTTAGGGCGCTTTCTGTTCTAAACGATCAAGAAAACACTAAGAAATCTAACACGAAAACTACGTAAAGTTTTATCAAGAACTGTTAGTTACTATGCAGAGCAGATAAACACAAATAGAATCCCTTCCTTAGTGGAAGGTCGTAAACAAAATGCAAAATAAACGCTTTATACAAACAGTACCCGCTGCTGCTGGTGCTCTCGCTCTGGCTGTCACAAGACAACTCGAGCGGTTTAGGACAGGGGCTGGCAGGAATCCTGCACGTGTGCGGTGCACTTGCACCTGTGCAGTGAACAGGTGTTCTGCGTGCACACAGGGGCAAGCTGGCCACCCGCTTCTGTCCCCTCCCCCCATACCGTCTCTCACTTCTTCCTCTGTAATGCGTTTTGTTTCGTGGCCTGCTTTATTGAATGAAGGAATAAGGTTAGTACGAGTGCTTGAAAGAAATCATGATTTGAAAGAGTACCTACTACCTACGATATGTTGTATTTAATTATCACAGGTGGAGTTTACAATACGTTTAATGCCTGGAACAAAATTTCTACATACAGACAAACGCGAACAGCTACGTAAATTTTCATTACTGATGTTTACTCTTAACCGAGACTTATTAATTTTCATAACAGAAAAAAATGGCTCTCTCTAAATGGCTCTGAGTACTATGCGACTTAACTTCTGAGGTCATCAGTCACCTAGAACTTAGAACTAATTAAACCTAACTAACCTAAGGACATCACACACATCCATGCCCGAGGCAGGATTCGAACCTGCGACCGTAAGGATCGCTCGGTTCCAGACTGTAGCGCCTAGAACCGCACGGCCACTCCGGCCGGCCAGAAAAAAAAAAATTCTCTCGCAAACGTTTGCCGAGCCAAACATATTATCTTCGCGGCTTCACGATGGAGACGAGGAAACTCTTGCTGTGGAAAGTTGGGATAAAAATCTATTACACGTCTTGCCAAAAGGAACTTACTCTCATACGAGAATTACGCTGTAGAATCTACAGTGTAGATCTGTTAATTCCATTTGCAAACTGGGATGAATAACATCTACAGAAACAGCAAATTGTCTCGAGAACTATTCAAAACCTTGGGATAAGTATGATATATCCCCAAATCGCTTGAGAATTTCCTCTTTTATTGCACTATGTGCGGGAACACATTGAAATTTATTATAATGGCGTTCAATATTAAACTTCCGCTGACCAGCGAGAATACTGTCATTTCGAATTTTCACGTTTTTTGCACAAAGAAAAAATGATTCTCCCATTCCTTTTTAAAAGATAGCAATTCCTTTTTAAAAGATAGCAAATCTCCACTTCTTCGTTTCTTTGATTCACTCTGCATTTTCCGGTTCTTGAAATACAACGTTCACTACGTAGCGGTCGCTTCGCTTCAACGTCCACAGCTTAAGTTACGTTGTGCAAGACGCGACAGTTGGCTGCGACTGCGACGCTGCCCCCTCCTCTTTTCCCACCCTGGCAGACGGCGGCACGGCCGCAAGACGACTGGAGTCGTCGCCGTTTCCCAAGCTCCGGTCGGCGGCGGCGGATTCAAATACATAAGAAAAATAAGAATTCCGATTTTCTTGCTGTAAAAAATACTGTATGTTAATGCAACAAAGTTACATCGGCTCCCAGAGTTAGGTTTTCGATACAGATTCTCCTTTTACTTTAAAAAATTGAAAAGTATCTCTTCCGGTTTTGCGTGTTTTTTTTTCGCTGTATATTACTTCTCTAGCAATTGTGAGGAAAGTAAAAGGCACAAAAAATTGATGTTTGCGTATCTTACAGTTTCACATCACAGCTTGATAACGAGGTGTCTATTTTTCCGATATTCGTCACAGTTATCCCGATACTTAATTTACAAGTAACCTACTGCATAAAATTTGAATTGTGTACAGTGAAAAATGTGGTCGCTGGCTACTTTACGTATGGTTTACGTTAGGTCATACATCGTTGCCGATGAAAAGAAGCTAACATATCGAAATTATTTTTAAAGTTGAGATCAGAATGATATCGAACTCCGTTACCGAGATTTGGGCTCATATATCTCCGGGAGCGTCGCGACTAGCCGCCAGTTCTGTCGACGCGCAACGAGAATCGTGTGGACATCACACGATAGAGAATGCATTTGTTTTGTTTCGCTGACACATTTGGATCTAATGAAACCATTTTATGTCATATTTCTCCGGTATGAGTTACTAATATTTCTCGATATGCTCTTGACAATTTCATTTAAAATGCCACGAAATGTAGGTTTCTTAAACCCAAGTGATCAAGCAGAACCCATTTTCGTGGTTTTGCTGAGGCATCTGAACCTATTCCTAGCTTTCTTTCTCGTTTATTTCTCTGATACGAGTCCCGAATATTCCTCCATCTGTTTTTGCACATTTCACCTAAAATTCCAATGAAAGATAAGTTTATTAACAATGAGCGCACGCTTGCGTCATTGCATTGTTTCAAGTTCTTGACAACAAGATAGGGTTACACCTTAAACATCTCTAGAATTTTCATTCTGAACGTCTACAGTATACACTGGCAGAAATGTAGAAGAAATAATGTTCGTGCTTGTTCACAAAATTTCCCCAAATTATACTTGTCAGTTTCTCCCATGCAGAAACTTTTGGAACAAGCTAAGGCAACTTTCATAGCCGACTGAGTCTTTATTCCCATCCAAATGAACTTCCATATTCTTATATTCCGACAGCATACATCGTTATGGATGACATGAACATTTAATCTTGCCAAGCTGCACTCAAAAGATGACCCCAGGATTTACAAAAGACGAATTTCAATTGTGAACTGTGTCAGACCAGAAGGGCCTTGTAAAACAGTAGTGCACTTTTGGCACAAGTTTTTTGAGCACCATCTTCTACCAATGAATTGAAGTGAATGTGACAAATTACTTATTGCAGCATACTGTTTGTGCAATCTGTTGAGAAACGCCTTCCTCAAAAACGAGCATCTATTGATTACAGAAAGCTGTACAACAATCTGGTGGTGGTTTTTCACAACTAGAAGGTATCATCAAGACACCAATCTACCGTTTACTTTCAAAGTGAAGGTATTGTAAAATGTAACTTTCTCGTTGTACTTTAGATTGTTCATTTTATAATGTACTTGCCGTTTTCAATTTTTTATCGTCACAAAAAAGAGTAATGCGAAAATTGACCTTCAAGTTCATTTTCATCATTCTAATTCTACATCTGCATGGATTATACTGATTTTCATAACAGGCCTGAAAAATTTGCATTAATGGGAAAATATATATTTCACTCACCTGCCAGTTTCAACTATGCACCAATTTCTTCCCAAATTCTGTCTCTGAACATAGTGTCTCTATATTTAGGGTTCTTCAAATCGTAAAGGCAAGGATGTTGCGAGACCAGCTCACAGCTCACAGAGAGCTATGAGTGGCTCATTTCAGTTTTCCTTGACTGGCTCGACATCTTTCTGGCTGCCGTACGTCTTTGTGTCGTGCGACTTCCGTCGCAACACTGCTCACTGGTGCAGTGCTGCGGCAGCTGCCGCAACAGTCGCCGTCGCATCCCAAACTCGAACTGCGCATGCGCCAGCAAGCAACTTCTGACGTCACGTAGCGATCCGTCGCAGTCGCTAGTGTGCGTCGCGTCTTGGACAACGTACCTTAGCCTGGTACTACACTGCCGCACCCTACCAGCTGTCACCACAGTCCCATTCGACGATTGCACGCGAGCAGCACACGTGCAGCGCTGTGTGCTCATGAGCCGCGTGCAACGTTTGCCCGCCCCTGGGTTTAGGAGATGTGAGGGATGTAAGAATATTACATTCCCGTGAGCGTGAGACAGGGAGTGAATGCGCTACATAGGATCCATTTTCTTGGGATCGGGGACAGATAGAGATCTCCTCCGAAGTCTAAACAAAAATTCAATATGTTAGCTAAATTTCATACGCAGCAACATATGGTGTAATACGCACCAAATGCAAAATCATAGCGACCCCTAATTTTCGTTGCAAACTTTTTGTTTTACGTAGTGTCTTACTAAGTTGTGTACATCACAATAAGCATGACCATTAGCGAGATGATGGGCACTTCGCCACGAAGCTCACATATAACGCTACAAGTAAGGCAAAAATCAATATTTTCGGTGAATAGTTTCTGTGAAATGGTTTGAGAAATATAACAGGGTGCGCGTCTGTTCTGTCACCGCAGAGCGTCGCCAGTCGGCGTGTGCGAAGTATGGTGTACGCGTCGCGATATGCGCTGGACCAGCGCGACTTGTGCGGAACGTGCGCGCCGCGCTGTAGTGTCTCACGTCACACGTGCTATACGCGTCTCAATTTGCGCTTAGGCCGGTATTACACTATCAGATTTCTTTGTCAAATTTCTTTGTCCAATATCTTTGTCAAAGATATTTGATGGTGTAATAGGGAACTTTGTCAAATGTCGTCCAATATTTGATCAAACCTGGGGCCTCGCTGTAGATTTGATCAAAGAAATCGCTTGTCTTCTGCTCACTGCAATGTGACATGTTACCACATGGAGCGCTAGCATCGCTGCATTCTGTCGTCTGTAGTGTTTTTATAAACATTGCCGGTAAATACAATTGGTGTGTGCCGACAACTAAGAAATTAATAGAGATGTATGAAGCTGATGAGGCGCTTTACAACGTGAGGCACGCTAAATACAAAAATAGATCACGGAGATTGGAGAACTGACCTGACCTAACCTAACCTAACCTAACCTAACCCTCCCCTGCAGCAAGGAATCGGAGTGTTACAGTGAGCCTGTCTTCTGCAGATGTAGCAGTTCTTAAGTGAATATTGTTCTTTGTGATATAAGGATACACTTCATTGAGCACATAGAGAAATGTATGCTCATCCATTCTTAAGTAATTGATGTACGACTTGACGTTTGCCACTATAAGCTTTCGTAACAAGTTTTGTTGAATGCTTTTATCGTGTCGTCGTAAAACCAACGGCTTCAACCAGGTATGTTTCCTTTTTTCCCCCGCTTCTCTTCCGCATGTGCACGCAGTGCAATTGTGGTACATGCAACTGCTGCGGTTAATAACAAGTTGTTGTTGTCAGCCATCTTGAACTTTGACGAAAAATATGATGACAGTGTAATACCCCTTCTAGCGCTACGTCAAAGATCTTTGTCAAATATATTTGACGGAATATTTGATCACATCTTTGATCAAATCTTTGACAAAGAAATTTGATAGTGTAAGACCGTCCTTAGCCCCAAGACCGCACGGCTAACCGGGCGGGCTATTTCGTCCTTACTCCCCTTAGGCGAAATTAATGTCAAAGCTAGTAGAATCTTTACACAGGATCAAACACACGATCTATTCTGTCCTCAGCCATAAGATTCTCGTCACATTAAAATGCAGTATAGCCATCCTCACCCATTTTTTTTTAAGAAACATCTTTTTTCTGTATTCCTTAATGAAGCAAACGGTCTCGATTCCGACATTTGACCTCGAAGTCGAAAAACGAAAAACTGGAGTATTTTGGTGCAGACATTTGCCATAAACGAATGCAAGGCAACGTATTAGTCATGTGACCAGCTTGTAAGCTTTTAATTAGTAATATGTTAAATTTTATAGTTGGGCCTCCTCTCCTTGACCAATAGTTTAAAAAACGCTATTATATATTGATTACGATATCTTGTGACCAGGAGAACAAGAAGCCGTCTTTAAATTTGCACGCTTTATTACTTCTTAGTTGATAACTTTTTCTTTGCTGTGACGTAAAATTAAATGTAAGAAACATGCAACCAGTAAAGACAACAGGCAAGCAAGACAGTGCACAGTTCTTCAATCCTTATGTCCCGGATTTTTTTTCTCTCTCTCTAATCTTGCTACTTTCCTTTCTGCGAAAGAATCTATCAACAAATTTCGTCTCATGGCTAGGATCACGAGGCCACATAGGCGTTTCTGACTCATTGTTGAAAGCTGATAACTTTTAATTACTCTAAGTTTGCTCAAGCTCGGCTCGCGGCATACAGATGTCGTCGGTAATGTGCAGTATATTCTACATCTACATCCATACTCCGCAAGCCACCTGACGGTGTGTGGCGGAGGGTACCTTCAGTCCCTCTATCGGTTCTCCCTTCTATTCCAGTCTCGTATTGTTCGTGGAAAGAAGGATTGTCGGTATGCCTCATTGTTCGTGGAAAGAAGGATTGTCGGTATGCCTCTGTGTGGGCTCTAATCTCTCTGATTTTATCCTCATGGTCTCTTCGCGAGATATACGTAGGAGGGAGCAATATACTGCTTGACTCTTCGGTGAAGGTATGTTCTCGAAACTTTGACAAAAGCCCGTACCGAGCTACTGAGCGTCTCTCCTGCAGAGTCTTCCACTGGAGTTTATCTATCATCTCCGTAACGCTTTCGCGATTACTAAATGATCCTGTAACGAAGCGCGCTGCTCTCCGTTGGATCTTCTCTGTGTCTTGTATCAACCCTATCTGGTACGGATCCCACACTGCTGAGCAGTATTCAAGCAGTGGGCGAACAAGCGTACTGTAACCTACTTCCTTTGTTTTCGGATTGCATTTCCTTAAGATTCTTCCAATGAATCTCAGTCTGGCATCTGCTTTACCGACGATCAACATTATATGATCATTCCATTTTAAATCACTCCTAATGCGTACTCCCAGATAATTTATGGTATTAACTGCTTCCAGTTGCTGACCTGCTATTTTGTAGCTAAATCTTTCTGTGTATTCGCAGCACATTACACTTGTCTACATTGAGATTCAATTGCCAACCCCTGCACCATGCGTCAATTCGCTGCAGATCCTCCTGCATTTCAGTACAATTTTCCATTGTTACAACCTCTCGATACACCACAGCATCATCTGCAAAAAGCCTCAGTGAACTTCCGATGTTATCCACCAAGTCATTTATGTATATTGAGAATAGCAACGATCCTATGACACTCCCCTGCGGCACACCTGAAATCACTCTTACTTCGGAAGACTTCTCTCCATTGAGAATAACATGCTGCATCCTGTTATCTAGGAACTCCTCAATCCAATCACACAATTGGTCTGATAGTCCATATGCTCTTACTTTGTTCATTAAACGACTGTGGGGAACTGTATCGAACGCCTTGCGGAAGTCAAGAAACACGGCATCTACCTGTGAACCCGTGTCTATGGCCCTCTGAGTCTCGTGGACGAATAGCGCGAGCTGGGTTTCACATGACCGTCTTTTTTGAAACCCATGCTGATTCCTACAGAGTAGATTTCTAGCCTCCAGAAAAGTCATTATACTCGAACATAATACGTGTTCCAAAGTTCTACAACTGATCGACGTTAAAGATATAGGTCTATAGTTCTGCACATCTGTTCGACGTCCCTTCTTGAAAACGGGGATGACCTGTGCCCTTTTCCAATCCTTTGGAACGCTACGCTCTTCTAGAGACCTACGGTACACCGCTGCAAGAAGGGGGGCAAGTTCCTTCGCGTACTCTGTGTAAAATTGAACTGGTATCCCATCAGGTCCAGAGGCCTTTCCTCTTTTGAGCGATTTTAATTGTTTCTCTATCCCTCTGTCGTCTATTTCGATATCTACCATTTTGTCATCTGTGCGACAATCTAGAGAAGGAACTACAGTGCAATCTTCCTCTGTGAAACAACTTTGGAAAAAGACATTTAGTATTTCGGCCTTTAGTCTGTCATCCTCTGTTTCAGTGTCTTAAGATCAGGAAACGCGTCTTGCATGTCATGCGTGCACAGATGTTGTAACTGGTCGAATGTACTTGATTTTTCATTAATTACGGTTACTAGCCTTTTGAATACGGCAAATTCATGGTAAAAATCAAATGCATTCAAGTCTTTGAAATATTTTCGTGCTGGATCAGCTCCATTTTTCTGCACGTCTTCAGTTGACATATTTAAAAACGCGTGGCCGCCGAGGAATGCGAAATTTGCGCGTAGACTCTTTGCGCTCTCAACGGTTGTTTCAATTTGTGTCAAAATTTTGTCAAATGTTGCTTTTATATCTTTAGAAAACAGCTTAGTCGGTCGTAGTCGGGGTCAGGGATTTTCTCTGCCTCGTGATGACTGGGTGTTGTGTGATGTCCTTAGGTTAGTTAGGTTTAAGTAGTTCTAAGTTCTAGGGGACTGATGACCATAGATGTTAAGTCCCATAGTGCTCAGAGCCATTTGAACCATTTTCCGGTCGTAGTGTTCTTGATTCGGCGATCACAGATTTTGTCGTGTTGCCTTTTTTTCTGAAAATTCGGTTGCTTTTGAGGTCTGGTTCGATTTCCAACTTTTTTGATAGAGCTGCATTTTCTTTGACACAATGTTCTGCTGGTTTTTCTCTCATTTCTTGCAAGATCTTAAAAAGACCATGCATTGGCGCAACAGGACGTGAAATGATAATATCCTCTTTCTGTATTTCGATCACTCTATTAATCTCTTGGAGAATACTAGCCCAAATGGTTGACGATGAATTTGAAACACATCATCGCGTGTAGTAGATGACCGGTTTAGTAGCAGATGACCGATTTCACTCTTCAGTTTCTTCCAGAACTTTGACAACTTCTGGTAAATTATGTAATAGAGCTGTGATAGCCAGGTGTTTAGCCGATCATCTCGGTTGACTCCTTCCTTTCATGTTGGTTTTTGTACAATTTTGCATTTTTCTCCAGTGCCTGGTGAATCCAACAAAGAAACAATAAAGTTTTTGTACACTCCTAAGTACACTGCTTCTGGAAATAATGACGATGAAGGCACGCCCACAAAATTTAAAGAGGGTGCTAGACATGGTATGAACTCTGCCAGGTCGTTCATTTCCGTAACTAAAAGCATGTATTTCAGCACAGGAAACTGTATGTAAATTCTATGTGGTTTATTTCTTATTGTTTTGAACATTGTTTGCACTAAAACTGACAAATACATTAGAATAACATACAAATTTAGAAACAAAAGTTGTCTCTGACCTGGGGCTTGAACCAAATAAACCTGTTGCACAGTAACTTCGTTCAGCTGATTCTTTTCGGAATGTTTGTTCTGATGCAATCGTTCGGTATTCTCAAAATCCAATCTGCTTGATATCATTCAACCTTAAACACTTCCGGGATTATTTGATTCTTGTCATAAACAGGTAATTCAAATCGCTTCAGTGTATCTGAAATGAAATCAACAAAACTTGTTTTATCTCTTCGATTCTCGTTATTTCGAGAACATAGAATTTATGTGGCTAGTCTCTTACTAATTCTGCCATTCATCAGACGTATTCATTGTTTCGCTGCGGACTGGTTCATTTAAAGTCCTTCCATATTTAAATATCTACCCACAGAGGACGGGCGTTTGCTCTAATCTGATACGAAACATTATTTCAGAAGTGAGTGCTGCTTTGATGTAACTACGTCTTGTTATAGTTCGTTGCATTTCAACTTGCAACGCTACATGGTCGTGCATCATGCAGGGTGCGCCTGCGTTACAAGAACCATAAACTATCATAGCTGACATGAACTGTATTTATATGTTATTTTGTCTAAGATTCTTGGGAACATTCAGTGTCATACCATGTCTTGCTTTTACTGCCCTGCATTTCACCTTGCAACGCTACATGACTGAACATCGTGCAAGATGCGTCAGTGTTGCCATAAACTATCATAGCTGATACGAACTGAAGATATATACACTCCTGGAAATTGAAATAAGAACACCGTGAATTCATTGTCCCAGGAAGGGGAAACTTTATTGACACATTCCTGGGGTCAGATACATCACATGATCACACTGACAGAACCACAGGCACATAGACACAGGCAACAGAGCATGCACAATGTCGGCACTAGTACAGTGTATATCCACCTTTCGCAGCAATGCAGGCTGCTATTCTCCCATGGAGACGATCGTAGAGATGCTGGATGTAGTCCTGTGGAACGGCTTGCCATGCCATTTCCACCTGGCGCCTCAGTTGGACCAGCGTTCGTGCTGGACGTGCAGACCGCGTGAGACGACGCTTCATCCAGTCCCAAACATGCTCAATGGGGCACAGATCCGGAGATCTTGCTGGCCAGGGTAGTTGACTTACACCTTCTAGAGCACGTTGGGTGGCACGGGATACATGCGGACGTGCATTGTCCTGTTGGAACAGCAAGTTCCCTTGCCGGTCTAGGAATGGTAGAACGATTGGTTCGATGACGGTTTGGATGTACCGTGCACTATTCAGTGTCCCCTCGACGATCACCAGTGGTGTACGGCCAGTGTAGGAGATCGCTCCCCACACTATGATGCCGGGTGTTGGCCCTGTGTGCCTCGGTCGTATGCAGTCCTGATTGTGGCGCTCACCTGCACGGCGCCAAACACGCATACGACCATCATTGGCACCAAGGCAGAAGCGACTCTCATCGCTGAAGACGACACGTCTCCATTCGTCCCTCCATTCACGCCTGTCGCGACACCACTGGAGGCGGGCTGCACGATGTTGGGGCGTGAGCGGAAGACGGCCTAAGGTGTGCGGGACCGTAGCCCAGCTTCATGGAGACGGTTGCGAATGGTCCTCGCCGATACCCCAGGAGCAACAGTGTCCCTAATTTGCTGGGAAGTGGCGGTGCGGTCCCCTACGGCACTGCGTAGGATCCTACGGTCTTGGCGTGCATCCGTGCGTCGCTGCGGTCCGGTCCCAGGTCGACGGGCACGTGCACCTTCCGCCGACCACTGGCGACAACATCGATGTACTGTGGAGACCTCACGCCCCACGTGTTGAGCAATTCGGCGGTACGTCCACCCGGCCTCCCGCATGCCCACTATACGCCCTCGCTCAAAGTCCGTCAACTGCACATACGGTTCACGTCCACGCTGTCGCGGCATGCTACCAGTGTTAAAGACTGCGATGGAGCTCCGTATGCCACGGCAAACTGGCTGACACTGACGGCGGCGGTGCACAAATGCTGCGCAGCTAGCGCCATTCGACGGCCAACACCGCAGTTCCTGGTGTGTCCGCTGTGTCGTGCGTGTGATCATTGCTTGTACAGCCCTCTCGCAGTGTCCGGAGCAAGTATGGTGGGTCTGACACACCGGTGTCAATGTGTTCTTTTTTCCATTTCCAGGAGTGTAGTATCCTGTCTTAGATTCCTACGAATATTAAGTGTGTGAAAACATGTCTTTTATTCAGTGCCCTACTCATTCCAGTAGCAATAAAATACATTATGTGATCAAAAATATCCGGACACCTGGCCGAGAATGACTTACAAGTTCGTGGCGCCCTCCATCAGTAATCCTGGAATTAAATATGGGGTTGGCCCACCCTTAGCCCTGGTGACAGCTTCCACTCTCGCAGTGATACGTTCAAACAGGTGCTGGAAGGTTTCTTGCGGAATGGCAGCCCATTCTTCACAGTGCTGCACTGAGGAGAGGTATCGGTGTCGGTCGGTGAGGCCTGTTTTCCAAAACATCCCAAAGGTGTTCTATAGGGTTCAGGTCATGACTCTGTGCAGGCCAGTCCATTACAGGGATGTTATTATCGTGTAACCACTCTGCCACAGGCCGTGCATTATGAAAAGGTGCTCGATCGCTTTTAAAGATGCAATCGCCATCACCGAATTGCTCTTCAACAGTGTGAAGGAAGAAGGTGCTTAAAACATCAATGTAGGCCTATGCTGTGATAGTACCACGCAAGACAACAAGGGGTGCAAGCCTCCTCCATGAAAAACCGACCACACCATAACACCACCGCCTCCGAATTTACTGTTGGCACTACACATGCTAGCAGATGACGTTCACCTGGCATTCGCCATACCCACACCCTGCCATCGCATCGTTACACCTGTGTACCGTGATTCGTCACTCCACACAACGTTTTTCCACTGTTCAAGCGTCCAATGTTTAAGCTGCTTACACCAAGGGAGGTGTCATTTGGCATTTACCAGCGTGATGTGTGGCTTATGAGCAGCCGCTCGACCATGAAATCCAAGTTTTCTCACCTCCCGCCTAACTGTCATAGTACTTGCAGTGGATCCTGATGCAGTTTGGAATTCCTGTGTGATGGTTTGGATAGATGTCTGCCTACTACACATTACGACTCTCTTCAACTGTCGGCGGTCTCTGTCAGTCAACAGATGAGGTCAGCCTGTACGCTTTTGTGCTGTACGTGTCCCTTCACATTTCGACTTCAGTATCACATCGGAAACAGTGGATCTAGGAATGTTTAGGAGTGTGGACATCTCGCGTACAGACGTATGACACAAGTGACACCAAATCACATGGCCACATTCGAAGTCCTTGAGTTCCGCAGAACGCCACATTCTGCTCCCTCATGATGTCTAATGAGTACTGAGGTCGCTGATATGGAGTACCTAGCACTAGGTGGCAGCACAATGCACCTAATATGAAAAACGTATGTTTTTGGGGGTGTCCAGATACTTTTGATCACATAATGTAAGAATAAACAATACAGTGCCTGTCAAAAAGGGTGTAGCATTTAAAGGGCAAACGGAAACGAAATTAACCTTCAAGGTTTCAGTGGGCATGATTTTATTTTTGTGATATTGTAAGGTGGCTATAATTTCGCACCTTACAAGAATTCATCCACATACTTTGCCCTGATCTACAAACACAATTAGGTATCATGTGATAGGTTGTACATCGTATATATGAATATATAAAATAGGCTGACATTGTCACATAGGCCTTGTAAATAATTATTAACGCTTATTGCATGGAAGGTGACAAAGTGTCTTTATTATCATACTAGTAGAGGTTGGAACGCCAGTGGAAATGAAGCAGCAGGCGGAACTCAAGCGCTGGGTGGAAGGCCCACACAGGTGTGCTTAAACACAGAAAGTAGCAAGATGGACGTTGGGACAGCTGAGCTCAAAATGGTTCAAATGGCTCTGAGCACTATGCGACTTAACTTCTGAGGTCATAAGTCGCCTAGAACTTAGAACTAATTAAACCTAACTAACATAAGGAAATCACACACATTCATGCCCGAGGCAGGATTCGAACCTGCGACCGTAGCGGTCGCTCGGTTCCGGACTGTAGCGCCTAGAACCGCACGGCCACTCCGGCCGGCGACAGGTGAGCTCTGGGGCACAATAGAGTCGAGACCGGCCGGTCTTGTAGCCGGAAGGGAAGGATTATACTTCAGAAACTATGAAAATCTTGGACACAGCTGAGAGGAACGAGGAAGCGTCACCTCGGAAACCACGCAGACTGGGTTATTTCCAAGTATTTTTACTCAGAAGCGTACCACTGTACGAGTATAGGTTTTTCCTCGCAAATTTTCCGCGCCGGACGACAAAAGACTAAAATATGGTTGATCAGCGTTCGGAAGAATCTGTAGAGAGGGAGAATATTCCGTGGTTTCGGGAATATGATACGTTTTCGGAATTACGAGGGTGGGCAGCAGAGCCTTGCTGGGAGGCCAGCGGTGGAGAGACGTGGTCTTCCGTTGTGAGCGCCCTTGTGTGACGGTGGCTTGATATCAGCTTTGTTGGTGCGGACGGACTTACTGTCTTTGCTCTCACGAGAGTTTATACACTCCTGGAAATGGAAAAAAGAACACATTGACACCGGTGTGTCAGACCCACCATACTTGCTCCGGACACTGCGAGAGGGCTGTACAAGCAATGATCACACGCACGGCACAGCGGACACACCAGCAACCGCGGTGTTGGCCGTCGAATGGCGCTAGCTGCGCAGCATTTGTGCACCGCCGCCGTCAGTGTCAGCCAGTTTGCCGTGGCATACGGAGCTCCATCGCAGTCTTTAACACTGGTAGCATGCCGCGACAGCGTGGACGTGAACCGTATGTGCAGTTGACGGACTTTGAGCGAGGGCGTATAGTGGGCATGCGGGAGGCCGGGTGGACGTACCGCCGAATTGCTCAACACGTGGGGCGTGAGGTCTCCACAGTACATCGATGTTGTCGCCAGTGGTCGGCGGAAGGTGCACGTGCCCGTCGACCTGGGACCGGACCGCAGCGACGCACGGATGCACGCCAAGACCGTAGGATCCTACGCAGTGCCGTAGGGGACCGCACCGCCACTTCCCAGCAAATTAGGGACACTGTTGCTCCTGGGGTATCGGCGAGGACCATTCGCAACCGTCTCCATGAAGCTGGGCTACGGTCCCGCACACCGTTAGGCCGTCTTCCGCTCACGCCCCAACATCGTGCAGCCCGCCTGCAGTGGTGTCGCGACAGGCGTGAATGGAGGGACGAATGGAGACGTGTCGTCTTCAGCGATCAGAGTCGCTTCTGCCTTGGTGCCAATGATGGTCGTATGCGTGTTTGGCGCCGTGCAGGTGAGCGCCACAATCAGGACTGCATACGACCGAGGCACACAGGGCCAACACCCGGCATCATGGTGTGGGGAGCGATCTCCTACACTGGCCGTACACCACTGGTGATCGTCGAGGGGACACTGAATAGTGCACGGTACATCCAAACCGTCATCGAACCCATCGTTCTACCATTCCTAGACCGGCAAGGGAACTTGCTGTTCCAACAGGACAATGCACGTCCGCATGTATCCCGTGCCACCCAACGTGCTCTAGAAGGTGTAAGTCAACTACCCTGGCCAGCAAGATCTCCGGATCTGTGCCCCATTGAGCATGTTTGGGACTGGATGAAGCGTCGTCTCACGCGGTCTGCACGTCCAGCACGAACGCTGGTCCAACTGAGGCGCCAGGTGGAAATGGCATGGCAAGCCGTTCCACAGGACCACATCCAGCATCTCTACGATCCTCTCCATGGGAGAATAGCAGCCTGCATTGCTGCGAAATGTGGATATACACTGTACTAGTGCCGACATTGTGCATGCTCTGTTGCCTGAGTCTATGTGCCTGTGGTTCTGTCAGTGTGATCATGTGATGTATCTGACCCCAGGAATGTGTCAATAAAGTTTCCCCTTCCTGGGACAATGAATTCACGGTGTTCTTATTTCAATTTCCAGGAGTGTAGTTAGAACAGTTAGACACTGTACTGTTGCGAACCTATACCATTCTGGACTTAACCTCCGGGTTGGAAGTTGTCGTTGAGTACGCAGCGTTCAATAATTAAGAGCACTTCCTCTGCCTATACTTACATTGAGACGTTATCTGAATGCCGTCCTTGTGGCTGGTGTCGCGTTCCTCGTCTGTAGAACACAGAGGAGAGAAGACAGTATTAGAGTATATTAGTCAGAGGACTGCCTTCTGCCGTCCTAGTGCTTGAACAAGTTTATTTGTGGCTGGAGTTCTTCCATCCTCGCAGACGAGTACGAGAACCATCAATTCGACGCACCGGACGCAGTACATAAGGTGATATCGCAAATTGCTTCAGCTTATTAGGGCTATAAATGCTAAACAGCTGTCAGCACGTTAGTTTATTTCCACTGAGGTTCCACAACACCGTAGATCATCTTTGAAAGTAGTGTCTTCAAGTGTTTGGCACGTAGATGATGTCAGTCATTTCGCGTTATTGATATTAGATCGCGCAGTCATAACAAGGGGCAGAGCTGGGCAATTGATCAGTAATCTTACTTAGGAAATGTAAACTTTGTAATGTTGCTGTTGTTGCGGTTTTCAGTACTGAGACTGGTTTGATGCAGCTCTCCATGATAATCTATCCTGTGCAAGCTCCATCATCTCCCAGTACCTACTGCAACCTACATCCTTCTGAGTCTACTTAGTGTATTCAACTCTTGGTCTCCCTCTACGATTTTTACCCTCGAAGCTGGCCTCCAATACTAAATTTGTGATCCCTTGATGCCTCAGGACATGTCCTACCAACCGATCCCTTCTTCTAGTCAAGTTGTGCCACAAACTTCTCCCCAATCCTATTCAATACCTCCTCATTAGTTATGTGATGTACCCACCTAATCTTCAACATTCTTCTGTAGCACCACATTTCGAAAGCTTCTATTCTCTTCTTGTCCAAACTATTCATTGTCCACGTTTCACTTCCATACATGGCTACACTTCACGCAAATACTTTCAGAAACGATGTTAACAAATTTTTCTTCTTCAGAAACGCTTTCCTTCCCATTGCCAGTCTACATTTGATATCCTCTCTACTTCGACCATCATCAGTTATTTTGCTCCCCAAATAGCTAAACTCATTTACTACTTTAAGTGTCTCATTTCCTAATCTAATTTCCTCAGCCTCACTCGACTTAATTCGAGTACATTCCATTATCCTCGTTTTACTTTTGTTGATGTTCATCATACATCCTCCTTTCAAAACATTGTCCATTCCGTTCAACTGCTCTTCCAAGTCCTTTGCTGTCTCTGGCAGAATTACAATGTCATCAGCGAACCTCAAAGTTTTTATTTCTTCTCCATGGATTTTAATACCTACTCCGAATTTTTCTTTTGTTTCCTTTACTGCTTGCTCAATATACAGATTGAATAACATCGGGGAGACGCTACAACCCTGTATCACTCCCTTCCCAACCACTGCTTCCCTTTCATGTCCCTCGACTCTTATAACTGCCATCTGGTTTTTGTACAAATTGTAAATAGCCTTTCGCTCCCTGTATTTTGCCCCTGCCACCTTTAGAATTTTAAAGAGAGTATTCCAGTCAACATTGTCAAAAGCTTTCTCTAAGTCTACAAATGCTAGAAACGTAGGTTTGCCTTTCCTTAATCTCTCTTCTAAGATAAATCGTAAGGTCAGTATTGCCTCACGTGTTCCAACATTTCTACGGAATCCAAACTGATCTTCCCTGAGGTCGGCTTCTACCAGTTATTCCATTCGTCTGTAAATAATTCGCGTTAGTATTTTGCAGCTGTGGCTTATTAAACTGATAGTTCGGCATTATTCACATCTGTCAACACCTGCTTTCTTTGGAATTGGAATTATTACATTCTTCTTGAAGTCTGAGGGTATTTCGTCTGTCTCGTACATCTTGCTCACCAGATGGTAGAGTTTTGTCAGGACTGGCTCTCCCAAGGCCGTCAGTAGTTCTCATGGAATGTTGTCTACTCCCGGGGCCTTGTTTCGACTCAGGTCTTTCAGTGCTCTGTCAAACTCTTCACGCAGTATCGTATCTCCCATTTCATCTTCATCTACATCCTCTCCCATTTCCATAATATTGTCCTCAAGTACATCGCCCTCTATAGATTCCTTCGACCTTTTTGCTTTCCCCTCTTTGCTTAGAACTGGGTTTCCATCTGAGCTCTTGATATTCATACAAGTGGCTCTCTTTTCTCCAAAGGTCTCTTTAATTTTCCTGTAGCCTGTACCTATCTTACCCCTAGTGATATGCGCCTCTACATCCTTACATTTGTCCTCTAGCCATCCCTGCTTAGCCATTTTGCACTTCCTGTCGATATCATTTTTGAGACGTTTGTATTCCTTTTTGCCTGCTTCATTTACTGCATTTTTGTATTTTCTCCTTTCATCAATTAAATTCAGTATCTCTTCTGTTACCCAAGGATTTCTACTAGCCCTCGTCTTTTTACCTACTTGATCCTCTGCTGCCTTCACTATTTCATTCCTCAAAGCTACCCATTCTTCTTCTACTGTATTTCTTTCCCCCATTCCTGTCAATTGTTCCCTTATGCTGTCCCTGAAACTCTGTACAACCTCTGGTTTAGTCAGTTTATCCAAGTCCTATATCCTTAAATTCCCACCTTTTTGCAATTTCTTCAGTTTTAATCTACAGTTCATAACCAATAGATTGTGGTCAGAGTCCACATCTGCCCCTGGAAATGTCCTACAATTTGAAACCTGGTTCCTAAATCTCTGTCTTACCATTATATAATCTATCTGATACCTTTTAGTATCTCCAGGCTTCTTCCATGTATACAACCGTCTGTTATGATTCTTGAACCAAGTGTTAGCTATGATTAAGTTATGCTCTGTGCAAAATTCTACCAGACGGCTTCCTCTTTCATTTCTTAGCCCCAATCCATATTCACCTACTACGTTTCCTTCTCCCCTTTTCCTACTACCGAATTCCAGTCACCCATGACTATGAAATTTTCGTCTCCCTTCACTACCTGAATAATTTCTTTTATCTCATCATACATTGCTTCAATTTCTTCGTCATCTGCAGAGCTAGTTGGCATATAAACTTGTACTACTGTAGTAGGCATGGGCTTCGTGTCTATCTTGGCCACTATAATACGTTCACTATGCTGTTTGTAGTAGCTTACCCACACTCCTATTTTTTTATTCATTATTAAACCTACTCCTGCATTAACCTTATTTGATTTTGTATTTATAACCTTGTATTCACCTGACCAGAAGTCTTATTCCTCCTGCCACCGAACTTCACTAATTCCCACTATATCTAACTTTAACCTCTCCATTTCCCTTTTTAAATTTTCTAACCTACCTCTCCGATCAAGGGATCTGACATTCCACGCTCCGATCCGTAGAATGCCAGTTTTCTTTCTCCTGCTAACAACGTCCTCTTGAGTAGTCCCCGCCCGGATGGGGGATTATTTTACCTTCGGAATATTTTACCCAAGAGGACGCCATCATCGTTTAACCATACAGTAAAGCTGCATGCCCTCGGGAAAAAATTACGGCCGTAGTTTCCCCTTGCTTTCAGCCGTTCGCAGTACCACAACAGCAAGGCCGTTTTGGTTAGTGTTACAAGGCCAGATCAGTCAATCATCCAGACTGTTGCCCCTGCAACTACTGAAAAGGCTGCTGCCCCTCTTCAGGAACCACACGTTTGTCTGGCCTCTCAACAGATACCCCTCTGTTGTGGTTGCACCTACGGTACGGCTATCTGTATCGTTGAGGCACGCAAGCCTCCCTCCAAGGCAAGGTCCATGGTTCATGGGGGGAGGACACCAGCAGAGTTATATTTACAAAGAATTTTTGTTTGTACGAACCTACTTAAATGACGTTGCAACCATTCTGGCTTGGAGGCAGGCACTGTTCCAGATTGAAAGGGCATCATAAAGCCTTTGTATCCTCTCCCGACTCAAACTGACCCACAACTGTTGTAACTGGTCTTTGATATCCCGGATACTGAAGCTGGGACGGAGTTTACGTGTTCTATCGGAGACTGATCTGGGGATTTCATTTGCCGTGGGAGTACGTCAATATCATGCAGACAGTTCATAGATATACGTACCATGTATGGACAATCATTGCCCTGTAGAAAAACAGTGTCACATCAGAGGTAACACACGAGAACGCGCCATGTCTGTTACGTTACCGCTGTGCTGCCGGGGTTCCCTCAGTCACTAAAGCCGCCTGCACGCGGAACGTGCTGTCGAACGCCAACGTTGAGCGTGCCATGCTGGGTGTCGTGGGGTTTCCTACCGTGGGGTTTCCTACGAGCAGTGGCGCACTAAACCTGTCAGAGGCCCGGGCCGGCAAGACAAATTGAGGCTCCCCTTGCTGCTCCCTCCCACCCTCCTCACCACGCAGGAGTTTTCCGAGAGTTTCAAAAGCAAACGGAAGGATGTCCCACATTGCTTATCATCTTCATTTTGTGTCATGATAATTCACAAGGTATAACGTTATTTTACGTAACATTGAAAAAGTGACTGCTCACGTAATCTCGTTACTATCATTTAATAGCTATCTTGCCCCTTATACGACAGAAATCATTACATGATTTCTGTTGTTCGAATCTATTATTTATGTTTCGCATATAAGTCGGCATAGAGCAAGCAGGGTGTATAAAAATGAATTCCTATTTCCCAAACCAAGAGGAAGGTCACTGTCTACATAAAACTTCGTTCAGTGCATGGTGGAGGGTACTTTACTTACGGATTTCAACAAAAGCCACCGTGTTGCTCCGATCTTGATGAAATTTTGTTCATTTGAGCTTCAAAACAAGGGGAACCTCGCCGTCTACGTGAAAGTTCATACGGTGTATGACGGAGGGTGCCTTACAACAGAATTACACACCATTTGACTAATCAGCTTGGAGGTTGGCTCATGTATGTGTGTTTTCGTGGTGAAGGCATTTACACAAACCAACGTATGCTGGATTGCGGATGGTTGGCCTACCTTTAAATAAATTCAACATCGTCTCGTCAATCAGCATGAAAATTGTCAGATATACGTATTTTTTCATAGACGGGGAAAGAGGAGATTGCATGACGGAGGCGGAGGAGGCGATATACAGAGAGAGGAGAACGTGATGGGGGCGGGGAGGGGGGAGGAGGTGAATCCAGAGAAGTGAGAGAAGCAGATTAAAACAGAGAGGGAGCAGCAGGTAAACAGAGAAAGGGGGGAAGGTGATAAATGACTAATGGAACACTGTGATAAATACATAAATAAGGGGTGTTATTGTGAATTTGATGTACTATCAGAAAAAGCGGAGAAGGAGGTGGGCAGAGACGGAAAGATGGATGGAGAAGGAGAGGAGGATGGAGAGGAGGAGGAAGTGTTGTGAGAGAGGGGGGCAGATGGAGGAGATGGAAAGAGAGACGGATGGGCGGAAGGAGGAGGTGGATAGAGAGACGAGATAGGACTAAATGGACAAGAGAGATGAGGGAAGAGGGGATGAACTGACATAAAACTGGGATGAATAAATATCCGGGCAACGCCGGGTTTACAGTTAGTAATTTGATAAAGATTTACGCGACAATGGGCGTGTTCATCTGAAAGAAATTACAGAATATTTCCCTATGGTTAGATGCGGCGCATAAAGTCTCGATAACTAGAGTGTTATTCTTGATGTCTAGAGATGATAAAATTCGTTTCTTAATATAGATGACTCCACCAAAGTTTATAAAATGAACTACATAATAATCGGCTGAAAAATGCTCCTGTTGGAGCACAATAAAGGCAAATATGATCGTGTTTAAAAGTCTCTGACAGAAAAGTGGACAACCAGCTGTCCTTATTTCGCCTTCCTCACCAAAAATTCTGGAAGCTTCACACGACGAGTGACCATGTTATGTAAGAAATTTACCAAGTAAAATTTCAGTTACGTTGAGATAAAAATTCAATAAATAGCAGATTGCGTATTAGAACTTTACAAATACCGTTAAAAGCGTACTTTCGTGAATGAGATCCGCCAAATACAAATAATTAGTTTCGTATGACATATATGACGAAACTCTAGAATCGGCAAGTTAACTTTGCGAAATTATTGATGCTGATCGACGACGACACTGTCTGAGGAACGGTGACAACACCTGCACTGAGGGTGAGCGACTGGGGTAGGCAAGCAGTGGGGGAGGCTCAGTTCGCAAACACCTCGTTAGGGAACCGGTTGCTCGGGACAGCTTCGCTACCTGCTGCACCCTTGTAGGAAACCCCACAATAGGAAACCCCACGTAGCCCCATGCTGCCGACAGCTCGGAAACGATGCGACATGTGCATACTGTCCGTGGGCCCCAGAGTAGTATACGTGATTGCAACGCGCTCCAACGCCAGTTGTCGGCTCTATCTGGTTCGCAAATCACACTGTTTACGAAATGGACGGGCTTAAAATTCCTAAGCAGCTGTATTAAAAATGTACTTTCGTCCGTTGTCCGTACGATAGTCAGATTGTTCTATCTGTAGCATACATAAATAAAAACTTCAATACCCCCGAAAATATTATAAAGCAAAAAGGAAAGTACCATGTGCAGTCAGTAAAGACACGGCTTATAAAAGTTTCTTTACAAATGACGGGATACAAATTTACAGTAGTTCTCCATGTAAGAGAAAACTGCTTCATCACTCTCACTTTTAAGTAAAACCCTAAGGTAATTCTTACTTGATCACTAATCCTGCTCAGCAACAGGATGTATATAATATGTGAATTCAAAACTTAAAAGAAAAAAAAGGGCAAAATATCTTACTGAAACTAGTGCAAGGTGTCCTGTAGATTAAGCCAATCGACCAAATTCACTCCTCAAAAAGAGCACACACATATTTACGTAAAATGCAGTTTTATAGTATAATTTGTATTAAATTGATAAGAAAGAATCAGAACCTATTACAGACGCGAAGGTTACAAAAAAAATTGAAATGTAGTGAGACGGGGACCACTATCACAACATGAGTTTCATGACGAACATTTGACTCAACTCTTTTTTTTTTCATTTTGTTCGTTATTGTTTGTTGTATTTGGTGGCAGCGGACGTCACATGACATCCGTTGAAGTTCGTTGTTGATCCCTTCAAACTCAGTTAAACATAAAGAGCATAACGGATTCAATTAATGACAGAAGAGAAGCCTTTTTTTTTTTAGTGACTGGACGTGAAAAGTTTTCGGGTGAAAGAGTCGGCGGGAATGTCGGCCGTAGCCGTCTAAAGGGTACAGTCCCGGTATTGGCCTTGAGCGACCAAGGAAACCACGGAAACCTTAATCAAGACTGCCGGATCGGGAAGTGAACCCAGGTCCTCCCGAATGCCAGGCCCGAACGTTACCGCTCACCCAGCAGGCTCGGTGCTCATTGTGCTATAGCGATCACGAAGTATTCATGACCTTATCAAGGTTGTCCTGAAAGCTTTAATCGTAGCTATACTACTAACTGTACCACGAAAAATGCGTTTTTAATGGATCCTCAACATGCCATTACCTTTAAAAGAAATACAGGGTGTTCAAAAAGTGCTGTATGATTGTTAGCCGCGCGTGCCGTATGACTGTTCACCTGCCTGGGTTTTTCAACGAAACAATAAACGCACAACGATACTGCAGTGATATTCTGTACTCATGCATAGGAGAACTTGGGTTAAGTGAACGCTTATTTTCAACAAGATGATGCAACCGCGCATGCAGCTCGCATTTCAACGTCACTGCTTGCTGATCCCATAATTTCACAGGGACTTTGGCCTCCGCGATCGCCTGACGTAACTCCACCTGACTTTTTCTTCTGGGGTGCAGCGAAAGCAACGGTCTATAAAAACCGTCCGAAATTCATCCATGAATTGAAAACTGCAATATCCACTTTCACTGCTTCTGTTACAGAAGAAACGTTACAGAATGTGTTTAGAAACATGATTAGACGAACTGAATTGTGTATTCAACATTTAATGTGAAAATTTGTACGTAAAAATGAATATTCAATAAATTAATAACTTGTATTTTACTGAGTTCCATTTCGGTATATTCACTGCGGCATACGGCACGCGCGGCTAACGATCATATGGCACTGCGGAGAGACTTTTTGAACACCCCGTGGTATGATAATGCGCAAGTTACAATAACTCTTTTACCGCCGGTCGCGGTGGTCTAGCGGTTCTGGCGCTGCCGTCCGGAACCGCGGGACTGCTACGGTCGCAGGTTCGAATCCTGCCTCGGACATGGGTGTGTGTGATGTCCTTAGGTTAGTTAGGTTTAAGTAGTTCTAAGTTCTAGGGGACTTATGACCTAAGATGTTGAGTCCCATAGTGCTCAGAGCCATTTGAACTCTTTTACCATGAATATGACGTTTCTCGTTATTTTATTACAACGAATCATACAATTAACGGCGAGTTTTCGAGAGCCCCTCAGTTTGTTGGTGCTCAGGAACGGCGGATATTCATATGGTCTTCAACTGAAAGCCAATATGGCGCCTCCCAAGTCTAGAGATGGCGTCCATGTGACATAGGCGGCGTTCTGTTATCTCTTTGGTCACCTTTCAAACGCACGTTCAGAATATCTGACGTGCTAGATATTGCTCTGCACGTTCGGAAAGACTCACCAACGTGCTGTTCCACGCTATGACGCCAGAAACTCGGCACACTCAATGCTCAACATTCGGATGCACGGTCCGTGTGCCGACGTTTGAACAGTCGTGACCTGAAGTCACACCCGATGGTTTCTATACCGTGATGCCACGAGTAGCACCGCTGTGCCGCTCCGAAACAATGGAATAATGGGTCCTCCCTACAGACAGCCCCAAACTCGCCGACGAATGTCGTTCGGGGTAGTGCAGAACACAACACGACTCTACACATCAGCAGTCCACGCTTACCGGTTACGGCACCACTGCAGACGCAGCCATTTGTGCTGCGGTGTCCAAGGACAGCCCACACATGCATGGGACGGTAATTCCTTAATCCAGCTGCAGCTAGTCTTCGACCAGTGGTGCAGGTTGACAAGAATGTTGCGGGCAGTCTATTTACTCGTTCTCGGGTGGCAGCGCAGATGCGAAGCACTTAACGATTTGCTTCGTATGCGACCGTTCGGGTTGTATGCGAATGTGCTTGTGGTGTGGATGACGGAATAAAATACAATTCCCCTCATAAACTCGCCAAAAACCAAGTTCTGAACTGTTGACAAGTTCTATATCAGCTCGGAGCCCCCACGTGCTTCTGTACGAAAATATTTACCCACACATTACACAGCACAACCACTTCAATGGGCGCCGTAAATCTCTTTGTCCGTGACCACCAACTCACATTCGCTTCCACGTACCCATGTTCAACAAAACTATTTAATGCAAATGCAGGCAGGATTTGCTACGCAAAAATCACGTACGCACCCACCCATTTTTTAAAGTTTCACAAATTCGAGTTTACTTCCGATACAAACACAGGAAAATGGATAGTCACTGTTCACAATAAATAAGTTTCAGAGTCTGCCCGAGTTTTTTAAGACCTTGGAGGCAGTTCAATGAACCAAGATTAATTGTCTGTGTTATCTTTAGAAAATCGTTAACGTTCCACGGTATATCAAACAATAAATTCCACAATCGCTACACACTGAAACCTTCCAACGCAGCCCGAAAAATAACAAGTTCATCAGTTGCCGAAAAATATCTATGTCCGAAAGTAGGAGCTCTGAATAATTCACACACGCGAACAAGCGGCTATTTCACCGCTCATCAGATAAAACCTTCTAAGACAAACTAACACAGCATGACAGTCTCCAACAGCGTCCGAACCTAGACTCCCCTAATTGCCACTGTTCACCCAGGAAACCTCGGTCGAGCACCACTGAAGTCAGTTAAACTGCTGCACATGAAAATTTCTGGAATTCTTAATTTTAACCTTTTATACATATATGATACAAATCACACGAAAATTTTCCGAGAAATATTATGCAGTTAATAGTTTTCTTTTGTCACACCGGCCGGCGCATTTCCGTGTCCTCCACAGTGATCACGTGACATTTCACTCTGTTCACGCCCCTTGTATAGCCTATTAAGGCCTGTTAATAACACAAAACATCAACAACAGTAAAGTTCTCTGGCAGCCGGTCTAACTGTCACAGAGAACGGCAATTCCAATCATTTACATGCCCGCCAGCGGTGTGTGCCTATGTTTGTTGTTGTGGTCTTCAGTCAAATGGTTCAAATGGCTCTGAGTACTATGGGACTTAACATCTGTGGTCATCAGTCCCCTAGAACTTAGAACTACTTAAACCTAACTAACCTAAGGACATCACACACATCCATGCCCGAGGCAGGATCCGAACCTGCGACCGTAGCAGTCGCGCGGTTCCGGACTGAGCGCCTAGAACCGCGAGACCACCGCGGCCGGCGGTCTTCAGTCCTGAGACTGGTTTGATGCAGCTCTCCATGCTACTCTATCCTGTGCAAGCTCCTTCATCTCCCAGTACCTACTGCAGCCTACATCCTACTGAATCTGCTTAGTGTATTCATCTCTTGGTCTCCCCCTATGATTTTTACCCTCCACGCTGCCCTCCAATACTAAATTGGTGATCCCTTGATGCCTCAGAACATGTCCTACCAACCAATCCCTTCTTCTAGTCAAGTTGTGCCACAAACTTCTCTTCTCCCCAATCCTATTCAGTACCTCCTCATTAGTTATATGATCTACCCATCTAATCTTCAGCATTCTTCTGTAGCACCACATTTCGAAAGCTTCTATTTTCTTCTTATCCAAACTAGTTATCGTCCATGTTTCACTTCCATACATGGCTACACTTCACGCAAATACTTTCAGAAACGACTTCCTCACACTTAAATCTATACTCGATGTTAAGAAATTTCTCATCTTCAGAAACGCTTTCCTTCCCATTGCTAGTCTATGTTTTATTTCCCCTCTACTTCAACCATCATCAGCTATTTTGCTCCCCAAATAGCGAAACTCAATTACTACTTTAAGTGTCTCATTTCCTAATATAATTCCCTCAGCATCGCCCGACTTAATTCGACTACATTCCATTATCCTCGTTTTGCTTTTGTTGATGTTCATCTTATATCCTCCTTTCAAGACACTATCCATTCCGTTCAACTGCTCTTCCAAGTCCTTTGCTGTCTCTGACAGAATTACTATGTCATCGGCGAACCTCAAAGTTTTTATTTCTTCTCCATGGATTTTACTCCGAATTTTTCTTTTGTTTCCTTTACTGCTTGCTCAATATACAGATTGAATAACATCGGCGACAGGCTACAACCCTGTATCACTCCCTTCCCAACCACTGCTTCCCTTTCATGTCCCTCAACTCATATAACTGCCATCTGGTTTCTGTACAAATTGTAAATAGTCTTTCGCTCCCTATATTTTACCCCTGCCACCTTCAGAATTTTAAAGAGAGTATTCCAGTCAACATTGTCAAAAGCTTTCTCTAAGTCTACAAATGTTAGAAACGTAGGTTTGCCTTTTCTTAATCTAGCTTCTAAGATAAGTCGTAGGGTCAGTATTGCCTCACGTGTTCCTATATTTCTACGGAATCCAAACTGATCTTCCCCGAGGTCGGCTTCTACCAGTTTTTCCATTCGTCTGTAAAGAATTCGCGTTAGTATTTTGCATCCGTGACTTATTAAACCGATTGTTCGGCATTTTTCACATCTGTCAGCACCTGCTTTCTTTGGAATTATTATTTTCTTCTTGAAGTCTGAGGGTATTTCGCCAGTCTCATACATCTTGCTCACCAGATGGTAGAGTTCTGTCAGGATTGGCTCTCCCAAGGCTGTCAGTAGTTCTAATGGAATGTTGTCTACTCCCGGGGCCTTGTTTCGACTCAGGTCTTCCAGTGCTCTGTCAAACTCTTCACGCAGTATCGTATCTCCCATTTCATCTTCATCTACATCCTCTTCCATTTCCATAATATTCTCCTCAAGTACATCACCCTTGTATAGACCCTCTATATACTCCTTCCACCTTTCTGCTTTCCATGGCCTGCGAGGTCACCTGATCCGGATCCCCTTGCTTATTTCCTATGGGGATACCTAAAGTCACTTGTGTATGAGACCTCAGTGGATACAGAGATGGAATTAGTACCCAGAATTGTAGCTGCCTGTGACGTAATTCAAAACACACCAGGGACATTAGTCAGGGTGCGTCAGAATCTTGTTCGCCGATGTGATGCTTGCATTGTGGTTGATGGCCGTCAGTTTCAGCACATTTTGTAAGATACAGTAAAAGTGGCACGTTCATTGTGTCAATGACGGTATTTCCGGTTATTGTAACTAATGTAAATAAAAAAGTACATGAGGTCTTATTGCTATTACCTCCTTAAGATGATTTCTCCCACCCCGGGTTCCCTACCTCAAATTGTTCAGCGGAGCATCCTCTATGTTCTGTCAAATTTTTACACGCTCATACGGAAACACCATCTGTACAAAATGCGAACTCACAGTACTTTCTTCTATGACTGCGTGATTAAGCCGATAAGTTGGCTGTCTAGCGGATATATACTACAACAAGAAATAAAGTGAATGAGCCTTCAAACTCTGCACCAAATAACAAACATCCGAAATTATTGCTCAATCCTGACATCGCGCCTGCCAATAACTTCTGCGTCTCCTCACTCTTTTGCCTCAGCTCAGGTCGTCTTACCATACTCTACACGTAGTGGAGCAGAAGTCGTGATCTGCTGCTAAATGCTGCCAGCGGGGACAGAGCTAGCCCTCGTCGGCCCTCTCCAGAGAAGGGTTTCCGTGGCCTGCGTGAGAAGAATTGCCGATTTTGGGCACCCGGAGGACAAGTGCATTTCAGTTCGCTCTCTAGACTAACTCTCCCTTTTGCGCCTGTGCACCTTTCCGTGCGTCCATCAGACGATTGTACGAGTACAAAACTCTGCCCAATGGCATGTTCGTAGGTAAATCAAACATTTCACCTGTGGTCAAACATTTGACCTGTGGAAGAACTCAGTTCTGAACAAGCCTTCGTGGCGTCCCCACTCTGCTATCGAATTGTCTCTCTACCCATTCATTGTCTCTGTACCCATTCATCTGGTTGCACGTTTTGGACTTTCTGAAAGCCAGCGCTCGGCTTCTCTGCTAAATTACATTCTAAGACAAAAAAAGAAGAAAAAAAAAACGATGTACCGCAAAGAATTTATCCGAATGGGACAGAAATCGACAGATATGGCGTGTTTGTACAGACAAACAAAGGATTACAATTTAGAAAAAAATCAATGATTTTTCAAGAGAAAGAGCTTCACAAATTGAGCAAGACAGTAACACCGTGACCGACCTCTGGCCCTTATGCAAGCAGTTATTCGGATTGGCATTGATTGAAAGAGTCGTTGGGTGTCCTCTTGAGCGATATCGTGTCACATTCTGGCCAACTGGCGCGTTAGATCTTCATAAACGCCGAGCTGGTTGGAGGGCCTGTCCACAATGCTCCAGACGTTCTCAGCTGGAAGAGATCAGGCGACACTGCCGGCAGAAGGTAGGGTTCTGCGACCACCAAGACAAGCAGTAGAAACTCTTGCTGTGCGCGGGGGGGCGTTTCCTTGGTGGAAGTAAACCCTGGATGCCTTGCCATGAAGGCTAAAAAAAAAAAGAAAAGGGTGTTGCGGATGGCAACCAGGGCCCTGCGATGATAACAAATGGTACACCATACCTTCACTCCAGGTTGTCACGCCGTATGGCGAGCGACAGTCAGGTTATAATGAATTCTACTGTAATTGATGAAAGTATGTGAATGCAGCTTGCCGCTAACTTGGTGTAATGTTTTGTCTGTACAGAGGTGTATCTGTCGCCTTTATTACCCCTTCACTCTCACACACAAATCGGTACAATACAGTTAGGGCCTCCTGTTTTATCTTGAGGCTGATCCGTGATAAGACAGGCAAACAATTATGCTAATGGAGGATTCTGAGTATTTTCTCGAATTTCATTCGCTCTCTCTCTCTCTCTCTCTCTCTGTCCTTTATCTGTGTACAGTTTTAAATATATTATTTCATTTACGTGGAATCAGCCCAATAGAATCTCTGGTGGAGCCCTTCGTCTTAATATTCAGCGGCTGGTTTGCTGGAAAAGATCTTTACGTTTGTTATTATTGTTAAGCGCTGCATTCAGTTGGGAAAAATCGATCGTTTGAACAATTCGTTCATTTTTACGACAGATTTAGAATTTCAGATGTGGACGAAGCCTTTTTGGACGATTTTATCAAAACTCGGTGACTGCAGGCTCTCTTCGTCACAGCTGAAACTTCCCCACTAATTACAGGGCCAAGGCAATCATCAATGATTCAGACAGAGAACTCATTCGTCATTCACTCTAGAATAAAAGGGTCACAAACCTTATTTCTGAGGAAAATAGTATATTCAATCCATCTCCATTACATGTTCCGTTTTCTGTTGATTCCAAGTCTTACTTAATTTTCGTTTACCGTTTTTCTCTATCCACCAATAACCCGCTAGTGGCACAAACTTTAATAGCTCGCTTTAGCGAGAAGAAGAGCAAATATGTCTCTTTTAGCAACCCGACAATCTTCCAACAGATACTTCCGAAGCTGTACTCCTTCTCCCTCTATAATAACCATGGAGAATACATCTATGTATCTCTGTTATTCCAAAGAATAATCTTACTAGAAAAATACCTTGGCGTCGACGAGCTGTCGGCGCATATATTACTAGAAATCCGATCAGATACTTTCCAAAAGTGAATAAATGTGGATGATTTGGTTGACCATTATTAATTATTGCGTGGTAGAGGGTAAATTTCCGTGGGGAGATTACAAGGTTCCTATCCCACCGCTGTCTGACATCTCCAGACATGACTTCGCAGGTCATTAGGGCTCATTTCGAAGCAAGACTCATCACTGAAGACAATTCTACTACAGTCAATAAGATCTCAGGCTAAAACGTTGCTGGAGACGTCCTGGACAGAGGTGGGATACCCGCCATATGGCCCCCAGGAATGATGGTCTGGGATGCCATTTCCTTTCATATCAGGACCCCTCTGGTTGTTAGCTGCGGCACCCTTGTAGCGCAGCGGTACGGCGACGATATTCTGTCTCGTTTCGTTGCCCTTCATGGCAAGCCGAGTTGTGGACACTTGTGAGAAACTCGAATGTGGCGACACTTGTGAGAAATCCGGGATACTGAGAGACCGGCACAGGGTGTGTCGAAAATGCTGCGCCACTACCTGCTCGGCCACTACTTGCTGCCGCTTGGTGTGACTGAGCGCTCGGCTTGTGCCGGCCCGGGCAACTGCCGAGGGACATTCACACTCCTCCAGTGCAGCCAGGCTACATTATTTCAGAATTTTTTTGGGCAAGGAAGAGTGGCCTTAGTCAGATTAGAAGTCGGAGCTGATTTTGCCCCCACGATATCCTGTCAACCATTAGTTGCAGCACAGTTATGCGCAAGACCTTTTTCATTGGAATTTTTGTTCTGATTAATCTTACATAGAGCATAATTTTCGCTCAACCTCATACTTAACGATGCATTTTACAGAAACTATAAAACGGAAAATGTTTTCCATCTTTCAACCCCTCACCCAAAATTTGGTATGATAGGAGTGGCAACCTTTTACCATATATTAAGAGGAACCAACTAAAGAATTTGGTTCTCAGTAGAAACTTTTTTCTTTAATTATTTCGAAATAAACCTCAATTTTCCCGTACCACGCAGGGAAGTGTACTGATGTCTAATGTGAGTCCTGCTAGCAATTAGCGTTAAGGAATTCAGTTTATGTATTGAAACAAGCTGTATTCATCGTCCACTCAAAGAGACATTGTTTCTAAAATTTTCTACACAAAAATTCTGATTGTGACTGTTAGAAAAGCTATGACTTTTCATACTTCATTAGTGAATCTTTTAAAATTTGCAAAAGACATTTAGACGACTTTGTGTCGTGTCCAGGGAACACCACGAGGAGGTAGTCTCTCTTCGTCCCCCATTATATTTATTTACAATATTTACAGGATGATTATTTATTTACAATTTTTACAATAGGGTAATCGGCGTGAACTGAGCCCCTTTTCAATATTTACAAGTATTGCTGTAGCTTCAGCCATTTCCTTTTCATTGTAATTTCTGTGCATAGGCCACGCAAGTAAGAAATGATTTTACATTGCCGTCAACTTGGAGTCTTGTAAGGGCCTTAGAAACTATCTCATCTGACTTAATTGCGGACTTCTTTCTTCTTTTCCCAACTAGATTTAAAATAAGTCGGTCAAATTGGTGCCCATGATAGTCTATTCTGTGTCCTCTCTGAGAATTTTTACTAAGGAGTAAAAATTTGGATGAGCAATTAATGAATTTATCCTCCGATTCCATCCTGAAACATTGTTGGTGCGGTGACGCCTTCCTGCACAGTTCCATATATCCCTTGGCATGTCGTCATTATCCAGCCATTGTTCAACAAAATAGTCGTAAAAATCCTGCAGTTTTTCATTATCTGGCGTGCTCTCCTGAATCCATAGCCATCCATCATCTAACACCAGTGGAATGTGAGCCAGAGCGGAACACAATCTTATGTGAAAACGAATTTCTTCGTTTTCCTTGTAGGCAGCAACAAGGCCGCAATTCTGCACTTCCCTCCACAAGCACTGGTTGAAATGGTAGTTGCAGCCATTAACATTTGCATCAGGAAACAAATGTGTTACTGATTGGATGACTGCAGCTTTAAAATCCATCGTGATAGCTGTATGATTCCATCCAGGTACGTTGCTCTTAACAGCTGTGAAAAAGCGATCGTATGTTTCTCGCTTTTTATTGGGTAGCAAGGCGTACACGGTTGGAACTGTGTTTGTTTCCTCCTCAGAACTAGAAATATCGGCATGAACAATAAATAACTGTACAAACTGCTTGCATGGAGCTTTTGAACGTTCCATCGACAAAGAACGAATTGCAGTCTGTTAAATAGGATTTTCCCCTTTCGCTGGCGAACACCAATATCCTATCATTTGGCCTGATGCGTTGCAGCGATCGTTTTGCACTACTGTGTGACGGCGGTGATGTGACGATGTCGTATCCTTGATTGAACAGCGGCCCTACTTCTTCGGCGTAAACAGAAGAAACTGAAGTGTCCGTTTCTTTTGCACGCCTTTTGGCGTTTGCAATGTGTTTTCGCACTTCATTAACCGCGACGTCCGGAATACATGTATGGCTGCCTTCACCTAAAACTAAGTTGTGTCTGGTAGTTAGTCTTTCTTTACACTTCTTGTTTACGTTTAACCACCGCCAATAACTTACACCTTCATTGTGGGTATATTCCACTAAATCCAGAGCAGTACTGAACTGCGGCGCGCAACCTGTTTGGTGCCCCTGTAGACCTCCCGCTATCTGTTCGGCCGGGTCTCCTCACAACTGTCCCTCCTCACAACTGTCTCTCCTCACAAGTGTCCCAACCCCTGGCAAGCCATCTTGCGCTTAGATTGCAGCAAGATAACGCCCACCCGCACACGGCGAGATTGTCTACTGCTTGTCAAACCGTTCCTTGGCTAGCGAGGTCACAGGATCCAATTGAGAACGTTTTGGCACGAAATCCCTCAAGAGGACATCCGACTAGTTTATTAATCGATGCCAAGCCGAATAACTAAAAAAAAAAAAAAAAAATTGTTCAAATGGCTCTGAGCACTATGGCACTTAACATCTGAGGTCATCAGTCCCCTAGAACTTAGAACTAATTAAACCTAACTAACCTAAGGACATCACACACATCCATGCCCGAGGCAGGATTCGAACCTGCGACCGTAGCAGTCGCGCGGTTCCGGACTGAAGCGCCTAGAACCGCTCGGCCGCCGCGGCCGGCCGAATAACTGATTGCATAAGGGCTAGAGGTGGACCAATGAGTTATTCGTGAAGCTCTTTCTCTGACTCATCCAGTTTTGTCTTAGAGTGTATTACCGTTAACCACTATGGAATCTTTTTCTAAATTTTCAACAAACTGGCTGCGCTGTTCCGAGTGAAGGCTCGGGCCTCGTCACTTCTCACAGTTCTGCTATGCCCATCACCTGACGCTGGGTGCTTCTGGGAAGGACTTTCCAACTTCAAAACAAACATTCTTTTGTAGAACAGTTCAGACTCGCTGCGCGGGCTCGCTAAGCTCAGCGAGTAGGCCGAACTGAGGCGTCCTACCGCTACGTTATCTGCCCCTCTGAGAAACCACCGGACCACACATAGTGCGAAACAGCCACGGAGACCGCCCTGGGATTCACAGCGGGCGGTACGAAACAATCGAACAACGCTGTGGCACCGGTTTACACGCTCCAGCGCTCAGGACCTTCCGGTACCTGGCCCGTACGCCAGAAACGGTGGTCGCTGCTAAGTGCTGAAAGGGACTTCGTTCTGCAGTGGAAAACAAGATTCACAGGCAGTGCCTCAGTCTGGGAGTCTCCACTCACGACAACTATAAAAAGATTTGCGTGCAACTACCAGTATATAGATAGGGAGAAGTAAGATGTAGCTTGACATCTTAACCCCCGCAAGCACTGAACATTGCTTTCTATAAACATGACCATACATCAGCTAGCCTCAATAAATTGAACTCAAATCGTCTTAAGAACACGACAGTCCAGTGTATTTTCAATAGCAAAGATAAGATCCAGTTATTAGCCAACAGCAGGGTATACAAAATTACCTCTTCTGATCGTGATAAGTTTTACATTGGTATGTCAGGCAGAGGCATATCAACTAGGCAGGCTGAACACGAACGCAGCTGGAGTTTGCAGAGTTCTGACTCCGCATTTGCTGAGCATGTACTGAGTGAGGGTCACAACCACCAGCCAGAGTCACATGCCCACTTAGCAAACAAAGGCCATAAACTCAACCTGCTGGAAGCCCTGGAAATTAACAAACATTTAGCTCACAGTCCAGATTTAATCCTAAATGACCAGACACAGCTCAACATTTCCCCTCTCCTAAACTTCACGTAATCATCTGTGTTTTTCATTTCTTCCTACACTGTCTGTTCCAACATATTCCCATTTTCCCTGTTTTCAATGAAGTGCTTTTATTTTATTGAAATTGTATATGTAACCCATATAAACTGTAGTTTCAATTGTTAAGGCTTTCTTCAAACTGGTACTTGTATTACTTTACATGTTTAATATCTCTTGTAGTTGTCTCATCAAATATTGTTTTTATTTTACTTGGTTCATTTATTTAATGCAAACTGTTACATAATCCCAGATTTGAGTATAATGTTAATGTTTTTCCTGGTTACTCCTTTTGTATTTGTCTATTGTTCAGCCTTTTTTACCTTTTAAAATGCAATACCACCACACTCTCAAGGATTACATATACAGTATGTTGTCTCACATTCCTCCATTTTCCTGCATTTATTCATTTCTGTTTGTCTTATTGATATTGCTTAAGTTCCTTATACATTCTGTAGCTACATTGATAATTATGTCTTCTTTTAATTCGTTTGTGTATCACTCTCCATGTTTTATATCTCCTGAAGTAGCCTTTTCAAGTACTGATTTTATTTTATTTTGTTAGTTTTGTTTATTAATAGAAACTGTTATGCAGGTATGCTGTTCCTATTTTGTGTTAAAGTTCCTATTTTGTGTTACAGTTCTTTCCTGTCTATTCGATACTTAATTTTATTTATTTACTGCTCAATTTTTTACGTTTTACGTTGCATTACCACCACACTGTCAAAAATGTTACTTACTGTATGTTTCAGCTTCAATGTAGACGTGTAACTTCACTTCCAATGTAGTTTACAAACCTTGTAACTTATTTGGTGACAATACTCAGTTAGTGTCTGAAGATGGCCTTGTACGCCGAAAACCGGTTAACGCAATGAAAATAATACTGTAGAACAAAAGCAAACTAGTTCTTTTCATTTATTAGTGAATTAAAGGACATTATGGCAATAAAACATGAGACGAGTGAGTCCAGCAATGGACTGGCACATATCATCAACATTAGCGTTTTCCCCGGAATTCATAGTGTTTCAAAGTTTTTTGACTCATTTCCTACAAAATCTCTATTAGTACCAACTGACAAACAAGATATTGATTCAACCAACATTAGTATACTGACCAACATCAGAAATACAAAAATGTCACAGCTTCCATTGCATTTCAAAACGATAGTGGGGAAAACAGAAATGAAAGAGAAGTCATATAAGTATATTTCATCTTAACAAGCTGTTCTCAAAAACCTTAGAGTAAATTTTTAGACTCCGAAAAACGGACCATACGGGGACCACCACTGCTTGTTGATGACATTGTACTGTTTCCGTCTAGTGCAGATAGAATTCAATAAAGTATGCAGCGCCTTAATAGGGCAAGAAAAATAAGCCCTGGAAAACAAATGTAATAAAACTAAAACAATGTACAGTAGAATCCCACTGCTTCGGACTTTATTAAATCGGAATCCGCCAATTTTTAGACTTTTTTTTATCGCAAAGTGCGATTAGAGGTGATAAAAGAACAATGCAAAAAAGAGTATTAGTCAAAAACAAATCCCTTCTTTAAGCCATTGTCAACATATATTGAACGTGAAAATATTTCTATCGCATCGTCAGGCAGGAGCGCCTCTTTGACTGCTGTGGGTCATGTTATTGTAGATCCAAATGACAGACGCAAGTAATTGGTGCAATACGTACTTTTCTACAGTAAATGGATCACTTAGAAATTTACAGTGCAGTGCAGACTTTCATTTTTAAATGTGAGTACATACAGTAATGTATACATACAGTAGTGTGTATGTGTCAAGCTTGTTTAACGCAGCCTTTGAACATGTAATGTAGCTTCAATTTTTAAAATTTTATTGTTCATCACAGTGACATTACATTAGTTGCTTTTAAATAAAGAATACTGTACAGTATTTCACATAGTATTAAAGTTTATCTAGTCCTTACTTGCATAATACAGACATTGTATGTTACATTCCTAATTGTATCATCAGATAATTATTTTAGAATAGGTTTCTATAATTTATACTTTAAATAATTCGGACTGGGACTCATCCCAGTTACTACCAACGAGTGAGGTTTCATTATATAATCAACACACCGAAAAGAAAATAGTAAAACTTAATAATAAAGTTGTAGAACTAGCTGACGAGTTTTGTATTTGGAGTAGCTGAAGACAACGAGATGCACAGTGAATGAAAAAAATAGAAGAGTAAAAATGGACTGTATGCTCCTGCTAAAGAAACATAGGGTTTCCAAAACAGAGTTTTCGATGTGTCTGAAAAGGAAAGCTTATTTCCCACAGATGTTGGCATGTGAAGACATCTGCGCTTTTTTTTTACGCATAGAGAGAAGAAGTCAATGGCAGTGACAAAGAGATGGAAAAGTAATAAATACTGGAAGATACAGACAGTGGTTGTGTTATAAAAGTTCAAATGTGTGTGAAATCTTACGGGTCTTGAATGCTAAGTTCATCAGTCCCTAAGGTTACACACTACTTAACCTAAATTATCCTAAGGACAAACACACACACTCATGCCCGAGGGAGGACTCGAACCTCCGCCGGGACCAGCCGCACTGTCCTTGACTGCAGCACCTGAGACCGCTCGGCTGATCCCGCGCGGCGTTTTGTTATACACTCCTGGAAATGGAAAAAAGAACACATTGACACCGGTGTGTCAGACCCACCATACTTGCTCCGGACACTGCGAGAGGGCTGTACAAGCAATGATCACACGCACGGCACAGCGGACACGCCAGGAACCGCGGTGTTGGCCGTCGAATGGCGCTAGCTGCGCAGCATTTGTGCACCGCCGCCGTCAGTGTCAGCCAGTTTGCCGTGGCATACGGAGCTCCATCGCAGTCTTTAACACTGGTAGCATGCCGCGACAGCGTGGACGTGAACCGTATGTGCAGTTGACGGACTTTGAGCGAGGGCGTATAGTGGGCATGCGGGAGGCCGGGTGGACGTACCGCCGAATTGCTCAACACGTGGGGCGTGAGGTCTCCACAGTACATCGATGTTGTCGCCAGTGGTCGGCGGAAGGTGCACGTGCCCGTCGACTTGGGACCGGACCGCAGCGACGCACGGATGCACGCCAAGACCGTAGGATCCTACGCAGTGCCGTAGGGGACCGCACCGCCACTTCCCAGCAAATTAGGGACACTGTTGCTCCTGGGGTATCGGCGAGGACCATTCGCAACCGTCTCCACGAAGCTGGGCTACGATCCCGCACACCGTTAGGCCGTCTTCCGCTCACGCCCCAACATCGTGCAGCGCGCCTCCAGTGGTGTCGCGACAGGCGTGAATGGAGGGACGAATGGAGACGTGTCGTCTTCAGCGATGAGAGTCGCTTCTGCCTTGGTGCCAATGATGGTCGTATGCGTGTTTGGCGCCGTGCAGGTGAGCGCCACAATCAGGACTGCATACGACCGAGGCACACAGGGCCAACACCCGGCATCATGGTGTGGGGAGCGATCTCCTACACTGGCCGTACACCACTGGTGATCGTCGAGGGGACACTGAATAGTGCACGGTACATCCAAACCGTCATCGAACCCATCGTTCTACCATTCCTAGACCGGCAAGGGAACTTGCTGTTCCAACAGGACAATGCACGTCCGCATGTATCCCGTGTCACCCAACGTGCTCTAGAAGGTGTAAGTCAACTACCCTGGCCAGCAAGATCTCCGGATCTGTCCCCCATTTAGCATGTTTGGGACTGGATGAAGCGTCGTCTCACGCGGTCTGCACGTCCAGCACGAACAGCACGAACGCTGGTCCAACTGAGGCGCCAGGTGGAAATGGCATGGCAAGCCGTTCCACAGGACTACATCCAGCATCTCTACGATCGTCTCCATGGGAGAATAGCAGCCTGCATTGCTGCGAAAGGTGGATATACACTGTACTAGTGCCGACATTGTGCATGCTCTGTTGCCTGTGTCTATGTGCCTGTGGTTCTGTCAGTGTGATCATGTGATGTATCTGACCCCAGGAATGTGTCAATAAAGTTTCCCCTTCCTGGGACAATGAATTCACGGTGTTCTTATTTCAATTTCCGGGAGTGTAGAAAGAGTGAAGGAGACAATGTCAGTACGAGAGAAAGTGAGGGACTCAGTGGCAGTGGGACATGAAACGAAATGTCGTGAGGCGAGGACCTCCCGGCGGGTAAACCTGATCGCCTGGTGCAAGTCTTTTGATTTGACGCCAATTCGGCGACTTGCGCGTTGACGAGGATCAAATGATGATGATGAAGACGACACAAACACCGGTCCCTGAGCGGAGAAAATCTCCAACCTATCCGGGAATCGAACCCGGGCCCCCCAGCATGACAAGCCGGCGCGCTGTCGACTCAGCTACGGTGGCGGACAGCAGGACATAGATGACAATGACAGAACAGTGTTAGGAAAAGAGTAATGGTCCAGGGGGGAAGAGTTAAAGAGAAAGAGAAATTGGAAGTGAATGAGAGCCAGTGATAATGAGAGACAGAATGTATGACAGTGACAACGAGGAAGAGAGAGATAGGGACCCTGAGAAGAGATAGCAGCAGTAGGAAAGGAGGAATGAGATAGAAACAGTAAGAGAGAGCGAGAGGGAGACGGTGATAGTGAGAGGTGACAGTAGTGGTAGGACGGAACGTAAGGAACTGTGGGTGTGAGAGGAGACAGTTAGATGGCACATAGAGATGATGACAATGAAGTGGGCCAAATGAGTGAGTGAGAAAGGGCAGTTGGGAATGTATGGGTGTGAGCGGCTCGCAGCGGTGGACTATTGATTACGAGGGGGCTACAGTTAGTGGAGCTTGTGGGAGTTTGAGGTGAGTTGCATATTAAAAAAAGCGCGAATATGTTCGCATGACAAAACGTTTGGGAAAATAGTTGAAGGTGCTGAGGAAGGTAGAATGAGGCAACTGCTTCCCACTTCTCAGTCAGAGTCTTTTAAATAAAGAGGAACATTTTCGCATTTTTGCACTCCGGTAGTAGCATTTTCCCCTGGTTACATTCTTACATTACACTAAAATATCCAGAACATGTTCCCGAACAACTTCGGAAAATGTGAAGGCGCGATTCAGGTTCACCCTGTAGAACGGAAGGAAGGAGGGAAGACTAGGGTTGCAAGGGTGAGTGCGGAAATCGGCCACGCCCACTCAAAGGAACCATCCAGGCCTGGAGCGATTTAGGGGAGTCACTGAAAACCTACATATGGATGACCGCACGCGGATTTCAACCGACGCCCTCCCCAATGCTCAGCCCTGTAAAACGCTGCCTGAGTAGTCAAAGACGGACAGGAAAACGGCCGAGACGACTTTCAACTTAACATCCCGGCTTTAGCAAAATCTCAGAAATGCGCAACTTATCGCCAGCGTGAATTTCAACCCTTCTCCTCCCATTGTTCAAGCCACGGCCCCAACTTGCTCGGTACAGTCACGGGAGATGCAACGAGGCAGTGCCTGGGTCGATCACAGAGGCCGACGCCGGTAACGTCGTAACACACGTGCGGACTGACGCAACATTACGTAAATGGAGATTGCGTTATGACTCTCGTGACTGACTCCATAAGCGCTTCCGATACCAGGGTTACGTACACGCCTGAAGTAGAGCTCCTACATTATAGGTCGTAATCTTTACCTTGCGGGTGCTTAACCTATTCACGCAACTTTTTACAATGTTTCTTAAAAATGGTTCAAATGGCTCTGAGCACTATGGGACTTAACATCTATGGTCATCAGTCCCCTAGAACTTAGAACTACTTAAACTTAACTAACCTAAGGACATCACACAACACCCAGTCATCACGAGGCAGAGAAAATCCCTGACCCCGCCGGGAATCGAACCCGGGAACCCGGGCGTGGGAAGCGAGAACGCTACCGCACGACCACGAGCTGCGGACAATGTTTCTTATATAATACTTCATATTACATGTATGAAGTGTACCGAACAGTAATTAATGTGTATAGACATATTCAGTATGACCATTTCATATCACAGAAAATCTGAAATGTAACATTACACAGCTATGGAAATGTAGGTTCGGAACTTGTGTGGTAGTTTGTAAATATTTATGACTTAAGAACCCGGTACCAGTGCCGTCCAACAACTGTATTACGCAGTAACAACCTATGCCTATTTATTAGTTTCTGTCGATATACGCAGGCACTTGCAAAATGGTGTTTATTTTTTAATCCTAAGCAGGTACTTTCAGAAATGTGGCATTTTCATTGTATATAGGGGAAAAAGTATAGTTTCATGTTACAGTGAAACGCATCATTATTAATAGTTTCATCTGTCATTTAACCAATTTTAATTCTGTGTACTTCATGATAGGTTAACACAACCTCATTCTTCGACTGTTATGTTATTTGTGTAGGTCCCCTCAAAATGACCAATCCTCTGTAAAAAAATATAATTGCATTCGTCTTACTGCTTCTTAAATATTATTCAGTTTATGTATACACATTTATGATAACGACTTACAAACACATGAAAACAAATGTTCCTCTCCACTTTCGCAACTGCGAAAACATCCCAGGAATCGAAAGAGTCTGAGACAAACTACTTCAGAACAGCTTTCGATTGGGGGAGGAAACGCAGTTGTATACAACTGGTTTAATGTCTATAACTGATTTTATTAACATATACTTACAATAGACAATAGAGCACCCCCGTCCAGGTTCCCAGTTGCCTCTACGGCAATTTATGGCCCATCTTTTTCTTCGTTTGGGGCCACTTGAAGTCTAAACGTGCGAAAATCATGTTTGCAATAGTTAGTGCAGTTGACAGTTGAGAAACCACCCATATTTACGATGAATTCTTCAATACGTGCAATCAGAGCTCTCCACCTGCATCGTGACTCGTATGTAAATAAGTATGATCATCCTATACTTTTGTGGAAACATTACGGATAGTTCAGCTTAGGTATACGAGTCTTAGCCTGAATGCATTTGGATGGGGCTTTCAGCAGAATCTGGCTTTATTCGATTACCTCACACAACCTTCTAAGGAAAAACATACGAGGTGTGGCTATAAAATAACGGGAGTATTACTGTAAAACATTTTATTTTAGAAATATACATATTTAGTCACTGTCACCATCAATATACTCCCCTCCACTACCACAGCTACGCTCCAAGCGAAGTTACCATTGACGGAAACAGTGCAGGAATTCTTCCACTGTGAGCTCTGTGATGATACGCTCCAAGTTTTCTTTCACTGCGTCAACACACTAAAATCTTGTTCATTTTAATGCGGATTTGACCTTGGGAAACAGATAATAGTCACACCGTGCTAGGTAGGCGAATAAGGTGTGTGTGTGTGGGGGGGGGGGGGGGGGCTAACACTGGGTTGCTCTACTTCGCTAGAAACCTCTTACTAGACAATGCGGTAAGAGCTGGTGTGTTGTCTTGTTCTTCAACTCTCATCAATTTTTTTATTATTTTATTGTTATTAGCGAACGTCCGCAATGGAGAAAGATAAGCAGTTGATTTTAAATCATTTTTCTTCTTATTATTATTTTCTCACGAAGTTGAGGAGGAACCACTAGACACTAATGTTGGTTAATAGTATGAGCTTCAGGAACACGGCGAAGATACGTAGTTCCATGAATATCGAAAAAATCATCATCGCTTGGAATCTTGATTTGCTCATTCGAGCTTTTTTCGCTCTCGGTGAAGTTGGACCATTCCAATACATGGGTAGGCGGTTAGTTACGGAATCATAAGGGTAAAAATACTTTCAGAAATGACTTCCTGACACTTAAATCTATACTCGATGTTAACAAATTGCTCTTCTTCAGAAACGCTTTCCTTGCCATTGCCAGTCTACATTTTATATCCTCTCTACTTCGACCATCATCAGTTATTTTGCTCCCCAAATAGCAAAACTCCTTTACTACTTTAAGTGTCTCATTTCCTAATCTAATACCCTCAACATCACCCGACTTAATTCGACTACATTCAATTATCCTCGTTTTGCTTTTGTTGATGTTCATCTTATATCCTCCTTTCAAGACACTGTCCATTCCGTTCAACTACTCTTCCAAGTCCATTGCTGTCTCTGACAGAATTACAATGTCATCAGCGAACCTCAAAGTTTTTATTTCTTCTCCGTGGATTTTAATACCTACTCCGAACTTTCCTTTTGTTTCCTTTACTGCTTGCTCAATATACAGATTGAATAGCATCGGGAATACAACCCTGTCTCACTTCCTTCCCAACCACAGCTTCCCTTTCATGTCCCTCGACTCTTATAACTGCCATCTGGTTTCTGTACAAATTGTAAATTGCCTTTCGCTCCCTGTATTTTACCCCTGCCACCTTTAGAATTTGAAAGAGAGTATTCCAGTCAACATTGTCAAAAGCTTTCTCTAAGTCTACAAATGCTAGAAACGTAGGTTTGCCTTTCCTTAATCTTTCTTCTAAGATAAGTCGTAAGGTCAGTATTGCCTCACGTGTTCCAGTATTTCTACGGAATCCAAAATGATCTTCCTCGATGTCGGCTTCTACTAGTTTTTCCATTCGTCTGTAAAGAATTCGTGTTAGTATTTTGCAGCTGTGGCTTATTAAACTGATTGTTCGGTAATTTTCACATCTGTCAACACCGGCTTTCTTTAGGATTGGAATTATTATATTCTTCTTGAAGTCTGAGGGTATTTCGCCTGTTTCATACATCTTGCTCACCAGATGGTAGAGTTTTGTCAGGACTGGCTCTCCCAAGGCCGTCAGTAGTTCCAATGGAATGTTGTCTACTCCAGGGGCCTTGTTTCGACTCAGGTCTTTCAGTGCTCTGTCAAACTCTTCACGCAGTATCGTATCTCCCATTTCATCTTCATCTACAGCCTCTTCCATTTCCATAATATTGTCCTCAAGTACATCGCCCTTGTATAGACCCTCTATATACTCCTTCCACCTTTCTGCCTTCCCTTCTTTGCTTAGAACTGGGTTTCCATCTGAGCTCTTGATGTTCATACAAGTGGTTCTCTTATCTCCAAAGGTCTCTTTAATTTTCCTGTAGGCAGTATCTACCTTACCCCTATTGAGATAAGCCTCTACATCCTTGCATTTGTCCTCTAGCCATCCCTGCTTAGCCATTTTGCACTTCCTGTCGATCTCATTTTTGAGACGTTTGTAATCCTTTTTGCCTGCTTCATTTACTGCATTTTTATATTTTCTCCTTTCATCAATTAAATTCAATATTTCTTCTGTTACCCAAGGATTTCTACTAGCCCTCGTCTTTTTACCTACTTGATCCTCTGCTGCCTTCACTACTTCATCCCTCAAAGCTACCCATTCTTCTTCTACTGTATTTCTTTCCCCTATTCCTGTCAATTGTTCCCTTATGCTCTTCCTGAAACTCTGTACAACCTCTGGTTCTTTCAGTTTATCCAGGTCCCATCTCCTTAAATTCCCACCTTTTAGCAGTTTCTTCAGTTTTAATCTACAGGTCATAACCAATAGATTGTGGTCAGAGTCCACATCTGCCCCTGGAAATGTCTTACAATTTAAAACCTGGTTCCTAAATCTCTGTCTTACCATTATATAATCTATCTTATACCTTTTAGTATCTGAAAGTATTTGTATGGCGTGTAGCCATGTATGGAAGCGAGACATGGACGATAAATAGTTTGGACAAGAAGAGAATAGAAGCTTTCGAAATGTGGTGCTACAGAAGAATGCTGAAGATTAGATGGGTAGATCACGTAACTAATGAGGAAGTATCGAATAGGATTGGGGAGAAGAGAAGTTTGTGGCACAACTTGACTAGAAGAAGGGATCGGTTGGTAGGACATGTTCTGAGGCATCAAGGGATCACCAATTTAGTATTGGAGGGCAGCGTGGAGGGTAAAAATCGTAGGGGGAGACCAAGAGATGAATACACTAAGCAGATTCAGAAGGATGTAGGTTGCAGTAGGTACTGGGAGATGAAGAAGCTTGCACAGGATAGAGTAGCATGGAGAGCTGCATCAAACCAGTCTCAGGACTGAAGACCACAACAACAACAAGGGTAAAAATAAAGATTGGCCACAGGTTATCACTCTTTCCAAAAGATGAGGATCATTTTCAATGGTATTCAAAAAGAGTCAGTACAAAAATTTTCACGAGTTTCTTTTTGTTCGATCGGGAGAATTTGCAGACTTTTGCACATACTTTTCTCGTGTTAAACTGGTTATGTAAAATTTGCCTAAATACTCTTTGTCAATTCCTGCAGTTACAGCAATCTATCGAATACTCAAACGAATCAAATTACCTAATTTATCGATATTTTGTCCCGTTTCTAATGCTGACGGGCGTCTCTAGCGTGAGTCATCTTCAACGTACTCTCGGCATATCTTGGAAACGCTTGAACCGCTCAGAAACTCGCGTACGTGGTCAACAGTCTTCGCATTACGCTTCTTTTTAGTATCAGACAGGTTTCAGTAGCAGTTTTTCCGAGTTGATGTGAAACTTCCAACAATTCATTACTCTATTATTACACTTAACATTTTTCTGGCGAAACAAAATAACAGCTCTCGCACTAACTAAGGCCACACTGATTTTTTATCTACAGACACCAGAGATTCCGCATTCGACAGAGAAGGATTCATGCTTCACAGCTATTGGTCGTTCATCTTTGGCGCATGCATACTTATTCTGTGACAGCATCAGTCTCGTTATTTTATGGCCATACCTCGTATTTGTTAATGCAGCATTTTGGAAACAAAGCAACTCTGGGCGCAGATTATCCGTGCATGGTTGGCGATTTTTAAAAAATAAAAAAATCTCTGTTATTCTTTTATAATTAGTGCGAATATTTTAGTTTAGAACACATTATTGTACACTTGCCTCATGTTTTACAGCCGGAAAACGATGTGAGACCGGATCACATAACATTGGAAAATTTGCCGTTTTTTCACATTTTATCAAGTAAATGTGGAGACTCTACCATTGTAAGATATTCACGGCCAATGCCACGTCCATTATCCCTTTCCCTAGGAGCTAAAGGTCGATAATTTTCAACTCACTTGAAGCCGACAGGAAAAGAAAATGATTAAGGTTTTCTTCTGGGGGAGTCACCTTCAGGCTTTCTGTTCTTTGTTGATACGTAACGAAACCATGCTTTTAAACAATGCCAGGAGGACTGAATTGTTAATCGTACGTTTCAAGCTGTCGACATGTGTAAATGATATTGCAGATTCTAAAATGGATAACTGTTGATGGATATTAAGCTATGTAAGAGCGCCGACTTTCCAAAATTTCTGTAGTTGCATATCAATGGCGGAACGTGTTATATGTTTTCAGGGGAGCCTCGATATTTTTTTTAAATCATTGCCTTTTATTTACAATCGTTTATGAAACTGCTTGTGTCATTAGTAGCTGTGCTTTGATATAGTAAAATATACCAGTATTATAATGATAGGTTTGGGCCGCTCTAGCTCAGTCACTAACATGGCTGATTTAAACGCAAGAGAAATAGGTTCAAATCTGGGTCTAAATGTACTTGGATGGACACACAAGCCTTACGTTTCCGAGGTCGACTCAGTCTGAAATGAGTACTGGGGGCAACAGTGGGACCAAAGCGACGCACTGACGCCCACACAAAGGCCTCCGTGAGAGGCCATAGTCCGCAACGGCTGTCACACAAGTATTTATAGTACTTATAAGACTAAGTTACTGTTATGAATATTCTCATCATATGTAATCGTAACATTAACTGATTCTTTCTGTATTAGATTATTAGTCTACATCTCGATTTTTAATTCCTTAATAAAATGCCAGTCAGATCTGTAATTATCAGGTGTTGTTCACTTTAAACAATTTACATGCACAATGATAGTAAGAGACAATGATATTACCAACACGTTACTTAAATACCACACTCATAGAAATTAAAATTTTAAAAAAATCTTCATAAATGCAATTTATTTTAACTGTACTGCAAGGGTTTTGTTGTGAACAGAAACTGCAAAATTTGGGTTGTTTGAGAGCGAGCGGAAAACCTGAAAATCTGAGGGCGCAAAATCTGGTGAATAAGATGGCTTTTGTGAGTCTAGCAGAATACGGGCGGGCTTTATCGTGGAGTAGCACTGCTTCGCCCGTAGTCTTTGTGGTCGTTGCTCTTGGATTGCGTCTACAAGATGTCCAAATTGTTGACAATACATGTCAGCAGTGGTGGTAACATCTCGGGGAAGCAATTCGTAGTGCATCAACCATTGTTGTCCCACCAGATGCATGCATGACATTATATTTGGAGTATGTGCGCACGTCTTTGCACAGGGATTTGCTTCGTTTGGGCTCAGCAATCCCCTTAGTTTCATTATGTTAGCATAAAGACACTGTTTCTCGTCATTAGTAACGAAACAGGATAGGAATGGTCGGTGTCGTTCACGAGCCAGTTGATGACGAGCAAGCAGAGGCGCATATGGCCACCTGCCGATTTCTGTGATGGCTTAGAGCATGCGGCACCCATGCACGCAATTTTGATCCTTCCCCACTGCACGCAAATGTCGTACGATGTTGGAATGATCACAGTTCCTCACATTTCAGTTCTCGAGCACGCTGACGCGGATCATTTAGGATTAATGTTTTTAAACGATCTTCAACAAACCCCGAAGGTCTACCTGATCGTGGAAAGTCGCTAATGTCAAAACGAGCCTCCTTAAAACGAGAAAACTATTTTCTAGTCGTGCTATACCCAATGACATTATCCCCATACACGGCGCACATGTTTCTGGTTGCCTCTGCTGCTGTCACCCCTCTACTGAACTCGAACAAAAGAATATGTCGCAAATGTCCCGATTTCTCCTCTTGGCACTCCATTTTCTAGCGTCCACAGTTCCACTGATTATCTCCACATGACAAAATGTAAACTCCAGTAGCAATAATGAACTACAAATAAAAAATGACAATCGATAAATAAACCCATAGCAACCGAAATACTAACATGCAAACAAAAACGCTGTGAAGTTATGCACCAACCTAATATTTTGAAACAAGTGTCGACGCATTGAGTGAGCTTGTTGTAGTGTGTCACTTGCAGGGAAACATAAAAGCAAACGGAAAAGACAGGATTCTATTCACAACATACTTTCACTGTTATTGTGGGGACTGCCTTCGACTAGGCCAGAAACAGGCAAGGAAGGAGGGAGCGTGTTGCTTGGTTGCCTTTGCTCAAACGCCTTTGAAACAAACAATTATGTTTTAGGGGTTAGAAATTTTGACTTCCGTCTCAGTGTTGTAATTGCGTATTATTTTTTTATAATGGCATGCGAGAAGTATTTATTTTTGAAACGAAAAATCTTGTAGAAGCGCATGGTTACCTATCTATATCTAAGGTCACCACATTTCTGGGAGTCGAAAGTGTGGCGAATTTTATAACTGCTCACTGCTCGGAATGCAACGATGCTCTGTAACTGTCTTCTTCTTCTTCTTCTTCTGTCCTGTATTAGGCTTACCCTCAGCCTGTTGCAGCTACTCCTGGTCCTTCCATCTTTTTGCAGGTCTTCCAATGCATCTTTTACCTTGGCGGAGTATAGTGCCAAAAATGTAGTGGTAATCTTGATTTGTCCATTCGTAACAGACGGGATATCCTTTTTTTCGGTATTCATCAACCTTACAGTTTATATAGAAAATATTTAATCCCTTTCTGATATCTGTATTTCTTTTGCAGTCTAGCTTGGTGTATTCTGCTATGTACCTGAGGAATTTCATTGCATTTGCTTGTAATCTTATTGTATCTTTGTTTTTCATTGCCCAAGTTTCACTTCCATATAGTAATGTTGGCACTTACATAACTTTATAAAATTTTAGATATGTTTCTGTTCTTACTTTACGTTGGAGGGCTCTTCTGACAGTGCCATTTAAGTAGTTAAATTTCTCAATTTTGTCTTTTTGATCTAGGTCTCCGCTGTACGACAGCATGATACGTAGATATTTGAATCTATCTATTTGCTCTATAATATTGTTGTCTATAATTATTTTTGTTGTTACTGGATTTTTTCCACAGAAACCCATGGCTTTGTTTTTTCATATTGATCTTGACATATTATATATCGGGCACGTTTGGTATAGTTTGTAGGCAGCTCTCTGCAGTCCATCTTCATTATTCGAAATTAACACTTTGGATTCTTGTATTAGCATAGATTCTTTGAACTACCTGTATAATGTGTATTGGTACACCTCTTCTTATTAAAATTTCCCACAATAGCTGTCTATTCACTGTATCAAAAGCCTTTACATAATCGACGAAAAGGATGTCTGTTTCTTTATTGAATTCATTATGCTTTTCTATAAGTTGCTGTAGCATAAATATGTTGTCTGTACGGCTTCTCCACTTTCTGAATCCATTTTGTTCCTCTGACAGCAGGCACTCCATTATGGCTTTTAGTCTTTCGGTTATTATTTTAGCATAGATCTTATACATTGTATTTAATAGTGATATGCCTCTATAATTTTCGGGTTTTGATCTGTCCCCTTTTTTAAATATTGGTTTTATAAGCGAGATCTTCCATTCTTTTGGTATTTCCTTAGTTATCCAGCAAAGGATCAAAAATTTGAGGAACCTTTTTTTTTTAACCTACTGAAGAAGATTTTATTAGTTTGCTGTTGATGCCATCACTTCCTACTGCCTTTCGGTTCTTTGTATATCTGAGAGCATGTCCTAATTCTTGGAATTCAAGATGATCTGTATTTGTTTCAAGATCTTCATCATTTTCTGTGTTCATTTCATTAGTCCACATTTCCTTGTAATAATGCAGCCAGTCTTTATTCAATGTAATAGATATCTGCCACATTCTTTTCGATGTTATTCAAGTGTCTTCCCATTTTTTATGCAAGTGTTTGTCTCCCATGGACATCGTTTTCGATCCTGGGAACAAAGTTACCTCAACCGTCTTGATGTAGGTTCCTGCTTAGTTTTTTTCACTTTTGTTGTCTGCTTCTTGTATGCTTCATTATTCTCTTGAGTTGAGTGTTGTAGATATTTATATAGTTTTCTCTTTATTTCAACAGCCTCCTCAATTTCTTTTGTCCAAATCATGTGGCCTTTTTTCTTCTTCCGGTGATTAGTTTTACCTAAAGCTTCACTGGCTGCAGTTCTTAGTATGTCCTTAATCTGTTCCCTCTCATTTTCAATACCCTCCGATTCTGGAACTGTGTCCATTATTGTGTCTGAGCATCTTTGATAAAGATTCTTGATTGATTTCTAGTAAGTAGACACCTCCCTTGGATGTTCCGGGAATTTTTTGCGTGTTTTATGCCATCTCTGCTTTAGGCAACTTTTGCTTGTACAGGAAGTTGAAACGTCCCCTTCGAACAATTATACATGACTGTGCTTAAACTGACACACAATATTTTTTAGCGCAACGCAATCTGACTTTCAGAAATCCCTACAAAGGAATGGCCCTCACTAACATTAACCTGTACCTTTCACAAATCACTTACCTCACCAAAAATCTTTGTTACTCGAACTACTGCAATACAGCGAGCGCCACTACTGACAGCTAAATAAAAGATTCGAACTACTGAAGGCACTAATTACTGATAGGCATAGTTAGCAAATGAAAGATTTTGATAGAGAACAAACAATGTATTTACCTTAATAGTCATCAAAAGTCATAATATATACAGCAGTTCATGACATCCAGTCTAACAAATTTCAAAACTCCGCCATTTCTCTCCCCACATCCACCACTGCTGGCGGCTCACCTCCAACTGCGCAACGCTATGTGCTGTTAACATCCAGCTGCCCAACACTACAATGGCTGACAACAATGCAAACTAGCCACAGACTGCACACAGCACAGCCAGTGATTTTCATACAGAGAGCGCTACATAACGTTGCCAATAAGAAAACATAAACAGCCTACTTACATAGCCCCCATGCTCCCCACAAAAAATTTTACAAATTGTTTTGGGCAGTGGCCAATAATGATTTGATAAAATTTTTCATAATTACAGTAACAAAGATATCAAAAGCACACACTTATTGATACAATGTTGGTCAAATGCTAAAATTTTCTCACAGTCCATAAAAACAGTTCTGATCTTTCATCACAGTAAAACTGCCGTTTCTTTTCTCAAAGTCTGAGCAGTAAAAGACAATGCACACGGAAGTAGTGGATATCCATGCAGTCTTGAAGAAGTAGTGTTGTCCTTCCAATGGAAAGACAGTGCTGACTCTTGACATGCTGACAGGTAATGGGCCACAACAGAGCAAACCCACAGCAGAGTCATTCGAAGTGTTGAAGAATATTGGTAGGTAGGTCATCACAGAGTAGACCCAATGTAGTCCTGGTAGAGATTACGGTATTGGTGGGCCACCAGAGGTGCAGACCCACTGCAGTCCTTGTAGAGATAATGGTATTGGTGAGTCAGTAAAGGTGTAGACCCACTGTAGTCCTTGTAGAGATGGTTAGCAGCCATCTGTTGCGACTGTGCAGGTGCACAATCACCATCGAAGAGTCTTGCGGAGAATAAAGCAAGTCCATAACCACCACTTGTGCACTCACAAAGTTTTTGGAATTGTCCTTAGAACCAGCAATGCTGTTATCCAGTCCCTTGCTGAATTATTAATACACGTGCAAACACTGACAGTCCCTACTTCTCACATATTGTCCATATACTATGACCAACAGAAATGTGTGCAGTGAAATGTAACTTACAAGTTACTTAATTTGATGAACTGGTGTCAATTACAATTTTATAACATAAGAATACAATAACAAAGGTACAAAATACATCATTAAAGAACATAACAATACAGATAACATTTGTAGGAAAACAGGCTTTACAAAAGAATAGAAATAGACATATACATCAGTGTTACAGGAATTATGACATAAGTAAATATATAAAAGATCAGAATAACTTGCAAAACATCAGCTTCACACATGAGCATTAAAACAAAACAGAATAAATAATGTCTAAGCATATTTACAAGGTAAATAACATATTATTAGAAAAATTCTACAACATAGCTCTCATCAGCTAAACACATAAAGACAGGAAAAAGACAAATAAACGAGGGTACATAAACACATAGTGGGATAACACAAGGAATGGAAAGGTTTTGTTTTCAGTGTAACATTTGGTACTGCAGTCCAACCCAAAACTTCCTTCCATATATCGTCCCTCTTATTTCAACATTTGCTCCAGCCAAAAAAACATCCTATCCAAGCACGCTTTCTGTATTCTGTTCACATCCTCTTTCAAAAATAGTTTTTCTCCACTGTGCACTACTTTTTTGGCCAAACTATTTTCTTATAGCTTCTTAATGCATTTCCTCAAATTCATCATAGTTAGTTTCTTATATAGTCTACCCCCTCTTAAGCTAACTTAAATCGACTGAGCTCAGATATATATACCAAGGGACGAGGCAATGCAGCAGCATAAAACAATTAATACAAACAGCAATGACAAAAAATTCAAATTGGCAAAGTAAGCAACAATATTACAACTAATATGCAATGAACAGCAAACAAGAAAAATAAATCAGTAATAAACTGGCTTAGCAGAGTAACACAAAGTCAAATTCAGTAACACTATGCCTGGCAAATAGCAGTAACTTATACCTAAACATGACAAAGCTCAAGCAGAAAAAATATTACAGTAAAAATGGCCATGTTTAGTACCTATGTCACATCTTAACACTAGAGTGATGCATCACAAAAACTTACTCTACCAAAAAAATTACCAAGTAGTTGAAAAGAAAATTATGTATGCAAGTCCTGTGAAGGGAAATGTCGTTTTGTGCTCCTTCGTTTTTTTTTAAGTTATTGTTTACTGGATCTGTAGGCATAAAATATCTATATTAGTACATTCATAAAATTTTATTTTAAACAATGCTGCAGTGCAGCTAGAAACTAGATATCAAAGAAAATGAACAAATATGTACAAAGGAAGGCATGAAACATCATTCATTAGCCATATGGCATTTCAAGACCTAACTTCTACAAATTCGCCTTGTCGAGAGGGCTCTGCTCTGTTTGAATCCCGCCATTTCTGATGCAATTCAGGTCTGTCGTTACGATCATATCGTCTGTCGTCATGTCGGTAGATTCCATAGTTTCTTTCTTGTCGGTCACGTGGTGGAGAATTTCTCCCTGAATCGTAACTGCGCGCTGGACCGTTGCGTCTAAAGTTATTCTGTCTCCCTTGATAATAGTTATTTTGGTTCCCATATTGTCTGTTTCTCTGATTGTCTCTGTGATAGTCATTACCGCGGAGAGGTGATCTTTCCCTGTAATTATTACTACTCTGCCAACAGTTGTCATACGGGTGGTGTCTGCTTTGGTCACGATTTACGTTGTAAGAATAGCCTTGTCGTGTCCATTTATTATTTCTGTCATCGCGGAATTGTGACAGATGTGACCTGTAATTGTTTTACTCCTGTTTTCGCGTTCCGCGATTGTCAGTGTCAATTTCCAGTTCTTGTAACAGTCCCTTAAAAGCTTCAATGTCGTCTTTGCAACGTCCTGCCAAAATAATATGTCGTAAATGTTCAGATAATTTGATTAAGCAAATGTGTATGAGTTCTGAAGGGCTGTATGGGTTTGACAGGTACTGATTCTTGTGCAACATTTCTTCACAATATTTCACAAGACTGGAAAATTCAGATTGTTCGAAATGTTTCATCATTATGATGCTATGTTTTACTTGGTCTTGTGTAGCTTGAGACCAATATGCTGAGAGGAACACATGGTAAAATTCTCCTTCACTGTGACAATCGTGGATGACTGATCGCATTCTTGCACCTGGTTCATTCTCCAAGTAGCCACACATAAATTCTAACCTCTGCTCCAATGACCAGTTGGGAGGAAAACAATGAGAGAATTGATGGAGCCACGCTTGTGGATGAATGTCGTTGGCAGAATTCTTAAACGTTTTGAATTTACGTGCAGTAATGAACAGCTTATAGTCAAAATCATCATGTCGGCGAGTCGCATGTCGGTCATTGTTACGTCGCTTCGGCGGTTCCATCTCAAAATTCGGTGCACATTGCCAATTTCTTTCATAACTTCCGAAATGCCCTGTGTTATTATTTTGTGGCTGTTCCGTATTTCTATGTCTCCCTTCCCGTATTGGGGCGCGAGTGTCCTCTGAAGTACGTAATTCTTGTATTATCTGTGTCAGCTGATCTTGTACTTCCCGGATTTCTCTTTGGTGTTGCGTATTAATTTGATTCTGATTTTGTTTGAATTTCCTAATGTGGTTGCACTCTTCTGTGTCATTAAAGACTACTGGTTTTGTGTCATTCAGATTATCATCTACCTTCGTAGATAAATTATTTAGCTGATCCGAAAGTTCAACTACTTTCTCTGATAATGAACTAATTTCCTCCACGTGTCTTTCCGAACCAATTTTCAGAGTATCTACTGTGTCCTTTAAGTTTTCTTGAGTTTTTGAAAGTTGCGTAACCAAATCGGTAGATGCAACTGAGTCAATTTTTTGCTTGCAAGGTCTCATGAATTTCATGAACAATAGTTAGCAGTTCTTTTATGGCTGCTTCATGATTCTGTAATGCATTTTCATGACGCGAAAAAATAGGTTGGAAATGCTCACAAATTTGTGTTTTTACGTCATTACAGACTTTCTGACATTTCGATTCAATGTTATGTAACTCAGCAGTTAAATCTTCACGTGTTTGTTCGAGAGTCTAACTTTTGAAGCTTTTGCTGTGTTTGTCTCTGATTTTGTTCTATTGTGTGTAACTGTTGCTGTGTTTGTCTCTGGTGTTGTTCCATTGTGTCTAACTGTTGCTGTGTTTGTTTCTGATTTTGTTCCATTTGTTGCATTAATTGCAATAATAATGTATTAGTGTCTGGAATCTGTTTCTCTATGCTTTTTGGCAGTGCATTTTCACCGGCAACATTCATATTTTGACAAGCAGAAAATGTGTCTTGACTCATTTGAGAAAACGGTGAGGACCCAAAACCTAAGTCTACAGTATTTGCAATATTGTGTTCTGTCATTTCGGATTCCTGAGGCGAGGTGTTGCCGACCGATCGATCGATAATGCTTCCCTGTTCACTAATTGTTTCACCGTCTACACCATTATTTGCCGCCCGCTCCATTTCCCTATGCACAGTTACCAAATTACTACTTTGAATGTCTGTTAATTCACTACATAGTGGTGCTGATAAGCTATGTTCGTCGTCACTATTATTTCTCAGTTTACTTTGGAGCCTAGTGTTACGTTTTTCACACGCCATAATTGTCACAATATTTCACACGATAACACAGAAAAGCACAATTTGAAGAGCAAAAATAAGAGAACACATTAACATAGCACTGAAAATAATATGTAGTTAATTGCAAGCGCAGCTGCGAAATACTTGGTGCAAATCTACATGCATGCCACAACTGTTTTACAGTACAACAATGAAAGGCTGCAACTACAAAGGAGATTCTCTCTACAATTACGCGCTAGCAATAAACAAAATCTACACTAATTACACAAACTACAAGCAAAATCATAAGATTCCAGTGAGGTATCCTCGGCTAAGGGTCGACATATGAAACGTCCCCTTAGAACAATTATACATGACTGTGCTTAAACTGACACACAATATTTTTTAGCGCAACGCAATCTGACTTTCAGAAATCCCTACAAAGGAATGGCCCTGACTAACATTAACCTGTACCTTTCACAAATCACTTACCTCACAAAAATCTTCGTTACTTGAACTACTGCAATACAGCGAGCGCCACTACTGCCAGCTAAATAAAAGATTCGAACTACTGAAGGCACTAACTACTGATAGGCATAGTTAGCAAATGAAAGATTTTGATAGAGAACAAACAATGTATTTACCTTAATAGTCATCAAAAGTCATAATATATACAGCAGTTCATGACATCCAGTCTAACAAATTTCAAAACTCCGCCATTTCTCTCCCCACATCCACCACTGCTGGCGGCTCACCTCCAACTGCGCAACGCTATGTGCTGTTAACATCCAGCTGCCCAACACTACAATGGCTGACAACAATGCAAACTAGCCACAGACTGCACACAGCACAGCCAGTGATTTTCATACGGAGAGCGCTACGTAACGTTGCCAATAAGAAAACATAAACAGCCTACTTACAAAGTGGTCTGTGTTAGTGTCGTACCCTCTATATACATGCACATCCCGAAACAGAACAGTTTTTTTTTGTTTTCTACGAAGTAGTCAATTGTGGTTCTAAATCCTCTGACGGACCATGTGTATTTGTGTATGTCTTTGTGTTTAAAGAAAGAGTTTAATATTCTGAAGTTGTTGAAAGTTGCAAAATCTCTTAACATGGATCCAATGCTGTCGACTGTAGTCTCTCCAGCATGGCCAACTATATTATCCATTCTTTCCCTTCCTATTCTTGCATTGAAGTCTCCGCCAATTACGATATAGTCATTCTTATTTACCCTATCTAGTGTTTTCTGTAGATCTTCATAGAACGTCTCGTTTTCCTTCGTTCTCCCTTCCTCCAGGGCAAACACTGCTATACAGGTTAGATATCCTCTAGAAATATTACATCTTATACAGCATATCCGCTCGTTTATCCATACATAGCTTATCAATATGTTTGTCCCTTTTTGTTTATTATTATGGCAACCCCAGCTTGTGCTGTTTTGCTTTGTTTTACTCCACTCTACATCATAGTATAATTTCCTATATCTGTAGTTCCTTTCATTTAATTCAAGTTTCTGTGATAAGTGCTATATCACAACTCCTCTCTTCTAATATTTTATGTAGTTCTCTTTCCTTTGTCGATATCCCTCTGACGTTCCATGTTATTAAGTTTACATGTTCCGCTATGGCCGGCCGCTATGGCCGAGTGGTTCTAGGCGCTTCACTCTGGAACCGCGCTGCTGCTACGGTTCCAGGTTCGAATCCTGCCTCGGGCATGGATGTGTGTGTCCTTAGGTTAGTTAGGTTTAAGTAGTTCTAAGTCTAGGGGACTGATGACCTCAGATGTTAAGTCCCATAGTGCTTAGAGCGATTTGAATCATTTGTTCCGCTATGCCAAAATCTTTAACCTTCTGCTTTTTCGGTTCGTCGTATGGTTTTCCATCGGGCTTTCCCTGTGTAACTTGCAAGTAACTTTTTATTTCGCCTGGCCGTCTTACGGGGGCTGCACAGGTATAGGGGCTGGTACTTCAAGGCCTTCCAGCGTGCGTCATTTTCTTGTAAGGGTTTACTCCCGTAGGAAAGCTGGCTTCTCTACGCCTCTAGAGCCCTGCCTGCCCTATGTTGTGGGACACACTTCGTCTGGCTGCTCTGTCAAGGCCTGCCCGACTTGGGTGCCCCGCTGGTAGCTACGCTACCGTCGGCATAGCCCTTAACTTCATCGAAGCACGCAAACCCTCCCGCCCGTTAAGGCAGTGTCCCCTGAGAGGGCTATGTAATTGTTATCCAAGGTGTACAACTTTGCTTCCACCGTTTGCCGATAGGTGGCGATAACGGTAAGTAGCGGTCGAAAGAAAAAGATCGCAGACGTCAGGCAGTTAGCTTGGACCTCAGTCAACATAACCTCATTCAAACATTAGTCGATTTGTTTCTGCATCATAAAGTAGTTCGTCATTGAAAATGTCAGTTTACCAGCCTAATTATCATCATTTGCGGGAGGCGTCATTGTTTTGCTTCGATATGAAGAAAACAGAGGCTGAGTCTCAGCGAATGCTCTCAAGTACGTATGGTATGGGGGATATTAGTAAAAGAACGTGTCTTGAGTGGTTTCAACGCTTCAAGAACGGTGAGTTTAACGCCGTAGACCGGCATAGTGGTGGAAGAGAGAATGTTTTCGAAGATGCAGAATGGAGACATTGCTGGGTGAAGACTCGCGTCAAACTCAAAAGGATTGACACGAGTAGTGGGAGTGACACAGCAAGCCATTTCAAAACGTATCAGGGCTGTGGGCATGATTCAGAAAGAATGAACTTGGGTCCCGTGGGAACTGAAACCAAGAGACGTTGAACGGCGTTTGTGTGTTTGTGAACAGTTGCTTCAGAGGCAAAAACGGAAGTGATTTCTGCATCGCATTGTGACCGGCGACGAAAACTGGGTTCATTACGATAACCTTAAACACAAAAAATCATGGGGATATCCCGGCCATGCTTCCACGTCGACGCTCAAACCGGATATTCACGGCTCCATGATCATGCTCTGCATTTGGTAGGACCAGCTCGGCGTCGTCTATTATGAGGTGTTGAAACCAAGTGAAACAATCACAGGTGCTCGTTATCGAAGGCATTTAATGCGTTTGAGCAGAGCATTAAAAGGCAAACGCCCACAATACAACGAGAGGCACGATAAAGAGATTTTGCAGCACGACAACGCTCGACCCCACGTTGCAAAAGAGGTCAAAACGTACTTGGAAACGTTATAATGAGAAGTCCTACCCCCCCGCCCCCCCGTATTCTCCAGACACTGCTCCCTCTGACTATCACCTGTTTAGATCAATGGCGCATGGCCTGGCTGACCAACACTTAACAATCTCATGAAGAAGTCACAAGTTGGATCGCTTCGTGGATCGCTTCAAAAGACGAACAATTTTATCGACGCGGAATTCGTACACTGCCCGAAAGATGGGAGAAAGTTGTGGCCAGCGATGTAAAGTACTTTGAATGATACATGTGTAACGAATTTGTCGCATTAAAACTTAAAATGATGGGGAAAAACGGCGGAAGCAAAGTTCTACACCTGTTACATTATTAAAGCTTACAATGAAATGAATTGCATGTATCAAATGACAATAAAGAAAATAAAATCCAAAACATAGGCATATTCCTAGTTACTGTATAATTACAATACACTTAAACCTTAAAAGTTAAACAGGAGACATCTGCTTAGGTTACTATACATAGCTTTTAACACGCAGTTGTTCATGGCCCTGTACTTCTGTGATGAATGAATGTAATTCAGCAAATATTTGCTTCCTTTTAAATTTAAGATGTCACACAACATAGTGTTAGATGTTCATAAAGAAAGAAATTACACAAGGTACATTTATATGCATGTGCAGTGTCCTCGGAACGCAAAAGAAGGATCAGTCACAACAAAACATGACAAGCTATCAGTGCGGTGACACCATACAGGTGGCCCTGCAAAACCATATAATGTAAATTCACGTTTTCAATAAAGAAAAACTCGCTGGTGATGGCACAGAGGTGCTGAAACATGTTTGCACTAAAAGAAAAAAAACTGTGTTTGCAAAAAAGGCGGAACCCATATCCCATAACCTACATTTGTAGGCCAAAAGACATTGTTTAGACATCAGTACTATAAAAAATCATTACTCTCCATACAGGTGAGGTAACAAGAATAATACCTTACATCAAACGTTTTAAAACAAAGATGTTTTTACTATAAAGAAAAAGCTTCCTCTGACAGTCTCACTGACAACAATGTTGATGTAAATTAGAACTACTGTGAGTATTTCTCGGCAGGCAACAGCGCTTTTCAGGGCAAAAAAAAGATGCATGGCAACTTTTCTCTTCCTGGCCACTTTACCACACCTTCCCTTCCGATCTTGCTATAAACTGGTAACCTACATAAATTAGTACGTTATATTAATGGATAACAGTAACCGTAATGTGAGACACACTGACAAATGTTTATTACATGTTTCGGATGCCCTTTTTGTTCTGCTCATTGTTTTGCACTACAACAACCTTAATTTGATGACGTAACATGTGCTACGTATGAAGCTGACTTCTCTACAATCAGCCTGCACGAGTGCTTGCTACTTCTATCTGATATTTATACCATAGCAGCCGATCGGTGCTAGTTGCGCGCTCACGTAAACTGTCAGCGTTGGAAGACAAACAATAAAGTAAGTATCCCCCTACCACTTCTACTAACCTTTCAGTGGTGCGCTACGTACGACTCTGCCCCTGATGTAAGCGGCAAACATTATTCAGATCACGGCGGCATTCACAGAGTTACCCATAATTAAGTTTGAAACGTCCCCTTAGAACAATTTATACAAGACTGTGCTTAATCTGACACAATAATTTTAGCTCAACGCAATCTGACTATCAAAAATCCCTGCAAAAGAATGGCCCTGAGTAACATTAAACTATACCTTTCAGAAATCACTTACCTCACAAAAATCTTCGTTACTCGAACTACTGCAATACAGCGAGCGCCACTACTGCCAGCTAAATAAAAGATTCAAACTACTGAAGGCACTAACTACTGATAGGGATAGTTAGCAAATGAAAGATATTAATAGAGAACAAACAATGTATTTACCTTAATATTCATAATTCACATCCAGTATTACAAATTATCAAAACTCCGCCATCTCTCTCCCCACATCCACCACTGCTGGCGGCTCACCTCCAACTGCGCAACGCTACGCGCTGTTCACATCCAGCTGCCGCTGCCTAACACTACAATGGCAGACAACAATGCAAACTAGCCACAGAGCGCTACGTAACGTTGCCAATAAGAAAACATAAACAGCCTACTTACATAGCCCCCATGCTGCCCACAAAAAATTTTACAAAATATTTTTGGGTAGTGCCCAATAATTCTTTTAAAAAATTTTTCATAATTACACTAACAAAGATATCCAATGCACACATTTATTGATACAATGTTGGTCAAAAGCTAAAATTTTCTCAGAGTTCATAAAGATAGTCCTGATCATTCATCATAATAGGAATTACAGTTTTTTTTCACAAAGTCTCATTAGTAAAAAAATTGCACACAGAAGTAGTGGATTTCCATGCAGTCTGGAAGAAGTAGTGTGGTCCTTCCAACGGAAAGACAGTGCTGACTCTTGACATGCAGACAGGTAATGGGCCACAACAGAGCAAACCCACAGCAGAGTCATTCGACGTTTTGAAGAAGATTGGTAGATAGGTCATCACAGAGTAGACCTACTGTAGTCCTGGTAGAGAGTGTGGTATTGGTGGGCCACCAGAGGTGCAGACCCACTGCAGTCCTTGTAGAAATAATGGTACTGGTGAGTGAGCAAAGGTGTAGACCCACTGTAGTCCTTGTAGAGATGGCCAGCAGCCATCTGTTGTGACTGTGCGGGTGCACAATCACCATTGAAGAGTCTTGCAGTTAATATAGCAAGTCCGTAATCACCACTTGTGCACTCACAAAGTTTCTGGAATGTTCTTCGAACCAGCAATGCTGTTATCCAGTCCCTTGCTGAATTATTAACACACATGCAAACACAACAGCCCCAACTTCTCACATATTGTGCATTACTGTGACCAACAGAAACGTGTTGAAATGTAACTTACAAGTTACTTAAATTGATGAACTGGTGTCAATTACAATATTATAACATAAGAATACAATTACAAAGATACAAAATACATCATTAAAAACATAACAATACAGATAATATTTGTAGTAATAGGGGCTTTACAAAAGAATAGAAATAAACATATACATCAGTGTTACAGGAATTATGACATAAGGAAATACATAAACGATCAGAATAATTTTTGAAACATCAACTTTACACATGAGCATTAAAACAAAACAGAATAAATAATGTCTAAGAATCTTTACAAGGTAAATAACATATTATTAATGCCAATTATATTTGAGGATAACAGTATTCCTCATCATAGTGAATGTAGCTTAATATTAAAAGAAGAAAAAAATTCTATGAAACTACACAGAGACAGGAAGAAAACAAATACATAAGGGTACACAAAAACATAGTGGGATAACACAAAAGGAAAGGACAGGGTTTGTTTTACTGCAGTATTTTGCATGGAGATCTCCCTTCGTTCATTATTATTCCCAAAAGTACTATCTAAGCCTGCTTTCTGTATTCTCTTCACATCCTCTGTCAAAAATAGTTTTTCTCCACTGTACAGTATCCTTTTTTTTTTGCCCAAACCATTTTCATATAGCTTCTCAATGTATTTCTGATAAATTCATCATAGTTAGTTTCTTATATAGTCTACCCCCTCTTAAGCTAACTTAAATCTACTGAGCTCAGATATATATACCATGGGACGAGGCAATGCAGCAGCGCAAAACGATTAACACAAACATCAATGACAAAAAAAATTCAAATTGGCAAAGCTAGCAGCATAAATTAGCAAAGCAAGTGCAATATTACAACTAATATAAGGCAATGAGCAGCAGACAATAAAAATAAATTATTAGTAAAACTGGCTTAACAGAATAATACAAAGACAAATTCAATAACACTATGCCTGGCAAACAGCAGTAGCAACTTATATCTAAACATGACAAAGCTCAAGCAGAAGAAATATTACAGTAAAAACAACAATGCAAATAAGGGAAATGTATATTCACATCTTAATGTCTATGTAATTAAAGTGGTGCACCAAAACAACTTATTGTAAAAAAAAAATATTACCATGTACTTGAAAAGAAAATTATGTGTCCAGTTACTGTTACTAGTCCCTTCTTATTGTTCTTTCCTTTCCAAGTGCTCCTTTTTTAAAGAATGTGGATTACAAAATTATTATTTAATAGATCTGTTGACAGAAAGTGTTCACATTAGCAAATGCATCTAAGTTTATTTTATAAAACTAATGCTGTAACACAGCTGGAAAACAGGTATCAAATGAAATAAGCAATTACCAAGCATAAAAACATCATTCAATAGCTATGTGGCATTTCGTAAGTCAGTAGCTCTCAACTCTCGTAGAAAGACACTTGTCATAATCAGGTGTGCAGATGTAAGTATCTTTCCAAGTAATGAGGGTGTCGCATTTGCAATGTTTTCTCTAAAGGAATGTCAATGGCGAGGATAATGGCCTCCCATTTTTTTTCTTTTTTTCTACCTGTGCCTCTGGAAAGGCACGCACTCTAATGGCTTGTTCTCCAGGCGTCTGACACACCTGGGTGCCCACGACGCACGTGCAGGTGGTCACTTAACTTTCTTACAGAAATATTTATGACAGCAGTTTCCCCTACAGTGACAGTCTCATATACAAAATTTCACGGGTCGAGGATTTGCGTTGCAAATGTGTAGAAACAAAATCCTATTGATATAACAGAGTCCAAAAAATTTTCGTCGGCATTGTGATACATTCACGCATTTACACACATTTCATAACTCTTAAAGTACGATTCTTGGTTTCCAACATCCTTTTTCACAAGTCAAGAGTCGCTAACTTCTATTCATTATTCATATACATATAAACACGTAATCACATTCCTCATATATGGTAGCATCATTTTATTGACATAAACATACCTCAACAGCATAATACACATCGTCGTCGTAAAAATAGCATCATAACACCTCAGTCAAATCTCAAAAAAGTCGTAGCTCTCTGCAGTAATTTCAAACCATAAAAAAATATTCTCTGCTCATTTCAATAGTGTCATCTGCCTCAAACGTACTTTAAAAATCATGATCTCATACCAAATACATCATTCAAAGCTCTCATAGTATCACAATGGGTCCGAAGAAATATGAACAGTTCACAAAGTACAGACAAAATACAATTTCATAAGTGTGAAGTTACCCAACTGTGCAATTGCGTAAACATCTGTCACTCACGTAGTAAAAAGGTTTGTCTCTCTCAGTTAAATGATCAGATAGCTGTGTAATTTATGTATTAGAGAAATATGGTACCGATGTGTAAAGTTGTATAAGCAAATACCATATTAGCTAGGGCTCCTTGTGCTTGCCACACACATGGTACACAAAGTAGGCGTGTACCCCCCTGAGGATTAATGTAATTATACCCTCAGGTGTTACAGATTACAGCAATGGAATGAAATGTATCACGGAAAACTTCCTTTGTAATTCAAAAATCTTTAAAAATAAATGTTTTAAGTACAAAATTAATCACTCAGATACGTGTCCTGTAGCGCTAAATGTGTGTCTTGCTGTAAGACAATCTCTGTGGAAGTGTCGTAGTTATCGTCCTCCGAAAGCTAAGTTCTGCAGAAGACAATGTACTTCCCTCATGATAAACAAAAGTGAAATGCTTTGCGTATAGATATCTTAGTTATTACACTTATTGTCGTGGTGAAGAACGTACTGTGCTGTAACGTATTGTTGTGCTACAAAAGAGGCTGTCTCATTGTAGCTATACCACAAAAGTTACTGATAAAACATGTTTTGCTTTCCAGAAGAATTCAGAAAAACTGTGCAGATATAAAACAGATACACCGCAAAAGCAACAATGTAAATTGTGTCACACATTAGTAGTGTCGTAATATAACCGTGTAGCTGTCAAAGAAACCAAATACTAAGTCATCTTTAATCTCACAGAAAGTACTTTAAATCCCAAATGTATTTTCCAGTAAACCAAAATGTTGCATTAAAATCTCATTAGCAGTACTGGTAAATGTTCTAATCGTGCAACTAACAAGCAATAATGTACACACACAATTACACTGTGTCGTCTGTTAGCAATGACAATGCATTCGTAATTTCTGTTTAAATTGGTTCTTGACTGGATATTTAACTTCAAACATTGTTGCATGGTAACAGTTTCTAAAGCATACTAGTAACGTTAAGTGAAACGTTTTATGTCAAAGACAAAGTTAAAAAGCAGATTATCTTTCAATAAACGGTTTTACATGTGAAATGTGCTGCAATCTTTTACCCTTTATAGCGCGCAGAGTTTCAACTTAAAGCAATTATAATGTTGTATACGTCGGTAAAGAATACTGGAATTTTTCTCAAGGTTAGCGTCTATGTTATTTTTCTCTGAGCCAGCCGGCGCACGCGGGTGCCTGCAGTGCGAGTCATTGTCTGCTACCTCTTTGTTGGCGCGCGCCGTTATTGGGATTAGGAGGCCTAACTTCCACAAATTTGCCTTGCCGAGAGGGCCCAGCTCTGTTTAAAGCTCGCCCGTTCTGATGGCATTCAGGTCTGTCGTTTTGTCGGTAGTTTACACAGTTTCTTTCGTGTTGGTCACGTGGTGGAGAATTTCTCCCTGAATCGTAACTGCGCGCTGAACTGTTGCATCTGAAATTATTCTGTCTCCCTTGATAATAATAGTTCTGATTACCATATTGTCTGTTTCTATGGTTATCTCTGTCATATTCATTACTACGGAAATGCGATCTTTCTCTGTAACTATTACTCTGCCAGTGGTTGTCATACGGGTGGTGTCTGTTTTGATCACGATTTGCGTTGTAAGAATAGCCTTGTCGTGTCCAGTTATTGTTTCTTTCATCGTGGAATTGCGACGGATGTGACCTGTAGTTGTTGTGTTCCTGTTTTCGCGTTACGCGATTTTCAGTGTCAATTTCTAGTTCTTGTAACAGTCCCTGAAAAGCTTCAATGTCGTCTTTGCAACGTCCTGCCAAAATAATATGTCGTAAATGTTTAGGCAGTTTGATTAAGCAAATGCGGATGAGTTCTGAGGGGCTGTATGGGTTTGAAAGATACTCATTCTTGTGCAACATGTCTTCAAAATATTTCACAAGACTGGAAAATTCAGAATGTTCGAAGTGTTTCATCATTATGATGCTATGTTTTACTCGGTCTTGTGTAGCTTGAGACCAATATGCTGAGAGGAAGGCATGATAAAAATCTCCTTCACTGTGACAATCGTGAATGACCGATCGCATTCTTACACCTGGTTCATTCTCCAAGTAGCCACACATAAATTCTAACCTGTGCTCCAATGACCAGTTGGGAGGGAAACAATGAGAGAATTGATGGAGCCACGCTTGTGGATGAATGTCGTTGGCAGAACTCTTAAACGTTTTGAATTTACGTGTAGTAATGAACAGCTTATAGTCAAAATCATCGTGTCGGCGAGTAGCATGTCGGTCATTGTTACGTCGTGTCGGCGGTTCCATCTCAAAATTCGGTGTACCTTGCCAATTTCTTTCATAATTACCGAAATGCCCTGTGTTATTATTTTGTGGCTTTTGCGTATTTCTAAGTTCCTCTTCCCGTGTTGGAGCGCGAGTGTCCTCTAACATACTTAATTCTTGTATTACCTGTGTCAGCTGATCTTGTACTTCCCGGATTTCTCTTTGGTGTTGTATTAATTTGATTCTGATTTTGTTTGAATTTCCTAATTTGTTCGCACTCTTCTGTGTCATTAAAGTCTACTGGTTTTGTGTCATTCATATTATCATCTACCTTCGTAGATAAATTATTTAGCTGATCCGAAAGTTCAACTACTTTCTCTGATAATGAACTAATTTCCCCCATGTGTCTTTCTACTGTGTCCTTTAAGTTTTCCTGAGTTTTTGCAAGTTGCGTAACCGAATCGGTAGATGCAACTGAGTCCATTTTAGCTTGCAAGGTCTCATGATTTTCATGAACAGTAGTCTGCAGTTCTTTTATGGCTGCTTCGTGATTCTGTAACGCATTCTCATGACGCGAAAAAATAGGTTGGAAATGCTCACAAATTTGTGTTTTTACGTCATTACAGACCTTTTGACATTTCGATTCGATGTTATGTAACTCAGTAGTTAAATCTTCACGTGTTTGTTCAAGTGTGGTGTCTAACTTTTGAAGATTTTGTTCCATTGTGTCTAACTTCTGAAGCTTTTGCTGTGTTTGTCTCTGATTTTGTTCCATTGTGTCTAACTTTTGAAGCTTTTGCTGTGTTTGTCTCTGATTTTGTTCCATTGTGTCTAACTTTTGAAGCTTTTGCTGTGTTTGTCTGTGATTTTGTTCCATCGTGTCTAACTTTTGAAGATTTTGTCCCATTTGTTTCTCATTTTGTTCAAGCGTTGTGTCTAACTTTTGTAGCCTTTGTCCCATTTGTTGCATTAACTGTAATAACAATGCACTGGTGTCTGAAACATGTTCCTCAGTGCTTTTCGGCAGTGAATTTGCACCGGCAACATTCACATTTTGACAAGCGGAAAATGTGTCTTGACTCATTTGAGAAAATGGTGAGGACGCAAAACCTGAATCTACAGTATTTGCAAAATTGTGTCCTATCATTTCGGATTCCTGAGGCGAGCTGTTGCCGACCGATCGATCGATAATGCTTCCCTGTTCACTACCTGTTTCACTGCCTACGCCATTGTTTGACGCCTGCTCCATTTCCCTATGCATAGTTACCAAATTACTACTTTGAATATTAGCTAATTCATTACATGGTGGGGCCAACACACTGCTTTCGTCTTCACTGTCATTTCTCAGTTTACTTTGGAGCCGGGTGTTACGTTTTTCACACGCCATTATTGTCACAATATTTCACACGATAACACAGAAAAGCACAATTTGAATAGCAAAAATAAGAGAACACATTAACATAGCACTGAAAATAATATGTAGTTAATTACAAGCGCAGCTGCGAAATACTTGGTGCAAATCTACATGCATGCCACAACTGTTTTACAGTACAACAATGAAAGGCTGCAACTACAAAGGAGATTCTCTCTACAATTACGCGCTAGCAATAAACAAAAGCTACACTAAATACACAAACTACAAGAAAAAATCAGAAGATTCCAGTGAGGTATCCTAGGCTAAGGGTCGACATATGAAACGTCCCCTTAGAACAATTTATACAAGACTGTGCTTAATCTGACACAATAATTTTAGCGCAACGCAATCTATCAAAAATCCCTGCAAAAGAATGGCCCTGAGTAACATTAAACTATACCTTTCAGAAATCACTTACCTCACAAAAATCTTCGTTACTTGAACTACTGCAATACAGCGAGCGCCACTACTGCCAGCTAAATAAAAGATTCAAACTACTGAAGGCACTAACTACTGATAGGGATAGTTAGCAAATGAAAGATATTAATAGAGAACAAACAATGTATTTACCTTAATATTCATAATTGACATCCAGTATTACAAATTATCAAAACTCCGCCATCTCTCTCCCCACATCCACCACTGCTGGCGGCTCACCTCCAACTGCGCAACGCTACGCGCTGTTCACATCCAGCTGCCGCTGCCTAACACTACAATGGCAGACAACAATGCAAACTAGCCACAGAGCGCTACGTAACGTTGCCAATAAGAAAACATAAACAGCCTACTTACAAGTTTATCTTAAAATATTATTGTGTCCGTCAGTATTTCGTTTGTTACTGAGCAATGAAACTACATTCTTAAGAAGCTCTTAACTGGCGATTTGTGATTCCGCTGCTAGTTATTAGAAAATACGGCTGAGAACTGCGGCCCGCAGGCCGCAGTTTGACGACCAGTGGTCTAGAGTATAGCCCTGTACTGAAGTGAAACTTGGACGACACACAGTTTGTGGTGGTACGACACAGAAAAAGTACCCCTCACGTCTGGTCTACACGTAACGTTTTGTTGTCAGTCTCGCATGATGACGCAAGACTGACAGTCGCTCAGTTGTTCCGAAATCGTCAAGGACGAAGAACTGTTAGTGACAATGATAGCAGTATGTACTCTCAAACTGAAGAAGAAAACAAAGTCTGCTCGTCGTTCACGGTGGTCCCGGGATTGGATACTGAAGAGACGGAAATCCCTCCGTTGTGAATGTTTTCCTCCGAGAACTACACGGGAACCAGGAGACTGGCGAAATTACTTACGCACTGTACTATATACTGTTATGCGTGTAATCCCAGAAATTGGAAAAGAAGACAGTGTAACGAGAGCAGCTCACCGCAACATTAAGGTTTTTAGCGACCGACAGTAGTTACAAGGGCACTGAATTCGCAGAAAATATTTTGTAGACGGATTCCGAAATTAGCAAAGTATTTAGATATTCCTGGTAAGCCTGAGGAATTATCTGTACAGTATTTATTATTTTACTATTTGAACTAGATGAACTGATCTGAATGACTAGGTTGGGGCTAACCTTTGTGCACTGGGGAGATTTTCCTAAAAATATAAGGAAAACTCTGTTGCATTTAACTAAGTTCTTCGGAAGAACCAACACAGTTAACAGCTGTAAAGTCTTGCGTTTATACTTCCCGTTCAGATCAAAAAATAACATCATTAATCAGCTTCCGCGCAAGTACATTTTGCGTCCTCATAACTTCCGAAATTTTTCCGCAAGCGTCAAATTCATCGTTAGAACGAATGGCCTGTGTTTGGCCGCGATCTTCTCGGGTGCTGGTCTTCGACATTCAAGTAGGAAATGGCTCTGAGCACTATGGGACTTAATTGCTGTGGTCATCAGTCCCCTAGAACTTAGAGCTACTTTAACCTAACTAACCTAAGGACATCACACACATCCATGCCCGAGGCAGGATTCGAACCTGCGACCGTAGTGGTCGCGCGGTTCCAGACTGTAGCGCATAGAACCGCTCGGCCACTCCGGCCGGCTTAAAGTAGGAAAGTAAATCAAAGAACCACAAAGAAGATTTATAAATTTCTTCCGTTCCAGCTCCAGATTGCATGGACGCTTTTGTTTTCGAACTCTCTTTGCGATAAACTGTCCCCAATGAGTAGAACTTTTTGGTGACTAACTCTTTTGCTGCTTTAAGATCCATTTCTTTGGACTTATTAACTAAAGTGGCGTATGCCAGGTTTTTCTTGTCTCGGCTGCAGTAAATCTTAAATTTTACTTTCCAGAGGCAAGGAAAACTGGCGAGTCCAGCGTCGCTAAGGCTGCCACTTTCTTTCGCCGCTAGAAGCACTAAAATAACAGTTGGTACGTCTAGCGTCAGTGAGAGTCAGGTCCCCACAACCGCACGAGTGGTCGACTGTGAAGAGCGGACAAATTGAATAGCTGGCCGGCGGCCATCAGAGTGGTAAACTGACGCGCGGATTTCGAATGTTTATACATCGCTTTTGGTTATAAAATGCCTTCCCTAGAGTTAGGTCACAAACATAATGCCTCATTTAAATACGTTACTAAATTATAGTTTTTAATTTATGAACAAACAGCAACTAGTCACTGTTTATGACTTTATGTTACGTAGTACATGGAATCTGCCGTAGCTAAAAGTTATGCACTGGACCCCTAGCATTTTTCGTAGTTCATTTACGATAGATGTACGCAAAATGCATCAAAATACTCGAAGATTTGCCCACTATGTTAATAGATATTTTCTGACTCTACCTTGCTTTAGATTTTATGACGAAAAGTGCGTTATATATGGCGTAGTGCTTTGGCAACTCACGACCAAATTATCAAGTTTCAACCTAACCTAGACCATGAAAACACTACCGATCAGCCAGCTACAACAAACAAGACTTCAGGCAGGCATCCAGTATCGCATTAGTCACAATATTTACTTTCGAAGATGTACACTTCAGTTTATATGTGTGGTTTTTTCATATAATAAATAAAACTCAACAACTGTTCCATCGAGAGAAGTTGTGAAATCAGATTACAATTACACACATTCAGTTGCATTTTATAACGATAAATAGCCTGCTAACTCAAATTTCGTGTTGCTTGCAACTCAACTTTTATAGTTGAAATAAAATGTGGTTCACAAAGAAAAATTTATCTTCTGCTGTATATGGTCTGGAAAACGAAAGCTGGATGGAACAGCATCATCTTTCAGCTTTCTGCGATTTACGTAATTTTCAAGGAAACAACTTTTTTCAAAATGATCGGAACATATAAAATGGTATTCTGTTGGTCGGAAATCTTGCCTCCTGACAGCGTGTAACCATTTTTGTAACAGCTGTAGTTTTGAGAAAGGAAACCTGCAAATATATGCACAGACATTATGCTAATACCGTGTTACAAAAACATTTACTAAGCAAGTGCACTGACATACAAAACAACTTAAAATATCCACATACCTGTGATATGTAATATTCGTTCCATTCTCGAATTTATTTGTACAATTAATCGCTGCACAACTCTTCACCATTGTACTTCTTTTGATTGGAACGTACAGACAGTAGAATTACGAGTAACAAATACTGTATGTACGCCCCAACAAATATACAACGATGAATCAGGGTCTTCATAAACAACAGTACTACACAACACTTCAGACTACAACCACTATAATGGCGTCCAGCCGAAGGTTCAAATTATCCCGCGACTGCAGCGCCATCAGTGAGTCTAGTTATTTTTTACAAGGTCTTTGGTGAGAGTAGACTGGCAGCGGAGCTAAGTTTGAGCGATAAGACTGGCGTGCGTCTACATGCACAGACTTGTCGGCAGTCGTACTTGTACACGAAGCTCCAGCTCATCAGCCTTGCGACTTAAACCTTCATTCAGTTCGTGCAAGACTGTCAAATTTCCTTGCACACGTACCATTTTACTTGACAAACCTGGCGTGGTCATGCAAGACTGACGACAAAACGTTACGTGTAGACCAGGCTTTACGCATTGTTGGCTCTCTGGAACTTAACGAAGCTGGGCGCGGCCTGTTCCAGCAGGGCCATTGTCTTGCCGTTACATTCAACAATGCCCACGCGCTACCGGTCATGCGTTACAATGTGAGAAAGAGTCTTTGGTTGGGTTTCGCACGGGACGAAAGAGCACGATAGAGTAGTTTCAAAAAATTTTGTAACCGCTTGCTGATGTGATGAAATATGAGTTTTGAAGTTTTCCATCGATTACTAGGGCAACAGGGAGTAATTATTGGGTTTTATTTGCTGTTGGAACGTGTAATTACACAGAAATTAGTGGACAAATCAGTATTATCGTTCTTAGTCAGTAGAATCCACTGGCAGAACACAAAACTGTATGAACATTTATAAAGGCCACCTGGGCTGTTGTAGCATGAAATATCTATTTAGAAAAGCAATACAGCTGTCGCAAACTTCAGCGTGAAAGTGGAATAAATTTAACTGTTAATACAAGCAAGATTGCGTCTAGGCATGGCTGGGATGTGTGTGTCTTACGAAATCTGTAGACGGAGAAAAAGATATATGCTGTTTTCCTTTCACAGCAACATTTTTTTCACATGCGTTTGAGCAACTTCGATATTCGAACAGTAAATAGATGCGTCTCCGTATTAAGCAAGACGGTAAAATTCATAAAATGAAAATGTTTTCCAACACATGGCAGTGGTGCTAGATCAACCAATAATATGCGATGAAGAAACAGTCAGCCTTTACTGCAGAGATGTATTTTATCATTTCTTTACCAACGGCGCTTTTCGCCTTATTCAGGCATCTTCAGATTGGCTGAATATTAGATAGTGTTAGGTACATGGGCTCCCGTCATTCGAAAAAATACGAGACTTCTCCGGTAATACAGGTCTGAAACTATTTGCGCAGCGCCACGCGCAAGAATCGGGCAGTTGCTATTTAAATAGCGATCTGATAAGACGAGTCTGTCCAAACATAATACGACAATGAGTGCAAGTTAGTAATGTTTGAGGTGTTCACTGGTAGTATATATACGGCGTGAAGTGTATAGTGACGTGTTATTCGATGACTCAACGTCATTATCGACTGTTTATCGTCTAAAAATTTATCACAGCTTAAGAAAATGCGTAAGGATGGAAAGAGAAAGTGTCACTTTTCAGATCATTACGCAAAAGAGTAGTCTTTTGTCAAGAAAGGACGTACGCATCACAAAGCGTAGTGCGAGATTAGTAGCAGTTTCATTTCAGTAACTCACGGAGGTAGGCACATGCGACGCATAACATTTCTACGAAGAATCATATAAACAGATACGCGGTAGCATCGACATCAAACCCTATTTCTACATTCATGGTTAAAGAAAATACCCAGAAAGAACTGCTCGTTGCTACTGTAGCAATAACAACAGCACATAAAGTTGTCAAGCAACATCAGTTCTTCAGTTCTCTTGACAGTGTCGTAAAACTGAATGCCCTAATATAACCTGCTTAAGTCGCCGCAAATCAGTCTGCAGCCAGGATCAAAGCTGCAGCGATTGTTAAAAAATATTCTCGCACCACACTCCGTGCCCGAATGCATAAAACATTTTCAAGAAGTTACATTTTATGGCATAGGCGCCGACGGATCGAACCACAAGGCTGAAAAGATGTTTCCTTTAGTTATTTAATACTTTACTGAAACTGACGAAATCCGACAGAAGCTGTTGAAGCTTGATTCGCTGAATAATGAAACATCGGAGATGGTTCAAATGGCTCTGAGCACTATGGGACTCAACATCTTAGGTCATAAGTCCCCTAGAACTTGGAACTACTTAAACCTAACTAACCTAAGGACATCACACACCCCCATGCCCGAGGCAGGATTCGAACCTGTGACCGTAGCAGTCCCGCGGTTCCGGACTGCAGCGCGAGAACCGCTAGACCACCATCGGAGACAAATGCAAAGCTTTGTCTAGACACTTTAAGACAACTGCACATTCCATTAGATAAATTAATAGTTTTTTGTGCAGGCAATACCAACTTCGGAGGGCTTCATCGAGGAGGCCAGCGAAATGTGTTTCACAAAATTGAAGAAGAGGTAGCAAAAAATGTTTTCCACGTTAGTACAGCAAGCATTGCTGGAGTCTTAGCTGTCGACATTGAAAAATCGTTATGAAAATATTTATTTACTTTTCAGTATACATGGTAAGGACAGAGAAGCGCCGGCCGGTGTGGTCGAGCGGTTCTAGGTCTGGAACCGCGCGTCCGCTACGATCGCAGGTTCGAATCCTGCCTCGGGCATGGATGTGTGTGATGTCCTTAGGTTAGTTAGGTTTAAGTAGTTCTAAGTTCTAGGGGACTGATGACCTCAGATGTTAAGTCCCATAGTGCTCAGAGCCATTTTTTGACAGAGAAGCTGAAAGAATTTTGCTTATACGCTTGATGACAATCATCAGACTCTTCTATACCACTCAAAAACTAGGTGGCTGTCGTTAATACCCGCAGCTGAGAGAACTGGTAAGCTTTTTATTCCATTGAAACATTTTTTGACGCCGAAGACAGAACAGCTAAAACAATTTCACATTTTTTCAGTAGTCCCATGAGTGAAATTTACTTCATGTTTCTGCAGTCAAATTTGGCTCTGTTTGAAAACAAAAATAATATAAAAAGCGTGGAGAAGGACAAAGTCTCCATAATTGAAATGCCAAATATATTACTTGACACTCTAAGATGTCTGAATGAAAGGAAGACTGTCAATTTTGACATGCAAACCGAGATGAATCTGAACAAATTAAAGAATGAGAACACTAACCAAGAAATAATTAATTCGATTTAGAAAATTGAGAAAGAGACATTGGCTTGATTACTTAGAGAAATGGGCTATTTCTTTTAATAAATATCAAGCATTTGATTGGATGACGCTATCTGAAACCCCAGATTTGGTGATGATTGGAAACACAGTTATATACCTGACTAAAAATGGTATGAAGATTTCGGACGACTATTGTTTCCAGAAACATATGTTTCTGAAGAGAAACTGAGCGTGACACGGATGAATTCAAGTCTAAACGCTCAGTGGAAGAAACGTGGATTTACTTTCTTACGGAAACCGAAAATCTTGAACGCAAATGCCAACAGCTAAAATTTGCGAGTATTCGTTTTCTATTTCCACACACAGCAGAAAGAGTACTTTCGCTGATGTCGGCCACTGGACCGATGAAAGAAATCTGCAGCTGCCAGGGACTGTAGAATTAATCTTACAGTGGCAGTTTAACTACAAACTGACTTGTATGGAGTTTTATAAATACGCAAAAGGGAAAAAAGACTTTCTGAGAAAGATCAGATCTTCCGAAAAATATGGCGTACAAATGCTTCTGCGGCAACAAGTTTCCTGTAATTGAGTTATAAATAAAAGGTAGTTATATTAATTTTTTTTACTTCATTTCTACGCCCCCATCTCAACGAGTGTCTTGAAGAGGTCCCAGCTAGATATGGCAACCGCGCTCTCTCTGTTAACTTACCAAAACACATGCTCGATCGCTGCCAATTAAAAATATAGAGGAAGGGAGGTTGCAAGTTCAGACAAGAAGAAAAAAGAAGATTAGAGTTCAAAACCCTGTCAACATCGAGGCCATTAGCGACGGAGCACAAGCTCGGATTGTTTCAAGGATAGGGAAGGAAATCGGCCTTGCCCTTTTAAAGGAGTCATCCCATCATTAACAATGCTGCAGAAAAATGCTGAACATTAGGTCGATAGATAGATGAACTAATGAAGAGGTACTATGATTAGAAACGGGGAAAAATAAATTTATGGCACAACTTGGCGTAAAGAAGAGATTGGTTTGTGGGACACATCCCGATGCATCGAGGAATTGTCGATATGGCAATGGAGTGAAATGTGGAGGATTAAAATATCTAATGAAAGACTAAGGCGAAACTACAGTAAATTTATTTATTTACTAGCCTTTTCCCCACGGCTTTGCCCACAAATGAGTTCGGCACAAATATTGAACATAAGAATTCCTAACGCTCTCAGTATCCACCTCTTCCCTCCGTCAGTTTGTCCACCTTATCCTCCCACCTCTATCTGTCTATTCACCTCCTCCTCCACCTCCCTTTGTCCATTTCCTCCGTCTCTCCCTCTGAAGATATTCTGCTTCCCCCTCTATCTTTCCATCTCCGTCTTCCTTTTCCACCTGCCCACCATTCCTCACACCTCCTACCCGCCTTACGCATACACCCTCCACCTCTCTCACAGACCATTTTCTCGTACACTCTGCTTTATACGTATTATAATTTTAACATGACAAGATTCGGGCCATCAGTCCCTCTCTAGTCTGTATATCTAAGTATACTAAAAACTTTACATTATATTCATTACGATAAGCATAAGTTAAGTGTAATAGAGGACCTTATAAAACATTTTGTAATTATTATTCCACAGAAACAGAAAGAAAGTAGATTCACTTTATCTTTGTTTCTGAGTACAACATAAAGAGACAAGTTACAGAAAGTAAGATTTAAATTATGAGGGCTAGCAGCACTTTATATGAAAGAAAGGGTGCAAGAAAGATAGAAGAAGTAACACGACAAAACAAAATTGGGGGAAAAGAAAGTGACGTGACTAACTAAGAAACGAAGCAAGCAATAAGCACATGAGGGAGCATTTACATCACTGTTTGACAGACGGAAACTAGTCATATATCTAATTTTTGTGGAGACATTATGAGGGTGACAGAAGGCAGTGTTTCAGCTTCGTTTTAAAGGCGACAGACACCGGACTGAGTGCAGACTGTAGATTAGCTTGTTCCAGAAGCGGACAGCAGCAACAGAGAAAGAGTTTGCGAATGCTTTTGTTTTATGGATGGGCACAACTAGTGCACTAGATAAGTGAGACCTTTTGTTTCGATTATCATGTGATGAGAGGTACTTAATGTGTGATTCGAGGCGCTGGGGTGGATGTGCGCTGACAACTTGTGTGGCCGCAACCTACCTGCCCGAGCGGACGTGGTCAAATACACTCCTGGAAATTGAAATAAGAACACCGTGAATTCATTGTCCCAGGAAGGGGAAACTTTATTGACACATTCCTGGGGTCAGATACATCACATGATCACACTGACAGAACCACAGGCACATAGACACAGGCAACAGAGCATGCACAATGTCGGCACTAGTACAGTGTATATCCACCTTTCGCAGCAATGCAGGCTGCTATTCTCCCATGGAGACGATCGTAGAGATGCTGGATGTAGTCCTGTGGAACGGCTTGCCATGCCATTTCCACCTGGCGCCTCAGTTGGACCAGCGTTCGTGCTGGACGTGCAGACCGCGTGAGACGACGCTTCATCCAGTCCCAAACATGTTCAATAGGGGACAGATCCGGAGATCTTGCTGGCCAGGGTAGTTGACTTACACCTTCTAGAGCACGTTGGGTGGCACGGGATACATGCGGACGTGCATTGTCCTGTTGGAACAGCAAGTTCCCTTGCCGGTCTAGGAATGGTAGAACGATGGGTTCGATGACGGTTTGGATGTACCGTGCACTATTCAGTGTCCCCTCGACGATCACCAGTGGTGTACGGCCAGTGTAGGAGATCGCTCCCCACACCATGATGCCGGGTGTTGGCCCTGTGTGCCTCGGTCGTATGCAGTCCTGATTGTGGCGCTCACCTGCACGGCGCCAAACACGCATACGACCATCATTGGCACCAAGGCAGAAGCGACTCTCATCGCTGAAGACGACACGTCTCCATTCGTCCCTCCATTCACGCCTGTCGCGACACCACTGGAGGCGGGCTGCACGATGTTGGGGCGTGAGCGGAAGACGGCCTAACGGTGTGCGGGACCGTAGCCCAGCTTCATGGAGACGGTTGCGAATGGTCCTCGCCGATACCCCAGGAGCAACAGTGTCCCTAATTTGCTGGGAAGTGGCGGTGCGGTCCCCTACGGCACTGCGTAGGATCCTACGGTCTTGGCGTGCATCCGTGCGTCGCTGCGGTCCGGTCCCAGGTCGACGGGCACGTGCACCTTCCGCCGACCACTGGCGACAACATCGATGTACTGTGGAGACCTCACGCCCCACGTGTTGAGCAATTCGGCGGTACGTCCACCCGGCCTCCCGCATGCCCACTATACGCCCTCGCTCAAAGTCCGTCAACTGCACATACGGTTCACGTCCACGCTGTCGCGGCATGCTACCAGTGTTAAAGACTGCGATGGAGCTCCGTATGCCACGGCAAAGTGGCTGACACTGACGGCGGCGGTGCACAAATGCTGCGCAGCTAGCGCCATTCGACGGGCAACACCGCGGTTCCTGGTGTGTCCGCTGTGCCGTGCGTGTGATCATTGCTTGTACAGCCCTCTCGCAGTGTCCGGAGCAAGTATGGTGGGTCTGATACACCTGTGTCAATGTGTTCTTTTTTCCATTTCCAGGAGTGTAGATGGATGTCGTGGATGTAACGCACACAGCCTTCGTCTTTGGTTCTAATTGTCTACTGGCCTCACTATTCGCATCGTGTTGCATTACTTTGCAATAGAGGAGGTTTTGCAGGAAGAGTGATTGCATAAATTTTCGTTTCATTTCCGGTGGGTATATGTTCCAAAACTTTTTAAGGGCAGAGAGGCAAACGGAATTCTTCCTGCATGCGGTGGCAGTATTTTATGCCCAGTTGAGGTGCTACTACAAAATCACACACACATTTTTCAAGGTTTGTTGTATTGGAATACTTTCGAGAAAAATACGAAACAACTGTTCGTACAATTCAGGACTTGGCACTCCTAAGGGAACATGCTTCCTGGATTACTTTTCATTCCCATACACAACACGTTTTTCAAGGAATTTTCAAGCAACTTTACGTAGTATCTGAAAACTTAAGTCGCGGCATTCTCCTGAGTAATGTGTCAAAGTCACCGGTATTAAATGTTATGCTGAAGTCTAGTAATATCAACATTATGGCCTCACAGTTGTGAATGTAATATTTCAGGCATCAGATTCCAAATGTTTGTGCTGTGGTGTGTACGAGAGTTGCACAGATATTTGTCGAGCAAGTCAATTTGCCGTAAGTATCCAGTAATTTGGTCGTGAATAACGTACTCCAGAGCTTTGGGTACAGCGGATAAGATGCTGACTGGCTGGTAATCACAAGGTGATTGAAGGTTTTCATTCTTGGTGATAGGTCAGACAACGCTTCTTATTTCATGGCATGAGATACACTCCATTCGCGAGAGAAGAATTAAATACACCTACGTGGAAAAAAATGCAATACCAAGAAGGAGTTGAGGGACATAAACGATCGTGAGTGTTAGATACCTTTGAGTCTGTAAGCTGGCGTTAGTCAAGAATGCCTTTAAGGCAACAAAGACGCCATTATCAGCACCTGAGTTTGAACGAGGTCGTGTGAAGGAGCTACGAGTAGGTGGATATTTCCTCTGCGATACTCCAGAACGACTCGGTAGTAATGTAAGCCCTGTACACGATTACTGGCAGCGGCAGTCACGGGAATCAACGGTCGCAAGAAGACTGGACTTGGGGCTACCAACAGGCGAGGCCATTGTGTTGGCGTACGGCTCTGGCGCATCGTAGTGTTCAAAAAATGTTCAAATGAGTGTGAAATCTTATAGGACTTAACTGCTAAGGTCATCAGTACCTAAGCTTACACACTACTTAACCTAAATTATGTGGACGAGCTTTATCCTGTTGGAAAACACCCCCTGGAATGCTGTTCGTGACAAAAAGGACAAACACACACACCCATGCCCGAGGGAGGACTCGAACCTCTGCCGGGACCAGCCGCACCGTCCATGACTGCAGCGCCTTAGACCGGCATCGCAGTGCATCTGCAACAGCAATTCGCGCAGCAGTTGGCACCCTAGTGACAGAACTATCTTTTATAAGTCGGTTACTTCAAGGATAGCTCCGAGCCAGATGCCATATTCCGTGCATTCCACTGACCCCAAACTATTGCCATTTGTGACTTCAGTGTGTCAAGCGAGAGCTCGGTGGAGGGCAGGGTGGAGATCTGTTGTGTTTTCTGATGAAAGCTGATTCTGCATCGGTGCCAATGATGGACGTGTGTTTTTTAGACGGAGGCCAGTTTGGGAGCAGGCAACGAACCTCTCTGCGTGCAAGAAGCAATGGGCCTACACATGGAGTTATCGTCTGGGGTGTGATTTCGTATGACACCAGGAGCACTGTCGTGGTTATCCCACGCACCCTGACTGCATATTTGTACGTCGATCTAGTTATTCGACGTGTTGCGCTGTCATTCACGAACAGCATTCCAGGGGGTGTTTTCCAACAGGATAACGCTCGTCCACATAACCGCTGCTGTAACCCAGTATGCTTTACAGAGTGTCGACATATTGGCTTGGCTTGCTCGGTCACCTGATCTGTCTCCAATCGCACACATATGGGACATCATCGGACAACTCCAGCGTCATCCACAAACGGCGTTGTCCCTGCACTGCCCGACTGAACGCAACAGGCATGGAACTCCATCCCACATACTGACATCCGGCACCTGTACAACACAATGCATGCAAGTTTATAAGCTTGCATTCAGCATTTTGCCGGTTACACCGGTTAGTAATGTACCAGCATTTCACATTTGCAATGCGTTATCTCGCGCTTACACCAACCCGTGTTCTTGCGGTGTTAATCAAAAATGGTTCAAATGGCTCTGAGCACTATGGGACTTAATTTCTGAGGTCATCAGTCCCCTAGAACTTAGAACTAATTAAACCTAACTAACCTAAGGACATCACACACATCCATGCCCGAGGCAGGAGCGGTGTTGATCGTTTACATATGTTACCTACACAAATGTACTAGCGGAATTTCATTGCTCTATATTAATTACATTTTGGTGTTACGAATTTTTTCCGTAATTGTGTACCTGTTAGGATAGGTACTAAGCAATCTGCAACATTGTTGATCATGATTATGCCGCTATCACCGTTGTCTATCGCCTCAGAAGAGATTCTCATTACTGCTTTTCTCGGTACGTTTCTTGTTACGTGTTTTAGGTGGAAAATGTCGTGGTTACTTATGTAGTTTTCGGATTCTTGCGGGTCATAGTGCTTTGGAGCATGGGGGTTGACTGGCGCTGATAAAAATTCCTACAGTTCATCAGCTGAATGTAGGTTGCAGTAATTACTGAGAGACGAAGAGGCATGCACTACATAGACTAGCGTGGGGAGCAGCATCAAACTTCAAGGGACTCAAGATTTATCATCCTGCAGTAAATATGCAACGTGTGGAGATGCACTCTGTGTTTTACGAAGGGAGGACTAAATTTGTCGATACAAGACGCGAGTCCAGGAAATAATTAAATACGCAAAGCATGTTCTCGGTGATGTGAACACAATTATAGTATTTTGGAACGGTGGATTTCCATGTTATGCCAGGAATGCGTTAAACAGAAAAGCGAGGATGCATCTGGTAAAGTGTGTTTGCATCGGATAAAGGGCTTTTACGTGCAGAAGAGAGTACAGATATAATTTCCGCATTCTGTGACTGATTACTCCTATACAGTGCATCACGGGAGGAGGAATGGTCAAAAAATGCATACCTGAAGAGCTATGAGCACTTGTTCAGTAGCACAGGTGTTTTTCACAGTAGCGGAGATGAAGAAGTTTCCGTAGGTCTTCGGGGAGCACTTTAGAGCGCACGTTTGCTGGACGTTTATTCTTGTTTTGGTCCATACTACCACCCCTCAAAATACGGAAAGCAAACACCTTGCAGCAGAACAGATTTGTTTCACAGAATCGAAGATAAAGAAACATTCATAGTTCTCAAGGGTATGCATCTTAGAGTCCTTGTCTGATAAACTTTTTTACTTCAAATGATCGTTCCTGTCACACCCATGAATACTGGATATTACTCCTGCGACACCGCGTGTCGGAGTAATCAGTCACAGAATACGGAAATGATACCTTTTCACTCTCTGTACACCGACAAGACCTTTATCCGAAGCAAACACACTTTACCAGAAGCATCCTCCCTTTTCTATCCCTGAATGTTGACCATTCCTGCTGGGACGCTCAGTATTATTCTCTGGGATTTCAGTATTATCCGTATCCACAGATGGGTAGTTCACATAACTAATGAGGAGGTGTTGTTGTTGTTGTGGTCTTCAGTCCTGAGACTGGTTTGATGCAGCTCTCCATGCTACTCTATCCTGTGCAAGCTTCTTCATCTCCCAGTACCTACTGCAACCTACATCCTTCTGAATCTGTTTAGTGTATTCATCTCTTGGTCTCCCTCTACGATTTTTACCCTCCACGCTGCCCTCCAATGCTAAATTTGTGATCCCTTGATGCCTCAGAACATGTCCTACCAACCGGTCTTTTCTTCTTGTCAAGTTGTGCCACAAACTCCTCTTCTCCCCAATTCTATTCAATACCTCCTCATTAGTTACGTGATCTACCCATCTAATCTTCAGCATTCTTCTGTAGCACCACATTTCGAAAGCTTCTATTTTCTTCTTGTCCAAACTATTTACCGTCCATGTTTCACTTCCATACATGGCTACACTCCATACAAATACTTTCAGAAATGAGTTCCTGACACTTAAATCTATACTCGATGTTAACAAATTGCTCTTCTTCAGAAACGCTTTCCTTGCCATTGCCAGTCTACATTTTATATCCTCTCTACTTCGACCATCATCAGTTATTTTGCTCCCTAAATAGCAAAACTCCTTTACTACTTGAAGTGTCTCATTTCCTAATCTAATACCCTCAACATCACCCGACTTAATTCGACTACATTCCATTATCCTCGTTTTGCTTTTGTTGATGTTCATTTTATATCCTCCCTTCAAGACACCATCCATTCCGTTCAACTGCTCTTCCAAGTCCTTTGCTGTCTCTGACAGAATTACAATGTCATCGGCGAACCTCAAAGTTTTTATTTCTTCTCCATGGATTTTAATACCTACTCCGAATTTTTCTTTTGTTTCCTTTACTGCTTGCTCAATATACAGATTGAATAACACCGGGGAGAGGCTACAACCCTGTCTTACTCCCTTCCCAACCACTGCTTCCCTTTCATGTCCCTCGACTCTTATAACTGCCACCTGGTTTCTGTACAAATTGTAAATAGTCTTTCGTTCCCTGTATTTTACCCCTGCCACCTTTAGAATTTGAAAGAGAGTATTCCAGTCAACATTGTCAAAAGCTTTCTCTAAGTCTACAAATGCTAGAAACGTAGGTTTGCCTTTCCTTAATCTTTCTTCTAAGATAAGTCGTAAGGTCAGTATTGCCTCACGTGTTCCAGTATTTCTACGGAATCCAAACTGATCTTCCCCGAGGTCAGCTTCTACTAGTTTTTCCATTCGTCTGTAAAGAATTCGTGTTAGTATTTTGCAGCTGTGGCTTATTAAACTGATTGTTCGGTAATTTTCTCCAAAGGTCTCTTTAATTTTCCTGTAGGCAGTATCTATCTTACCCCTCGTGAGATAAGCCTCTACATCCTTACATTTGTCCTCTAGCCATGCCTGCTTAGCCATTTTGCACTTCCTGCCCATCTCATTTTTGAGACGTTTGTATTCCTTTTTGCCTGCTTCATTTACTGCATTTTTATATTTTCTCCTTTCATCAATTAAATTCAATATTTCTTCTGTTACCTAAGGATTTCTACTAGCCCTGGTCTTTTTACTTACTTGATCCTCTGCTCCCTTCACTACTTCATCCCTCAAAGCTACCCATTCTTCTTCTACTGAATTTCTTTCCCCCATTCCTGTCAATTGTTCCCTTATGCTGTCCCTGAAACTCTGTACAACCTGTGGTTCTTTCAGTTTATCCAGGTCCCATCTCCTTAAATTCCCACGGTTTTTGAATAGAATTGGGAAGAAGAGAAATTTGTGCACAACTTGACTAGAAGAAGGGATCGGTAGGTAGGACATGTTCTGAGGCATCAAGGGATCACCAATTTCGTAGTGGAGGGCAGCGTGGAGGGTAAAAATCGTAGAGGGAGACCAAGAGATGAATACACTAAGCAGATTCAGAAGGATGTAGGCTGCAGTAGGTACTGGGAGATGAAGAACCTTGCACAGGGTAGAGTAGCAGGGAGAGCTGCATCAAACCAGTCTCTGGACTGAAGACCACCACAACAACCGTATCCATACACTGCAAACCACTTTCTTGGCAGAAGGTATTTCCTTGTGTACCATTTACGAGGACATCTTCCAGTTCCATTTGCATGTGCAGCGTTGGAAAAATGATTGCACAAATGCCTCTGTGCGCTCTTTAATTAGTATATTGTTTTCGCAGTCCCTTCGGGAGCAGTAAACGAGTACCTGTAAAGTATGCCCTAGATTCCGATAATCCGGTATGTGACGGGCTGAAGAATATCCACTTCCTAATCATTGGTTCTACAAACTTTGTAAATAGACATTCGTGGGCTGGTTGGCTTCTATCCACCAGCGTCTGCTAATTCAGGTTTCTCAGCATCTCCTTTGAGCGCTCCCATCGGTCAAACAAACCTGCGACCCTATGCGCTATCCTCCTTTGTGTGCGTTTAACAGCCCTTTCTAGTCCTATTTCGTATGGGTCCCACACACCTGATCAGTAGTTCAGGATATATGGCACGAGTGTTTTCTAAGCAGTCTCGTCTGCAGACTAATTGCATTTTCTCAGAGTACTGAAGTCTCTCACCTGCTTCACCTACAACTGAGTATGTGATCGTTCCATTTCCTATTTTTACAAAGTTGTAAACCGAGATATTTGTATGTATTTTCTGATTCCCACAGCGACTCATTACTATTGTAGTCATAGGATAATACTTATTTTCGTATTGCGAAGTGCGCAATTTTACATTTCTGAAGATTTAAAGCACGTTTTCAATCTCTGCACTACTTTTAAACCATGTCAAGATGTGACTGAATATTTGTTCAACATTTTTCATGCAGTGCTACATTATAAAAGGCATATCCGGAAAGTAAGTAACGTTTTGGAAAAAAAATCTCATAAAACATTTTTTTCAAACGAAAATTTATTTTTACAAGAAAGAGCATATCTTAAACTACACTCCTGGAAATGGAAAAAAGAACACATTGACACCGGTGTGTCAGACCCACCATACTTGCTCCGGACACTGCGAGAGGGCTGTACAAGCAATGATCACACGCACGGCACAGCGGACACACCAGGAACCGCGGTGTTGGCCGTCGAATGGCGCTAGTTGCGCAGCATTTGTGCACCGCCGCCGTCAGTGTCAGCCAGTTTGCCGTGGCATACGGAGCTCCATCGCAGTCTTTAACACTGGTAGCATGCCGCGACAGCGTGGACGTGAACCGTATGTGCAGTTGACGGACTTTGAGCGAGGGCGTATAGTGGGCATGCGGGAGGCCGGGTGGACGTACCGCCGAATTGCTCAACACGTGGGGCGTGAGGTCTCCACAGTACATCGATGTTGTCGCCAGTGGTCGGCGGAAGGTGCACGTGCCCGTCGACCTGGGACCGGACCGCAGCGACGCACGGATGCACGCCAAGACCGTAGGATCCTACGCAGTGCCGTAGGGGACCGCACCGCCACTTCCCAGCAAATTAGGGACACTGTTGCTCCTGGGGTATCGGCGAGGACCATTCGCAACCGTCTCCATGAAGCTGGGCTACGGTCCCGCACACCGTTAGGCCGTCTTCCGCTCACGCCCCAACATCGTGCAGCCCGCCTCCAGTGGTGTCGCGACAGGCGTGAATGGAGGGACGAATGGAGACGTGTCGTCTTCAGCGATGAGAGTCGCTTCTGCCTTGGTGCCAATGATGGTCGTATGCGTGTTTGGCGCCGTGCAGGTGAGCGCCACAATCAGGACTGCATACGACCGAGGCACACAGGGCCAACACCCGGCATCATGGTGTGGGGAGCGATCTCCTACACTGGCCGTACACCACTGGGGACACTGAATAGTGCACGGTACATCCAAACCGTCATCGAACCCATCGTTCTACCATTCCTAGACCGGAAAGGGAACTTACTGTTCCAACAGGACAATGGACGTCCGCATGTATCCCGTGCCACCCAACGTGCTCTAGAAGGTGTAAGTCAACTACCCTAGCCAGCAAGATCTCCGGATCTGTCCCCCATTGAGCATGTTTGGGACTGGATGAAGCGTCGTCTCACGCGGTCTGCACGTCCAGCACGAACGCTGGTCCAACTGAGGCGCCAGGTGGAAATGGCATGGCAAGCCGTTCCACAGGACTACATCCAGCATCTCTACGATCGTCTCCATGGGAGAATAGCAGCCTGCATTGCTGCGAAAGGTGGATATACACTGTACTAGTGCCGACATTGTGCATGCTCTGTTGCCTGTGTCTATGTGCCTGTGGTTCTGTCAGTGTGATCATGTGATGTATCTGACCCCAGGAATGTGTCAATAAAGTTTCCCCTTCCTGGGACAATGAATTCACGGTGTTCTTATTTCAATTTCCAGGAGTGTATATTGCTGCATAGTTGCCACCATTGTTCGGACTTTATCATAGTGAGGAACCAACTTTTCTGTTCTCCTCGTAGAAAGATGGTGCCAGTGAAGACATCTACTACTGAGCACCGTTTTTTGCGTGGCCGTCGCTGTCAAAACACTTTCCTCCAAAATCATGCTTCAAGTTCAAGAAAAAGTGGTAGTCAGAAGGTGTGAGGTTGGGGCAGTACTGCTTGGTATGAACGTCAAGGCACTGTGTTGCTTCATCACAGTGCTCGCCCCCCTTTCTGCTGGAGTCACTCAAAACGTTATTCGGCTATTCAGTTGGGAGCAGGTCGGTTGCCCGCTGTACAGCTGCTACCTCGCGCCTTCGTACTACCATTTGTTCTTGAACTTGAGGCGTGATTCTGGAGGAAGGGTCTTTGTCAGCGATGACGACACGAGAACTGTGTTCAGCAGTTGCCTGATAAAGTCCGAACAATGGTGGCAACTATGCAGCAATATACACTCATGGAAATTGAAATAAGAACACCGTGAATTCATTGTCCCAGGAAGGGGAAACTTTATTGACACATTCCTGGGGTCAGATACATCACATGATCACACTGACAGAACCACAGGCACATAGACACAGGCACAGTGACTGTCTTCACTGTGGGCATCTTTCTATGAAGAGGGCACAGGAAAGTTGGTTCCCCGTTGTGACAGCTGTCTGAACTAGACTTGGCCACTGTTTCTATGTTTCGATACAGTGTATCGATACGTGGAACTGTTTCAGTGTTTCGGAACGGCTGTGGTTCACTGTTTCGAAACAGTGGTGTTTCATTCCGCCCCTGTCTCGGATATCCGGACCAGATTCGATCTCGAGCCAGACACAGAAACTGTATCGTTGTTTCAAAATAAGACTGTTTCAGTCCACCTGTGCTTGGAACGGACTGATTGTATCGAAACAGTGATGTTTCATTCCGCTCTGTGTCGGACGATATTCGGGCTCGGCACAGGTACTGAAACACAACATACCACTTCGTGAAACACTTTTAAGAGTGTCGAAATCATTTTGACAAGCAATAGCATGAAGCTTAAGATATCTGAAAATAAAGCTTCGTTTCTAGATGACTGTCCTATTCCGAAATGGCGTAACATTTGCTTTATAAACATTATCCAAACAATAAAACAACGCATACTATTCACATTCAAAATAATAAATATGTGAAAATCATTCAGTTAAATTACACTTTTTTATAAAATACGTTTCTCTGTTAAACTACAGTAATCATATTAAGAAACGCAAGTAATCCTAGAACATTTTGAATAAAAAAAAGGCGTAGAGTGACAGTCATTATACATATACATAAATTTAATGTAGGTATAATTGCAAGCAATCTGTTTGACATATCACTGATAGTGTAATGGTGAACGGGAAGGGCTGGGAAGCATGGTGAATTTATAGTAACGGTTCGAAACACCTTGAAAGACAAAATTTTTTCTATTATATTTTGTTATTTATTCGAATTATTTGGCATTATTTGTGAGTCTATAGTCACTGTGCCTATTATCCACAATGATTCCCTTTGTGTGCATGGGAATTAGCAGGATGGGTATATTCCCATACTAGCGGAATGTAGGAATCCCAGTACCATATCCGTTGTTTCTGCAGTTCGCTCCCACCTCCAGTTCCGTTCGTGGTGGTTCTTCTGTCTTCAGCTATGGATGTCCTCAGCCAATTGAAAAGTATGAAAGTCACACGACACGAAAGCAGCGCATTTGCTGCATGAAATACGAAACTGCCAAGAGGCCTAAGTGATAGTTTTATACTTTATGCGATATGATTAGCGCTCTCGCACCTCATTTGTGTTTATATGGACATACCTATACAGTAGACATTCAAGATGATAAAACGTCCAGGTTTATTACATTACAGAACATAAGCCGGCCGCGGTGGTCTAGCGGTTCTGGCGCTGCAGTCCGGAACCGCGGGACTGCTACGGTCGCAGGTTCGAATCCTGCCTCGGGCATGGGTGTGTGTGATGTCCTTAGGTTAGGTTTAAGTAGTTCTAAGTTCTAGGGGACTTATGACCTAAGATGTTGAGTCCCATAGTGCTCAGAGCCATTTGAACCATTTGAACAAAACATAAACTGTTTCACTGTTTCGAAACAGCGTATCGAAACATTACATTGTACTGTTTCATTTGTTTCGAAACAGTTACGTGTTTCAGTTTGTCCATCTCTAGTCTGAACAATGATGGCAACAATGCAGGAAAGTACAGAATGTCCCACTCGAAAGAGGCCCCACAAGCTTGTGTATCAATTCCGCACCGTGTAATTTGTGATGTTTGACGTGGCAACACTGCGCTCTACAACATCGTTTAATGCAACAGTGTGTTTCCGTGCGTTTCTGTGGCTGGTGCTCAGTGTTCAATGACAACATTCCGATATTCTGTCGAAGAGAGCGTGTTTCTTGTGAAACAGATATTGGATTACTGTTTCCATTAAGAAATGTCAATGAAAGTTTGTTGAACGGTTTGGTGATCGTTATATATCGTCTAAATGCTGCATACAAAAGTCGGTGAACAAGATGGAGAACAGTGGAACGGTGTTGGATGTTCATGGCGGGGGACGACCGCCGTTATTGGCAGAAAATGTGACTGATGTCAAACAACAATTGTTGGCCTCTCCTGCGACGTCTGTTCGACGTTTATCTCAGGAATGTGGAATGTCACAGAGCACATGTGACAGAGCTGCGAAGAAATCCGGCATGTATACATACATGTTTACCGGTGTTCAGGAACTGAATGTCAGCGACAAAGACAAAAACATTACATTTTGCCGTTGGTTTTCAGCAATTTATTGCTCGGAGGCCAGGAATATTGCAGTACACGTGGTTCAGTGGTGAGGCGTGGTTCCACCTCTCCGGCTATGTAAACTCTGAGAATACACGTTTTGTGGCGTAACGAAAACCCACATGCACTGGTCGAGCAACCCCTGCATTCATAAGAGATTGCGCCGCCATCATCGGAACAATTTCTTTCGAGTCTACTGTTACAAGTGCACTTTGCATCGAACTGTTTTGGGAATTTGTGAATCAGTTGGACGAAGAAGCACTTACCTTCGGTTGGCACCAACAGGATGGCGCCACATGCCACACATCTCCAGTGACCATGGCTGAGGTCGAAAAATTTTTCCCCAGCAGAGCGATTTCGAAACGACTGTGGGACCCCAAGGTCTCCAGATTTAAGACCGCCTGACTTTCTCCTCTGCGGTGGCCTAAAAGGCAAGGTCTACAGGAACAAACCACACAACTAGGAAGATTTACGAGAGACCTTCATCTGTGAAATTCAGGCAGTGACATCAGAGGTTCCGGCAGCAACATTTGAGAATCTGCAGCGTCGTGTTCAACTGTGTTTACAAGTCGAGGGCTATAACTTCCAGCACTGTTTGTGACTCACCCTTATTTCCCCATGAACAAGGTACGACATGTTCATTTCATTCATTTCATTTCATTTCCTGACTGTTATGCAAAGCCTTTAAGTGTAATTTAAGCACATGTTTGTATGTGGGGCCTCTATCGAGTGGGGCACCATGATGTATACGTCATGCTCTTTCATGTCAAAAAAAAAAAAAAAAGCTTTGAAAAAATGTTTTTATGAGCTTTTCTTTCGAAAACGGTACTTGCATTCCGGACATGCCTCGTACATAACTGCACCATCTGCGAAAGAAATCTGAGGTCGCTATTAACCCTTTCGTTGCTTGCACGGGCAGGGGCCAAGCGCCCTTCCTTGCCCAGCTGGCTGACGGGGCGGATGTGTGAAACTGCGCGCGTCGACGGCGGGCGGCTGCCTCTCGGAAGACGACCGCTGCAGGCTTCTACGGCAAGGAGCAAACCGCTGTCGGCTATTCGTACAGGGTGTTTCAAAAATGACCGGTATATTTGAAACGGCAATAAAAACTAAACGAGCAGCGATAGAAATACACCGTTTGTTGCAATATGCTTGGGACAACAGTACATTTTCAGGCGGACAAACTTTCGAAATTACAGTAGTTACAATTTTCAACAACAGATGGCGCTGCAAGTGATGTGAAAGATATAGAAGACAACGCAGTCTGTGGGTGCGCCATTCTGTACGTCGTCTTTCTGCTGTAAGCGTGTGCTGTTCACAACGTGCAAGTGTGCTGTAGACAACATGGTTTATTCCTTAGAACAGAGGATTTTTCTGGTGCTGAAATTCCACCGCCTAGAACACAGTGTTGTTGCAACAAGACGAAGTTTTCAACGGAGGTTTAATGTAACCAAAGGACCGAAAAGCGATACAATAAAGGATCTGTTTGAAAAATTTCAACGGACTGGGAACGTGACGGATGAACGTGCTGGAAAGGTAGGGCGACCGTGTACGGCAACCACAGAGGGCAACGCGCAGCTAGTGCAGCAGGTGATCCAACAGCGGCCTCGGGCTTCCCCGTTCGCCGTGTTGCAGCTGCGGTCCAAATGACGCCAACGTCCATGTATCGTCTCATGCGCCAGAGTTTACACCTCTATCCATACAAAATTCAAACGCAGCAACCACTCAGCGCCGCTACCATTGCTGCACGAGAGACATTCGCTAACGATATAGTGCACAGGACTGATGACGGCGATATGCATGTGGGCAGCATTTGGTTTACTGACGAAGCTTATTTTTACCTGGACGGCTTCGTCAATAAACAGAACTGGCGCATATGGGGAACCGGAAAGCCCCATGTTGCAGTCCCATCGTCCCTGCATCCTCAAAAAGTACTGGTCTGGGCCGCCATTTCTTCCAAAGGAATCATTGGCCCATTTTTCAGATCCGAAACGATTACTGCATCACGCTATCTGGACATTCTTCGTGAATTTGTGGCGGTACAAACTGCCTTAGACGACACTGCGAACACCTCGTGGTTTATGCAAGATGGTGCCCGGCCACATCGCACGGCCGACGTCTTTAATTTCCTGAATGAATATTTCGATGATCGTGTGATTGCTTTGGGCTATCCGAAACATACAGGAGGCGGCGTGGATTGGCCTCCCTATTCGCCAGACATGAACCCCTGTGACTTCTTTCTGTGGGGACACTTGAAAGACCAGGTGTACCGCCAGAATCCAGAAACAATTGAACAGCTGAAGCAGTACATCTCATCTGCATGTGAAGCCATTCCGCCAGACACGTTGTCAAAGGTTTCGGGTAATTTCATTCAGAGACTACGCCATATTATTGCTACGCATGGTGGATATGTGGAAAATATCGTGCTATAGAGTTTCCCAGACCGCAGCGCCATCTATTGTTGAAAATTGTAACTACTGTAATTTCGAAAGTTTGTCTGCCTGAAAATGTACTGTTGTTTCAAGCATATTGCAACAAACGGTGTATTTCTATCGCTGCTCGTTTAGTTTTTATTGCCATATCAAATATACCGGTCATTTTTGAAACACCCTGTAGGTTCCAAGGCGCTTGAACCAATCTTCGATACTAGGCTTTACAAAATCAGTATCACACTGTATGGTTACAGTGGTAACAGTTTCTGATAACCACGCGAGAAAACATCAAAACACCTATATCTACACTCCTGGAAATGGAAAAAAGAACACATTGACACCGGTGTGTCAGATCCACCATACTTGCTCCGGACACTGCGAGAGGGCTGTACAAGCAATGATCACACGCACGGCACAGCGGACACACCAGGAACCGCGGTGTTGGCCGTCGAATGGCGCTAGCTGCGCAGCATTTGTGCACCGCCGCCGTCAGTGTCAGCCAGTTTGCCGTGGCATACGGAGCTCCATCGCAGTCTTTAACACTGGTAGCATGCCGCGACAGCGTGGACGTGAACCGTATGTGCAGTTGACGGACTTTGAGCGAGGGCGTATAGTGGGCATGCGGGAGGCCGGGTGGACGTACCGCCGAATTGCTCAACACGTGGGGCGTGAGGTCTCCACAGTACATCGATGTTGTCGCCAGTGGTCGGCGGAAGGTGCACGTGCCCGTCGACCTGGGACCGGACCGCAGCGGCGCACGGATGCACGCCAAGACCGTAGGATCCTACGCAGTGCCGTAGGGAACCGCACCGCCACTTCCCAGCAAATTAGGGACACTGTTGCTCCTGGGGTATCGGCGAGGACCATTCGCAACCGTCTCCATGAAGCTGGGCTACGGTCCCGCACACCGTTAGGCCGTCTTCCGCTCACGCCCCAACATCGTGCAGCCCGCCTCCAGTGGTGTCGCGACAGGCGTGAATGGAAGGACGAATGGAGACGTGTCGTCTTCAGCGACGAGAGTCGCTTCTGCCTTGGTGCCAATGATGGTCGTATGCGTGTTTGGCGCCGTGCAGGTGAGCGCCACAATCAGGACTGCATACGACCGAGGCACACAGGGCCAACACCCGGCATCATGGTGTGGGGAGCGATCTCCTACACTGGCCGTACACCACTGGTGATCGTCGAGGGGACACTGAATAGTGCACGGTACATCCAAACCGTCATCGAACCCATCGTTCTACCATTCCTAGACCGGCAAGGGAACTTGCTGTTCCAACAGGACAATGCACGTCCGCATGTATCCCGTGCCACCCAACGTGCTCTAGAAGGTGTAAGTCAACTACCCTGGCCAGCAAGATCTCCGGATCTGTCCCCCATTGAGCATGTTTGGGACTGGATGAAGCGTCGTCTCACGCGGTCTGCACGTCCAGCACGAACGCTGGTCCAACTGAGGCGCCAGGTGGAAATGGCATGGCAAGCCGTTCCACAGGACTACATCCAGCATCTCTACGATCGTCTCCATGGGAGAATAGCAGCCTGCATTGCTGCGAAAGGTGGATATACACTGTACTAGTGCCGACATTGTGCATGCTCTGTTGCCTGTGTCTATGTGCCTGTGGTTCTGTCAGTGTGATCATGTGATGTATCTGACCCCAGGAATGTGTCAATAAAGTTTTTCCTTCCTGGGACAATGAATTCACGGTGTTCTTATTTCAATTCCCAGGAGTGTATATAGATACCACCATACTGCGCGTGGCGGAGGGAATCTGTACCACTACTTTGTCGTATTTTCTTTCCCGTTCCACTCGCAAATAGGGCGAGGGAAAAACTACTGTCTATATGCCTCGGTATGAACCACAACTTCTCGTATCTCATATTGTTGTCGTTATGCGCAATACACGTCGCCGGCAGTAGAATCGTTTCGGCAGTCAGCTTCAAATAATGGTTCTCTAAATTTTCTCGCTTGTGTTTCTCGACAAGAACGTCGCCTTCCCTCCAGGGCTTCCCATTTGAGTTCCCGAAGCATCTCCGTAACATTTACGTGTTGCTCGAACCTACGGGTAACAAATTGCTTCGATGTCTTCCTTCAATTCGACCTGGTACGGATCCCAAACACCGCTCAAGAATAACGTCCTATATGCGGTTTCCTTTATAGGTGAACCACTCATTCCTAAAATTCTACCAATATAACGAAGTGACCATTCGCCTTCCCTACCACAGTTCTCTCATGCTTGTTCCATCTCATACCGCTTTGCAACGTTATGCCCAGATATTTAAACGACTGGACTGCGTCAATCAGGACGCTACTAATACTGTATCCGAACATTACAGGTTTGATCTTCCTACTCATCCGCATTAAATTACATTTTTCCACATTTAGAGTAAACTGCCATTGCTCACACCAACTACAAATTTTGTCTAAGTGGTCTTGTTATCTCCCTACAGTCACTCAACTTCGACACCTTACCGTGCATCACGGGATCATCAGCGAACAACCGCAGATTGCTGCTCGCGCTGTCCGCCAAATCATTACTGTATATAGGGAACAACAGCGGTCATATCACACTTCCCTGGGGCATTCCTGACGACACCCTTGCCTCTGATCAACACTCGCCGTCGAGGACAGCACACTGGGTTCTATTATTTAAGAAGCCTTGGAGCCTCTCACATATTTGTGAACTTACTCCATATGCTCGTACCTTCGTTAACAGCTTGCAATGGGGCACCATGTCAAATGCTTTCCAGAAAACTAGAAAAATGCAATCTGCCTGTTGCACTAACTTACAATTAGTTATACGTTTATCCTGAGCTGAGAAAATAGTACCTTAGAAAAACGATAAAAAATTTTGTATTTGTTATTGAAAAATTCTGTAACTTGAGATTCACGCTACCAATGAAATTGCCTATAACCCAATATAATTTAATTAAGATTGGACAAATACGTTTCAAGATATATACACTCCTGGAAATGGAAAAAAGAACACATTGACACCGGTGTGTCAGACCCACCATACTTGCTCCGGACACTGCGAGAGGGCTGTACAAGCAATGATCACACGCACGGCACAGCGGACACACCAGGAACCGCGGTGTTGCCCGTCGAATGGCGCTAGCTGCGCAGCATTTGTGCACCGCCGCCGTCAGTGTCAGCCACTTTGCCGTGGCATACGGAGCTCCATCGCAGTCTTTAACACTGGTAGCATGCCGCGACAGCGTGGACGTGAACCGTATGTGCAGTTGACGGACTTTGAGCGAGGGCGTATAGTGGGCATGCGGGAGGCCGGGTGGACGTACCGCCGAATTGCTCAACACGTGGGGCGTGAGGTCTCCACAGTACATCGATGTTGTCGCCAGTGATCGGCGGAAGGTGGACGTGCCCGTCGACCTGGGACCGGACCGCAGCGACGCACGGATGCACGCCAAGACCGTAGGATTCTACGCAGTGCCGTAGGGGACCGCACCGCCACTTCCCAGCAAATTAGGGACACTGTTGCTCCTGGGGTATCGGCGAGGACCATTCGCAACCGTCTCCATGAAGCTGGGCTACGGTCCCGCACACCGTTAGGCCGTCTTCCGCTCACGCCCCAACATCGTGCAGCCCGCCTCCAGTGGTGTCGCGACAGGCGTGAATGGAAGGACGAATGGAGACGTGTCGCCTTCAGCGATGAGAGTCGCTTCTGCCTTGGTGCCAATGATGGTCGTATGCGTGTTTGTCGCCGGCGCAGGTGAGCGCCACAATCAGGACTGCATACGACCGAGGGACACAGGGCCAACACCCGGCATCATGGTGTGGGGAGCGATCTCCTACACTGGCCGTACACCACTGGTGATCGTCGAGGGGACACTGAATAGTGCACGGTACATCCAAACCGTCATCGAACCCATCGTTCTACCATTCCTAGACCGGCAAGGGAACTTGCTGTTCCAACAGGACAATGCACGTCCGCATGTATCCCGTGCCACCCAACGTGCTCTAGAAGGTGTAAGTCAACTACCCTGGCCAGCAAGATCTCCGGATCTGTCCCCCATTGAGCATGTTTGGGACTGGATGAAGCGTCGTCTCACGCGGTCTGCACGTCCAGCACGAACGCTGGTCCAATTGAGACGCCAGGTGGCAATGGCATGGCAAGCCGTTCCACAGGACTACATCCAGCATCTCTACGATCGTCTCCATGGGAGAATAGCAGCCTGCATTGCTGCGAAAGGTGGATATACACTGTACTAGTGCCGACATTGTGCATGCTCTGTTGCCTGTGTCTATGTGCCTGTGGTTCTGTCAGTGTGATCATGTGATGTATCTGACCCCAGGAATGTGTCAATAAAGTTTCCCCTTCCTGGGACAATGAATTCACGGTGTTCTTATTTCAATTTCCAGGAGTGTAGTTTTATAAGTGAGAAGTTCCTAGCAAAGGTGCCCAAAACTCAAACAATTTTTAATGTAATCATAAATAAATAATGATTACTGAACTTTAAAAGGAAATTGTTTCACTTAGCTTGACGCAGAATTAAACAAGGAGAAATTTAGTATAAGTCAATTTGCGCTAAGCGTATTGGCTCGTTTGTAATTAAAGCATAAACTCGATTCTCTAGTAAAAATTCGACAATAACATTCTACCTGCTTCCCTCTCGCTGTTTTCTCTTTCCGTTTGCCTCGTTCAGTCGGCTCTAGTTTTATGGTTTCCCATCCTCATTTTAAAAAAATTATTTTTAATTTTTTCCTTTTTTGTTTTTGTTCTTTTCCTTTCCTTTCTTTTGAAACACACATGCTTACTGAAACCACCTAATATTTCCTTGGTGTGTGACTTTTTTCAAGACATAACACCATGCAAAGGGCAAAACTACGACTTTCTCATCTTATGCCTGTCATTTTCCGCTGTGAATTAGCAGCACATACTGCACAGCGTCTCTGGGGATTCTCATTTTTCTCCATTGCTCCTAGGAATCCTGACTATCGGCCTTCTCTTTTCTGCAGTCGAAATGGAGTTTGTTGCTTTTCTGGCTGTGGGATGTCAGTTTTACATGTTTGTTCATGAAATTTTTGCAGCAACTGCTGGACTGGTTTCAAATGGAATTTCGCCAATGGTGTTTCCTGTTTCTTATTATTATAAACGTATGGGCCCAATAGGACCAAGCGAGGTACAATCAATCAATGCCGCTTTTGATGGTTGGACTTCGTTTGTGTCCGAATCTGTTCCATGCTTTCAGAATGAAGTCTCTTTCTTTCACCAGACAACGGTGTTCCAGTCCGTTTTCTAAATTCCCTCTGACCAACTTTCCAAGCAAATACTGTATCTTTTGTCTGAATGATTTTCTGTCTGTAACGTCTGCTTGAGTCGTACCGGCTGCTTTAAGATCCTCCTTAATCGCACCGATCGATTTAATTGGGTCAGTTTTGGCCTTACTTCTGTTTTCGTAGAATTCTACTCTTTCTTTTGTCAGCCTAGTGGGTGCCATTCTTTTAATGTGCCCATAAAATGAAGTCTTTGTTTTCTCATGTCACTATGTATGTCTACATATTCTTCTATTTCCTTATTACTTCTCAGTCTATAAGTTTCTCCATCAGTAATTTTGGAGTCTAATATTTTCCTAATCATTTTTCTTTCTTTCTTTTGAATTTCTTAAGTATCCATCTTTCTATTTAACATCAGAGTTTCTGCTTCATAAAAGACATTCAGATTTGATTAGAGTGCTGTAATGCCTCAGTTTACTGAATTTAGAAAGTGGTTTTTTATTATAAATATTTTGTGTTAATCTGAATGCAGTTGCCATTTTTGACAGCGAACTTCGTTTGCAGCTTTTCCAGACCGTTTTCTTGTATGATTTCCTCCAAGTATTTAAATTGAGAAACCCTTTCCATTTTTCCATATTTTGTGTTCAAAAACTTTGGTGCTTGTTTGTTGCATGTCATGTATTCCGTTTTTTCGAATGATATTTGTAGTCCTACTTTTTCCGCAACTTCTTTAAGAATTTCAATTTCTTTTTGAGCTGTGATAATATCCCTAGTTAAAATTGCCAGATCATCTGCAAAGGCGAGACAGCCTACTATAGCTAATTTGATTGACTGATCTGTATTTTGTCTTGACTTTTGCTCTCGCCATTCTAAAATTACCGTTTCCAAAACACAGATAAACAGTAATGGGGAGATTCCATCTCCCTGTCTAACACCAGTCTTTATATCAAATGGTTCAGAAATTTCTCCCATGAATTTAACTTTAGAGCTAGTGTCGGTTAACGTTTCCTTGATCAGTGTTAGAGTTTTATTATGTAGTCCTTGTTCGTTTAAAATCTGGAAAAGAGATTCACGATCAAATGAGTACTGGGTCTTTTTAAAATCCACAAATGTACATACAACATTGTTACTAGATAGCCTGCTTCTTTTTTATTTCAAAAATTGTTTTTGCATTCAGCACATAAAAGTGAATTAAATTGAAGAATACCTTCTTGTACTACTTCACTGTCTTTTGTATGCTCGCGCCGGCCGCGGTGGTCTCGCGGTTCTAGGCGCTCAGTCCGGAACCGCGCGACTGCTGCGGTCGCAGGTTCGAATCCTGCCTCGGGCATGGATGTGTGTGAAGTCCTTAGGTTAGTTAGGTTTAAGTAGTTCTAAGTTCTAGGGGACTGATGACCACAGATGTTAAGTCCCATAGTGCTCAGAGCCATATGAACCATTTTTTTTTTTTTTGTATGCTCTGTACACGCCTGTCTTATCAACAGCACCCATTGACTTATTTTTCCTCGCTATGCAAGTAAGCTTCAGTTTATTTTGCCCTCTTTTCATGTTCTTCTTCTCGGTTTCAACAAAATCCGGTCCATTTACGGTTTAAAGCACTCAGACTTCTTAAATGTCCATCCATTTCAGAGCCAACAGTGTTCCACTTGACTTAAAATTGTACTTCCCCATTTTTCAGTTTGTCAGACAAAGATGGCAAGTATTTGCAGTGCCATTAGTACATTTTTCATGGAGCCATAGGAATAATTCGGACTTCGAATACCACATGTCTACTAAATAGGAATGACTTTTGTTGAGGTGTAGCAACAACAAACTAACAACATCGCTTGAATTTCCCCAGCTAGCATTTCCGGATTCTATTTCCGCGGCGGTACCAGGGCAGACAGTACAGTCTAGAACATAATTACTTTGTACGTCACAGAGAATGACAATTTCAATACCAAAACGTCTAAGGTTCTTTGGCATATACTGCTTAAATCGCAGCCTTCCTTTGAAAAATAGCAGACTTTATCTATTATTAAATTTTCAGAAGGGCATATGGTCTCACGGAATTTTTCCTTGTGTTCTCTACAATGAGGCGTATTTTCACAAGAACATTTTGAGTTACTGCAGTAAACGTAGAATCTGTTTATACTGGTCCCCGGACATTATGTGCGAAAGTATTGGTGTTTGAAGTAACGAATCTGCTTGAGCAATATTCATTCACTTCTAACTTATTAGTTCTTGGCGTAAGCAGGGAAGATGCCAACATGCAATAAAATTCTGCAAGCTGTATATGCTTCCATCTTTCTAACCTACTAGGTACTGTCCTCATTTTTTCAGTAAGAAATGTGTAATAATCATTTTCCCGTTTACAAATGGCAGAAACAAATGCAAATGACAAAAGTACAAAAAAGTCTAAATGACTTGCCGAATCATCGAAATCTATTCTTATACTGCTAAATGTGTTCACGAAATTGTGGCGTTTCGTCACAGGATGATTATCCAATCAGTCATACGTTATTTTTCGCGAGGAACTTGCACTTAACTTCTTTCCCTTCTTCAGAAGAAGAATTTTTTTTGAAACAGTTACTCGTGGTGTTGAAGAATCAGCAGCTCATCGGGACACATCGGGACCCTCGTCCGAAGAGAGATCCCAATTATCATTTCCACCTGCGTCACTACCATCAACAAAGATTTCCATGATTTCCTTGTCCGATAAATTACGTTCTGATAGGGCAAAGGCAGTATAGGCAGATGTCTCGCCAAATGCGGAAAAAGGGCTAGCACCAGAGCACGACTCTTAAGCGGAAAGGGCCCGGGAGCAGGTAAAAGCTGTAGCGCTTTCCGACATTACATCTACATCTACATCTACATCTACATCCATACTCCGCAAGCCACCTGACGGTGTGTGGCGGAGGGTACCTTCAGTACCTCTATCGGTTCTCCCTTCTATTCCAGTCTCGTATTGTTCGTGGAAAGAAGGATTGTCGGTATGCCTCTGTGTGGGCTCTAATCTCTCTGATTTTATCCTCATGGTCTCTTCGCGAGATATACGTAGGAGGGAGCAATATACTGCTTGACTCTTCGGTGAAGGTATGTTCTCGAAACTTTGACAAAAGCCCGTACCGAGCTACTGAGCGTCTCTCCTGCAGAGTCTTCCACTGGAGTTTATCTATCATCTCCGTAACGCTTTCGCGATTACTAAATGATCCTGTAACGAAGCGCGCTGCTCTCCGTTGGATCTTCTCTATGTCTTGTATCAACCCTATCTGGTACGGATCCCACACTGCTGAGCAGTATTCAAGCAGTGGGCGAACAAGCGTACTGTAACCTACTTCCTTTGTTTTCGGATTGCATTTCCTTAGGATTCTTCCAATGAATCTCAGTCTGGCATCTGCTTTACCGACAATCAACATTATATGATCATTCCATTTTAAATCACTCCTAATGCGTACTCCCAGATAATTTATGGTATTAACTAGTTGCTGACCTGCTATTTTGTAGCTAAATGATAAAGGATCTATCTTTCTGTGTATTCGCAGCACATTACACTTGTCTACATTGAGATTTAGTTGTCATTCCCTGCACCATGCGTCAATTCGCTGCAGATCCTCCTGCATTTCAGTACAATTTTCCATTGTTACAACCTCTCGATACACCACAGCATCATCTGCAAAAAGCCTCAGTGAACTTCCGATGTCATCCACCAGGTCATTTATGTATATTGTGAACAGCAACGGTCCCATGACACTCCCCTGCGGCACACCTGAAATTACTCTTACTTCGGAAGACTTCTCTCCATTGAGAATAACATGCTGCGTCCTGTTATCTAGGAACTCCTCAATCCAATCACACAATTGGTCTGATAGTCCATATGCTCTTACTTTGTTCAATAAACGACTGTGGGGAACTGTATCGAACGCCTTGCGGAAGTCAAGAAACACGGCATCTACCTGTGAACCCGTGTCTATGGCCCTCTGAGTCTCGTGGACGAATAGCGCGAGCTGGGTTTCACATGACCGTCTTTTTCGAAACCCATGCTGATTTCTACAGAGTAGATTTCTAGTCTCCAGAAAAGTCATTATACTCGAACACAATACGTGTTCCAAAATTCTACAACTGACCGACGTTAGAGATATAGGTCTATAGTTCTGCACATCTGTTCGACGTCCCTTCTTGAAAACGGGGATGACCTGTGCCCCTTTCCAATCCTTTGGAACGCTACGCTCTTCTAGAGACCTACGGTACACCGCTGCAAGAAGGGGGGCAAGTTCCTTCGCGTACTCTGTGTAAAATTGAACTGGTATCCCATCAGGTCCAGAGGCCTTTTCTCTTTTGAGCGATTTTAATTGTTTCTCTATCCCTCTGTCGTCTATTTCGATATCTACCATTTTGTCATCTGTGCGACAATCTAGAGAAGGAACTACAGTGCAATCTTCCTCTGTGAAACAACTTTGGAAAAAGACATTTAGTATTTCGGCCTTTAGTCTGTCATCCTCTGTTTCAGTACCATTTTGGTCACAGAGTGTCTGGACATTTTGTTTTGATCCACCTACCGCTTTGACATAAGACCAAAATTTCTTAGGATTTTCTGCCAAGTCAGTACATAGAACTTTACTTTCGAATTCATTGAACGCCTCTCGCATAGCTCTCTTCACACTACATTTCGCTTCGCGTAATTTTTGTTTGTCTGCAAGGCTTTGGCTATGTTTATGTTTGCTGTGAAGTTCCCTTTGCTTCCGCAGCAGTTTTCTAACTCGGTTGTTGAACCACGGTGGCTCTTTTCGATCTCTTACGATCTTGTTGGCACATTCTCATCTAACGCATTACCAAGAAGAGTAGATAATGACAGCGATGGCAGGAATGTGGACAACAGCGAGTCGACGTTCTATTGTGCCCGTGTACCTGCTCCCGTGCCCGGACGTACAGGAATGCCCTTAACCATCTCCCGACCTACCTGGAGTACATGAATGCAATGCCCGTAGCTGTCTGGACATTCTACCAGCCCGGCGTACACGTACGCCCTTAGCCGCCTGGGCGTTCCACCTGCTGGATATACATATATGCCCGTAGCCGTGAAAGGGTTAATAAGGAACACAAGGTCATTAATACACCACACGAACAACAAGAGCCCCAACACACTTCCCTGCTTCACACTAGAAGCTATTTCTACATCTGTCGGTGACTCTCTATACAAGATAACATGCTGCGTCACCCTTACCAACAAATCCTCAATCAAAACACAAATTTCCCTTGATACTCTACACGATCGTACTTTCGATAACAAGCGTTGCTGTGGTGCCGAGTCAAGACTTGACTGCTTTCATCCATGGTGTGAGAAAAAAACCCGAGTTTGGTTTCGCATGACCGATGTCTTCGGAATCCATGGTGGTTGAGTTGAATGAATAATTTGTTCATGATACCTCATTCCGTTCAGATCTTAGTACGTGTTCCAAAACACTATAACAAAAGGATGTCAAGGATATTGGATGATAGCCATTTCCTGTTATTATTCTTGTAGACGGGTGTGACCTGTGCTTTCTCCCAACGACTCGGCACATTTTTTATTCTGAGTATCTGAAGTATACCCTCCTGGACATGGAAAAAAGAACACATTGACACCGGTATGTCAGACCCACCATACTTGCTCCGGACACTGCGAGAGGGCTGTACAAGCAATGATCACACGCACGGCACAGCGGACACACCAGGAACCGCGGTGTTGGCCGTCGAATGGCGCTAGTTGCGCAGCATTTGTGCACCGCCGCCGTCAGTGTCAGCCAGTTTGCCGTGGCATACGGAGCTCCATCGCAGTCTTTAACACTGGTAGCATGCCGCGACAGCGTGGACGTGAACCGTATGTGCAGTTGACGGACTTTGAGCGAGGGCGTATAGTGGGCATGCGGGAGGCCGGGTGGACGTACCGCCGAATTGCTCAACACGTGGGGCGTGAGGTCTCCACAGTACATCGATGTTGTCGCCAGTGGTCGGCGGAAGGTGCACGTGCCCGTCGACCTGGGACCGGACCGCAGCGACGCACGGATGCACGCCAAGACCGTAGGAGCCTACGCAGTGCCGTAGGGGACCGCACCGCCACTTCCCAGCAAATTAGGGACACTGTTGCTCCTGGGGTATCGGCGAGGACCATTCGCAACCGTCTCCCTGAAGCTGGGCTACGGTCCCGCACACCGTTAGGCCGTCTTCCGCTCACGCCCCAACATCGTGCATCCCGCCTCCAGTGGTGTCGCGACAGGCGTGAATGGAGGGACGAATGGAGACGTGTCGTCTTCAGCGATGAGAGTCGCTTCTGCCTTGGTGCCAATGATGGTCGTATGCGTTTTTGGCGCCGTGCAGGTGAGCGCCACAATCAGGACTGCATACGACCGAGGCACACAGGGCCAACACCCGGCATCATGGTGTGGGGAGCGATCTCCTACACTGGCCGTACACCACTGGTGAACGTCGAGAGGACACTTAATAGTGCACGGTACATCCAAACCGTCATCGAACCCATCGTTCTACCATTCCTAGACCGGCAAGGGAACTTGCTGTTCCAACAGGACAATGCACGTCCGCATGTATCCCGTGCCACCCAACGTGCTCTAGAAGGTGTAAGTCAACTACCCTGGCCAGCAAGATCTCCGGATCTGTCCCCCATTGAGCATGTTTGGGACTGGATGAAGCGTCGTCTCACGCGGTCTGCACGTCCAGCACGAACGCTGGTCCAACTGAGGCGCCAGGTGAAAATGGCATGGCAAGCCGTTCCACAGGACTACATCCAGCATCTCTACGATCGTCTCCATGGGAGAATAGCAGCCTGCATTGCTGCGAAAGGTGGATATACACTGTACTAGTGCCGACATTGTGCATGCTCTGTTGCCTGTGTCTATGTGCCTGTGGTTCTGTCAGTGTGATCATGTGATGTATCTGACCCCAGGAATGTGTCAATAAAGTTTCCCCTTCCTGGGACAATGAATTCACGGTGTTCTTATTTCAATTTCCAGGAGTGTATAATAGTTAAACGAGAGGGTAAATCCTTCGCAGATTTAGTATTCAGTTTGACGGGGATTCGCCTACGGCCTTGCCGCAGTGGTAACACCGTTTCCTGTCAGATCGCCGGAGACAGACGCTGTCGGGCTTGACTGCCACGTGCATGGATCACAATCATGGTCTCTCGAGCGCTGTTGGCAAGCGGAGTGCACTCAGCCCTTGTGCGGCCAATTGAGAAGCTACTTGATTGAGAAGTAGAGGCTCCGGTCACGAAACGTCACAACGGCTGGTAGAGCAGAGTGCTGACCACATGCCTCTCCCCATCCGCATCCAGCGACGGCTATCGTCTGAGGATGACATGGCGGTCGGCCGGTACCCTGCAGGCCTTACGAAGCCTGTTTGAACGGAAAGAGAGAGAGAGGGGGGGGGGGTAGGGCTCCCATTAGTCCCCTGCTTCTCAACATCACTGACACCAATATCTGTGTCACTCCTCTCTGCAGTGATGAGAGAACTAAACAGAGGCAGTAGTTCTGCACTTTGCTTCGTAAAGGAACGTTTAAAATCACAGTCCAGTATTTCTGCTTTTGCTTTGCTGCCATCAGTTTAAGTTCTTGTGCTATCCTTGAGAACCTGCGCACTAATTTCGGTGCCATCAGTATAATTTACATACGACTAGACGTTCTTGTTTTGTTTTGTGAGAAATCAGTCGATAAGATTATACTACAGCAGTCGTTGAAGTCTTCACACATTGCAATGTCGTCAGCCAAATGTGCTTCATTCTGTATTTATCTTTAGCCCTAAGCTTTCTTTCACACCTATTGTGTAGTTGTATTCGTTCTATAGCTGAACTGTATACCACAGGGGGGCCCTCACGTCACGAACTGTTCTCTTAGACGCATACATACACATGTATTTGCTCAACCATTTTACTGAAATAGAGCAACTGTTCTTCTAAATGTTCCTATCTAAGGCTAAATTTTTCAAGTTCGACCATGAGATATGGCCCAAGTACTTCTTTATCTTTTTACAGAACCTGTAAACCTTCTGCTTATTTTAGTGGACGTTTGTACCTTTGTACCCATTGTTACTACAATCACCTCTCAGCCATTGATACCAGTGTTGACGTGGACATTACCGAGGGGATCAGGTCTACTTGTTGCCACGAGTGGGCTTCCAAATTATCTGTTCTAAGTAGTTTTCAGAAGAAGCATGTACTATTGTTTCCCATGATGTATTGTCGTCCTTACCACTCACAAAACTGTATTTATTCCAGGCGATTGTTGGATGATTTAAGTCTCCTCAAAGATGACACTGTAATTGGGGATAATTCGTACTAGCGAGTCGAGATTTTCTTTACAGTTATCGGTTTCTGGTGGTGTGTCTAACGGGCGACGGAAAGATTCAATTTTGTATCCACCCTTGATAGGGAGTCTTCCCCACACAGTCTCGGTTTCTATGTCGGGTGATTTTAAATTTCTTCTCTACTGCGACAAATACGACACCTGCATTTCTCATTAGCATATATTTTCGACATACGCAGTATTATGTTCGCTCCATTGCGTTTTGCTCCAAAATTCTTGCGTTTAAACGTTAACACCGGACACAGCAGTTGTCAGTAAGACCTATGTAGCGGCTGTAAATGGCGATCCCGTGAAGCTGAGGTTGTCTGTATCGAATCCTGGAGCTGCTGCCTCGATTTTGGCTGTGCCAGGCTGCGTAGTTGTTAGCGTGGGTGTGCAGTCAGCCCCGGATCCACGATATTTCCGAAACGGGGCAAAACCTTGATAGTGGCGCCCCCTGTCCCCCTTCCCCCGAGCGTTTGAGATAGGACGAAAAACATTTTTTTTAAACCGATTTTTCAAAAAATGATCATTTTGTACCGCACGTCTTCCTGAAGAGTTTGATGTATAAAACGTATATGTTCGAGAAAATGGTCGTAAGAGTGACGAAGTGCAGTGCCACTCCTCTTCACACAGCATTCTTCTATCGCTCGTCACTGCATTTTGCTCTGTGGAAATCAAACGTGTATGTTTTGTAACGGAAACAATAAAACCTATATTTAGGACAGTGGAAACTGAAATGCCCTGTGGTGGCTCTCCTGCTCCCAGTCGGCCGGTTTGACATCCTACTCCCCCCCCCTTTTTTTTAAAAAAAAAAAACTCACAATTAATGCTGGGTGGGATCATTTGTAATCGGAAGAATAAGAACTATTCACAAAATTTGCACTCTTTATTGCCTATTAGCTAATAATTTTCTCTTTTGTGCGACATAAAATTAAATATAGGAAACATAAAAACAGTAAATGCAAGACAAACAAGACGGTACACATTTCTTCTATCTTTAAGTCCCACCATGTTTTTCCCTCTAATCTTGCTCCTGCTTTACACGGCGTGCTTTCCTTTCTCCGAACGAATCTATTACCTCGTCAAAATTCGTCATAAGTTTTACTGCATGAAAAATCAAAATGTCGCTGTCTAATACTGAATAAGCTGTGAATACGAATAGTACCCAAGGCTGGTGTGGTTTCTCGATTTGATTACGTCTATTTAATCACTGTCTGCTAGATAAAACGAAATAGGCCTTCCTAATATTGCAGCAGTTGTAACACACGCCAAATACGCGAGACTGTTATGGCACAAATGGTAATTTTTATCCACCTCATTTACAAACATAAAACGGCAGAATACACGAGGGTTGGAACTTTAATAGTGACAACTATTTATTTACAGGTCGTACAAAATAGATAAGTGTTTCAAAGTTTTACTGACCTTCAAAGTAGCCACCAGCATTGTGTATAACCCGTTGCCAGCGATGGGGAAGTCGTAAGACCCTCTTAGCAGTGCCACTTGAGATGACAGTTCGGGCGGCGCGGTCTATTGCCCGACGAATTTGTAGCAGTTCTGAAGCGAATGCTATGAAGTGTTTCCTTCAGTTTAGAAATCGAACTGAATTTACGAGGGCTTAAGTCAGGGGAATGCAGTAGGTTCTGTAGCACTTAGCAGCCCCATCAGTCAAACAAATCAGTAACAGCTTGCACTGTCCTGCAAAATGATGGTCAGGTTTTGCAGAAAGTATCATCACTTCTGTCTCTAAGCTGGTCGTAGGCTGTGTTCCAAAAATGAACAGCATAAAGACGGAAGTGATGACACTTTCTGCAGGACCTGACCATCATTTTGCAGGACAATGCTCAAGCACGTACAGTGCAAGCTGTTACTGATTTGTTTGACTGAAGGGGCTGCTAAATGGTATACCATCTACTGCACTCCCCTGACTTAAGCCCTCGTAAGTTCAACTCGATTTCTAAACTGAAGCTAACACTTCACAGCATTCGCTTCAGAACTGCTACAAATTCGTCGTGCAATAGACGGCGCTGGTCGAACTGTCAACACAAGTGGCACTGCTAAGAGTAACCTAGCACTTCCACATCGCTGGCAACTGGTTATACACAATGCTGTTGACTACTTTGAAGGTCAGTAAAACTTTGAAACACGTATCTATTTTGTACAAGCTGTAAATAAAAAGTTGTCACTATTAAAGTTCCAACCCAACCCTCGTATTCACGAAGTACCAATATCAAATGCCTGTTAGGCCTACAACAAGCTTAAAATTTCATGTTAGGAAATAGTTTCATATTTCAGTCATACGCTCGAATTTCGCAAGCCTGATATAGAAAAGTAGCAAGCCTGATATCGAAAAGTAGTGATACGAAATTTTTATATAAATTTGGAGTCGTCATATTCGTCCTTATAACTTGTGTGATGTTCCCGTTTCTTCTCCTTCCTCGTTCTAACTCACTACCTCTGTAGCCATCCCTGCCATTGTCAAAACTTCAGTAGTACTGCCAGAATCACCGGTTTAGTTATCCCGTGTTTATTCTCCGGTTAGGCGTTATTAGTGTTCGTACAACGCGTTTTCTGCGCTATTCCGAGAATAGCGCAGAGCGGCTGATAACTAGGGACTGTACAACTGGCCCTTAGTAGTGTTGCGATGTGGCAAAACTGTTCTGTGAACATTTCATTTCCTTGGATACACCGAGAAGACGATATGAAATCTTTCTTATCTGCTATACCTGTTAGTCTGTTATTTCCACTCTGGTAGTCTGAATCTATGGATTGGGGTTGGGGTTGGGTTGTTTGGGGGAAGAGACCAAACAGCGGGATCATCGGTCTCATCGGATTAGGGAAGGACGGGGAAGGTAGTCGGCCGTGCCCTTTCAAAGGAACCATCCCGGCATTTGCCTGGAGCGATTTAGGGAAATCACGGAAAACCTAAATCTGGATGACCGGACGCGGGATTGAACCGTCGTCCTCAATCTATGGATTTCGCTAATAATTATAACAACGCTGATCATTCTCACACCCAATCAGCCACATAAACAGCGATTGGCATTCACCCGTCCGTGTTTATTCGTTTCAGCACGAGTAGCACCGTCCCCTTTTGTTTGCCGGAGAGTTTTTTATTATTTCTAGATGCCCGGGGATTCCCCTTGCAGAGATATCACGTACACTATGCACACATTCAAAAATCATCTTATGATTCGTTAAAAAATCAGAAAGTGTTCAAAAATGTTCAATAACTAACAGATGCTTTTCAAAATAATATGAATAATCGATAGACCAACGTGCGCTGGATGCTAGGCGCTTTGTGAAACTATGTTTTTTTTTTCTTGAAGAATATGAATTTGCCGCCCCCTGAAATTGCCGCACGGGGCAGATTCCCCCCCCCCCCCCCCCACCCCACCCCAGGCCCCTCTAGATCCGGGTCTGTGAGGGTGATCATCGAGGTGACACTGTCGTGCCGTCTGTATGCTGAAACAGACACTATAGTTCGAGGAATATTCGGTACAGAGCGGATACAGTATGGCATCTTGGGCACACCTGAGGATGTACAGAAGATAAGGAAATGAGATAGTCGGAAGTGTCATTCTAGTGGCAGTGGCAAAGATATGATGTAACAAGGTCGTTGTAAACTATGGACACTCCAAAAGACTTGATTATGAGCAGGCCATAATGCCATTAAACTATAAAAGTCCGTTTAGAAAAGCAGATGATATAGTTAGGAGATGGAAGACAACAGTCTATACGATGTGTTCCGAAAGCTGCCGACTTTTAACGATTAGTACTTCCCGCGCCCTTACTTTAGCTAGTCTATTTGGGGCTCATAACGTACTAATTTATGTAGGTTACCTATAAATAGGGACACATGTGGGGCTCGAGTTGCCGCCCCACAACGTCAATATTGGCCCTTGAAAAAATTTGACGCTAGATGATTTGGAGCGGGGGTAGTCAACTTTCTGCCTGCCCATCACTTCCATAGTAACGGTAATTTACAAAATAGCAAAGTAATTTTACTGTGTGAAATTTGTAAAGCGGACTTACAGCAAGTTAAAGCATATAATAATAATTTATGTCAAAGTTTTTTGAAAACTAGAAAAATGTTTTCAAAATCCCTACCGCCTGCCGCCCACCATGAAAGCCGAACGCCCACTAGAGGGCAGTAGGAACAAGGTTGACTACGACTCCTCTGGAGGCTTCTGCCGAGACACCACTTTGCATTCGCAGCTGTCAGGCACTAGTGGAGCAGTCGATCATTAAGTGATTATTCTGTAGCAGAAAATATTTTTTTGTTCATGTGCCTATTTTTACCGCACAGCTGAAGAATGAATTCGTACAATCATCAAAAGTTGTTGTAATTCTACTTAATTACAACAACTTGTGACGATTCCAGAAGTTGGTCATTAAATATTATGTTGGTGCATAAGTTCGTGGTGTTTTTATTTTTCATGTTGGTATTCCCGTTGCTATTGTTTATTTAACGATTGTCATTTTTTTTATTTGTCGTTCACTGTCGCTGTCTGAGTTTACGTATAGTCATTTTGTCATTTGGATATACTAAGTGGAGCTGTGGACGCTAGAAAATGAAGTTCCAAGTGGAGAAATGGGAACATTTCCGACATGTTCTTCTGTTTGACATCAATAGATGTGTGACAGCAGCGTAGGCAGCCAGAAATATTTGCGCTGTGAATGGTTACGCTGTGAAAGGGGAAATTGCCGTTGGACAGCTGATGCATTAGCTCCATACTTAACAATCATATACAACCGTTCGCACGACGAAAGATCCGTACCCAAAGACTGGAAAGTTGCACAGATCACACCAATATTCAAGAAAGGTAGTAGGAGTAATCCACTAAATTACAGACCCATATCGTTAACGGAGATATGCAGCAGGATTTTAGAACATATGTTGTGCTCGAACATAATGAATTACCTCGAAGAGAACGATCTATTGACACACAGTCAACATGGGTTTAGAAAACATCGTTCTTGTGAAACACAATTAGCTCTTTATTCACATGAAGTACTGAGTGCTATTGACAAGGGATTTCAGATCGATTCCGTATTTCTGGATTTCCGGAAGGCTTTTGACACTGTACCACACAAGCGGCTCGTAGTGAAATTGCGTGCTTATGGAATATCGTCTCAGCTATGTGACTGGATCTGTGATTTCCTGTCAGAGAGGTCACAGACCGTTACAATTGACGGAAAGTTATCGAGTAAAACAGAAGTGATTTCTGGCGTTCCCCAAGGTAGTGTTATAGGGCCTTTGCTCTTCCTTACCTATATAAACGATTTGGAAGACAATCTGAGCAGCCATCTTCGGTTGTTTACAGATGACGCTGTCGTTTATCGACTAATAAAGTCATCAGAAGATCAAAATAAACTGCAAAACGATTTATTAGAAATATCGGAATGGTGCGAAAAGTGGCAGTTGACCTTAAATAACGAAAAGTGTGAGGTCATCCACATGAGTGTTAAAAGGAACACGTTAAACTTCGGTTACACGATAAATCAGTCTAATCTAAAAGCCGTAAATTCTACTAAATGCCTAGGTATTACAATTACGAACATTTTAAATTGGAAGGAACACATAGAAAATGTTGTGGGGAAGGCTAACCAAACATTGCGTTTTATTGGCAGGACACTTAGAAAATGTAACAGACCTGCTAAGGAGAGTGCCTACACTACGCTTGTCCGTCCTCTTTTAGAATATCGTTGCGGGGTGTGGGATCCTTACCAGGTAGGACTGACTGAGTACATCGAAAAAGTTCAAAGAAAGGCAGCACGTTTTGTATTAACGCGAAATATGGGAGACAGTGTCACAGAAATGATACAGGATTTGGGATGGACATCATTAAAAGAAAGGCGTTTTTCGTTGCGACGGAATCTTCTCACGAAATTCCAATCACCAACTTTCTCCCTTGAATGCGAAAAGTATTTTGTTGACACCGACTTACATAGGGAGGAACGATCACCAAGATAAAATAAGGGAAATTAGAGCTCGTACTGAAAGATATAGGTGTTCATTCTTCCCGCGCACCATACGAGATTGGAATAATAAGAGAATTGTGAAGGTGGTTCGATGAACCCTCTGCCAGGCACTTAAATATGATTTGCAGAGTATCCATGTAGATGTAGACAGAGCACGACAAGAAAATTCTTCTCGTTTTAAGGAGGACCATTTTGACATTAGTGACTCTCTATGTTCGGGAAGATCTTTGCGATTTGATGAAGAGCATTTAAACGCTTTAATCCACAATGATCCACTAGTGTACTAGAGAACTGGCAAATCCGATGAACTGTGATCATTCCAGTACCGTGAGACATTTGCATGCACTCAGGATGGTTTAAAAATCGGTTGTACGGGTACGGCGTGCTCTAAAATAATAAACAAAACAAAAAAAAAAGTAGCGGTGGCCATGTGTGCATCTCTGCTTGCTCATCATCAGCTGACTCGTGAACAACAATCACTCCTATCCTGTATCGGCATTGGTGTCTTTACGCTAACATATGAAAAAGAAAGGAATGGTTTTCCCCCAGACAAAGCAGCAATTTCCCGTACAAAGACATGCGCGCGTCCACAAAAGATAATGTTACGCAACTGGTGGAACAGCGACCGTGTGGCGTACCACAAATTGCTTCCCCGACGTGCAACCACCATTGTTGACGTTTATTGTCGACAACTGAGACGTCTTGCAGACCTGATCCAAAAACAACGACCAGAAAGACTGCGTGAAGTGATGCTACTCCACGATAATGACCGCCCGCTTTCCGCTACACAAAAAATACTATAGTATGGGACGTCATTACACACCCGCTTTATTAACCTGACCTTGCGTCCTCAAATTTTCCGCTCTCTATTGAACAACCTTCAAGGAACTGCCTTTCCGGATGAAAACCAGCTCCGAACATGGCTCTTTGCCTTAACACCAAGTGATTTCTACAGTCGCGGAATCGAAAAGTTACCCCAGCATTGGCAGAGTGTTGTAAATAACGGAGAATATATTATTGATGACTGAAGTCTCTGTTATGTGTATCTGTTGAGTTTATTAAACTTATAGAAAAACGCTACGAACTTATGCGACATCCCAGTTCTATGCAGCACTGTCTACAGAAGATACTGTGCAATTCTTGTACAAAAAATTGATCTATATGTTAATATTACAACTTAAAGAATGTATACAAGTTACAAAAATTTTTTTTTTGTAATAATAGCGTGACTAACACCAGCCTACGTTGGAGGCTTACAACATTATTTAAACATTTGTGTGATTGTTTATACATGATGATTTCGCCAAATACACACAAACAGCGGGAAACGATCCCTGAGAGCAGAAGCAGCAAAAACGGTCGTTTGGACATAATAAGTCGTTATTAAGGACTCGCCTCAGCGACGATCCTGTAGCAAGGCATCAGGCATGTCCTCTTGAGTGTGGGGCTAAAACACTTGTACAGGCACAGCATTCCCCCTGCTTCGTGCTCTCATGTATACTTTCAATCATTGAAACGTACACTGTCGAACATTTTTTACCTCCTCCTTCACGTGGGTATACTTTTTCTAGTACCTTACCTGTTCGTTATCCCCTCGAGCGAGGAATCCGTGGCAGGTCGCATCAAACCAGTCAGGAGACTGATGATTCAAAACAAAAATAATAAAAATTAAAATTTACTCTAATGGATCGTTACCTGTAGTTAGTCTCCTTTTAGCAAACTCACCCTGTATAGTAAATGCACGAAGGAACAGTTTCCCAACAAATGTCACGGACTTTTTTTAAAGAGACATATGGTTCAGAAACAGATTTTGAATATCTAAAAGACGTAATATCATCTACTTCTTGTCGTTAGAGTTGACAAAATCGCGTTATTTTTGTTTTTGAAACTAGTAAGCCTTTAACATTTAGTTCACTGTTTCATAAATAATCCATTTGGCGTACATTGGTTAAGTGTAAACGGACGTGGGATGCTATTCCAACAAGTTCAGTCTGCGCTTTATGCTATGAAAAAGGAAACATTTGTCACCGAATGCGAAATGGAATTATTCGCATCTTTCATCTTTTACAATTTACTTACACTTATTCAATGAAATATACAAAAAAAGCAGTCACTTTTATTTTGTTTCCAACAGATGTGTCGGAAGATTATTCTTCCACCATTAGCTGAGCTTACTTAAAAATTAGTTAACACGGAAGTTTTTGCATCCACCATTTCCTGGGTAAGCTTACAGTATCATAATACGTCATAAAAAGTAAGTGTGTCATGTAGATCCTACGATTTGAAAAGCGCGGAAAGTGTGTCACAGGTTCCGCAGAAAATAGTACTTCTAAAAATATATACGTTAATTTTCAAATAAATTCAACTGATGTTGGAAGTGTATTCCTCCAAAACATTTGTTTCAAACGTAAATGGAGTGATAAATTGACCTAACCTACAATGATCAACTTTTAAGATAGATTCATTCTTCTATTGCGGTACTAGAGTGTACTCACGGGTCGAATATAAAACATGCAATTGGCTGAAGCGAGCGTCGGTGGTTCGTAGAATATATTACAAATGAATGTAATAGTTTACACAGTATTGTAGAACAATGTCAAGAAGTTGACAACATGAAATGACAAGAAGCGACAGACTGCGAAATGTAATCTGATTTACAAGAGCTTACAATTATTTTTTTCCCAGACCAATAAGCACTTAAAATAAAACAGTTTCTAATGAAATGCTTGTAAATCACATATCGATATTAACGCCTCGTTTCTGTGGCATGTGTAAACTGCCGTTCTAACTCGTCATTCAAATTCCCACCAAACAATTTGTTATTCTGCAGTAGTTACAGGAATGGTTACACCGAGCGCCACAATACGTACGCTGTTGCCAACTTACTTTGCTATGGATTCAATGTTCCCAACAGGTCACGTAGCAAATTTTATGTTGGTAGACATGACGACACTCGTCATAAGCGTAATCTGCGGGAGTCGAGCAAATGGTGGCGAAGGGAGCGGTAGCGTCTGCGGAGCTGTCCGAGCGCTGGATGAAATCGCACTACGAGTCGCAGCCTGTTGAAGGGCTTGGAATGGACGACAACATATCCGGAAAGCGCGTGCTAACAAGGACTCTAGTAAGTAGACTCCTTTCCTGCTTTTCTTAGCATTTGTGTCAATGGATGAGGTTAATATTAAGTTTGAAGTACGCCGATAATTTTTGCAGTCGCCATCATGGCAATCGCGTAAGTCACGAACTCCCATGTAAACATTAATGGTTGTTGCTAGGTGCTGACAGACTGTGGAATATTGATTCATATTACATGTTTATTAAGGCCAGTTTGATTTGTGTGGCCGCATTGGCTGCTTGAGAATCCCACTGTGTGTCACCAATATGCTAATAGTAAGTGGGTCAGGTTTTAAGACTACAGGTGTAAGGAATGTAAACAAAACTGAAAGGCATTGCAATAATTGGAAGCAGAGTGTTGCTGTTAGTTGCTATTAAACAATTGGCAGCGCTAAATTAGTTTTATGGCAGTTAGAACTGTGTGTTTGTGTAACACTTCTCCCAATGTTTTGAAAACATTGTCATCACTCATAGTTCGCGAAGTGTCAGTGTTAAAGGCGAACAAAATAATAATTGTTACGAGACATATGACATATTGTTTATTCACATTAATACCGCGCGCATCATTACATTATTTCTGTTTTTCACGTACGAAGAGTGCGCAGTTTGACAGCTTAAACATAACAAATGTCGAATTTGGGGAGATCGTAAAGAGAATGATCAAATAATTGTTGGATGATTTTTCTGCACCGAATGAAGAGCGCTTTCGTCTCTGTCGGTCAGCATTTTTATTCGTATTTTCATGTCTAAAGAGTGTAAACACGTGTGCAGTAAATCAAAAGCGCGGCGCATAAAACAGGTTTTGTTTTACTGCGACTGTACTCTCGTCTCCCAGAATACACAGTTAATCAAAATGGCGGCTGCAACTAAGAAGTGTGAGAGTACGCGCCCTGTGCCACAGCGAGAATACATTATTAGACCGGTACGTAGATCGCTTAATTAATAGTATCAGTTGAGTTGTGATGGTCCTTGCCCGTTGCGTGTATGGTGTGCTTTCATGGCAGCTGAACTACTGTGTTTTCGAGATACAGTACTGGATGCATCCTTGTGTGACGCTACTGGAACGCGCGGGGGAAGATGCTGGGTTGAGGATGTGGCTAACACGCTAATTGTATTAATTTAGCTCTGTTTCGTTGTCTGTCACCATTTAAGGTTGGGCTATATTCTTAACAGTGTTATATATGCTAGAGATTTTGACGATTTGCCTCTTCTATTTCTAGTTGGGTCGAGTGTTATTGATTATCGGCATGCGCCTTGTACCTGCATATTTGTTGCACATTTTCTCATAATAGCAATGTCATAACCCGATTCTCACTGTATGCTCTTCTGAAACGCTAGTTGGAAGTAGAAATATGGTATTCCAGAAGTTTACGTGAACTGATACGATCTGCTGGCAGGTGTTGAGTTTTTCAATGCAGTCTCTTTTGTTGGTATGGTATATACCGGCGATTTGTTTTGAAATTCTGTGAATGATTGAGGGCTTAACGAAAGCTTATTCTACTGTTGCTAAATATTTATTTGTTGCTTCTTGGCCCTTCGTTTCCCGTAGTGTCTGAAAGCATTTTCCTTTTGTAGAGAGATAGGAAAGAAAGAAAGCACTACACAGATGATTGGGCTCTGGGCGATGAGGAAATTGAGGGCCGCCGATCATTTCGTCTGGAGGACAAGATGGAAACAGACAGGTTTCCGCAATGCTTTGTGAAAGAAATGCAGGGAGCAGGTAAGGAATGATTGCTATTGAATTTCTCGCCATCACTAAAACTGTGGTTGTTGCTATAATGACCGTTGATGTTTTCAGATTTCAACTTAGCTTATCTGCAAAGGCATGGTTTCAACACTCCATTACTATTCAGAGATAAGGCTGGATTGGGTTTAAGGGTACCAAGTCCAAATTTCTCCGTAAATGATGTTCGTATGTGTGTTGGTATGTAAAGTACTTTTCTATCGATTTATTTATGTCTGTGATAAGATTTTCTAATTTTACAAGTATGTCTGTTTCATAATACACACTAATACATTTATTTTCTATAGTGTTAGGTGAATTTTCATTTCAAGACATAGACAGTAAGTTACTGTTTGGATAGGAATGTTATGCATTTAACAGCTTTGTTTTATTCCACATGGTATTTACCATACATGCCTGAGTTCTTGGTTTTAAGATTTGTATTGCTCAGTTGCAATGCTCCCATTTGAGAAATGTAATGTAAATGTGTTGCTCCCCACAGGATCGAGGCGCATCTTAGATGTAATGGACGTTAACACACAGAAGAATGTAGAGATGACAATGAAGGAATGGCAGCGCTATTATGATGACCCCAAAAAAGAAAAACTTCTGAATGTAATTTCATTAGAATTCAGCCACACCAAACTAGAAAATTATATTCAGACTCCTACTGTTGTAAGTATCCTTTTTAATGTCAGTTACACGTCCTTGCTATTTTTAAAATTCAAAATTAATTTCATGTGTCAGTAACTTTACTCACCATGGGACCCACAACCATGACAAAATTTCTTGTATCATATTGGTTTGCTGTACTGGCTGTTACTTTTTCAATCAAACTATCCTGTATTTTGTGTTATTCACTATTATGCAACGTGAGCTCTGTAACCATCGGTAATTGTAATGTATAAACCATTAAATCCACACACTTGGTTTACAGCCAGTGTACTTGTTTACATTGCACAAATGTGAACCAACTAATGTTTAGTAGCAATAATACGCGACAGTTGGAAGTATTTTTCATGTTGTCATTGTTGATTCATGGAAGTTAGTATTAACATCCCAGACCCTGTAATTTCAGATTTAGATATATTTGTTTCCTAATAAAAGTAAAGTTAACTGTAAATTGTGTAGCAAATGTTGAATTAGTATTTAATATTGTGTACTGTTTGTGCCACTCTCTGTGGTCTTTTTCTTGTATGTCACATTTTAAAGCAATATTTTTTATTTTCATGTTTGTATTTATCTTCAGGTTTGAGACCTCATATATAGCTTCATATTTATCTATTATTTTCCAGGTACGTCAAATTGACTGGGTTGATTGCGTTTGGCCCCGTCATCTTAAAGAGGCTCAAACAGAATCAACTAATGTGCTTGATGAGATGATGTATCCCAAGGTGCAGAAGTATTGCCTCATGTCTGTGAAAGGGTGCTACACAGACTTCCATGTTGACTTCGGTGGAACTTCTGTTTGGTACCATATACTCAAAGGGAGTAAGGTAAATATTTTGAAAACTATGATATAAATTATTTATCAGTAAGTTTGATGTGATATATCTTATATGCTTCATATTCATTTCAAATGCGGAGTATCAAATGAACTTGATGTCCCCCTAAATATTCAAAGAAGCCATGGTTCTACTGAGACTGCTTTCTTATAAAAATATTTTGACACTACTGGCTAAATTTAACCCAATGTTCATCATGATGTGTGGAAATGCCTATAATCTTTCATGTGGCACTGATCGATGTAAATTGTCAAAAATAAAATCCAATTTGTTTGGCCATTTGCAGCAAACAAATATTTCAGAGGGCTTCCTGTTAGGACTTACCAAACCAAGGGACTGCCATTGTTAAATTTGCTCATTTTGATTTTTCTTTCTAATAAAAATTGTTAAGCTACAGGTAAATGTCATTTGATTCCAAGTTGTGATACCGTGTCTGAGTGGAAATTTGTTATTTTCATTGTTATTGTGTTGTTTCTTACAGCTTTATTCAGAAAATGAGGCGCTAGCATACTTACTTATTGATATCTTAAAATGTTTTTTCATAGTACCCTCTGTTGACTTTCTACTAATTTTTGTGTGGCTTTCATAATTTCCATTTAGCCATCTTTATTCCAACTTGATGCCACACTGAAGAGCGAAAGAAACTGGTACTCCTGCCTAATATCTTGTAGGGCTCCTGCGAGTACGCACAAGTGCCGCAGCGTGACGTGGCATGGGCTAAACTAATGTCTGAAATAGTGCTGGAGGGAATTGACACAATGAATCCTGCAGGGCTGTCCATAAATCCTTAAGAATACTAGGAGGTGGATATCTCTCCTGAACAGCACATTGCAAGGCATCCCAGATCTGCTCAGTAATGTTCATGTCTGGGGAGTTTGGTGGCCAGCAAAAGTGTTTAAACTGGGAAGAAAGTTCACTCAGTAGCAATTCTGGACATGTGGGGTGTTGCACTGTCATGCTGGAATTGGCAAAGTCAATTGGAGTGCCCAATGGACGTGTCATCTGTCAGAGTCATGTCTAGAAATATCAGGGGTCCCATATTGCTCGAACTGCACACACCCCACACCATTACAGAGCTTCCAGCAGCTTGAACAGTTCCCTGCTGACATGCAGGGTCCATGGATTCATGAAATTGTCTCCTCACCCGTGCACATCCATCCGCTCGATACAATTTGAAATGAGACTCGTCCAACCAGGCAATACGTTTCCAGTCATCAACAGTTTAATGTCGTCGTTGACAGGTGCAGGTGAGGCATAAAGCTTTGTGTCGTGCAGTCATCAAGGGTACATGGGTGGGCCTTCGGCTCCAAAAGCTAACCCTTGTTGATGGCCCAACATTGAAATTTGCAGCAGCTTGTGGAAGGGTTGCAGTTCTGTCTCATTGAACGATTCTCTTCAGTTGTTGTTGGTCCCATTCTTGCAGGATCTTTTTCAGACTACAGCCATGTCAGAGATTTGATGTTTTGCCAGATTCCTGATATTTATCGTACGCTCGTGAAATGGTCATATGGGAAAATCCCCACTTCATCGCTAACTTGGAGATGCTGTGTCCCATTGCTCGTGCGCCGAATATAACACCACATTCAGACTCGCTTAAATCTTGACAACCTGCCATTGTAGCAGCAGTAACTTATCTAACAATTGCGCCAGACACTTGTTGTCCTTTACAGGCATTGTCTATGACAGTGCTGTATTCTGCTGTTTACATATCTCTGTATTTGAATATGTGTTCCTAGACCAGTTTCTTTGGTGCTTCAGTGTATATGTGGAATAAAAGTAATTAACTTTCAGTGTGGCTTCTACAATTTCTGTTTAGCCATCTTTATTCCAACTTGATATGTTGAACGATAATACAGTATGTGATTGAATTCTGCCTGAATTACTGTTGAATAAGAGAATAAATTTTGCTTTATGTGTGTTTCAGATATTTTGGCTGATACCTCCTACAGAACGCAACCTGCAACTGTATGAGCAGTGGGTGCTGTCTGGAAAACAGGGAGACGTCTTCTTTGGTGATACTGTGGACAAGTGTGGTCGTGTCACCCTTACTGCAGGAAATACTTTCTTCATTCCCACTGGCTGGATACATGCTGTTTACACACCTGTAGATTCCCTTGTTTTTGGCGGAAATTTTCTTCACTCGTTTGGTATTGAAAAACAACTAAAAACTGCTCAAGTTGAGGACACAACACATGTGAGTGAATCTGTTTTGTTTTAAGTAGCTCTTTTTGTAGTTCTAGGACTGATGTAAAAGGAAAGTCAAAATATTAATTGAAGAATCTTTGGTTATGGATATCAGCTGTTTTAAAATTCTTTTAACTGAAAATGTTTGGTGCATAGCTGACAAATGGATTATTTCTGCCCGTGTTTTGTGCAGTCCGCAGTAACATACATGTTGCATTTCAGAAATTAGGCAATTTACATTTCTGGAAGCAAATAAAGTTAGGAAAAAAGTTCCAGTTTGTAATACACATTCTAATGCAAAACTGACAGCACACTTACAGAGCCAAAGATCTGATCACTTGACAAAAGAGAAATTTAGCACAGAGGAAAAAGTTGTTCCAAAAATTCTGGGTGACTTTCCTTCGCAATGCATGGATGTTTATGTTTCGTTCATCAGCTTCCTCTGTGGCATAAATTAATATTGTTCCGGAAACAATTGCTCATTCGCACTACCACCCAGCAGACAAATGCTTCTTATATTTTCAGTTAACAGGCAGTGTAAGAAGTCGTGGAGGAAATTTCTTGGCTGGCATTCAGTGTTCCCATAAGGAAAAAAAATTACTTAATTTTCTATGTAGTTATTTATAAATTGGCAATGTGGACAGGGTAGATTGCTACTCACCACGTAAAGGACGTGTTGAGTTCCAGGCAGGCACAATGAAAAAGAATGCAAAAAATATTCAGGCTTTTGACTAAGTCCTTCATTAGACATAGAAAACTTTCCCTCAAACATGGCCAATGACATCTCTGGCTGCTAAGGCCCAAATGTGTCTGATGTGAGTAGAAGTCTAACTGGAGTGGGTAGTGGGGGTTCAGAAGAGGTGCAGGGTGGTTTGGGAGAGGGATAGCGCTGCGGGAGGGGGAGGAAGGGGGGGGGGAGAGATGACTATCCCCTTCCCTGCTCCCAGTCCAGTACTGCACATGCTTTCTATCTCATCAACACACCTGCATAGTCTTTCCCCTTCTTTGCTTCTCTCCCTTTCCTGCCTCATTGCAACTGAGCTCAAATTTCTTTAGTTGTAGTACTAGATGGAATCCAGAACGTGCCAAGCCTCACTGTTTGGGTGTTAACAACAATTTGTGCATCAGATCTTTGTATTGCAAAAGAGCTTTTGTGGACATGAGCAGATTCTCAATGAAAGATGATATTGTTTTTATTCTTTTACAATCTGGGGCTATTCTGATGTTTCTCATCTTGTTGGTACAGAAAATTTGAGTCATGTCCACCACTTATTGTCTTATTCCTTACACACAATCCTAGAAAAGCAGAGCTGTAGTCTTTGTTGTGAACTTTGCCTCTTTTGTACGGGACCACTGGCTTCCCACCCTACGTACTGATTTCTGTTATGTAGCTATTGGCACATGTCTCTGTAGTAATAGTGGCATAAGAAACAATTAGGAATCCTTTTAAAACAGTCAAAAATTTGGTGGATGCTTAACTTTTGCATTTGCTTTTGATCAGAGTATAACAAATGCAGCACACAATTTCTACAAAGCTATCTCATAGTTAATATAAAACATAGTGTAGTCATTCTCCTAAATGACCTTGTAGATAGTGTCGGAAATTCCATGCGGCTTTTCGCGAATGATGCTGTAGTATACAGAGAAGTTGCAGCATTAGAAAATTGCAGTGAAATGCAGGAAGATCTGCAGCGGATAGGCACTTGGTGCAGGGAGTGACAACTGACCCTTAACATAGACAAATGTAATGTATTGCGAATACATAGAAAGAAGGATCCTTTATTGTATGATTATATGATAGCAGAACAAACACTGGTAGCAGTTACATCTGTAAAATATCTGGGAATATGCGTATGGAACGATTTGAAGTGGAATGATCATATAAAATTAATTGTTGACAAGGCGGGTGCCATATTCAGATTCATTGGGAGAGTCCTTAGAAAATGTCCATCAACAAAGGAGGTGGCTTACAAAACACTCGTTCAACCTATACTTGAGTATTGTTCATCAGTGTGGGATTTGTACAAGGTCGGGTTCACAGAGGAGATAGAGAAGATCCAAAGAAGAGCGGCACGTTTCGTCACAGGGCTATTTGGTAAGCGTGATAGCATTACGGAGATGTTTAGCAAACTCAAGTGGTAGACTCTGCAAGAGAGGTGTTCTGCATCACAGTGTAGCTTGCTGTCCAGGTTTCGAGAGGGAGCATTTCTGGATGGGGTATCAAATATATTGCTTCCCCCTACTTATACCTCCCGAGGAGATAACGAATGTAAAATTAGAGAGATTCGAGTGCGCACGGAGGCTTTTCGGCAGTCGTTCTTCCCGCGAACCATATGCGACTGGAACAGGAAAGGGAGGTAATAACAGTGGCATGTAAAGTGCCCTTCGCCACACACCGTTGGGTGGCTTGCGGAGTATAATTGTAGATGTAGACGCTATGGTATTGGCTATTTCGCGTACCTTTACCTGTCAGTTGCCTGATAACTACAGTGCACTCTTTTTTTGTGTTTTTAAATCTCGTCATTGTTTTGCATGTTGTTTGCATCGCCTTCAAGAAATCTATGGCTGGATTCAGCCAACCTTTTCTTAAAAAATAAAGTAGTAGACTCCTTACAAGTGTCCACTAACTGTGGACCACACTGTTTGCAGTAAATTGTCCAACAAAGTATTTTATGAGTATTCTTTAGGTAAAATTGTCACTTGAATAGCATTCTTGTGCAAACAGAATTTCTTTAATGTAAACACTATTTTTGTATTAGGCTGGTATATTTTCTTCTTGCTGTCATACACCATATTTATCAAAAATATACCGTATTTACTCGAATCTAAGCCGCACTCGAATCTAAGCCGCACCTGAGAAATGAGACTCAAAATCAACGAAAAAAAATTTTCCCGAATCTAAGCCGCACCTGAAATATGAGACTCGAAATTCAAGGGGAGAGTAAAGTTTTAGGCCGCACCTCCAAATCGAAGCAAAGTTGGTCCATTGTAATATGAGACAATTTAGGTCGAATGAATGACGATACAGCTACAGTAGTTTGGTTCGCGTAGTAAGCTTAGCAGTTAGGCTTTACCAGGTAGTCATTGCTATCCGTCAGGCGCTCCGTCCATATTTATACGGGTACCCTTCCTTTTTCACGTGCTTCGTCTGGTTTGGATCGATTCCTTATTTTTCTTTGATCTGATAAGTGCCTTTCTCTTTGTTATAGGTGTTTATGTCACTCTAAGCTGAAAATGCATTACTGTACTGTGTCATGCACTGTTTGTCGCATTCTGATAATCAGTGTTTACGGCCTGTCGCCGCTCGCGGCTCGGCTTGCTTTTGTGCGCACTACCGCCGCTTACAATTAAAAAAAGAAAGAGAGAGGAATCGCCTCATTAGCGAAACAATGGCAAGAGACTGCTATTTGTTGTTACTAACACTGCTGCTTTCTTTGACGATCAACAAGAACCAAATAATAGACTGCGTATGATAGAAGATGTTCTGAACGAGAGTTTAGCGAAAATTTTTCTCTGTTTGAAAATCTTTGCAGACGCCTCTTTAGTACATAACATTCTGCACAGAAATTAGTCGTCTTAGATTTAAAAATCTAGTCAATTGACATGCTTCATTTCTGACTATCACTATTAGTCATAAGAATAATACGAATATAAACATGAAATGATATGTATATTCTTCGGCGTTTGCTGTTGTCTCACTCTAGTTTCGTAGTTTATTAAGCAGACAGGATTTAAACGAGATAGCAGGAAACACGAAAGAATACATGGCAAAATGTTTATATACGTATTATTCTTATGGTGAAGAGAATACTGCATGTGATTCACAATTCATAAAAGTTCCTATTAGCAACCATCTCTTCTCATAGGTAGAAAAAATTCAGAACGTAGAGTTGGCCATATTGACAAACATCACAAACAGTCGTGCCAGTCGGATTTTCGTGGTACAGTACATTGAAATGTTGCTACATTCGAAGACAAACAATACGGAATTTGTATTTACTTCGTTGGATAATATATGAAAATGCAGTGGTCGAAACTCGTGGCGGAGAAAAAATTTCGTCTTCCACCGTTTTTTTTTATTTATTTACTGACGCAGAGGTTTTGGCGCCAGTATTTATCTTTGTGCCTGAAAAGCATGCATGTGAATTGCTACATATATTCAATGACAGAAGTTAGTTGTGGCGGCACCTACCAACATTTTTCAGAAATTCCGCTGACTTTGCATTCGATTCTAAGCCGCAGGCGGTTTTTTGGATTACAAAAACCGGAAAAAAAGTGCGGCTTAGATTCGAGTAAATACGGTTACTACATACGCTGTGCCATAACAATGTTGATTGTGTTGATCATGTAGTCTCACTTCATAACAACTGTAATTATAAATTGTTACTCCTGGCTTGACCTATATTGTATGTATGAACAATGTACTGAAGTGATTTACTGGATCAAACACAAATAAATACATTTTAATTGTACACGATGTGCAAAAATGTAAAATGTTGTTTAAATGATGATTTGCTTTTGCATCTTAGTCTTCTCATGAACTGTCGCTTTTGCTTTCTTTTTTGCTCCTTGCTTGTTTTTCCGTATCTGGTCCCTTTTTAATTGTTCATAATCTATATCTTCTTCTCATTAGTCTTTTAAAGAGAATGCAAAAGTACATCCATAAAATATATTTGCTTGCAGATCTTTCCAGCAATTGATATTACTGTATGTTATTAAACACTGTGTTTTGACAAAGGTTTATAGTGCAGCTCCTTGTATTCTAAACAGTTTCTAGACTTGCTTTTCTCTTAAACCAGAATTTTTGTGACATGTAGTTTCTTTGCAAAGAACTGCATTTAAAGGTTAAGGGTCTCTATAATAATCGTTACCTTTTGATCCTGTATGAAATTATTTAATAGCTGTTGAGTGTTGCAGATTCTTTAGGGAACTTTAGCCTATGGTTAACCCTTTCGCTGCTGTCAGCTTGTATACACACCTGCTATACTGCTCCCAGGTGCTGTGGATGAATGTATGCCCACCACTTGGGTTTTCCTACAGTGCTGTGAACATCTGTATGTGTCCTGAACAGCTGACTCACTGCTGCAGACGAATTGCTTCCATATCTTGTGCAATAAAAAAGTTTCGACTTTTTATCGTCCAACATATGATGCCTTATTGTGTGCTATCATTTGCAGAAAAGCTCGTTTGAATCATTTGAGATATCCCGATTGATATGACCATATGATTTGCGATGTGCGAGGATGTGAATCGGCATGTTTCTCGCGTCCATCCATCAGATATGAAACCTAATAACTGGATGATGAAATAAGATACCATTCTGCTATCAGATTAAATAAAATTTCGATCACTTGTCTAAATTTCATTCAGTGTAATGTATGATTTAAAATCAACCATACACAAAGCTTATGCAGTATATGTTTATCTCAGCAAAATATTTTGTGCAATGTTTTACTTAATGTGGTGCAGTGCAGTAATGAAGATACCAGACTGTGTGACGTGCAAAAATCAGTTATTTTCACCTAAAAATCAGATAAGTATTTCATATCAGCTGAACACAAAATCTCTCAGCACAGGCACCACCATTTGACGAACAGTGCAGCCCTAACAAAACTCGCCCTCTGCATGGAGTGGAGAGAGTACATCTGTAGCAGCGAAAGGGTTAATATCAATTGTCTTAATAAGAAATATAAACCTATGTAATTTTGCAGGTGCCCCAAAAATTCAGGTACCCATTCTTCACAGAAATGTTGTGGTATGTACTGGAGCGTTATGTACATTGTTTATTAGGAAGATCACATTTGGATGAAGGAGCTGGCGTACAGAATGATACAAAGTTTGATCCTGACAAGCACATTCATCTAACCCCTCAGGTATGTATTTTTGCAATATCTTAGCAATTTTATGAAATTTCTTTTGTCAAAATAGAATTGTTGGGTGGAGCGTAACAGTAATTTTGCTAAGATAAACTAATCGTTTTGTAAACAAGCTGTGATGCGAGAACTGCATGATATTAAATTATGGGGAACCTTATCTGTGAGAAAGAAAATTCGTTTTCATTGCACAGAAACAGGCAGTAAGAGTACTATGTGGTGCCCATATTGAGAACTATTGTTTAATTTGTTGTATTTGATGACTAATCGCTAGTCATCATTAAAAAAAAAATGGGGCTGAGCAGTTATTTAGAGTGGCAGTAAATGTTAAGGAAGGCAAATCACAACAGCAGAAAAAACTTTGTGGACTTTCATAATCTATACCCATTACCTTTAACACACTTCTTTCACATTCTACATTTGTCTAAAATTGACATTTTTTGCTGTTTATGTTGATACAGAGTTTTTACACTTGTTACATTTAGACAGTTGTAATCATACCATCTGAAATAATAAATCTGCAATGAGATGTGTGTGCTGAAAACACAAATTTAATGAATTCTGCAGGCTAAGATCTACCAATTGCTATGTTAACTACATTCTTATACATTCATAAAATTGGCCCCAAAAACAATGTATTTTCCCCCCATACTGTGCTTTGCTTACTCTCTTAACAACTTTTCTCCTTCTCATCCCATCCGGTAAGTCTCCCATGACCCCGGGTTCCGGGTAACTTCTAAACTGTATCCCTTTCCCTAAACCCTTCATTCCTTTTCCTTCACCTCTCTTCCTTCCCCTTCGACTCTTCTGCCGCCACTAGGAGAGCAGATTTTTTTAAAACATGGTACAAGCTCCGCCGACGTGAGATTTTTCAAGTAATGGTTTTCGTCCATCAAACTTTTTGAAAATGGAAGCCCGTATTCTTTAATACCATCTTAAGTGACGTGTCGTGTCCCATTAACTTTCTTTTAAAGAAATTAGCAACTTTGCTATTGGGGGTATCCTTTCCTTCTATAATATCCGTATATGTGCCAATGAATTGCATCAGATTGGAAAGAATCAATATCTATAACAGGGCGAGGCAGGTCCCCCCCCCCCCCCCCCCCCCCCCCAAAGAGTACTTTAAAACACTGTTTTTTTTTCCCACAGGGGCTTTCTTCCACACAGTTTACTTCAGTATCTTGTAAGTCTTGAAGTACACCCCCCCCCCCCCCCCCTTCCTTGTAACTGTTCTTTGACCGAGTCCTAGAGTTTGAGGTATGTTCTAAAACTTTATCGGCTAGAATCGACGCATGCCCATGAACAGAAACAAATTGTTTTTCTTGCTCATAAAACTCCCGCGCCCTTCGTAGCAATTCCAAAGCCTGACTATTTAATGGCACTCCACAGCACAAAGGATTGTTGCTTGGTGAAATACATCGTTTTGGTGACATTGTTTAGTAAACAGAAGCTGTAGTCAAGGTGGTAACACAACACGAAGGCAGGCTGTCGCACACTAACGTACAATGTTTACATGGAAGCTGGCAACGTGGTAGTATTGACGGCAGAACCGGTTTTTGTTAGGTCCTGTTACTAGTTTAGAAGACGCAGTGCCTCACATTCCTCACTTGTTTTTCAGTTATACTGCCAACTTTATGGCGCTTGGGGAGTGACCTTGAAGTGACATGTTTCAGTGACACGAGTATAGATAAAAACAAAAAAAACACTTTATAATTGCAATTGTTTCTCAATATATGTAGTGTGTTAGATAAATTGAACAAATAAAATATGTGACTGGCAATAGTAAATTTTTTTTGATAAAACAAAACCATTACTGTACAGATGCAGGCTGTCACAAGTGTGTTGTTGTGGATAAAATAAAATTTTGTATCTGGGAGCTGTCAGCCGACCTACTGGTTCCATTAATTACACTTAATTGCAACATATGTGGAGATTGTCTACAGAAAATCTTTTTAGTTCATTTTGAAAATGATGAAATTTAGAAGTTAACTATTGCTTCAGGCATGATGACTTGCACTTTATTTAGTTATCTTAGAAAGATATTCCTTGCTGTTTTTACAGAAACATTTGGTTAAAAATGCCTCTGTCGAATTTCTTTTATCATTAAAAGTGGCGCTAGTACTGAGAAATCCCAAATTCTATGTGAGACGGAACTTTCTTCAGACATAATGAATGTTTTGGAGTTAATCGCACAGTAGAAATTACAAATAAATTTATAGAAGGTGTGGGAAGTTTTGTGCATGTATTTACGTCTATGAGCCTGTATGTTAAAGAATCGTCTGGTGCTTTGGACAAGTCAGCTCATCAGAGAAATGTTTTTTACCACGATTTCCCTTTTGGTGCATGTAAAATGCTTGACTCTTATATTTATTGTCCAGTTTTCATATTTTCAAGACTTTTTTAGAATTGCTTTGACACAGTGTGGAAAGAATATAGTTTCTGGAGAGTTGCGACACGATGGATACAGGTTCACAGCGGGTTGTAGAATTTTAATGTTATTTGTTCCTTCATGTGCATTTTTCTGCATTACCATTTACGAAACATTTTTCACTGCAAAATATGAAAATGCTCTGCCATTGTTCCATCCCCACACTCCTTGCATTATGAGTGACTGGTTTGAAAAGATTAGTTAGTGCATATGTATGTGTGCGCATTTGTCTTTATTGTTATGACTTTCTGCTGTGAATATTCTCATGTCGGATATATCATCGGTCACCTGATCTCGTGTAGTGCTCCTACATCAATGTAATTACTTGTCAACCTTTTGATTATTGAGAATTTCTGGATGCAACAATACATAAAATACAGGGAAGGCAATGACGTACCTGTAGTGGACTGTGTGTGGGGCATTGAAACATGTAACAGAAAACGGTATTCATACTAAGTTTTGAGCTGTTACACTTTTTCTAGTGAAAGTATACATTCACATTCACACTCCCAAGGCCAGGGCAAAACTGATTATTGAAAACTGTTATCTGTGCTGATGGCATTTGGGAGGAGTAAAGAAGGATGCATGAGAGGTGGGGGGAGGGTTGGAGAATGGAGTGGGGCAGATCTTTCAACAAGCCACTAAATGGCTACACAATAAGACAAAAGAAGCTCAGATGGTAGAGCGTATAAGGAGACGGGAGAGGAAGGGAGACCGAGGTGGAGTTAAGGGAAATGAGTGGAAAGGGGCAAAGAATGTTCGGGGGGGGGGGGGGAGAAAGGTAGTATACTCTTTGGATGGGAAAGGAGTGGCATGGCGAATGACTGAAGAGATAAGGGTAAAGGTAAGATTAGGTAGTGGGAACCTGTTTAGTGGAGATTTAGGCCAAGGGAACTGCAAGAGTGCAGGATATGCTGGAGATAAAACTCGTACCTACATTGTTCAGAGAAACTTACAGAGGAGGAGTATTCAAATGGCCCATGTAGAGGAGCAGCTGTTGAAGTCATTTGTGTTGTGGTCCAGAATGTTTTGCAACTGGATGGTCAAGTTTGCAATTTGCCAGTTTTGATGGTGGACATTCATGTGAGTAGACAGTTGGCTACTTACCACACCCTTGTAGAATGCTGTACGCTAATTGCTGCCTAGCTGATGTCTGAGGGTTATGCTAAAAGCTTTTTATCAGAAATTCAGATTTTTTTAAAATTTACTGTATACTTGTGACAACTTTTCAAAATACTCTCCATGAGCACTGGTATACGACTTCAAAAATGTCTCAGTCCAAGCTTCTTAAGGGAAGTCACTTGATCGGTGGTATATACTGTGACAGCCTCTTTATTGGATGAAAAATTCTGCCCACGAATTTTTTCTTTAAGCTTCGAGAAGAGGAGGGAGTCACACGGGTCCAGGCCAGGTGAATAGGGTGGGTGCTGGAACACTCTCACTCCTTCCTTCTCCAAGAAAGCCTTAGTTCTGGCAGCCGTGTTTTCTGAGGAATTGTTATGATGCAGATGAAGGTTCTCACTCTTCAGCTTTGGATGTTGTAGCTCTCATGTGGTGTTGACTTTGGGCAAACATTCAATCACGTATGCCCGGCATTGACTGTTCAATAGCTCCAACTTCTCTAAACTTTAGTGATTGGTTCTGCACCTGGAAAGTACTGTTCTCAGACTGCCCCTTCATTTTGGGGTCAAAGTGGTATCATAGTGGTACACCTATATTTCATCACCTATGGTTATAGTGAGAGTCTCTTTGCATTGCTCTAGTCGAATTTTGTTCATTTTCAAAAAGCTCCTGAGCCCTGGAAAATTCTTGAAACCAATTTCCAATGGTGGTCCTAGTAGGAGAAAAGTCATCAAAACACACAACAGAGAAGTATGGCATTCTTTTGCACTTAACTTCCTTTTTGTCGTCATTGCACAAAAACTGCATCATAGATCTACAGTGTAACCCTGCATTTACATTTTTCAAGGGACTTTAAAAAAATGGTGTAAAATGTGGGAAATAAGGTTTTAATCTGTGAAAGTTAGATATGGGATACGCCCTGCATTTTCGCACTTTATCTATGATATATGTACATAACAGGCATCAAAAGACTTGTCAGAGACTTTTTTATATTCAGATAAAGGTTTATTATCTAATGAAAACAGCTGATGTAACTGGAACTGATAAGCCTGGGAAGTAGGAACATTTGACTCAATTTCATATGTCATAATCATTGTTTTTAAAGCCTTCAGCTGTCATTCATTATTTAAATAATGAAATACTGCACTAGTTATGTATTTTTTCATGCTTAGCATGGCACGTTTCGAGAATTTTTTCTTGTTGTCACATATGTACAGAAGTATTTTGTGTGGTGGTTGAATGTGTTATTCTGCATCCCTTGCACTGTAGTTGCCTTTCAAGTTTATTAGGTACTGTGCTTCCTCAGTTACGTGTAAAACCACGCACGTGCAAACTGACACTGATATTGTTTGTTTGTGTAACATCACAAAAAATACATACGTAAATACCGCACTTGACAACAAGAATAAATTCTCGAGACACATTTTGCTCAGCATGAAAAAAATACATAAATTGTGCTGTGTTTAAACTAAAAGTGTTTGAGCAGTGTAAAATGAATGACAGTGTCAACTAGTGCTACAAGTGGCCAAATGCCAAAACGCATGATTTTCAAACAAACAAGGAAGATCAAAGAGTGTCTTAGATCGGAAAAAGGAAAAAAGGGACCACATGCAATGTCGGGAATATACTGTATACCGTGCATATGCGGAAAAGTTTGTCGGAATGACTGGAAGATCAATCAACACCAGGATCAAAGAACATTAGCGACATTGCAGGTTGGGGCAGGTGGAGAAATCAGCCGTGGCAGAGCACGCACTGAGTGAGACTGACCACATAATGAAATTCGCCGACACAGAAGTTCTGGCTGTGGAAAAGCACTATCTCACAGGCTTGTTTAGAGAAGCTGTAGAAGTACAAAAACACGCGAACAGTTTCAACAGGAAAGAGGAAAGCCTTCAGGTAAACGGATCCTGGCTTCCCGTACTGCAGCGAACAACCGTCGCAGGTAGCAAGAGGAGAACTGCACCAGAAATGACAGAGGAGAAGCCCTCGGACATTGGTGCACCAGGTACATATAGTCTGCGGCCGCGAGCTTGGCTCCAGTTCACCACTGGCAATGGAGGGTAAAGCTTTGACAATGCCAGCCACTCGTGCTGGCGAAACATCAGTAAAATCATTAGATGAACATCGGCCGAAGAACCCGAGACAGAAGCCAATAGGCAGTTTGTCTAAAAGTGGCCACGAAAGCCTTAACAATTTTGTTTTTACATTAAGTATGGTTCGACAAAGGTGTTACAGTGATAACAACAATCAAGAAACTGTGTGTTTGCGCAGTAGAGACAGTTTGGAAATGGCTGTGATTGGTCATGATATATTTATTCGAACGAACTAGTTACTCCCATCAGCCACCACACCAAGCAGAGGGTGGCAGCGGTGAGAAATAAGGCACAAGTTGTTCCAACTTTTACATATTTACTGGTTCAAATTCGATGAGTAGAGTGCCTTGGTGTTATGAAATTTAATCATGTAATATTTGTAAACACCGCTGGACGGCCAACATCATGCCAGCGCATTATTTTCTCCACAAACATTTTTTGTAATGCGTAAATCATGGGAAAATTATAAATATGTTGAACGCAAAATTGGTGCAAATTAACATTTTATGGGCATAGGAAATTTGATGGGAATTATGATAAATGTCATAAATGGTGGGAAAACGTTAATTCCGAGAACATTAAAGTGGCGCTATACTGTACGTTGCACTGTGTCAGAAAACAGAGCTACAAAGTCAGTGCGGATACTATTCTCTGTTATGTGTTTGTATTCTCCACACATCAGTCATCTGTAGAGGGGTGATTGCCTTTCCCTTATTTTGTGTGTTGATTAAAATAAGATTTCCAATGTCAGTGGACTATATAGAAGAAAAGATAGGCCCTCTTTTCTTCGATGCCGTGGTGCAAAGAAAAGAAAACCAGTGGCACAACAGGACATTAAGTGTAAAGGAAATGTTTGTTGGTACTATGTTTAGTCCACCTTTTCTGCATTGGAAACACAATATTCAACCAAGTGAAATTGATAAAATACGTGTCAAACATGGTACAGGTGCCGGGGTCAGAGTTAATTGTTAATAGAGGAACACTTCAGGAGTTTTTTTTTTCCCAGTACAACCGAGATTCAGAGTTCATAAAAACCACCCTATCTTGGCACAAATGAAATGTTCTTTTGATGTACTTTCCACTTAAATCAAATGGCTCCAAGCACTATGGGACTTAACATCTGAAGTCATCAGTTCCCTAGACTTATAACTACTTAAACCTAACTAACCTGAGGACATCACACACATCCATGCCCGAGGCAGGATTTGAACCTGCCACCATGGCAGCAGCGCGGTTCCGGACTGAAGCGCCTAGAACCGCTCGGCCACAGCGGCCTACTTTCCACTTAAGATGCACAAAGTTGTGCAGGTGGCCTGTTACCATGTTGTAGTTAGATCCCATCAACATGCAAATCCATTGTGAATCGAATGGGAATCCATGCGGGGAAGACAACATTCTTTTTGCGAAACACTGAGAAAATTTGGAGAACAGGCATTTGCAGCTGTCTGTAGGACGATCCTACTGCCGCTAATTTATGTTTCGCGAAAGGACCACAAAGACGAGCTTAGAGAAATTGGGCTCTTACAGAGGCATATAGACAGTTGATACCTTACTCCACTTGCAAGTGGGATAGGAAAGGAAATGATATGGTGGTGCATGGCGGTTCTTGATTGTGCTGTTAATCTTGATGTAGTATAGATTTGTATTTTATCTAAAATGAGTGGAGTGTACGCTCTTTCAAAACTCTGACAAATTGAAAACATTTTGCTGGTCTAGGAATTGAATGTAGACCATTACCTATTGCTGGCAGTGAGCTATCCGTATACTACTCGCCAATGCTGTAATTTTGGTTTTTGAGTCATTCTTCAATAGTGCAATTGGTCAGAACATTGTTTGTGAAAAATTTGAAGCCCTAATCTGGCCCTCAATTAAAGACTGCGAGGAAGTTCAGTTATACTGTAGTCCAAACTTACCATATACCGTATTTACTCGAATCTAAGACGCACTCGAATCTAAGCCGCACCCGAAAAATGAGACTCGAAATCGAGGAAAAAAATTTTCCCGAATCTAAGCCGCACCAGAAATTTGAGACTCGAAATTCAAGGGGAGAGAAAAGTTTTAGGCCACACCTCCAAATCAAAACAAAGTTCGTCAATTGTAATACGAGACACAATTTAGGTCGAATGAATGACGATACAGCCACAGGAGTTTGGTTCGAGTCGTAAGCTTAACAGTTAAGTTTTACCAGGTAGCCATTGCTATACGTCAGGCGCTCCGTCCATATTTATACGGGTACCCTTCCTTTTCACGTGCTTCGTCTGGTTTGAATCGATAGCTTATTTTGCTTTGATCTGATAAGTGCCGTTTTCTTTGTTATAGGTGTTAACGTCTCTCTGAGCTGAAAATGCATTATCATGCATTGTTTGTCTCATTCTGATAGTGCGTGTTTATGGCCTGTCGCCGCGCGCGGCATGGCTTGCTTTTGTGCACGCTACCGCCGCTTACAATTAAAAAAAAAGAAAAGAGAGGAATCGTCTCACTAGCGAAACAATGGCAAGAGACTGCTATTTGTTGTTACTTACACTGCTTTCTTTGATAATGATCAACGAGAACCAAATAATAGACTGCATATGATAGAATATGTTCTGAACGAGAGATAGGCGAAAATTTTTCTCCGTTTGAAAATCTTTGCGGCTGCTTCTCTAGTACGTCAAATTCTGCACAGGAATTAGTCATCTTAGATTTAAAAATCTAATCAGTTGCCCTGCTTAATTTCTGACTGTATCACTATTAGGCATAAGAAAAATACGAATGTAAACATGACACGATACGTATATTCTTCCGCGTTTGCTGTTGTCTCACTCTAGTTTCGTAGTTTATTAGGCAGATAGGATTTAAATGAAATAGCAGCAAACACAAAAGAATACGTGGCATAATGTTTACATTCATATTATTCTTATGGTGAAAAGAATACTGCATGTGATTCACATTTCGTCAGGTTCCTATTAGCAACCACCTCATCTCACAGGTAGTAAAAAATTCAACACGTAGAGTTGGCCATATTGACAAACATCCCAAACAGTCTTGCCAGTCGGATTTTCGTAGTACATTGAAATTCTGCTACATTCGAAGATGAACAATACGGAATTTGTATTTACTTCGTTGGATAATGTACGAAAATGCAGTAGTCGAAACTCGGGGCGGAGAAAAACGCTCGTCTTCCACCTTTTTTTTAAATTTATTTACTGACGCAGAGATTTTGGCGCCAGTATTTATCTCTGTGCCTTCAAAGCATGCCCTTGTAGCGCTACATATATTCGACGGCAGAAATTAGTTGTGGCGGCACATACCAACATTTTTCAGAACTTCCGCTTGCTTTGCACTCGATTCTAAGCCGCAGGCAGTTTTTTGGATTACAAAAACCAGAAAAAAAGTGCGGCTTAGATTCGAGTAAATACGGTATGTGATATTCAAGGAATGTTAAAATTATTCTGTTCTGCGAGTTGGTATGTGATTAATTTTTCCATAACCTCTGATTTTTAAAAAAAAGAAGAAGCTATATACAAGATGCGTTTGAATTATTGCTAGAAAGCAGTGTGGCTTGATGGCTAAATGTCGGACAACAAAATCAGATGTGTGGGATTCAGTCTTTGGTGGACCACATGATTTCTTCTGTTGTTTATCATTTCTTTCATTATTTGCCCTGCTCTTGTTAAACTGAAAAATATGAACTGCTATCTGCTATAACATTAATCAATCCAACTACGAACCTGTCCTCGTATTTCACAACAATGTGTTTTGTTCACCAGGTTACAGTTATTAAGTGGATAGAAATAAATCAGGAAGTAAAGGAGTACGGCGTTTACTTGAGTGCTGCTATCTGCTGCCTTTTGTATTACATTGTTGAACAGAGTGAACTGATTTGGTAGGCTCCCTACTTGGTAATTGCTGTCTCATCTCTTGCAAGTTCTTGTGACACGCTGATCAGGATGCATCAAGATGTCGTGGCTTCATATCTCAGTGTGATTAAACTAATATAATAATATAATAGTGCTATGATTGCACTAAATATTCATGTCACCTATATCACCAAGAACATTTTTGTATTATTTCCCGCATTGGATATTTGGAATAAATGACTGAATTAATTAGGCACGCTTTAGATGAGAATTTGAAAGAAACTACTGAAGCGTCTCACCGTTTGTCATTAGCATTATGTCTCTGTAATGTGCGAGAGTTTTGCTGTGTTGATTGAAAATTTGTGGCAATTTTCCATTTTTTTAGGAGCTCCATGGTCTGAAGGCAATTGTAATGTTCCTACATTCGTTACCTACGAATAAAAAGAATGTGCCTGAACTGATAAGGGATCCTATTGCATTAATTAAAGATGTGAGGACTCTTGTTGAAAGGCATAGGAATGACAATCCTGAAGCTGCTGTTACTGGAAAGTGCATTCTACAGAGGCCTGATGATAGCTTTAAGGTGAGTAATGATTCTTAATATTATAACTTGTCAACATCATGAATGAAAATTTAGGGCTCACTTTCACTTTTGTTCTGGTTCTGTGTGTCATTTTATACTTCTCATGTTTGGGCATTGGAAACAATTGCATTTAAAATAAATACATTATTGATTTATCTACAGATTAACTTGCGTATGGAGTTAAAATAATATGCACTCAGATTGTAATTCAATGATTTTCTTTACTTAAACCATTTCACCAGATAATGACATAAAGGTCTGTAAAAGAGTTTGCTCCAATGTCCGGTATTTTATTTATAAATGTCCATCTTGATCACCTGTACTACACAATTCACTATGGCCAGTTTTTGCATGCTACTGTCATCATATCTCTTACAAAATAGAAAAAAACGCTAAAGTGACAAAAATAATTTCAATTGGCTCAGGCCAAAATATACAGAAAATCTAAGAATACATATAACATTGCTGACTGCCATACATATCATTAAAAGTAGTCTGATAAATATGTCAAAGGCAAACATTCTGTACATGTAGGTATACACCTTACTTTGTAACAGATCTGATGATGGCAATAACCTGAAATTGGCCGTTTGTGAACTGCATGATATACGTGATGAAGATAGACATTTGTGAATGCACCATTTCGGTCAATGAAAATTGTACCATTATAGTAATTGTGCCAAGTGAGGATTGCATAAATAAATAACAGGAATTGTTTCATTGTGGGCTGAAAGATACTTATCAGTGCACACAAGGTTCAAGAGTTTTTGTTTCATCAGCTTGATTTACACTCAACAAGTGTATGTAAATAGCAAATAAAAAAGTCAGCAAAAAGGTGATTTGGAGAGAGAAGAAAGGCATAAAAACTTGCAGGGCCCTCCAGAATAATTATATGGATTTGTTGTGGTATTTAAGAATAGCCTGCTGTTTATGTTTTTTGATTTCAAAACCAATCTTTTGAACAATTGGTGGTCATACTCCAAGATCAAATTATGCAGAATGAGAACATTAGAATGTACCTTTAATAAGTAGGTAGGACCAGTGTGGTCTGGTTGTAGTCTTCTACGTAAATATAATCTACAGTAGTGTCAGTGATAACCAAACAGGATGTTTCATAATTAGGCACAGTATTAAATATGAAGAAAAATCCTAACACACTGAGCTGTTTTGAGGATTTTATGAAATGCACTTTAATATGGGTGTTCCACATATCTTTCTTATGGTGGTATATTTTTCCATGTCTCCAGAGAATACTTCTCAAAAACTAAGTTACTCATTTTGTAATACCAATCTTAAAATTAACTATTGCACAGAAAATGTAGTATAATTGAACAAAGTGCACAGAATAGCCATAATTCTAAATTACAAGTCAACAATGTATAAAATTAATTACAGCAGTTGTCATGTGTAATGGATAAGCAGGGTGAAAATTTAATATTAGATACAAAGAACACGTAACAAAAGTGAAAACAACCACTCCACTTTCAATATGTATCCTAAAGAAGAATGGCACTCTACAGTAGACGTAGCAGTGATCTTTGAGTTCTTCGTCAATTGGGAAAGGGGAGCTGTGTGAACATTTGAGTAGATCCACACACATTTGACAAAATGAAGTAACATTTTTAAATGAACAAATCAAACTTAGAAATGAAAAATATGTTGAATACTTGGCCAAGATCCTTCAGTGGATACATAATTCAGAACGAAAGACAAGCCTAAATTTTACATAAATCGGAATTAATTTTCCTCAAAGGTAATAAAATTCAATAACAGACTTGACTTACAAATAGATGAATAAAAAGACAGTTGTTTAGATACATCATAAATATGACAAGGCAAAATGCCATTGTGAGCAAATAACGTTTGACTCCCAAGATGTAAGTAAACAACCAACAAATGTATATTTACTATAAACACAATGTAACTTTACACTTTCGTGGGCTTGAAGGAATCTATGGAAGTCTGATGACTTAAGAGTTGAAACAGAATTTTTCTGTCCATTGGCAACCGTAGCTACTAAGCAATAGAACATACTTTAGCATTGTAAATAGGCACTGTGAATGCAATGTTCATTCCAATGTGCTGCCTGTGAGACCCAGTATTATGCAAATGTTGCTTGTAAATGAATCATGCTCAAAGGTAATAGTGAAAAAATAAAATAATGTAATAAAGCATGAATTTCAGCTCTGATGGAATACATATATAACAAATATGTTTTACAATGTATTGATGCTGCAGGACAGTATTTAACAAATATTCAATACTCAGAGTTTAAAATATGTGTGGTAACAAGAGTACTGTGTTGATGAGCTTCTTTATTGAAATTATTGTGGAAAGGAAAGTTGCCACTCACCATACAAGACTGTCAAATGAAGCTTTCGGCCAGTAAGGCTTACGTCATGTGTGCGAGTTGCGTTTGCTTGAGTGTGTGTGTGTGTGTGTGTGTGTGTGTGTGTGTGTGTGTGTGTGTGTGTGTGTGTGTGTGTGTGTCATCTAATTCTGACGAAGGCCTTACTGGCCGAAAGCTATGTTCGTGACAGTCTTTGTTGTTACTATCGGCGACTCAGCATCTCCGCTATATGGTGAGTAGCAACTTTCCTTTGAAAATAGAACTCCTCGTTGAAATGTTGCAACAGCCTTGTACATGACAGGAGGCAACGCCACTCAGCAATGATGTCAACAGCCCCTCTTGATTTGAATCGCAATCGTGGTAGCAGTGAGTGTCAATTCCATCCTGTGAATGGGGGGGGAAACAGAAAATTTATATCAAGTACCATAAAACGTCACATAGAAAGCGTGATTTGTTCCAGAATTTTACTCATAGTATGAAACACTCGTTAAGCAAAACAATTTATCCTGTGTAAATTAATGTAAAGTACAATAATGCATCGCATGCAGAAAAAGTACTAAAAGTTCTATCATATTCATGCCATGTATTGAAAGAAAATTGTACTTACAGTATTATGTACTCAATTATTCACACTACATAACTAATTATTTTTTACTAGGAAGCTATCTATAGTCACTTGTTTCTGCCGACACTTCAACACTTGCCAAAAATGTGACTGTAGCGCGTGTGGTAGTGTAGTAGTGTACGATACAATCGATTCCCATGCTTTCAGCACTTCTCTTATTGTGCCAGAAGATTGCTGTTTTGCTGTTTCTGCCCTCTCCTCCTCCTCCTCCTCCTCCTCCTCCTCCTCCTCTGACCTCTTCTTCACAACTTCCTGGTGTGAAACACACTTAAACTACTTAGGCTCTTCAGCGGTCATTTCTTGGCTGTGATCTTTCATAAGCTCATTGATATCATTGTTACTCACTTCTAGTCCCATACTCTTTGCCACACATACTCTCATTGACTACAGGCTCCACAAGTACTGACTAAAACGCCTCAGTCACATTTGACAACGCACTCCGACCAAAGCTTCTTCGAAGCAGAAGTGACTGTTCTCTTGGTAATCTCTTCCTACGCCTTTTCGATCATCTTCATGCAGGCGACAATGTTGAAGTGATATTTCCAAAACTCTTTGAGAGTGAGTTCGGTAGCTTGTCATCTCAAACCAGTGCTCGAAGAGGGATGCAGTGTAGAGCTACTTAAAGTTAGAAATAATCTGCTGGTCCATAGGCTGGAGTAACGGAGTGATGCTGGAGACATAAATTGAATCTTGATGTGTTGAAATTCTTAAAGAGATTGTCTTGTAGGCCGGGAGAATGGGCGGGAGCATTGCCCGTAACAAGCAAGACATGGCGTGGCAGATTAATCTCGAGCAAATATTTTTTTTACAAAAGGACCAAACACTTCATTGATCCAGTCACAAAAAAGATCGCGTGTCACTCAAGCCTTGTTGTCATACCTCCACATCACATTCTCTTCTTGAAGGCTCGTGGAGTTTCTGAATGGTAAAGAAGCAGCAGTTTAATTTTCAAATTGCCACTTGCATTGCCACAAAATAACATTGTGGGACGGTCTTTCATTAGCCTGTGATCAGGCAATGCATTCTCCTCTGCTGTTACAAAATTATGCTTTGGTATCTTTCTCCAGAATAGACCTGTCTCATCAAAATTAAAAACCTGTTGTGACAGATAACCCTCAGAATCTAAGAGTATCTTGAAGTTGCTGATGAAGTTCTCTGCTGCCTTTGTGTCTGAGCTGGCTGCTTCGTTGAGCCTCACAATGCTGTGGATGCCAGTTCTTCTCTTAAACTTCTCAAACCACCCACAGCTTCCCTTAAACACTTCTTTGGCCCCTGATCCTGGCGTCTTCTTAACGAGGTTGGTGAAAATCATTCTCGCCTCTCACAAATCATGTTGTTGTTAATAGAGGTGCTTTGTAATTGCTTTTCATTTATCCTTATAAATAGCAACCTTTTGACATCATCCAAGATAATCTTGTTGCTCCCATTGAAGCATCTACCACCTTAATCTTGTCCTTGTTCTTGAGGATAGTGCAAATATTTGATGTCGAACGATTTTATCTGCATGCTAAATCAGCAACATTCACAGCACATTAGTGTTTTTTGCTGATTTTACATTTCATTTTTAAGGTCATTTTCTTTTTTATGGTTGTCTTCTTGCAGATTTATCTTCAGGGACGTTTCTATGAAGGTTATTAAACATTGCACGCAAAAAAATTCACTATATGAACACAAGTTTAGGAAAATGTGTGATAACAAGTTGCACTAAGATGGTAGCAGTAAGAGCATTAAACCCAGACTGCAGTATGTACTAAATACATTGTTCATATGCCACTGCCGACAGCGAAAGGTGTTGATACAGTTGAACGTTTCCCCTGCAGTGTGCGAACTGCTGGTGACCTCTCACTAAATCATCGTCAATCATTATGTGAAACATTGTCATCTTTTTACAATTTTTTTTGCTCGTTACGCATGTTAAGTGAGGTTCTAGTGTAAAGTGTCAGTTTCAGTACGGAGATGGTGGAAGGGGCAGTGAGAGGAGTGTGGATGGATCAGTGGAGGAGGAGGAAATGGAGAGAAAGAACATGATGTATATGCCAAGGGACTCTTGGAATTTTTAAAATTCCAGGAATTTTCAGTGTTTCAGTTTTCATTTAAATTTTTGTAGTTTTCTGATACTCTTAACTAAGAACTTTACTTTAGCCCTCTTCTGCAGTATAATACAGCAGCAATGAAATATAAACAAGTTAATGACGCCAAAATAAAACTTTAGTGGCAAAGGGCATGTGCCACTTAGAACAACAGAACACTGTGCACACTGAAGCATCTGCTGACACCAAAATGTGTCAATTGCTGTAGGACGGAGATAGCAAAGAATTTCTTAAATTATAGAGCATTTGACTTCATTCAAAAATTCAACACTTCAAGGACTAGCCACTTGGAGAATTTCACACCCTGAAGACCAGCCATTTACTGTGGTATTTAATATTTTACTGGGACATTTGTGTTTGATATATCTTAAGAAGTAACAAACGCTAAAAAAGACTAATATTATATGTGAAAGCTTAGCTTTTCGTGTAGCTATACTGTGTGTGTATTAATTTAAACCATTAAGTTTTCCTATGTGTGTGTTCGCACTACTTAACAGTGATGTTGCTGTAGGCCGACTACATCACATGTCCTACGCTCTGTATGTCTACTTTCATTGACTGATGAGATGCAGCCAAGCGATATTGTCGACAACTGCCGGTATACTGACAGCAACACACCCTGCCATTTTCAAGGCAAATCTGTACCAAACTTTGGGTTGGCAGGCTTGGGTAACTAAGAAGGCTTCCTCTAAGCGACCCATAAATAGGTTGGCGTACGAGGGGGCCATCCTGGTACCCATGGCTGTTCCCTTTAATTGTTGGTATGTCTGGCCTTCGAAAGTGAAGAAGTTGTGTCAGGATGAAGCTGGGTAAGATAATGAGGAACGAGGTTTTAGGTAGGGTGGCAGGTGATCGGCATGAAAGGAAGTGCTCCATCGCAGCAAGGCCCTGGACGTGCGGAATATTTGTGTATAAGGAAGTGTTGTTTGTTGGTAATGAGGATCACCCTGTGGCTAAACATGCCTTGGTGCACGGCCAGCACATCTTGGCACAGTGTTACACCGTCTGGGTTATCTGGATACTTCCCACTAACACCAACCTATCAGAACTCCGGAGATGGGAACTTGCCCTTCAATATATCCTCTCTTCCCGTTACCCACCAGGCCTCAACATCCGCTAATTTCAAATTGCCACCGCTCATACCTCACCTGTCATTCAACAATATCTTTGCCTCTGTACATCCGCCTTGACTGACATCTCTGCCCAAACTCTTTGCCTTTACATATGTCTGCTTGTGTCTGTGTATGTGCAGATGGATATGTTTGTGTGTGTGCGCGCGCTAGTGTATACCTGTCCCTTTTTCTCCCTAAGGTAAGTTTCCGCTCCTCCTAGAGGAAGGAACCACTAGTTAACAAAACATTTGTCTAGCGACAGCACTGACATTTCTCCTGAAGATAGTTGGCAGCATTTGTGGCTCAGTATTCTGAAAGTATTCATTTGCATTTATAACCTGCAATAATCCTTTATTTACACCATCAAAAGTTTATAAATAGCTGGCAATCATTTGGTTTATTCAGACGTATGGACTGAGTAGTTAGGTGATAGTTGTGTTGTTGGGAGAAACACATAGAGTTAGTTGTGGGGAACAGATAAGTTTCTGGAACATAAACAGATGACTTTTTGCCACAAGCATAAAGTATTTGTAAGAGCTATCTTAAAAGAAAGTTACCTAAAAACTACACCTTGGCCACACATAACTACTTAGCCTGAAGTAACCACATCCCATTTGAAAAGTGCAAGATATTATTCATTATTCTGTAATTTCATTGTTGAGTAACACAAGAATTTTGTTAACAGGATCGAATACCTGGGAGAATACCACTGGCACGGAACTCTGGTAACCGTGCATCTTTGGGCGGCCCAGGTCCAAAACACAAGCTGGGTCGTGCATCGTGGGGTGGAAAAGGAGCTGCTGGACAGAATAGTGGACCCCGACGAAGGCGAACAAGGTGTAAACGTTGTGAGGCATGCCAGCGGTCTGATTGCGGAGAATGTACATTTTGTTTGGATATGGTTAAATTTGGTGGACCTGGCAGAGCCAAGCAGACCTGCATCATGAGGCAATGTCTACAGGTGATACATTCATGTGTTTGCACTATAGACTCTTTAAGTATGTTTTTAATGATTTTATTTACTATTTATTTGTTACTGGCACTCCCACGTCAGGAACTATTGAGATAATAAAATGCAAAGATGTTGTTTGTAGTTCACTGTACTGTCGATAAGGACAAAATATCTCCAGCCACCTTTTTGCTTCCTGTGTCGGCATCGCATTTTAAGAGCTGCACTAATTGTCCTTAGACCCTCTCTAAATTTGGGATCAACACATTCCTGAACATTGTTGTTTCAAAGATAAGGGTTACTTTTAAGTTGTTTAGCAGTAATACATTATAATTCCACTTTTACATTCCTGGAATTAACTTTTTTCACCATTTACAACATATTTTAATTGTATCCTTCAGATTTCCTATGTTAACAATGTTAATTTGCACGTGCTTTTGCATTAACATAATTATATATTTTCTGCCTTTTGTACTTAATGAAACAATGTTCATGGATAAAAAAATTGTGTAAGTGATGTATAATGATACTACCGTGGTTTCGCCCTCCAAGTAGTATTTACAGTCATTGAACATTAAATTTTAGCAATGGTCACTCTCTTTGAACAATTTGTACTGCTAGTACTTTTGCTCTAGATGCTCTAAATTTTGAAATAACTGTATTAGGTGTAGAATTGCTTGCAGCCATTTAGCCACATTCCCACACTGAGTGAACAGTTCTGTTATACAGAAGATACAGAATTTCAGCATGGCAAAGTTAAAATTGCTAAAATTCCCCTGGGCTATTATGCTGTGGTCTTTTGAGATCTGGTAGAAAACCCAACACTTTATCCCCATCTGTGGAGGACACCTTCTTCGAGAAACAGAACATTAGTGTAATATATAAAACCTACAAAGAAGATTCATGACTGTCTACTCAGCTAGGTACGATGTAGTTGTGGATGGGTGTACAAGTGTATCACAATGTGAAAGGTGGAATAGTGTCTAGAGGAGCACAAAGGCAATTGTTGTTGAGGAGAAACTGGTTAATCAACTGTAGTGTAATGCACTTTGCAACCAGGAAGACAAGATTTTATTTGAGAAAATGCAAGTTCTGCCACCCACAATTGGTTCTGCTACAGGTTGTATAGAGAAGTGGTAGAAATTGTTAAGCAAACTGATTACTTTCATCAGTAGGTAGAAAGCTTAAAGTTCAACAACATCTGTCTTGCGGTTCAGTAGAATTGCTCAAGTTCTCAGCTGTGCGACAACAAGGATGATGACACCAGTGTCAACAACCACCAATGCTTGCATTCACAACTCGCTTCATGTCCAGCCTCTCTCCACTGTGTTATGCACCTTAACAGTTCAACATTAGAAGTCAGTGGTGAGCCACCATGTGCTCCAGACTGTCCGTGAAGCCATAAATTACTACACAAATTTCGTAAGTCCATTGGAAAGTGCAAAAGAGAGAAAAGTGTGTTTTAGTGTGTCCATCAATTAAAGGAGAGAAAACATGTTTTAATTGGTAACTACACTGACCAACACAAAAACCGCAACATCCAATACATGATATGTAATCATCGTGTAATTATCTATTTAATCAAAGTGAAGCACTACAACAATTTTTTGATACAGGACATGTTATTGACGTTGCTTTGTGAACAAACGAAAGAAGTTTTGATTATTTATTGTACTAGCCTCAATTGTTGTTTCCCCCACAACCTGGGAAACACATCACTGAATGTTTTCCCACTTTTGTAGCACTGAAATGTTCCCCTTAGAATCACACGTGTTTGTAGGATCTTTCTCTGATTGTCATAATAAGCTTTCTGGAGTAAACATGCTGTTAAGCCCGGAACAAGCCGTGAAAGCTGTTGCTTTGGTGGAAGATGGTTGCATTGTGCATTACGTTGCAGAATGTTGACAGCTAGACCTTCACGATTTCCAGAACCAGGAAACTGGAGGCTTTGCTAGGAGACCAGAAACAGACCCAAGAAGAGCAACATCGGAGATAGATGACTGCTTCTCACAACTTCAAGTTCTTCGCACCCATCACACCACTGCTATTGAAGCATGAAATCAACTCCACCAGATCCAGGGGTTGATGTTAGTGAGATAACCATTCAAAAAAGACTGGAAGAAGCTATTGTCAGTCCAGGAGACCTGCTACGGGTCCGGAACTTTCGAGAGTGTTGCACAGCTTGACTATGTTTCACAAGGGAACGTCTTGGCTGGACAGTGCAACATTGGGATCAAGTGTTGTTCACCGATGAGTCACAATTTGGCCTCCGATCACCTGCCGGAAGACAGAGGGTCTGGAGAACGCCAGGGAAAAGGTATTTCCCTTGCACATTCTCATCCAGAACACCTTTCCATGGTGGTTCTGTGATTGTGTGGGCAGGAATCAGTACAGCTGCAACAATGGATTTGGTCTTCGTGGATCATCGGAGCCTTAATGTACATTGTATGTGGAGGAAATACTTCTGGAGTGTGTTGGGCCTTTCACTCCATTTATTGGTGATGATTTTACAGTAATAAACAACCACGTGTTGCGAGAGTTGTGCAAGAGTTCTCAGATGAAATAGGGATTCATGCTGTGGACTGGCCTGCTCGAAGCCCTTATTTGAATCCTATTGAGCATGTTTGGGACTGGCTGGGGAGAAGAGCCCGTCGAGAGATCCTACAGGACCTACAGAACACTCTGCTGGAAGAATGGGTTATGATTAATCAACAGGACACTACCACATTAATCAGGAGCATGCCTGATAGGTTGAATGCCGTCATTGGTGCAACAGGTGGCAATACATGCTTAGGAGCTAACAGAGGTCTCAGAGATAGCCTCCAAGATCTGTGAAGTGTATAACATTAAAACAGTCATGCATTATCTTTATGAGCTTATTCCAAATTTCTGTGAAGTGTGCATCTCTGGCTTAATTTGCTAATTTTTTTTATAATTGTTGTTCTCTTTTAATTGTTTGACACTCTAGATGGGACCGTACCCAATGTTCCATCATCGTATAGTGCATTAGTGTCATAAATGTAAAATAAATTTCAAGTTTTGTTAGAAATTGAAGTGTTTAGTTTTTCATGCTGGTCAGTGTATTTTACCTTCTACAGCAGTTCCATTCTATGTTAGCAGAAAGATACACTCATGAAATAGCACTAAGAAACTAAAATAGCCCTAACTGAACCTGCGGAGCAGCTAGTTAGAATTGGTTTTTTTCTCACATACAATATCAGTGTTTCATTCAGTGCATGGCAAAAGAAAGATTCCATTCTTGCTACGCTGTGAAGCAGGCATTCCAAGTACTCAGTGCACCCAACTCTTTGATGGAGATACACTATGTGATCAAAAGTATCTGGACACTTGGCTGAAAATGACTTAAAAGTTCGTGGCACCCTGCATCGGTAATGCTGGAATTCAATATGGTGTTGGCCCACCCTTAACCTTGATCACAGCTTCCACTCTCGCAGGCATACGTTCAATCGGGTGCTGGTAGGTTTCTTGCGGAATGGCAGCCCATTCTTCATGAAGTGCTGCTCTGAGGAGAGGTATTAGTGTCGGTTGGTGAGGCCTGGCATGAAGTCGGCGTTTGCTAAACATCCCAGAGGTGTTCTGTAGGATTCAGGTCAGGACTCTGTCCAGACCAGTTCATTAGAGGGATGCAATCGCCATCCCCGAATTGCTCTTAAACAGTGGGAAGCAAGGAGGAGCTTAAAACATCAACGTAGGCCTGTGCTGTGATAATGCCATGCACGACAACAAGGGGTGCAAGCCTCCTCCATGAAAACCACGACCACACCATAACAATACCGCCTCCAAATTTTGCTGTTGGGACTACACATGCTGGCAGATGACGTTCACCGGGCATTCACTATACCCACACCCTGCCATTGGATCGCCATATTGTGTACCGTGATTCGTCACTCCACACGACCTTTTACCACTGTTCAATCGTCCAATGTTTATGTTCCTTACACCAAACGATACGTTGTTTGGCATCTACCGGCATGATGTGCGGCTTATGAGCAGTCAATCGACCATGAAATCCAAATTTTCTCACCTCCTGCCTAATTGTCATAATACTTGCAGTGGTTCCTGATGCAGTTTGGAATTCCTGTGTGATGGCTTGAATAGATGTCTGTCTATTACACATTACGACTCTTCAACTGTCGATGGTCTCTGCCGGTCAGCAGGTGAGGTCGGCCTGTACACTTTTGTGCTGTACATGTCCCTTCACATTTCCATTTCATTGTCACATTAGAAACAGTGGACCCAGGGATGTTTAGGAGAGTGGAAATCTCGCATACAGACGTAATGACACAAGTGACACCCAATCACCTGACCATGTTCGAAGTCTGTGAGTTCCAAGAAGTGCCCCATACTGCTCTCTGATATGTCTATTGACTGCTGAGGTCACTGATACGGAGTACCTGGCAGTAGGTGGCAGCACAATGCATCCAATATGAAAAATGTATGTTTTGGGGGGTGTCCGGGTATTTTTGATTACATAGTGTATAATAATTTAAGTCAGTCCTATCATAAGACAAGAGCTCTAATAAAATATTTCAAGATACATGTATTTAGCTGGTAACTAATATTTACTGGCAATGGCAGACTAGATTACTGGCCCTACTCTGTCCACTAAAAACAGTAGAATATTTTTGAGGTTTAGTAAACTGTGTAATTCTCTTCCAGTTGTTCCGAGTGAGGTGGTGGTCTAACCATTAAGAACTGGTCTCGTATTCAGGGGGAGTGATGTTCAGATCCCCATCCCACCATTTGGATTTATGTTTTGTGTTGTTTACCTAAGGTGAATTTCAGATTGCGTCCTGTGAAAAGGGTACAGCCAGTTTGCTTACCCATCCTTGCCCAATGTAAGCTTGTGCTCTGGCTGTTATGACCTTGTAAACATAACGTTGAAACCTACAGTCTTCCATCATTCTTTTTCTCTAATCCATAGACTGAATTAAATTTTGTCAACAGTATATTTTTATATGAATGTGCAGTTTCTGTCCAAAAGAATGGACACCGTGCATTCATAGAATTGATAAGCCTAGCTGGGCAATGGATCGCCGTTCTTCACGTGCGAATCAACAGATACATCTGACCTCCTGCAGGAATCTTAAGAGTAGTGAACAGGATTATAGTGGACAAGGATTGCGGATAGATGGCACTCAGTGGGAATGTGGATTGGCCTTGAGGCGTGCCGATATAGTTCGTGCAGCAGCGATAATGCTGTGTCGCGGATGGCGCAGTGGTTACCACACCTGTCTAGTAAGCAGGAGATCCCGAGTTCGAATCGTGGTCCGGCACACACTTTCACTTGTCACCGATTCTGCTTAATGGCCTGTTGCAGCTGACAGCAGTGAGCAGCCTTTAATTTACATATAGGATATTTTATCTTCCTAATTAATAAAGATACAGTGCTGTGATAGTTTTTTTCACCTATGTGTTGTGCACATTGATTATAGACATCAGAATAAACAGTTTCCTCTCGTTCATTATGTCATTCATGTGGGAGAAGATTATGCATAGCTAACACTAAATAGAAATAACATAGAGCATAATGTGTGTGCCTGTTTCATAAGTACTGTTTTCTTCAACAGCCTATGTTGCCCGTTACGGCTGCATGTGTCATGTGTGCACTGGATGGATGGGGCCAAGCACCTGTTCTTCCTATTCCGAAGACAAATCGTGAAGCACCCAGTTCACTCATGGAATGCTGCATCTGCTACGAGATCATTCACCCCGACTGTATAGCAAAGACAGTATGTAACACATTTGTATTTCTTGCAATATTACTTTGAAAGCAATCCTTTTTTTAAGTTTTATCACTTCATATGTATCACATTTAAACCTTACCTTTTCGATGGGCTGTTTTAACATTGGATTCTATGTATTTGACTAATTATACTGCTGTTATTATTTGTAACATCACCTGTATTCTGAAACTGTGTGCACACGTACATGCGCGCACACACATTCTTCTCTCTCTCTCTCTACGAAATAGGTTTGCTTATATGAAATATGTTTGCTTAGTTCACTTGTGTAGATAATTACTTAAGTAAACCGTTTTACTGTGTGACACACAAGTTTTTTAGTTGATGGTATTGTAATATTTGTGTTTTCATTTTTAAAAAGATAAAAGTCTTGGAGTCATAGCCTGATTTGATGCTTACTTGTTTGAGAGAAACAGTTTTTTTATATATATTTTTCGTTTTATGTTTTGCATAGCAACATTGTGTACATTGACGGCTTATGCTCTCTCTTTTTTTTCCAAATACAGTATAACCCCACTCTTAAGTTCCTGGAATTAACTTTCTCCACCATTTACGACATTTTTTATCGCTCCCATCAAATTGTCTATTTTCACTATGTTAATTCACACCAGATTTTGTGTTAACATATTTATAATTTTCCCGTGATTTTCACTTAATGAAAAAGAGTTCGTGGAGTAATTGACTTAAAATGATGCTGACATGGTGTTGGCCTTTCCATATGTTTACAAACATTATATGGTGTTTTCTGACAACAGGACACTGCTCAGCAGACCCGAATTGCTAAAAGTAGGAACAATACACGTTTTATCTCTTGTTGGTATGAATTTCTACTTGACGTTTTGGCTGATAGGTGTAACTATACTTCATTCATCATAAGAATAAACCTTATGCAAACAAACACAAATGTCATGATTGGTCAGCAGCCATAGCTGTCGTACATTGGTGCCGTTACGCTCTTAGATGTAGGCCCAGTTTATGTGTTAGATATCTTATTACTGTGTCACTGCAAAAGAACCTTTTAAGACATTCTGATGTATTAACAGCCATCAATGTTTTTCTTAATCTTACTTGAGTTACCTAATTCTTATTTCAAAAATCGTGTACAGTCACAGTCTCTGTAAACGCTACTTGTGCTCAGATTGTCTCGCCGTTCTCATATTCTGTGAAAGTGGATGACACTGCTTTCTGTTTCATGGTGAAATGCATGCAGAACACTGTTAATGGCAAGAAACAAGTTTTTACTTAATGTTTTTCATAAGATTACGGAGAAAAATCAGCTTTCATTTTTTTTGAGAAACACTATGTACTAAATATAAGAAAAATGTGTTTGTTATGTGTACGGTGTAAACAGTAGCGTCTAGGTATGATAATCACGTACCCTAGCGGGTGGCAGTTCGAAACTTGTTGCAGTTAACAAGTATTGTTTCATTTTGAATACATAAATCACTAAAATATGAAATTCATCAAATATATGTTAATTAACTCATATTTAACCATCATTTTTCAAGAAAAATGCACATCGTCTAGTTTCTAATTACATATTGCGCACAAAATTCTGGTTGCCGTTGCAAATGTACATTATTAATTACTGATATTTTATAAAAGATTGTTAAAGATTGTTGAAGTTAAGAAAATATAACACAGTTAAATTGTTTAGAGAAAATGGAAAAAACAAATACTATTTATTTGTATAAGCTGATTATTTTGTAGAGGAGATGTGGTTTCACACGATCCCGAATGATACCCATCATAGAAACGTGGCAAACAATTTTCGCAGTGGCGAACACACTGTACAAATGCTGCATATTTACAGTTGTCACTGTAACACTGCAACCTGAATCCAACAGAATTGATCTGGAGCCAAATTAATAAATTTGTTGTGAGAAATAACAAGACATTTAAGCTGCAATGTACTGCAACTAATGCACGAAGATTTGCTTCTGCCAAATGATTGCGAAATGCAGAACAGTACGTCATAAAATAGGAGGAGGAAATGTGAATTTTTTGGTGCTTGGGTTTCTGTTGCTGATCACCTCATTATTAACTTAGCAATACTGGAATGTACCATATTCCTCGCAGTCTGATGTGATAGGGAAGGAGTTCAGAGATTACCAGATAGCTGACTGTAACACCTTCAGTGACTTCAATATTTAACTACATGGGAAATCAGTGGTGCACTTTTATGCCACGTGTAGCTGATGCAGAATAATTACCCTTGTTAATTTCGGGAATTTTCATCACTCGTGTTTTTAATTACAGTACTATGTTAGCTAAGATCGAGTGCATGTTGTGTTTTCTGTCTGGTCATCTAAGAAACGTATCGCCTGAGTTTTGCCATATATTATTTTCTTCTGTTTAAAAATTTAATGACATTCAAAGCTATATTGTTTTTCTGTTCATCTCTTTTTACATCTTTACTGCAGCTGTTGACATCACTGCAGGTTAGTTGTATCACTTGCCTGGCCAGCGCTGTCCAAGTTAAATGCACTGGTAAAGCTGTTACCCCATATCATCGCTGAGCCGATGTACACATAATGCACAGCATAAAACTTATCGTCCTTATCATACTTGACTACTCGAGACAGCTTGGCTTCCATTCCACGTGAAACAAAATCCTATGAGGTTCCAGCAAATGCAGAATAATACATAGTGTAATGTTTACATGGCGTTTAGTCTTATGATGAATGGAGTATAGGTTCATTCAAATCAAGGAGGCTAAATTCTAAACTCTTTAGTTTGAAAACAGGTATCGTGATCAATCGTAATGGTTTTTAAACTGTCTGTGCAGCATATGTGGAGCTTCACGATTGTTGTGACTTTTGTGACGTGGTACCTTTTTATTACTCGACTGCATATTTCATGTGTCTCATTGTTTGGCCATTTGGAGTGATGATAGACACTTTTGCTTTCTCTGTGTTGCTCAGATATTTTTGGTTTAAACACAGCACCATTTATGTATTTTACTATGGTTAGCAAGACATGTTTTGAAAATTTATTTTTCTCGTCAGGTGCAAATATTTTCGTAAGTATTTTTTGTTTATGTTTCACAAACAAATGACACAAGTGATAGTTTGCGTGTGTGTGGTTTTCTGCATAACTGAGGAGGCACAGTACCTTATAGCCCCAAAGATGACTGCAGCACAAGAGACACAGAACAACACATATGCAGACTCCACACAAAATAATTATGTAAATATTTGCACTTGACATTGGAAACATGTCACGCCAAGCATTAAAAAAATACATAACTACTGCAGTGTTTCATTATTTAAATCATGAATGACACTTGAAGGCATTTCGAATACATTGATTATGAGGTATAAAAGTAAGTCAAAGTGTTTCTACTTTCTAGGCAATTAGCAGTTCCAGTTACACTAGTGGCTAAATGCATAAAAAATTCAGATAACATTTTTCCGATAATAAATAAGTCCCTGATTAGTATTTTGTAAGTATTTTGATGCTTATTATGTACATTAAATGTACAAAAAGTGTGAAAATGCAAGGGGCATCCTATATGTAACTTTTACCCCTTAAAAAGTTATTTTCCACATTATACATTTTCCCGCATTTTGCATCGTTTTCGTAGTGTCACTTGAAAAATGTATGTGGGATTTCAGTGTAGTTGGTTGTTTGTAAATGTTATAGTTCTCATAGAATGTTCTTTGCACATTCAGAATCTGATTGCCTAATCCCACAACTTTTTCAGTCATAAATAACCTTTTAACTGTGTAGAAGTCTCTTGAATTCATTTAGTGAAGCTTCTGCAAGACAGTCTTGTAGATAATTGTTGTTACTGATACTATTCAAGTTAACGGATTGATATACAGTGAAACCTCTATATAACGTTTTTCAAGGGACCACAAATTCTGAACACTGTATAGAGGAAAAGAGGAAGACTTCCAAATAATAATTATAGGGCATTACTGAAGATCAGGATACCACTAATCAGCTTTGACAAATGGTGCCATAGATGACATTTTAAATTTTCACAACATATGATATTCATTGCAAATGATCAGTGTATCAACTGATTAGCTTTTTTAATTAAAACATGGGGCTCGATCGGTGGATGGGTGAAAGTAAATGGATCAGTTTGTACAGTAAGAAGTTATAACAGATTCTTAAGATTGACATCATTCTCCAAAGCTGACAAGTGGTATCCCACTCTTCAGTTGACCCAATTATAGAATATGAGCCAAATTTTGTTTATGATATACTGAACATATTACATAAAAACACAGTAAATGGCACAGATTAAAAAAGAATTAGTTACAAAAAAATTACTTCAATAATTAAATTATCAAATGGAACTTAAATTTGCACAAAACTCTAGGAACCTAAGCAATCTGAAAATAACATACCTATAATTTTTTAAAATATTCAAGCAGGCTTGCTTGTTTTCTGTTTCTCCTAGACACTATGGCAATCATTTCTTGCTCCAAATGAGCAAGTTGAACTACTGTTCTGTCCTCAAGTCTATGGGCCATCATGTATCTTCTGAATGTTTCAAAGGCTTCAGCTGCCTTAGTATATGAGGGCACAGGGTCATCTTCCTTGTCACTGTCACTTTCACTACCACTATTACTCTCCAAACTTCTCTCTGCAGTCAGCTCCTCAATACTTTGTACTCCTGTGGTTGCCACGTTGTCATCCACAGCCACAAAGTCCTCAAAAGTGACAGAATCACTGCCTATTAATTGGTGAAACTCTTGCAAATCACTTGCAACTTCTTTCACAGGAGCTGCCATCTCATTCACACAGAATCCCGCTTTTGTGAAATAGTTTTTAATAGTTTCAGCACTTACTTCCATCCAAGAGTACATAATTAAATTTATTGCCTGTAAAATGTTCAGTTTCAGTTGTGAGCTTTGCTGGCTTCCCAGTTTTCTTTGGTCCATCAAATTCAAGGCCTTTTTTACAAGGGCTGTCCTATATTTAACCTTAAGGGCGTGTATTATGCTCAAGTCCAAAGGTTGCAGACGGCTGGTGCAGTTGGGTGACAGGAAAACTACTTTAACATTTCTCAGAAAGGGTACGTCTGGTGTATGTGCCGCACATCTATCCACAAACAACAGCACTTTTCTTGCAGCACTCCCCATTTTGGTGTCAAATTCTCTTAGAAAACGTAAAAATATTTCACTCGTCTTCCATGCCTTGGCATTGTTTGTATATTTGCATGGAAACGTGGAAATGTTTTTGAAGCACATCGGATTTTTTGGCTTGCCGATAACCAAAGGGTTTAGTTTTTCACTGGCATCAGCGTTTGTACACAACAAAACGGTAAGACGTTCCTTGCTCTTCTTGCCGCCATGGCAATTTTCCCCACGAAAAGTAAATGTCTTATCCGGCATTAAATTAAAAAACATGCCGGTTTCGTCAGCGTTATAAATGTCATGCAGTTTGTAGCCCTGTATCAGATTGGGGAGAGTCTGCATCCACTGAGTTACAGTTGGTTTGTCCACACTTTTACTTTCTCCACATTCCGATTTGTACAAACACCATGACACTGTCGAAATTTATCAATCCATCCATTGGATGCCTTAAAATTGTCCATTCCTAACTGCAGTGATATTTGAAGCACCTTCTCCTTCAAAACAGTTCCGTTTATAGGAATGTTTGCAGCACCTGCTTGCTGAAACCAAGTTAATAAAACTTTCTCCATTTCGTCGTAAGTCGATTGTTTCAAACGCATACGTTTCGAATTTCCACAATTCTCAGACCCTTCCATTATCGACGATCTGTTTTTCATAATAGTGTTGAAGGGGCCAGTCCCAATTGCTTCGCTAGCTCCACGCGACTCACGCCAGGAGATGCCTCCACTTTTTTAATAATAGAAACCTTCTCTTCCAGAGAAATATTTTTCCGCTTTTCTCTCATGTCCACTGATGAAAGCTTTAAAAAAACGTTATATCGAAGACACACACTTACTAGGCACACGAACTGTTTGCTGCTCAGCTCACACAACACGCTACTAAGTACCAATACAAATCATCGACTGAAATGGTGCCAAAAAGATCGCAAGCAGAATGTGCGTCACATGTCACGTGATCGGGTTTTGCCGCTGACATATGAAATACGCTGAGCGCGGGCTTTCCGAGCCGGTGCAAACTGTGAAACCACAGAACGGAAAACGATGCGTCTACATCCAGTCACTTAAACGTTATAAGAGGTAAATAATTGACCAGGGTTCCAAAAATATGAGCGTTAAGTGGAGGAAACTGTAATATAGAGGAAACGCAGTAAAGAGGAAAATTTAACATTGTTTATATGGGCTTTACGGATGTAACATAGAGGAAAACATTATATGGAGGAACGTTATAAAGAGGTTTCACTGTACCATGGAACCTTGCTATAACAACATTCAAAGGACCTTGAAAGTTATTTTGTTGTAAACGAGTGCAATTGAGATTCAGATTTTCAGTCTATTGCGGTGGCAAATGTAAAAGAACAAATTTATTTAGCATTGTTTTATTTTATACAGTATTCATTCTGACACTTACATGAATACACTATATACAGCAGTATGTTGAGTACTCACCAAACATCTTTACTTAGATGTGAAGTACTCAAGTCATTTTACTGTGCTATCTATTTGCCCAGTACACATTTCCTAAATTATGTTCTATGTTCATTACTGAATTTGCAATTTCATTGCTCCCTCCCATAGCTTCATAGAACAGGTTCACAATTGTAATGGCTCCTAAACCATCACTCACAGTAGGGACAGGCACTTTCTTTCTTCTTCTTCTTCTTCTTCTTCTTCTTGTTATTCATCATCTCCCTCACTGAGGCCCTGATTCTTTACTTCATTTGCAATTTCTTCAGTTTCTGCTTCAGTTGTTACAAAGTCATCATCTATTGTTGCATACATTTCATAGTCGCAGAGATCGAGAATATCGTAGTTGATTTCTGACCGTGGCAGATCATCAGTGTCATCAAATGTGTCTTCAGTTTCAGTGGCATTTATTCCTTCAGTTGTAATTACCGCATGACGGAAACAGTTCTTGATGGTTTGGGCTGCGACATGACTCCAAGCTTTGGTAATACCGTATTTACTCGAATCTAAACCGCACTCGAATCTAAGCCGCACCTGAAAAATGAGACTCGAAATAAAGGGAAAAAAAAATTCCCGAATCTAAGCCGCACCTGAAATTTGAGACTCGAAATTGAAGGGGAGAGAAAAGTTTTAGGCCGCACCTCTAAATCTAAACAAAGTTTGTCCATTGTAATATGAGACACAATTTAGGTCGAATGAATGACGATACAGCTACAGTAGTTTGGTTCGAGTCTAAGCTTAGCAGTTAAGCTTTACCACGTAGCCATTGCTATGCGTCAGGCGCTCCGTCCGTATTTATACGGGTGCCCTTCCTTTTTCACGTGCTTCGTCTGGTTTGAATCGATTGCTTATTTTGCTTTGATCTGATAATTGCCGTTTTCTTTGTTATAGGTGTTTGCGTCACTCTTAAGCTGAAAATGCATTACTGCACTGTGTCATGCATTGTTTGTCGCATTCTGATAGTGCGTGTTTGCGGCCTGTCGCGGCTCGCAGCACGGCTTGCTTTTGTGCGCGCTACCGCCGCGTACAATTAAAAAAAAAAAAAGAGGAATCATCTCATTAGCGAAACAATGGCAAGAGATCGCAATTTGTTGTTACTTACACTGCTGCTTTCTTTGATAATGATCAACAAGAATCAAATAATAGACTGCGCATGATAGAACATGTTCTGAACGAAAGTTAGGCGAAAATTTTTCTTTGAAAATCTTTGCGGTCGCTTCTTTATTACATCAAATTCTGCACAGAAATTAGTCATTTTAGATTTAAAAATCTAGTCACTTGCCGTGCTTCATTTCTGACTCTATCACTATTAGGCATAAGAATAATACGAATATAAACATGACACGATACGTATATTCTTCCGCGTTTGCTGTTGTCTCACTCTAGTTTCGTAGTTTATTAGGCAGACAGGATTTAAATGAGATAGCAGCAAACACGAAAGAATACATGGCAAAATGTTTATATTCGTATAATTCTTATGGTGAAGAGAATACTGTATATGATTCAAATTTCATCAGGTTCCTATTAGCAACCATCTCTTCTCACAGATAGGAAAAAATTCAGAACGTAGAGTTGGCCATTTTGACAAACATCCCAAACAGTCTTGGCAGTCAGATTTTCGTAGTACACTGAAATTGTGCTTCATTCGAAGATGAACAATACGGAATTTGTATTTACTTCGTTGGATAATGTATGAAAATGCAGTGGTCGAAACTCGCGGCGGAGAAAAAAAAGCTCGTCTTCCACTTTTTTTTTAAATTTATTTACTGACGCTGAGATTTTGGCGCCAGTATGTATCCTTGTGCCTACAAAACATGCCTGCGTAGCGCTACATATATTCGGCGGCAGAAGTTAGTTGTGGCGGCATGTACCGACATTTTTCATCACTTCTGCTTGCTTTGCACTCGATTCTAAGCCGCAGGCGGTTTTTTGGATTACGAAAACCGGAAAAAAAAATGCGGCTTAGATTCGAGTAAATACGGTACATCTGTTCGCACCCATCAGTGTAATAGACTAATTCTCAGTGCATTGTAGCTGCAATAAGCTTGTTGTATTTGCAGGAAGAAAAACAAGCAGGATGTGCTGGACAGTTAACAACAAGAACAAATATTTTGCTTTACTGACTTCTAAGTTTCCGATCCCAACGCCTTATTTCAACTTCAAAGAGTTCAGGGGTCATTCAAGATTTTCTACTAGCACTGTAGTGCTCTGGCAGTTTCTTTACACACTTAAAGCAAGCACCTAAGATTTTTGATTTACCTATCACAAGCAAGTTTTTCTTCCAGAACTGTTATTCATTTGTTAGACAGCTTGCCATACACACATTTTTTGCCCTTGAATTTCAGAGGTTTGTCAGCTGCCAATTTAAAGAAAAAGCCAGTCACATCTGCATTAAAGATGTCACAGTCTGCATATCCTTCAGAAATTATGTAAGCCACATGGTAATCAGCCGTTATTGGATTGTTTCAGTATTCACGCTGTTGGCTTCACTGCTCACTTTGCTACAAATAATGCAGTGACGTGCCTGAATCTGTCAATCCAGCCATTGCTGTACAAAAATTCATCTTTTAATTTCTTGGCAAATTCTGCTTTCACCATAAGGATAGGTTCACTAATGGGTGAATTGATGCTTCACTGTTGCTTGAACCACTTAAGCAGCACTTCATCCATGTCACTCCATTATCTTTTTGTAACCGCTTAATTTTACATCCCTTTTTGTTCACACACAGTAAAATTCTATCCTTGTTCCTCCAAATCATTTGGACTGTGGAATGTACAAGGCAAAATTGATGAAAAAATCAACCTTTTTAGCTCTATTCTCAATGTCGTGAATGAGTTTCACTTTTTCTTTCACCGTTAAAACTGCTCTTGAACTGACCGTGGTGTTCTAAAATGTGTGCACATCGTAACGAATTATTATGGAAACTGACATCACATGTACTGTTGATGAAGTCTGGCACCACTGCTATACTATGAATGCACAAGGGTAACAATAAGGCGAAGAGTCTATAGTGCACCTCAACCTATTGTTGGAAAAGCAGAGAAGGTTTCAATATTACAGCAACAGACTTCGTTCTACAGTACACTGGTTCTTGGAAAATCTTGTTGCTAACTCAGGCTGAAAATGATGTTATATACGAGGTATACTCATTTACACTTGTCATATTAAGCAGCTTTGAGAAGTATGTTCCTTATGAGGAATATAGCTGTAGCACAGAAATCACGACATTATAGCCGATTTGTTGTTGTAACTGATGTTTTTATATAAAAGTTCAACTGTATTTTTTTTAATTAAATTGCAGAGAAATTACATTCTTACTTAGTTTTATTGCAATTCTTATGTGTTTGCAGATACCAGATACAGAAGGTATTGTTAATGAAGATCTTCCAAACAGCTGGGAATGTCCGAAATGCTGTAAGGAAGGGAAGAATGTTGAATATAGGGTAAGCATGAAAAGATTCATGTATTCATTCATTTTGCTATTGTGCTAGTTTTCTTAGAAATTATATTATTATTCTGCAGTGTACATCAGTGTAAGGACAAGTTTTGTATTTCGGTTATTGACAAACTGCAAAATGAATTGAGTTTGGTATGGTAAAGTTTTTATTTGCAGTAATTATGTACAATTTATGTGCATGTCTTCACATTGTTGCATAAATGATACGTAAATCTGCCATGCAATGGTTTTCTATGATGTCATAGAAAATACTTGCTAGTCAGCTCAACCAATTACAGTGTTCTGCAACTCCTTGTAAACGTTGAAAAGCTGCACGCTGCACTCGTCCATTTATTTCTCAAAACAGTTGAAAATAACTTCGATCTGATGTGTGTGTGTGTGTGTGTGTGTGTGTGTGTACGTGTGTGTGTGTGTGTGTGTGTGTGTGTGTGTGTGTGTGTGTATACCTAAAAACAAAGATGATGTGACTTACCAAATGAAAGTGCTGGCAGGTCGACAGACACACAAACGAACACAAACATATACACAAAATTCAAGCTTTCCCAACAAACTGTTGCCTCATCAGGAAAGAGGGAAAGAGAGGGAAAGACGAAAGGATGTGGGTTTTAAGGGAGAGGCTAAGGAGTCATTCCAGTCCCGGGAGCGGAAAGACTTACCTTAGGAGGAAAAAAGGACGGGTATACACTCGCACACCCACACATATCCATCCACACATATACAGACACAAGCAGACATATTTAAAGACAAAGAGTTTGGGCAGAGATGTCAGTCGAGGTAGAAGTGCAGAGGCAAAGATGTTGTTGAATGACAGGTGAGGTATGAGTGGCGGCAACTTGAAATTAGCGGAGATTGAGGCCTGGTGGATAACGGGAAGAGAGGATATATTGAAGAGCAAGCTCTACCAAAGTATATTCCCGTAGCATCACCTGGTTTCATTGGACTATGTTCGATTATCCTTGTTTTGCTTTTGTTGATGTTCATCTTATATCCTCCTTCCAAGACACTGTCCATTCCGTTCAGCTGCTCTTCCAGGTCCTTTGCTGTCTCTTATAGAATTATAATGTCATTGGCGAACCTCAAAGTTTTTATTTCTTCTCCATGGATTTTAATTCCTACTCCGAAATTTTCTTTTGTTTCCTTTACTGCTTTCTCAATATACTGATTGAATAACATCGGGGATAGGCTACAACCCTATCTCACTCTCTTCCCAACCACTGCTTCCCTTTCATGCCCCTCTACCCTTACAACTGCCATCTGGTTTCTGTACAAATTGTAAATAGCATTTCGCTCCCTGAATTTTACACCTACCACCTTCAGTATTTTAAAGAGAGTATTCCAGTCAACATTATCAAAAGCTTTCTCCAAGTCTACAAATGCTAGAAATGTAGGTTTGCCTTTCCTTAATCTTTCTTCTAAGATAAGTTGTAAGGTCAGTATTGCCTCACGTGTTCCTACATTTCTACGGAATCCAAACTGATCTTCCCCGAAGGCGGCTTCTACCAGTTTTTCCATTCGTCTGTAAAGAATTCGCGTTAGTATTTTGCAGCCATGGCATTGATAGTTCAGTAATTTTCACACCTGTCAACATCCACTTTCTTTGAGATTGGAAGTTACATTCTTCTTGAAGTATGAGGGTATTTCACCTGTCTCATACATCTCGCTCACCAGATGGTAGAGTTTTGTCAGGACTGGCTCTCCCAAGGCTATCAATAGTTTTAATGGAATGTTGTCTGCTCCCAGGGCCTTGTTTGAACTTAGGTCTTTCAGTGCTCTGTCAGATTTTTCACACAGTATCATATCTCCCCTCTCATCTTCATTGACGTCCTCGTCCATTTCCATAATACTACCCCCCAAGTACATCACCCTTGTATAGACCCCTGTATACTCCTTCCACCTTTCTGCTTTCCCGTCTTTGCTTAAGACTGGTTTTTCATCTGAGCTCTTGATATTCATACAGGTGGTTCTCTTTTCTCCAAAGGTCTCTTTAATTTTCCTGCAGGCAGTATCTGTCTTACCCCTAGTGATATATGCCTCCTTACATTTGCCCTCTAGCCATCTCTGCTTAGCCATTTTGCGCTTCCTGTCGATCTCATTTTTGAGAATTTTGTATTCCTTTTTACCTGCTTCATTTACTGCATTTTTATATTTTCTCCTTTCATCAATTAAATTCAATATATCTTCTGTTATCCAAGGATTTCTACTAGCCCTCATCTTTTAACCTACTTGATCCTTTGCTGCCTTCACTATTTCATCTCTCAAAGCTACCCATTCTTCTTCTGCTACATTTCTTTCCCCTGTTCCTGTCAGTCATTCCCTAATGCTCTCTCTGAAGCACTCTACAACCTCTGGTTCTTTCAGTTTATCCAGGTCCCATCTCCTTAAAACCGAGCGAAGTGGCGCAGTTGTTAGCACACAGGACTCGCATTCGTGAAGACGACGGTTCAGTCCCATGTTCGGCCATCGTGATTTAGGTTTTCCGTGATTTCCCTAAATCACACCAGGCTGATGCCGGGTTGGTTCCTTTGTAAGGGCACGGCCGACTTCCTTTCCTGTTTTTCCCTAATCTGATGAGACTGATGACCTCGCTGTTTGGTCTCCTCCCCTAAAAACAACCCAACCATCTCCTTAAATTGTTACATTTTTGCAGTCTCTTCAATTTTAATCTACAGTACATAACCAATAAATTGTGGTCAAAGTCCACATCTGCCCCTGGAAATGTCTTACAATTTAAAACCTGGTTCCTATATCTTTGTCTTACCATTATATAATCTGTCTGAAATCATGCAGTGTCTCCAGGCCTCTACCACGTATACAACCTCCTTCCATGATTCTTAAACCAAGTGTTAGCTTGCGCAAAATTCTACCAGGCGGCTGCTTCTTTCATTCCTTGCCCCCAGTCCATATTCATGTATTACTTTCCCTTTCCTTACTTTCTCTACTATCGATTAATACTACAGCAATAAAACGTAATGAGCTAATGACCCCAAAATAAAAACTTCAATTCCAAAACAAATGTACCATTTACAATAACAGAACGTAGTGCAGACACAAGTGTCTACTGACAGCAGTGTGTGTCCGACGCTGAAGAACGGAGACTGTGGATCCATGGGGTAGTCTGATGAGCTGATCCTGAAGCTGCGGTCTGTGGGTCTTGATGGCACGTCACAGCTTGTCCAATGACAAACAGTAATGGTCCCGGTTAATTGTGGAACCAGGTTCCAAAAAAGTCAATGAAAATGACACCACACTGATCCCAGAAGAAGGAGGCGATCACCTTTTGGCCTGCTGTTGGTAAAAGTCTTAGTTTCTTCTTCAGAGGGGAACCCTTGTGACGCCACTCCATGGATTGGATTTTGCTCTCAGGTTCGGACAAAAGCAACCGTGTTTCATCCTGGGTAATGACTCAGTCAAAACACTGTTTCCACTTTTCGGTAAAGGTCTTCGTGAGACCCTCGCACACATTCTTCCTCATCATTTTCGTTTCTCGTGTCAATAATCTAGGCACCCAACATGCACAGATTTTCTGTACCCTAGTGACTGTACCAGTGATACCACACTACTCAGTGACAAACGAGTCATTTCAGCAAGCTGTTGTCTTGTCACACATCTGTCATTTTCTATGATTTGATCCTTATTCACATTCGCTCACTGCTGTCGGTGGTCTACCGCATTGTGGATCATCCAGTGGAGAGAAATCACCTTCTTTGAACCTCTGCAACCACCACTGGATACTGCTGCGATCCACTGTGTCCTCCTCATAAACGGGGAGCAACTTCCTGTGAATTGATGTGGCAGAGTCATCGCCAGCCTTGAAGAGGAACTCCATCACCGACCATTGTCGCAACCTGACATCTACTTCATGGTCCATTATGGCTCACCTGTAAATAAAAGAAAATACTTCTATATACCAACTTATAGCTAAGTGTTCCAAGTACATTCACATAAAATTTCATTCTCCTCCTGTAAAAAATAAAAAAAATAGAGACTACTGTGCAAAACTTTTTGAACGCCCTTTGTAGAAGGTCTAGGCATCACAATTCCAATGCTAGGGATCACTTATTCTGACGCATTGTAAAACTAAGTGATATGATGAGTGAAATTCCTGTTTACTGAAATGCCTTCATTGCTTGGCATGAAATAACAAAGTGCAGCCTGCAGGCTATATAGTCATCTCTGAATGATACTGGAATATCTCCTAAAGACGGGAGAGGCATGCTTGCTAACAGACCTTGGAAACTATCCAAAGAAAGGAGGCAGCTGTTATAAGCCACATAGAGGCATTTAAGGGAAGAGAGAGACCCACTATGACAAGGGAGAGAGACAGAAAGAATATACCTTCAAGAAGACTATGAACAAAAAAAATGCCGTGAGTTGTACAAAGAAAAATACCATGCACTTCCTGTTGCATATGGGACATATTGGAAAATATTTATTAGTAGGGACCAGTGTACTGATACCTGCTTAATATGTGGCAAATTATAAGCAGCAGTAAAAGGTTTGAATGAATGCAAAGCTTTAATAAAATATCTCTGAAAAATAAAAGTTAGAAATTAAAAATCAATTTAAGTACTTTGCTTGAAAGACCAGACCAGGTTCATAAGCTAAGAGATGTTACATTGTATTCGAGAAAGTGAAAGGCAGTGCAAGTCATAAGATAGATGAAAATGAAGCTGTGTGCGTGGACTAAAAAGAAAAAACCTACCCTTGTCAAGTATCGCACTAATGATGTTTGTTACAAGCATCAATTATGGTTTTACAGTTTCAACATTCATCAAATGTCTGAGAGTGATGCAGTATTTTATACTTATGCTGAAGATGTAGGGAGTAAATGGTCAAATGAGTTTTAGTTTTTTGCACAGTTATGTGAGTGAAATCCTTGGACCAAAAGTAAGTGTTCTTGTAATGTACTGTGGTTCACACTCAGGACAGAAAGGATTAGATAGTACCAAAATAGTATATTCAATAAGAGGAGAGACTTACACGGAATATAGTAAAAACTTAGGTTTGATAAAACAGAAAACTACTGCAGAGTTACCAAAAGACTGGATTTAGGCTTGTGAAACCTCAAGAGTGAGTCCAAGACTTTGACAAAGTTATTCGTTTTTAGGAAGAAAATAAGGTTCGACAATGTTTTTAAAATCTTTTTACAAAGAGAAGCGTTATTTGAACATATGAGAAGCTGTGGTTGTGAAGGAAGATATGTTGTTCAAATATGGAACTACTTACAATGCAACCTGGACACCAGTAGATTTGGAATGTTGTTGTAGTCTTAAAGTACACATCTAGCCTGAGTTTCAATTGCAGGAACCTGATGAATTCTTATGGCCTCATGGAGGACATAAAGTGTGTTTTGTAATATGATTCTTTTATAAGTTAAATCAAGACTGTTTTACGGATAACTAGGGGGTATACTTTTAGAACCCCCGCCAATATCTTACGAAAAATGTGCAGACCTTCAGAAGCTCAAACAGATTTGCAGTCAAGACACACAAAAATCTCTGTTCCAGTATACCACATAACGAACCAAACTTCAAGACCAACAAAAAGAAACTTCCAAAGCTAAACAACACATAGAAGGGACGAAAGCATACCAAAAAGTGATGGACACACTGCATTCTTTTTGTGGCAAAGATGTATGTTCTTTGCATGTATTGTCTTTATTCATATAATTTCAATTGTTATTTTTTTCTTTTGTATTTTCCCTGTAATTGTCAAATTGTGCATCACAGTAATATTGCACACACTATTGGACTGTTTTAGGTAGTTTCTTGTAGTCTTCAAACTTCAGATTTCCTCTCCTAAGTAATTTACTAAATTTTTTCTGTATGCTCTTCATATTTGAAAGCTTAGCTTTTCTTGTAACTATACTTGTATGTATATTAATATAAATCATTCACACAGAAAAAAATGTACTTTCTCCCAGGGCATAGTGTATTTTTAACTGAGAAATCTGGGAAAACTCCAAGAATTGTTTTTCCTTGTCTGCATATACGCCCTTTAGTGGGAAGCGTGTGCACAGCTTGCCAGACACAATATGGTTTAGGTGCTGCCTTAATAGTAATTGTTTCAAATCATTTTAATAAGGAAATTTCAGAGGACAGTGGTAGTACAGATACCCACAAGGTGAGATCCTTTGGCGAAGTATAAATCGTTGTTTATAGGCATAGTGTGTGTGTGTGTGTGTGTGTGTGTGTGTGTGTGTTATGATTTGTGATTCAGAAAACAGAACCCCGGAAAGGATCAGTGTCCTATTTTTGATGATCCTCTGAGTACCATTCACGTTAACTAGAGAAGGCAAATTAAAACTCCCTGTGACAGGATCGTCTTATGAAATTTCAGCCACCAGTTTTCTCCTCTGGTTGCAAAAATATTCTGTTGGCACCCACCTACATAGGGAGAAATAGTCATGATGATAAAATAAGAGAAATCAGGGCTCACACAGAAAAATCTAAGTGCTTGTTTTTCCCGCGCGCTGATGGAGAGTGGAACAGTTGAGAGACAGCTTGAAGGTGGTTCATTGAACCCTCTGCGCAAACCCACAGATCTGGGGTACAATACCTTGCAGGTCCTAGGATTTCTTCTACCACTCATGACTTCTTTCACTTCTGGCAATGATTTGTTAATGTGAAAGTGCCAAATTACACTGTGGTTCAAATTTCACATTTAACAGTATACCCTCATATCTGACTTGATAACTCAGCTGAAAATTTGTAGGAACACAAGAGGCAAACAAATTGCAATAAGACAGTGCCTAGTAAAACAACTTTCACATTGGGATCAGCTTTATGTCATTAATGGCATCCCTTCTGCATGGATAGAATCTCTCCTCCGTAACAGAATGCAAATCATCTCATTCACAGACTGTATCTCGAGCCAAGCGAGGTGGCGCAGTGGTTAGCACACTGGACTCGCATTCGGGAGGACGACGGTTCAATCCTGCGTCCGGCCGTCCTGATTTAGGTTTTCCATGATTTCCCTAAATCGCTCCAGGCAAATGCCGGGATGGTTCCTCTGAAAGGGCATGGCCGACTTCCTTCCCTAATCCGATGACACCGATGACCTCGCTGTTTGGTCTCTTTCCCCCGAAACCAACCAACCAACCTGTATCTCGGGCATGAATAAACCTTGAAATGTGGGAACATAACGTTGATTGCCACAGGAATCAGTTCTGTGCCCATTTGTGTTTCAAACCTACATAAATAATCAAGAATGACTTTAAAGGTCAGTTCAAAAAGTGTAATGCTTGCTATCGACACAAGCATACTAATCAAGGGTCTAAACTCATTTTTAGCAGATGCAGCTCAGATGGTAGCTGAACAAGCCTACATGTAGTTAACAGCAATTGTATTCCTAAAAAAAACTCTTGTCATGCAATTTGAAATAAGCAGTAATGACCTTTTAGCAATAAAATTAAATGTTTACAGTCATACACTGATTGAAGTGCAGTGTGTAAAATTCCTTGGACTCCAGTTTGATAACAAGTTAAAATGGAGTTAACACATGGTTAAAGTAATGATGAAGCTCATTCCACAGTGTTGCACCCTTAGAAGGATCTTTCATTGTGTTGATCTATAGACATTAGTGTTAGCTCATTTTGCATATATTCATTCCCTGTTATCTTACAGAATTATCTTCTAGGGCATCTAAAGAAAATAAAGCATTTGATCAGCAGAAATGAAAAGTAAGAATATTGTCTAAAGTCAGTTACTGTACATCTTTCAGAAGCCCATCAAGGATCTTAGAATTATTACTTGCTTCCAAATACATTTACTAGTTAAAGGTTTTTGTTGCTGATAATAAAAATCTGTTTCAGCTTACACTTGATATACATAGTCACAATGTAAGCCACAAAAATAATTTTCATGATCTTGCTTCCCTTTCCAGTGTTCACAGTGGAATCATATACTTTGGTGGTAAGATGTTCAGCAAGCTCCTGTTTACCATAAAGCAAGGAACTGGGAATCCTTATCAATTGAAAAGAAAATTAAGAACATACCTCATTAGCTACCCTTTCTACAATTATCAGAATATCTAAATACAGATAGAAAATTTCTGTTAGCTACATGGCATTTAACAATTTTTGTTAGAGCTCTATGGCAAGTGATAATGTATTATAAATAGAACTCAGTATTTATGGAGAGAAAAAACTTCTCTGAAAAAATACCATTGCAGTTGAGAAAATGTTAAACTACAAATAGCAGGTAAAAACAGCAGCTATATAATGGGTAAAACTGAACAGGGAACATCCTTTTTTCAAAGGAAAGGCTTTCTTATTAATTTAGTCAATTAATTTTAGATGGCATAAATGTGAATAACATTAGGCAGAATAGGGTTAGTTCATTGTTAATACAGTATACAAATTAACTTTCTGATGTCTTTGTTTCTTGTTAATTATACCTAGATTTGTTCCACATACCTGAAGATTCTCATTCTTGGTTTAATCTGTAGAACAGATTAATGAACAAAAAAGCTTAGATTTCATTATATCCTGCAGATAGTCTCAGATGCTTTAACAGAAATGTATGAGTATCAGAAATGGTAGAGCATGTAGCTGATATTAAAGCCTTACTAATTACATCTTTTTATAGTGATAGTTTAGCTGTTGGATAGCTGCTATCAGTTACTGTCTTAAAGACCTTATCATAAACCACACATAGACTTTTGCTGTCTGGACTTGACCAGTGCCGCCTTGTGGTAGTTACTGTATGTGATAGAAGAACCTAACTTGTGTGTACGGTGCTCTCTTCACAAAATGATGCATTGGAGTAGTCTGTACTTCTTACGAATTTTTAAAATCTTTCCATTTTTACTTATTCTGTTACAAATAGCATTCATACCTTTAAAAATTTTCTTTTGGCATTTTGCCATGTTAAAATATGTTGTTGTCAGCTCTTTCGTTCACTTTTTCCGACCAGTCACTTCACAACTACTCCAAACATGCAGATGCAATAAATTAACATTTGATGCACTCTATTCCGAGGAATATTTGAATATTTGTTTGGTTAATCTGTTCCAAGTCAGGGTGTAAAAATTCCCAAGGATCGTCGTCCTTCAGTAAGCAGTTACTTCTCCACATTTAATTTTGAAGAATGCCGTGACCAATGCATTGGGGTAACAAGTGAAATTTTCCCAATCACAGTGAAACCTCTGCTGTATGTTTTCATACAACCCAGACTGTATAAATGAAGGAAATTAAATGAATAATCCAATGTTTATATAATAATTTGTGATAATGAGTTTCATCAGTTCTTAAAAACTCAAAGATGTGCAACAGCAAGCAAAAACTCGCCAAAAATTGCCAACGCAGGCTGCTCCATTTGCCATGTGTGCCACCACAATTAACAAGATAAGTTCAGTGAGCAGTTGTGTGAAGGCTTGTTTGTCTGTGTTGCAGTCCTCAGTGGTGTTTAATGTGTTGTGATGGCAGACAGAGTGCTATAAATGTAACAGATTGCTGGGACAGAGAAACACTGGTATCACATCAGGCGAACTTCATTTCATATTCATAGGTATAAATAACTGCCACGTGTGAAGGAAAACTTGTATGTGAATATATGCTTTCACGAAACCTGCAAATGCCGAGTTTGAACTGCAAATGGCACACATTGGCAATACTCCAGAATGCTGTTAGGTGATATAACAATTCACCAGCCAGTAAGAGCTCACTAGCCAGAACCCCCCTGCGGGTTCGGGGGTAAGAATAGGCCCGCGGTATTCCTGCCTGTCGTAAGAGGTGACTAAAAGGAGTCTCAACTGTTTCGGCCTTTAATGTGATGGTCCCCTAAGGGGTTTGACCACTCTATTTCCAAATTTTCCCCTTAGTGCATACCATTTGGGGAAGGACGCCTTACGTGGTGCATTCTATATCCATCTTGCCCTAAGATCTGGCATATTCGCTACTGTCATGGAATTGGACTTAAACTGAGCTTCCGGCCACATCGGCTTCAGTGTGTTCCGGGTAGCATACATTCCCTCCATTGTGCACTTCTATCTTTGCTCCCTTTACTAATGGATATTCGACACCTGACAACCAGTACGGTAGCCAGTCCGTTGTGGTGGGGTCGTCATGTACCCTCTTGGTGGTAGCCCCCTGACTACACAGGGATCGCACTGCTGATGCCTGAGCTGCTACCTCCCCACGTATGCCGAGGAGCAGATGCCTATCCCTCTGGGGCATCGGTACTCGCAGAGGCCATCCTGCCAGGTGGTCTTTGCTGCGGCTGGGTGGCGCCCGTGGGGAGAGCCCTTGATCGGAGTGGGTGGCATCAGGGCGGATGACCCGCAATGAAGCATGGTACATCATCTCTCGCTGGTGGGCCTCCACCAGCAGTCTCTAAGCGATCGAGGTCTAACCTCAACGGCAAGCAATACAATCCAAGATCATTTCCCTCCCTGGCCACTCCATGGGAGGAACACATGGCTCAAGACAGCAGTGGAGATTATTCACCCCAGTACCTTATCTGTACGCAGGTCGATGGTGAATCTTTTATGCCAACCATGCCTCTGTTTTTTGTGGAGCATTTAGAGGACAAGTTTGGGGAGGTGGAGGGCTTGTCCAAAATGTGCTCTGGGTCTGTTCTTATCAAAACAGCATCCTCTGCCCAGTCCCGGAGGTTGCTCACTTGTGACAAGTTGGGGGGTGTTTCTGTTACCATCACTCCCCATAAGATTTTAAACATGGTCCAGGGTATTATATTCCACAGGGATCTTCTTCTGCAGTCCGACGATGAACTACGCGCCAATCTAGAACGACGAGGTGTTCACTTCGTCCGATGCGGTGTTTTAAATGCTGGAAGTTCGGGCACATGTCATCCCGCTGTACTTCCAGCATCACATGTCAAGATTGTGGGCGTCCTTCGCATCCCAATACTCCATGTGCTCTGCCTCCCATCTGTGTTAACTGCGGAAAACACCATTCCCCCTGCTCGCCGGATTGTAGGATATTCCATAAAGAACGAAAGATAATGGAATATAAGACCCTGGACCGCTTGACCTACACCGAGGCTAAATGAAAGTATGAGAGGCTCCATCCTGCGGCAATGACGTCGACCTACGCTGCTTCTGCGACAACGGTTCTCCCATCATCACATATCAGCTCTAAGATCGGTCAAAATCCACCGGCCCCCTTGGTTGTGGGGGGCACTTCACTCCCTATTGCTCCTGCTCCATCTCCTTCAGGAGCAACACACCCCCAACCATCGGGCACATCAGTTCCCCCTTCCCAGCCAGAGAAGAGTAAGGCTTCTTCGGCTACTCTCGCCAGGAAGGGGTCCCTTGAGGACCTCCCTTCGCCTCCTTGGTTGTGGGGGGCACTTCACTCCCTGTTGCTCCTGCTCCATCTCCTTCAGGAGCAACACACCCCCAACCATCGGGGACATCAGTTCCCCCTTCCCAGCCAGAGAAGAGTAAGGCTTCTTCGGCTACTCTCGCCAGGAAGGGGTCCCTTGAGGACCTCCCTTCGCAAGTTCCGACCAGCGGAAAAGCAGACACCCGCAAGTGGCTGAAACAACCGCCAGTCCCTGGTCGTAGGGCCTCACGGTTGTCGTCTGTCCCTGAGACTGACCCAGTGAAGCCCTCGAAGTCTGAACAACCGAAGGCACAGCGAGAGAAGAAGAAGAAGAAGAAGAAGAAGAAGAAGAAGAAAGTCCCGAAGACTAAAGACATTGTGGTGGCACCTGTCCCACTGCTTCCTACAAGCTCTGCGTCTGAGGACGAGGTGGAGATTCTGGCGTCCGCTGAGGACCTCGATCTCGCCGGTCCCTCAGCACCATTGATAGCACTAGCACAGGTGCTAAATTGGTGGTGGCAGGTGGCCCAGCAACTTAATTTGCCTCCTCAGTCCCTTCACGCCCTTCTCAGACATGGACAATGTCATCCTCTAGTGGAACTGCAGCGGTTTCTTCCACCATCTTGCTGAGCTCCGACAACTTCTCAGCTTTCACCCTGCCTTCTGTATTGCTCTTCCAGCAATGCGAACCCCTGCCCTCCATGGCTATCGGGGTTATTATAAGAACCGGGCAGCTTATGAAAGGGTGTCTGGTGGCGTCTGCATCTATGTCCTTAACTCTCTTCACAGCGAGTCTGTCCCTCTACAAACAGTTTTAGAGGCTGTCGCTGTTTGGGTGTAGACGCCACAGGCTGTTACCGTCTGCAGCCTTTACCTGCCACCGGATGGTGATGTCGTGCAGCATGTCCTGGCTGCGCTGATAGCCCAATTGCCGCCACCTTTCTTGTTACTGGGCGACTTCAACTCCCATAACCCTCTGTGGGGAGGGTCAGTGGCAACAGGTCGAGGCGCCACCATTGAGCATTTATTGGTGCAGCTTGATCTCTCGATTTTAAATGATGGTGCCTTCACACACTTCAGTGTGTAGCATGGCACATACTCCGCCATTGACCTTTCGATCTGTAGCCCTAGCCTCTTACCGTCTGTCTAATGGAGTGTGCATGACAACCTGTGTGGTAGTGACCACTTTCTGATCTTTCTGTCACTGCCACGGTGTCACTCTTCTGGGCGCCCCAGCAGATGGGCTATGAATAAGGCTGACTGGGACTTGTTCTCCTCCATTGCTGCTATTGAGCCTCTCTATGACGACGTTGATGTGGTGGTTCACTCAGTCACCACCAGCATCGTTACTGCCGCAGAATCTGCCATTCCAAGTTCTTCTGGGTCCCCTCGGCGGCGGACTGTGCCTTGGTGGTCGCCCGAGATCGCTGAAGCGATTAAAGATCGCCGGCGGGCGCTCCAGCGTCACAAGCGACATCCCTCCATCGTACACCTTATCGCCTTCAAACGGTTACGTGCACGAGCCCGCCGCCTTATCTGCCAACGCAAGCAAGAGTGCTGGGAGCGGTATGTGTCCACCATTGGCCTCCATGTCACTCCATCGCAGGTATGGGCCAAGATTCGACGCCTCTGTGGCTATCGGACCCCTGTCAGCATCCCTGCGCTCTCACTGAATGGAGCAATTTGTACTAACTCCGACGTAATTGCCAACCGCTTGGCAGAGCATTTTGCTCTGAGTTCCAATTCTGCTAATTACCCAGTGGCCTTCCACCCCATTAAAGAGCGGATGGAACGTCGGAACCTTTTGTTTCGCACCCACCATCCAGAATCGTACAATGTTCCATTCAGTGAGTGGGAATTTCGCAGTGCCCTAGCGGCTTGCCCTGATACCGCTCCTAGGCCAGATCGCATCCACTGTCAGATGCTGAAACGCCTTTCAGTGGACTGCCAGCGACGGCTCCTCGACCTTTACAACCGTATTTGGGTCGAGGGTGAGTTTCCGTCACAATGGCGGGAAAGTATTGTTATCCCCATTCTGAAACCAGGCAAGAACCGTTTGGAGGTGGACAGCTACCGTCCCATTAGCCTCACCAACGTTCTTTGCAAGTTGCTTGAACGGGTGGTGAGCCGGCAGTTGAACTGGGTACTAGAGTCTCGGGGCCTTCTGGCTCCGTCTCAGGGTGGGTTCTGTAAAGGCCACTCTGCCGCCAACAATCTGGTGAGCCTGGAGTCGGCCATCCGTACTGCCTTTGCCCGCCGTCAGCACCTGGTCGCTGTCTTTTTCGACATGCGGAAGGTGTACGATACAACATGGCGTCATCACATCCTTTTTACACTTCATGGATGGGGTCTTCGGGGCCCTCTGCCAATCTTTATCCGCAATTTTCTGTCGTGTCGTACCTTCCGCGTGCAAGTCGCGGCATCCCATAGTTCCTCCCGAGTTCAGGAGAACGGTGTGCCACAGGGTTCTGTTTTCAGTGTCTGCCTGTTTTTAATAGCCATTAATGGGCTCGCTGCGGCGGTGGGAATGTCTGTCTCAGCGTCCTTGTATGCTGACGACTTCTGCCTTTACTACAGCTCTATTGGCATTGCAGCTGCTGAACGTCAGCTACAGGGTGCTATCCGTAAGGCGCAGTCTTGGGCTGTAGCTCATGGGTTTCAGTTTTCGGCAGCCAAGACCTGCATTATGCATTTCTGCCGGCAACGCACTGTCCACCCGGAGCCGCGGCTTTATCTTGATGGCGAACTCCTTGCAGTGGTGGAGTCACATAGGCTTTTGGGGGTGGTCTTCGATGTTCGGTTGATTTGGCTGCATCACATTTGGCAGCTTAAACAGATGTGTTGGTGGCATTTAAATGCTCTGCGATGCTTGAGCCACACCCGCTGGGGCGCCAACCGATCTACCCTGTTACGGCTCTACCAGGCGTTAATCCAGTCCCGTCTGGATTATGTGAGCCTGGCTTATGGCTCAGCATCCCCATCTGCGTTGCGGGTGCTGGACCCTATCCTCCACAGTGGGATACGCCTTGCCACTGTTGCCTTCCGGACCAGCCCTGTGGACAGCATACTTGTGGAGGCAGGTGTCCCTCCACTGCACTTACGATGCCAACAATTACTAGCTGCTTATGCTGCCCATGTTTTTAGCTTGCTCGGGCATCCAAATCATGGTCTCCTGTTCCCACAGTCCGTCGTCCATCTCCCAGAACGTCGGCCCCGGTCGGGATGTACGATCGCGGTCCGCGTCCGAGAGCTTCTCTCCGGGCTTGGGGTTTTCCCTGTTCCACCTCCTTTCCGGGCCCCTTTGCGAACACCCCCGTGGTGTGTGCCTCGCCCTTGCCTTCGGCTGGAATTGGCACAGGGCCCAAAGGACTCAGTCACTCTGGAGGCCTTCCCCCACCGCTTTCTCTCCATCCTAGCCACGTATCAGGGCTCTGGCATGTTCTACATTGACGGTTTGATGGTTGCTGGTCGTGTCGGTTATGCTCTAACTCTAGGGGACCATTCTGAACAACGTTCATTGCCGGCTGGCTGCAGTGTTTACACTGCTGAGCTGGTCACCATCTTTCGAGCCCTAGAGTATATCCGCTCCTGCTCAGGTGAGTCCTTCGTTATTTGTAGCCATTCCCTGAGCAGTTTACGAGCTCTCGACCAGTGTTTCCCTCGTTCTCGTCTTGCGATGGCTATCCAGGAGTCCCTGCATACTCTTGCCCGTTGCGGCTGCTCTGTGCTCTTTGTATGGACCCCCGGCCATGTTGGGATACGCGGCAATGAAACTGTTGACCGCCTGGTGAAAGAGGCCACCAGTGCACCATCTCTGGAGATTGGCCTCCCGGCGAATGATTTGCGGGCAATCTTACGCTGCAAAATTTTCAACGTGTGGGACACTGAATGGCGCAACCTGCCCATGCGAAACACTCCGTCCTATCAAGGCGACGATGGGTGTGTGGCAGTCATCCATGTGAGCCACTCCCAGAGATTCAGTTGTTCTTTGTCGGCTCCGTATTGGCCACACCCGGCTGACACACAGTTATTTACTGCGTCGGGAGGACCCTCCTCTACGTCATTGCGGGGCAGCTTTGACAGTGGCCCACATTTTGTTGGCCTGTCCCCTTTTATCTGTGATCAGGCAGACATTTGCGCTGCCTGATACGCTCCCTGCCCTTTTAACTGATGACCCTGCTATGGCTGGCTTAGTTTTGCGTTTTATTTGGGCAGGGGGTTTTTATCATTTAATCTGAGTGTTTATGTTTTATTTTATTGTTTTGTGTTGATTCTGGCCTTTGGCCTACAGTTTTAAACTGAGTTTTTAATGTGTTCTCGGTGGTTGGCTTTTCCCTTTTTTTATATCTATGGTCGGCCAGCCACCGTCACACACTGTGTGATTTTAATTTGTTTTGTCTGATCTCTGAGTCTTTCTTGTCTTGTGTCGTCTGACGTCTTTTCTGTTGTTAGTTTTTTTTATTCTCTGTGGGTGATTTTAGTTTTTTTGGAAAAAGGGATCGATGACCATCGCAGTCTGGTCCCTTTAACCCCCACAAACCAACCAACCACTAGCCAGAAATGGCCAATTTTTCTTCATTCTGACAGAGCATGTTCTTAGAGATTGTGTTTGAATTTAAGAGGTTGAAGACCAATATTGTTGCCGAATATAGTGTCAGAAACACATGCAGAAGGACGAGACTGAGTTATAAGTGGCGCAAGAAAAGTGGCTGTTGCACCCCATCGTCACTTATGTACTTGGTCCGGAACACTTCTCATTGATTGTCCTGTTTTTCCATTGCAGCAGCCTAGCAATAGTTGTATCATAATTGCGAGGTGAAGCTAAACATTGCAATTTGTGTTGGTAATGTCGATCGTGGATTATGTGAGCATTTCCTCTCTCCCATCTACCCTCTCCTCAACAGCCTAAAATATTCCTCACCTCCACCACCAACTGCAGTGCGAATCGTGTCTATTGTGCCACTTATAATCGTTAGGTCACATCAAATGTCAGAAGGAAGAAAACGGGTCGATGTCAAGCGAGACTTTGAGTAAGAATGTAGAATTGAGGTAAACCTTACTAGGAAGAAATGTAAAATCGAAGAATTTTTAGCATTGGTATTAAAGGTTTTTCACAGTGGCTACGAATTTATGGCGTAGAACCACGAAAAATGTAAAATCGAAGTTCCACAGCACATGAATATTTTTCATTTCTTAACAAAGTGTTATAGCATGTTAATGCTAAGAAATATGCCTGAAATATAGATAAGTTTAGATGTAGCGTAAACACTGATGACATATCTTGTAATCAAACTTACAACTGTCTTATCAAGATCTGCTGTGTCTCACCTGCATTTGTCAATTTGTGTTGAATGATGGCTCTTCTAGTTATGAAAACTTGACACTTTGGTACCTCTTGCAAGAATCAGTTCCCTTATGCCTCACAAGCATTCTTGATAACTTCTACAATATCTTTATCTGCTTAGCTCAATTTCGACTCTTGTTTCTCATTTCACGTTGACCATTGTGAATCATCTTCCTTCCTTGTTTGCAATTCTTCCTGACACAGTAGTGAGGTACAGGACTTATGTTTGGAAGGACAGTTGTTAAGCTCCTTGTTTGGCCTTCCAGGATTTAGGTTTCCCATTGTTGCACTAAATTGCTAAAAGCAAATGCCAAGATGGTTATTTTGGAAGCTACACAGACAGTCTTCCTTCTTACCTGTCCACAGTCTGCTCTTATGTGCCCTCTCTCATCTCCATCGTCAGTGGAACATTAAGTTTTAATTCTTCTTCCTCTTTCTTGTTGGTGTTTGATGCCTTATTCGGTAAAAATGGAAGCCACACAGGATCACCCTGTTTTCTGTCTAACTGTTGAAACCCTTTTCCTCGGGAACATGTAGATACATCAAGTTGAAATGTATCTCAAATACTAAGGCCTATTGTCCCTTGGCGACATAAAGGGAAGCTTCTAAGCCAATACAGGCAGAACATACTTCTGTGTGACACATTTTGTGGTAGTCACAAACTCACTCATCAAAACTTAAACAGAGTATGTTCTGCTGGCCTAGAATCATAAAATTTGGCAACAAGAAAGGTCTCACAGTAAAACCAAAGGGAAAAAAATTCGAAAACTGTAAATTTGTAGTTACATCATGCAAAAAAAATTATAGTTTCTTATCTGACTCTTGTCTTTTTGTCCGTCTGTTAAGAACCCTTTCTCCCTGGAACAGGTACACACATATGAAGTTGAACTTAATGTCACATACTTAAATCTATATGCCCTTGGTGGTGTAATAAATATAAGCTAACTCAGATCAGCCAAAGGCTACGGCTATCTATGAATTCTGATACTCACAAACTTGCTCATCAAAACCTAGAGGGTACTTCCCATTGGGTTAGAATCATGAAATTCAGCTAGAAGCAAGGCTTCACAGTACAAGTAAAGAAGAAAAAAAATGAAAACTTTTAATATGTAATTATATCACACAAAAAATATTTCTTTTGTCATTTGTTATCCAACCTCAAACTTGAAATTACGACAGTCAGTAGTTGTGCATTCATGTTGACATTGGTAGAAGTCAAACATCAGGGCAAGGAACGACCTCTTTGTTCATAAGATGTATTTCAGATTTTATCCATCATCAGGTATCCAGGAGCTATTGTTATGTGTAGATATGGCATTGTATGTGGAACACCGTATCTACGTTTAATTATCGTTCCTGGATATCTGATGATGGATAAATTCCAAAACACAACATAAGAGCAATAAAGTCATTCCTTTCTGGTCTTTGACGTTTGCCATTGCGACCAAGTCAACATGAGTGCAGGACTGCAGATTATTATAATATTGGCCACGTGTCTCCCGAATGATTTTGTGTCACATTTGTATTATTGAAATTAAAATATTCTTGGAACCCCTGGGATTGACATCCTGCCAGTATCAATGTTGATAACAGGCAAAAATGGTAGAGATTCTCATTCCTAAAATGGGTGAACAATATCCATATACATAATTAAGCTTGTATGGAACACTCTGTGTGCTAGTTCTACTCGCACGTGGCCAATTTTTTGCAGGGTGCATACGCACTGGGATATCTGGGAAAAACCTGGGAATTTTTTCGTCTGGGAGAAAACCCGGGAACCTTTTAGAATTCTGGGAATTTTTGATTGTGTTAGTTTTGAGTCAATTTTTTTAAATTTTAAATGGTAAGAACTGATAACTCTAACTAAGAATTTTTCTTCAGCCCTCTATTGCAGAATAATAATCCAGCAATAAAACATAAACGAGAGAAAAGCACCAAAGTAAATTTTTAGTTGCAAAGAAAATGTCATTTACAATGACAAACCACAGTATGTGCACAAGCATCCACCGATAGCAAAATGTATCTTAAGGTTTTAGGACGAAGACTAAGCAATACTTCGCAACAGACTGGTTTCATTAAGCATGGCATCACAACTGTTGCTTCGGAAACTTAACGTCCTGTTTTTGGTCGAACTCATATTTATGCTTTCGCAATACAAAAATACGACCAAACATTATGCTGCACGTCAAAAATCTTTCCAAAATGCATATTTTTTATATTTTTTTGCTGGGTTTCGTTTCCTAAAGTGCAAGAATTTCTACGCTGGTGTATAAAAACTTACCATTCAAAGGACTGATAAGTTTCATAGTTCAAGGGAAAGTTTACCGTCACTTAACATGGAGAATTTGTATTTTCACTGGGGAAAAAGTGTATTTTCACCCAGGAAAAGGTGTGTTTTTAACTGTGTAATCCGAGAAACATTCAGCAAATTTTTTGCTTGTCCATGTATACATCCTGTTTTTGTTAGTTTTTTTCTTTTTCCCATATTGCTCTTGTTTCCTTGCTGTTCCCCTTGGAGCTCTTTGAAGATAAATGTCTTTTTTCTAAATAAATTTCCATTATCACTGATTCTTAAGTATTATTTCTTTGCTGATCTCTTTGAACGTGGGTGTTGATGTCTTTTCCAAGAGATATTTGAATACTTTCTCTGTTTACCTGTTCCCACCCATTCCTTAAAGTTGCCCGAAGATCATGATGTTCCATTTTGCAATTACTTCTACTTCCCGTATTTTAAAGACATCCATGGCTAATACATTCTTTTGTTAATTCAAATTTCCGTGTTACACTTTACACTGTGATTGTTTAATGGTTGCTGCATCCAGCATTTATTACGGAAGGATTTTCAGAGGAGCTCAATTAATTATTCTCATTCAGAATCTAAATATTTTACATACTTAGTGCAGTTTTTCTTTCATGTATGAAGTATGTACAGCGTCGTGCTTCTTTACAGCCACGTCACTTCCGGGCTCGGGCGAAGTCATCAGACATTCGTCGCATGTCAGTCAGCAGTGATAATAGCTCTATGTTAGACTCTAAAGACAATCATATGCTCCAAGATGTGAAAGGGGATATGGATGGTGAAATGGACGGAGAAGGAGAGGATGATGATGAAGAACAACCAATGGAGAAGAAGCCACGTTTGGAGCCAATGCTAGATTCTGTAGTTGTAGTAAAAAATGAGCCATTGGATGATCCAGATAACAGTCCTCCACCTCAACCAACGGCACCTGTGATACCTGTGAAGGTGAGTGGCATGTATTAGTGAAGAAAGCAGTTATTCAGCTTTACCCTGTGCCTCACAGTGACAAATTATGCGACCTTGCATCAGGATTCACATTCACATTATTACTTGTGGTACTAATGTGCATAATATTGTTTGTGCTTCACAAGCACTTCTGCTTTCAGATTTTGTAGATGGTGAACATGGGTATATTGGGAACAGCATGAGACTGTCAGCATTGGTTTTGAGTATCCATTGTCAGACGTAACAAGTGATTTTCATTATTTTACACTGTCATCAGCTAAAATAAATACAAAATTCCAACTTCTCTTTTGATATCAAAGGAAATCCACCCTCTTATCATAGCGTCATGCCATCATCCCCACCTGGCACCGTATCTGGTTATTGAATCGGAGCACATCTTACTTTTGTTTGTGGAGACTGGTGTATGGTCCTGTTAGCTTGTTTGTTTTTAAAGAGTGAGATTATTTATGGGACAGCAGTTTTGGGAACAATTTCTCTGTTTTCATATAAGCATTGTTGCATGTTCAGTTTTTTTTTGTATCGATCTGTCTGTGAATCAGCCTGTGGGCAGTAAATGTCTGATCAGAAGGATGTGAAGTGCTCAGATCTATTCTATAATGATTTTGCAAGATAGTTCTATTTCCCTGTTCAGAAAAATTGATACCAACACCTAAATTGAATCTTCTTTGGTATTGAAAACTGATTGATGAGATATCAGTACATTTTGATCTGTACTGACAACTGATATTTTGTTATAAACTTCTTTGTTTCGTTTATAAATCTACAAATAGTTTATTTGTAGAGCAGTTTGCTGGAATGAAACATAACAAACTTTGATGTTTCAAAAAGAAGAGCCCCTTGCCATCAATGTTTTTGAATGAAAACACACAGTAACAATACGTCAAATACTTAGCAATTTGTATCTTTTGGCTTTCCACCATAACATATCAAAATCATAAAAGCTCAATAACAGGATCAGTCCAACAGTCACTTCTTGGAATGAGTGTATTACGAAAAGCATTTGGGTGAAATTAATATGCGAACGTGGTAGAGTTAAGCATTGGCCATTTATGTCATGGACTATGCATCTTCGTGAATAATTAGTAATTCATTCTCCCTCTTTGTATTCATTGACAAATACAACATAAAGAAAATAAATCATTAGTTGTAAAACATATGTTGCGTAAGGACAATTTATGGATATATTGTAACAGGTTATCCACAATATTCATCTTTTACATTTTTGTGGAGTTCATAATATGTGAAGCAGTGATGTATTTTGTGTCTAGACTATGCTGTAGGGAGTGTGTTTGTTAGCTACATTGAATAAATATTAAAAACTAACAACTTTTGGGCACGTGATAATTGGTTTATAATTTCTTGAATTAGTAATTGTATTTGAGCAGCAAATTGAAATTAATATTTTCCATTACGTAACTAAAAAGAAAATTACTCTAAGGAGGAGCCTTCAAAATGAATCTTCAATCAAAATAAATTGATAGATTACTTCCCCCATCGCATCCTCCCCTACCCACTTTACACACACACACACACACACACACACACACACACAAAAACCAGAATGCCTCTTCTATTAGATGAATAGTGATTTACTCTCATAGGAGTATTAAAACTGTGATCAGGTCTGGAGAATTATTACTTTCCAATCAACAACAAACAGAAACACGAAGTGACAAAAATTTTAGTGTTATATTTTAGATGTTCCTTCGTATGACAAGAGAAAGGTATGAGTTGCCCCCATTGCTCTTCTTCCAACTTGTAATTTTTCACTTGGACATAGTCTTTGTGATTGTTGTTCTACATTTTATTTTCCTCCCACCCCCATTAGTTTCTTCAGACACAATTTCTGTTGTTCATCTACAAACGTATAATATTTCCATGTAGTTTCTATATACCCACTACCAACGCTTAAAATGCTCCTTCCTTCACTGATTGTTCCATATGTCATGACCATATACATTATTCTTGGATTGTCTTGATGTAGTTCTCATCCTTAATATACAGAAAATTCTGAGTGAATGAAAGTGTCTTCAGAGTGGACTTTTGACTGTGTTATAACATTTGGCAGTGCATTTAGGTGATCCTATTGCTTGCATCTTCACAAAGAACTTTCAGATGTCTGTTTTTGATTGATTGACTAGGAACTTATTACCTGGCAGTGTTTATTACTAAACTCCACACAAATTTCAGAAATTGGCAGTGCTTTTTTATGTTTGACATATTTTCATATATGACTGAACCGTAGTGACATTCTTCAGTTAAAAGCCGGAGAATGAAAACATTTGTGATGTGGTTTTTCATCATTTGGAAGACTCATTTACACATCTCATTCTCATGTCATCAGTTGAATTACTTTAATGTTAACTCATGTCATCTGATGATTCATTTAAATGTTGAACAGAAGATTAGATTGGTCGTTTAGTTGTAAATAGAAAATTAGCAATTGGAGGATGTCTTTTATTCATTGGATCATTGTATTGCTGTTATTAATTTTTGCTGCATCAAAAACTGTGGATATTTTTTCTAATAACCAGTTTTACATTTACAAGAAGACAGAATGGCTTTTCAGTACATACCTACAGGAAGCGAAATTGTAAGTGCTGTTGATATATAGATTTAAAAGTGGATAATTTTTTCTACTTTTAGATATGGGTATTGGCAGTACTTGGAATTTTCTGCCTTTAAGGTAAATACTGGCCAGCCATTCTATTTCCTTGTAATTTTACAGTTTTCTAAATTGAATTTACTTTTTGATACAGTTTTACATTTACTAGGTTATTGGTAAAATAGAAATCACACTGCAAAGTTAGATGAGAACCAGTTGGAAGGATAGGTCACCATGTGTCCACAGAGCAATTCTTAACTGACATAAGTAGTGTACATGTTGTCATCAGCTTCTGAGGCAGAATGGTTGTCCAGGAAAGAGTCACTGGAATTCAGTGACCTAAAAAGACAAAGTTGTTCAGCCTATATTACATTCTGCTTGAGCTTCATCTGCAAAAACAAATGGTGATGTGTCTTTCCTACTGCCGTACATAATAAGAGGTACTATGATATTCTCTCTACATTCTTCATATGCAAGAATGAGTTTGCCTAAATAGTTGAAGTTTAATGCCAGTTAAAAGAAGTGTGTTGAACTTCAGCTAATGGCTTCTTTTGCATTCAGTTTGTGTAATTTTGTTTCCAGTGCCACTCAAAAAAACCTTTCATACTTTTATGAGAAAGTTTTAATTTATAATTGGAACATGTATTATTAAAAGATTGATCTCATTTCCTCGACATCTAAGAAAACAGTGCATTTTTCTTTTCTAGTCGCATTGACTTCGTAGGCTTGTAAATACCGTAATTGAGTAATGAAGAAATCTGTTCAGAAGAATGAGAGGACTCTGCAAGTAGACTGAAGACAAGTGCTTCGTGCAAGTGTTGGAGGGCCACAAATTGTGGAAGATCTGTTAAACTAATTGTGAATGTGTGTCTTGCTAACTTGCAAGGAAAAAATAGTTTCATTAAGTTGATTGAAAAGCTGTGAATCAGTTTGTTATACACACTGAGTACTCTAACTGAAAAAATGTTAAGGGTGAGTGTGTTCTATATCCTATTCATTTCTCTTTTTGCCAGTCTACAACTGGAGTTAAAGCACCACTCACCAGTTTATCAGGGAAATGCACAAAGTTGTGCAGTTCAGTGTGAGTCAAGCAGTATGCCTGTTATAAGACATTTGCAGAACCTTTCAACTTTGGACATACAGTATTTCAGATTTATATACTTTATCAATATCTTTTTTTGTATTTGGGGACATTCTGTGAAAGAAAAATACAGTTGTGCCTTTACAACACAATATTGCAATGAGCCATTACGATAAAGGTATTACTGGAATTCATAAACATATAGAAAAATTTTGCTATTGAAATTGTTGACTTAGTTGACTTCTAAAACCTAACATACAGGTGTCAGAGGAATGCAAGTCAAATGTTAAGTCATAAATTTAATTAATAATGAATGTTCCATATCTAGTCAGAATTCATGAATAAAAATTTCTGGAGGTTGTACATACTACTTTTCCAGTATTGTATCTTTATCAACCTCAACATATGTGAACAGATTCTGTTGCACATTTGTAAAGTTTTCCGATTTTGATTTTTTTTTAATCTGAGGTTTGGTATGTGAGCTATGTTCTGTCAGATGAAGTTTGTCGCAATAGTCACACTTTAATATATGGTGAGATTTTGTTATGTCTTCAGTTGCTTGGGGGTAACAAAAACTTTGGTATTATAGATATTTATAGCTCTTATTACTTTTTTGTTATTGTGAAAGCACTATATGATAACTAATTAGCATTTTAGCAAAGTGATGTCACAAACGTATTTCATTGTGCTGATTTGGACTTTATAGATTCTTGATGTAAAGTTTCTTTGATATATTGATGGTGTCCACAAAATAGTTTTGAAAATCCTGTTTGGATATTCATTTGAGAATTTTCTCTCCGTTATGTGTTAGCCTCTCCTGAAGGATCAAAACTTTTATGATTTTTTCTGCAATAAGAAATCCATTTTGTATGGAATTATTATTGTGGGACAGCCCTCTTTTGTTGGTGAGCTGTAGGTGGTATACACCACCTGCTGCTGTGTGTGGTTGGAATCTGATTTAGCTAGTATATACTGTTTTGTTGTGAATATATTCATTATACTCTTCTTCAGTTTTGGATTTTTTCCACTGCCTTGAGAAAACAAAGATTTGCAGAATATAAATATGTTTACCTTTCAATTACTGCAGCTTTTGACATTATTGGACAGTTCTGTTCTTTAAATTGTTACCATGACTGAATATGTTGGGTAGCCTCAAATGAAATTTAAAACAATTATTTAGTTAATCCATTGGAAGGACATGATACAAAGGAAGGTTATCCTCATTAGTTTCAAAATGGATGAATGTAGAGAAAAAAAACTTAGTAAATATTCGTAATTCCTGTGACTTTCAAATTAGGCATATTGACAATGGATTTTCAAATTAGGCATATTGACAATGGAGAGAATGGGGAGAGTTAACAAGCTATAAAATGATGTTCCTACAGTAATTTATTTTTCTTTAATTCTTTTTGTTCTGTTGCACAGTTACTCAAATGCTGTTACAAGTTATCAAATGATTGCTGCTCAACAGAATTCACCTTGAGAAGTGTAGTTGTCAGCTCATAACATTTTACTAAATAATTTCGAATTAAAGTTGGTAGTGTTACTAGTGCTTATGACAGTCTGATAACTTCAGTAGTATACATACTTTAAAGGACACTTTTGAAAATAAAATATTAAAAACTGAAAGTCATCATTTGTATATGATGATTTACCATCATGCTTGGTTTTTAGGCACTTCTGTATGTACTTTGCTGTTACTGACAAACTTCTGTGCATGGCTTTAATTTTCCTTGATTAACAGCATGATACTGATATTAAGCATGGATTAGATAGCAATGTTTGTCCAGAAGGAATGATAGGTGTAAGGGGCTGCAGCAGTCCAATAGTACTCGAAAGATGGTACCTTTCTGAAAGTTTCACAGAAATATATATCCTAAAACAGCTCTCCACCTTTCCTTCCTCCCCTTCTTCCACCCCCTCCCTCCTCTCTCTTCCTCATCCCTTGCTTTCTCCGCACCACAGCCTGTGTGCTGAGTGTTTACATAATCACCTGTAACATAAAGGAACAACAACAATGATAGCACAGCCCTCAATGTACACCTTTGGTTCCAGTACATAGAGGATTGGATCAGCTGAAATATAATGTTGAAGATATCTACTTAATTAATGCGTTCTGTTCAAATAATAATTGAAAGAATAAAAGCATTTTGTTCATTGTGCAATTACTAATGTAATAAAATATATAGATGTAAATATACAGGTGATATTTTTATATTCAGTACAAATTATTAAAAATTTTGAAAATGTGTATTTTAAGTCAATTTCTATTGTGTACATTATAATGTAAATAAAATTTTCTACTGTCTGGAAACATTCAATGTACTCAATTATTGCTTGCATTCCCATGTACTAGAATTAAGTGCTTATTTTTGCTGCCTGCTTGTAGATGTGCATTGAAAAGTGCAATGCCATATTGATGCATTGTGTAGCTACATCTAATACACCTTGCAATTTACATGCTACATACATACTACTAATTAGCTGTCAACCAAAAAACGTTATGTAATGTGATTATTATGGGAAATAATACAGGAGAAAAGATTGTTTATTAGCGCTGTGTTCACTGTCACCTGACACTGTAAATGGATTAAATACTTGGATACAATTGTCAATAATTTGCTAATACAGTTTAATACAATTTTATTTAATTTGCACTTAGTCTCTCTCTCTCTCTCTCTCTCTCTCTCTCTCTCTCTCTCTCTCTCTCTTTTGCGGGCGTTTTATTTTTTTTACATTTGGTTTGCATTCGGTGATGAAAGACTGCATGTACAGACAAATTTGTTAGGTGAAGTATGTCATTTTATGAATGACACTACAAATAATCAGCAGCATATTGTAGCTTGAAAATGTAAAGGCATAATATTTCCTTAAAATGGGGCGAAGAACCTCTCTTGCATGCACTGTTTCAACACATCCTTTCCATTAATGGCCCAGTCCAATGTGTTAACATCCTCCTTTGCAGTATATTTCTATTTAACTTGTCACTCTCTTTTTCTGTCCTAATATCAAGCTTTTAACATCAGGTATATTTTACTTGGTTTCACGAAAACTTTGTCAGTTTTCAGCCTAATATTTACAGTATGTTTACACTAATGAATAGCAGTTAATCGGCTTATTTTACTCTTATTTTGACTGTGCTCACTATTAATATTTTATTGGTGTTTCTGTGCATTCCTTATCTTTTCCAGTTTCCAGAAGGGCATCTTCATGTTACATAGTACTTTCTTTAGTTATTAATGATAAGTAGGAACCTCAAAATGAAGTGCTTATATTTGGAGCAAAATTATGCATTTGTTTGACTTCAACAGTTTTCCCCAGAAGGTCTTTGCTCATTTTCTACTTTTGGCTCGATTTAAGCTTTCAATGAATGATTGCTTTTGTTAAGAAGCGGCAGCAATTTTTCTCTGCCTGATCGAAATACATGCACCAGTTTTGTTCTCTGGTCGCGACAGTGCATACAATATTAGGTCACAGTGGGGCATGAGTGTAAACAAATGAGAACATTGACTGCATGTGGGACAACCCTGACCTCCGTGTTGCAGGGCAGTCAGCTTACAACCATATTCCGTGTTTCTGCTAAAGCACATGTGAGAGCTGTACTTGTACCCTGTGATATTCCACTAATAGTCTCATTTCAGACTAAGAAAAGAAAAAGAGCAATGTACAATCCAAAACAAAGCAGAGTGAACAAAGCCTTTTCTAAACAGCCACTGGGAATTGCTTGTCGCGTGAAACTGCCACAATAAAATGTCCGCATAATACCAACTGTAGCTAGCTGTCAGACAGACATTCCTTTGTTCTAACATGATAGGTCCCGTGGCTGAAGCAATGCAGCCGTCCGCATTTGATGATTGCATGAGCGTAACTTACAAGCGCACTGATACATTACTGTATTAATGCGTAAATGCACTCTTTAATTTTGGGAACACATCCCTGCACACATTCTCTTTCTGAATTGGGTTTCGCCAGATGTTGTGGAGTACCAGTAACCAATCTTCTTCAATATCTATCTGCAGAAAGTAGAGCAATTTAAAACTGTCATTGATAAAATAGACCCTTAAGATGCAGTTCACTATGAAATAGCATTCAGGTAAATTCACATTTTGAGGCACAATTTGCATCTATATTTGCATTTACTGCAAATGTTAATGTGTCATATCCTTGTCGTAAGTGATATTGCTTACTGCCAACTAACAAAAATGCAGGCTTTTTTTAGCCATTGTCGCCTCCTTGATGGTGCCATCTGATTTATGAGTATAGGCTGTGTTCTCGGGCGTAATTCCCTCATTACTGTTCATCTCTTGCTGTAGGAGATGTCTTCTTAGGTCATGCAGGTAGATGTTTCAATTCTTAAAACATCAATGGCTTTCAAAGAAAGTGAGTTCTTTGCCTAGTGCTAGCAGTGATAACAAGAACAGCTGAACAGCATACTGGTGTCCGTGCTATAACCCCCGTATTGTGGTGTCACACGAATGCTGCTGAAGACCACAAAGTCAGGCCTAAAAAGATCATGAAGCACAGTTGATTTTGTTTACTTTATTGAGCACCAAAGTACTTTTCATTCCTTCTCTCCTGGGGAAGTTGTTCACTTTTTTTTTCCATAGGTTTTAAATTTATTATAATTCCAGCCTGGAATCAAAATGTTTAATCTATCATGTTATTTATTTCAGTCAGTAATAACCATCTTCAGACCTGAGTATAAACATGTTGCAGTATACAAATCACGCCATTGTGTGTGGCTGTGCATTCAAAATTGTTAACTGTTTCGGCTTCGTCAAGCAAATAAAATTCTGGTAGGTACCACAGTACCACAATACAATTTATTGTGACAGATCCGAAATGACCCATGATTGCACTTCCACATGTAATAGTATGATATGTATAATGCAACACATTTCTGCTTAGGTCTGAAGATGGTCATGACCAACTAAAATTAACACTGTGATTAACATTTTGATCCCAGACTGGAATTATAATGAAGCAAATACTTTCCAGGATCACAGTAAACTTCATCGTGACTATCTCACAACTTGTGGACTTTAAATTCTTGCTTAGTAATCACTAAACTTGCATGGATAAAAGTATACTGTTATTGTTATATTCCCAGTAAAGTGTTCAAAATATTTGCTTTTTGAGGCAGCTACTATTACAGAATATAAGCACTTGAGCACGTAGTCCGACCATCTGCACTACGGAAAATAAAGTGACTGCAGCTAATTTGCTGTGGTGGATTGTTGCATGGAGAATAGATCCAAAATTGATACTTACGACCCTTGATCTCTCGCTTGTATTAAATTATATTGGTGTCTGGTAGTAAGAGCCGTCTAGCATTGAGTAAGTGAGGATAATTTCACCAAAAAATGGAGGGCATTTACTGAAGTGAACACTGATCAGAAGCAAATAACAAGCCTTCACATTTGAGAAGAGGTGATAGTGGCAGCGCTTTGGTTGCTGCCTGTCTTCCATGCTTCATGCATCTATGTCTGTCTGAATAATCTGCAGGGAACTGGGTAGTTCATGGGCACTTAACCCTTTTGTTGCCGCAGACGTGCTCTCTATGTTTCATGATGAGTTCTGCTCGCCAAATACTGGTGTCTGCACTGGGAGACAGCATTCTGACCTATGTGAAATACTTTTATGACTTGCTGAGACCTATTTGGGTGAACGTTCGATTTTTGTGTGTCTTGCGTCTGGTATTTCCACTTGATAAAGAAGTGAATTTCTTTTTGTTATCAGTCGTACTTAACTGCGCTGCATCAAATTAAGTAAAATGTAGCATGAAATTTTAAAGATTTTGCAGAGGTAAAAACGCATCACGTGAACTTTGTGTATGGTTGATTTTAGCTCATATATTGAAGCAGATGAAAAGTAGACAAGATACCAAAATGTCAGAACAATATCTCATTTCATTATCAAGTTATTGGGTTTTATGTCCAAAGGACAGTCATACATGATGCACCCGTTCATGTCCTTGGGTATTGCGAATCGTGGTCATAACAATTGTCACAGATCATAAATGAATCAAGATATCATAATAAGGTTTTTTTTGCAAACGATAGTACACGCTGAGGCACATACATTTTGTGATAAATACTCTAAAATTTTTTATTCACCGAGATGTGGAAATAACTTGCGTGCAGCAGTGAGTGGTCGGTGGCTGAGTGTGCATACAGGTGCCAACAGCACTAGGAAAACCCAAGCAGCGTGTATATACATGTCCACAGCATGTTGGAAACAGCATAGCAGAATGTGCATAAATGCTCACAGCAGCAAAAGGATTAAAATTTTTTCTCATTTCTTATTCCATATTTGAATGGAACAAGGGAAAAATGTTTGTGCCTTCAAAGAGATTTACATCTTGCTTGTTTTGTCCTTATTAACCTCACTTGAGATGTGAGATAGCAGTAGAATGTCTTCACAGTGAGTGTGCCTTTAAATTGTGGTTTTCATAAATTGCCATTGCGCGTTTCCCAATAAACACATTGCAAGATCCTTTTGCATCTTCATAACATTCCTATACTGACTGAAACAGTCAGCTGTAAATCTGACATGTCACTTGTGTACCATTTAAGTAATATGTGTTAGGAATATTCCACTCTGTTATATTTGTTTATGATTTTCATCTTTAAATTATGTAATTGAAAATTACATAACTTCACCCTTAGCTGTTGATATGGTTGCCCAAACCAACTGACCATGACTATTTGTACACAATTTGAGTTGCTCAGTGTACTCCATGGTCACAAAGACATGCTACTCCATGATCACACAGATAAGCAACCTGTCTTCTTATTTCTTTTTAAAAAATCCATCTACACATCACAAAAATGAATTTGGAAATATGTTGCGAAATGGTAGAGAAAAGGTCTTGGACAACAAACTGTGCATTTGTGATTATGGTTATGTTCTGTGCAAAATGGATGATTTCCATGCAGACCAGGAAGTAAGTTTTGAAATGTTTTACTTAGTCAAACAATGCAGTAGTATTATGGTGCATGATAAGAAGCCTCATCAAGGGAGGAGGAATGGGGCAGAACAAATGATATCTTTGACACAAATTATAACAATAATAATTTTTTTGTCACTCTATCTTCATTACTTGTAGAACATAAAACTATTTATAAAGCCACCGTGTCATACAATTTTCAGTTTATTATTGAATTGAGTGGATGTACAATAATATTAAATATTAATGAGTTGTTGAGCATAGGCCGGCCTTAACTTGCCTTCTTGGCAGTTTCTCTCTAAAATAAAACTACAGTTTATAGCAGTTTGGTTCTCAGGTGACATCCAATAACATCCTGACTATCCCAGTTGATTACAACAAATTGTGCACTTGCGTGTGAATGTTTGTTCTCGCAGGCTTAAGCATGTGTTTCTCATAGGCAGCCACGAAGGCTAAAGTTGTATCATTCTTTCCTTGTGTTGCTGGCAGTATTATTGAACAGAAATAAAGACAATAACTGTATCAACATCAAAATACAGTGTAACCTGCTTTTATACATTTCAAGGGACTTCAGAAAAATGATGTAAAATGTGGCAAATAACGTTTTAAGCTGTAAAAGTTACGTATTTGATACCTCCTTGTATCTTCGCACTTTATGTATGATATATGAACATAACAGTCATCAAAAGACTTGTCAGGGACTTTTTTACTATCTATTAAAGGTCTATTATTTAATAAATACCTCTGATGTAACTGGAATTGACAGGTGTCTGGCAAGTAGAAACGTTTGACTTAATTTCAGATGTCATAATGTTTTTGGAAAGCCTGCAGTTGTCATTAATTATTTAAATAATGAAATATTGCACTAGTCACACATTTTTTTAATGCTTAATGTCGCACTTCGAGAATTTTTAATTTCAAATGTCATAATCGATGTTTTTGGAAAGCCCACAGCTGTTATTCATTATTTAGATAATGAAATACTCCGCTAGTTACGTATTTTTTCATGCTTGACGACAAGTTTTTCTCATTGTCAAGTGCCAATATGTTCGTAAGTATTTTGTGTGGTGTTTGAATTTGTGTTATTCTGCCTCTCATGCACTGTAGTCATCTTTTTGAGGTTATCAGGTACTGTACCACCTCAGTTTGCGTGTGCATCGTTTTCTACTTAACTATCACTCACATTGCTTGTGTAACATCACAAAATATTATACGAAAATACTGCACTTTACAAAGAGAATAAATTCTCAAAACACATTTTGCTCTGCATGAAAAAAAATTGTATCTGGCATTGTGTTCAAACTTAAAAACATTTGAGCAACACAAAGTGAATGATAGTGTCAACTAGCCCTACAAGAGGCCAAACCCCAAATACGCTACATATGGTTCGACAGAGGTGTCACGATGATCACAAAAATCACGAAACTGCATTTGCATGGTAGAGAGTTTGGAAATGGTTGTGAATGGTCATGATATCTTTATTCGAACGGGCCTAATTACTCCCATCACCATCATGCCAAGTAGTGCTTGGCAGCAGCGGGAGATACGGCACGAATTGTTCCAACTTTTACACATTTACCAGTTCAAATATGCTGAGTAGAGTGCCCTGGTGTCAAGAAACTTAAACACGTAATATTTGTAAACACTATTGGATGGTCAATATGCCAGCGTTATTTTTTTTCTTGACAAATATTTTTTTTTAATGCATAAATTGCGGGAAAATTATAAATATTTTGATGCAAAATCGGGTGCAGATTAACATTGTGGTCATAGGAAATTTGACGGCAACGATAAATGTCGTAAACGGCGGGAAAACATTAATTCCGGGAACGTAAAAGCGGGGCTATACTGTACCTCGAAATGATGTGTAACTTCTGCAGTTCATCACACAATGCTTCTTTTGTAATCTGATGACCGAATTGTCATGTTGAAGGAATTCATATTATTTATGGTCATTCACCAGTAAGTTTATGTACCTGCCAGTTATTAATGTCAGTGGACTGCAGGATCAGATAAAAGCACTCTGGCAGGTTTTATGCTAGGAATGTGTTGGGTGCCTCTTCGATTTGGTGTAATGTATAAACACGCATCTGAAGTGAAACTGGCAAGTTCGCAGCTGACTATATATCAAAGCTGCTTTTTATCTAGAATGTGGAAGAGGTAGTGAAAGAAGTTAATCTAAAAACAGAAATGAAATGTAAGGGTAACAAAGTTTTGCTAATGTTTGCAAATGCTATAGCCCTTCTGACTGAATGTAAGAAAGATTTATAAGAACTTCTAAATAGGTTGAGTGACAGAGAACAGTTCAAAGAAGTGTAATTACCTGCGAAATCAAGAGGGGGTTGGGTTGGGTTGGGTTGGGTTGGGTTGGGGGAGGAGACCAGACAATGACGTCATCGGTCTCATTGTATTAGGGAAAGATGGGGAAGGAAGTCGGCCGTACCCTTTCAAAGGAACCATCCCGGCATTTGCCTGGAGCGATTTTAGGGAAATCACAGAAAACCTAAATCAGGATGGCCGGACGTGGGATTGAACCGTCGTCGTCCTGAATGAAAGCCTAGCGTGCTAGCCACTGCGCCACCTCGCTCAATCTAAATCAAGAAAAATACAGTGAGAAGCATAGGCACACTCTGCAGCATCAACTGATGAACTAGCAGATCATGTTTGGTGTGCAAACCAGCTATTTGCTATGATACATTTACAGCACAAGAGAAAAGAGAAAATTTCTTTATTTGTCAAATGTGGTATTGATGTTAGTGAAATTTTGTTCTTGTTATGTTGGTAGACATTGTGTAATGACATAAGTCAAGTCTCAACTGGAACTGCAGAATAATATTGTTTACCTGCAGATATTTGAAGTAATGCGTTTGTAAGTGTTAACATTAAAACGATAAACTGAAGCAGTGTAACGTCAAATATTATTATTTTAATAATTTTTTTTATAATTGGTTTATTGCCAACAGAAATTTATTCAAAGCTTGTGAGGTTTTGATGAGTCTGTAGTATTAAATAAATAGGAAGTTGAATTCAAACATGTTAAAAATTGTACATGTGAAGGATGGCATAATGTGCAGCCATAGATAAAAATATCAAGAAAGTGTATAACAAAATTTTCGCCAATCTTTAAGTTGTTTTAGACACCGTCCAAATGCTTTTATGTGCCAGCCTGTTGTTGTGGATGATTATAGCCCGATATTGGGGGGGGGGGGGGGGGGGGGGAGGAGGAGAGATATCCTCCTCTATCAAGAAAATACATCTGCTATAGAGATAGTTTCACTGTGGAAGTTTGAAGTATGAGTTGGTGGAGTGTCTACCTTAGACACAACGTTTGACAACTTCCAATTGCCACCCATTAATAAATCGAAAGAAACTTTTTTACTGGAATATGTGTTCATCGTAGCACTTGTGGCATCTGTAGGTGGAAGTTTTGCAATTCTTCCAGATTAACACATTATTGTTGAGATCTACTGTGAATTACACGTTTTATTACAAAAATGTTGATAAAGTGCTAGACCTAAAAGTGGGTTTAAGACAAAACAGATGTTCTTTTTTAGCAGTGATCTATGTGTCATTGTGAGTCTTTAATAAATTGACTGAATGTAGCTGAATATTATAATGTATGTCAAAGACCTTCATCCAGCAGTGCATGTGAAAAAGACCTGGTGTTGATGGTTTGAAAGACTGAATGACCCAGAGTTACTAAGGGAAACAAAAGTTAGATTGAAATGAACTGATTGCTGTAAAGGAAGAAGAACAAGAACATAATTAATGGGACTATACACGTCAATAATATTTGATTATTAGAAATATTTTGTGTTTTTAGTGCCTTACTGAAACTGTATGGGGCATATGGTGCAGTCACTACCATATGGTGCAGTCACTACCAAATGGGTTGCACACATGCCTTACTTTGTGGAAAAAAAAAAATGTGTAGCATATAGTGTGATTAAAGAAATTGTCACTTTTGATGTTGAGCTTACAGGAGGGTAAGGTCACACTGTCGCTCCAATGATGCCAGTGGTGAGCCAGATTTGTTTTCTATACGCTTGGCACAAACTGCCCGTAATGCTGACTTCCACTCCGTGCCTAACAGTTTCTAGGCTCACAAGCCCAGTCCACCCACCTAGCACTTCCTATTCCAGTTCCAGTCCTGTCACAGATTTATCCTATACCATCAGAGCCAGGGCCACATGTGAAAGCAGCTGTGTCATATTCCAGGTCTGCTGCAGTCATTGCAGAACATAATATATTGTGACTACCAACCAGCTGTCCACCAGGATGAATGTTCACTATCAAATTGTGGCCAAGAACAAAGTGGACCACCCTGTGGTACAACATGCAGCTGAACATTACATTCATTTCAATGGCTGCTTCATAACCCGGGCCATCTGGATCCTCCCTCAATCACCAGCTTTTCTGAACTGCAGATGTATTCTTTAAGCACATCCTCTGCTCCTGAAAATATTACGGCCTCAACCTGTGGTAACCTACGGATCCCACACTATCCACGCAACAGTCCCACCACCACCTACCTCCTGTTCTGTCATCCCTTCCCAATTCACATCCCCTCACCCTCACAGGTCTTTCCTCTTCTCTGCTCCTCGCCTCTTCCATTCCCTGTTTTCCTCTCCCACAACCTCCCAGTGCTGCACCTGGCAGTCTTGTCTTGCTGCCATCTAGCCCTGCATGCTCTACCAGACAGTGATCTTCTCTCCCCCCACACACAGCAGGGATAGCAATCCCTCCAACTTCATCACTCCCATTCAGGATAGCTGCTTTTGTTCAATGCAAGAGTTGCATTCTGGCCATAGTGGCTGGAGATAATTGTCAAGGGTGTATGAGATTTGCCTATTTGTGTGAATGTGTATGCATTTTCTTTTCTGAAGAAGGCTTTGGCCAAAAGCTCATGTGCAACAGTTTTCTCATTGTGCCTGTCTGCAACTAAATGTGTCAACTTTACAGCGGGTAGCAATCTACCCTTTTCATAACATTGTTGATATTCCACTATGGACTTTCCATTGTTTAATTACACCCAATTATTTTTTGGATGTATTCCAATATCGATCTTCCCATACAGTTCCTGCCCTTTATGCCTCTCTCTAGTTCCCTGGAAATTATTCCCTGATATAACACAAGCCTCTATCATCCTCTTCTTTCTTCTCATCAGTGTTTTCCACAGATTCCTTCTTTGATCGATTCTGCATTAATTGTCCTCGTTTATTATGGCTCCATTTCTCAAACACTTAGATTCTCATTTTTTCTGGTTTTGCCCTCGGTCCACGTTTCACTTCCAGGCCATGGTATGTTCCATGTACAAGCCTTCAGAATTTTTTTCCTTGGATTAGTGCTTGCATTTGAAGCTAGTAGACTTCTTTTAGCAAAGGATGCTCTTTTTGTGTGTTCAAATCTGCTTACATGTTTCCCTTCTTCGTGTGTTATTTTGCTTCCAATGTCACAAAATTCCTCTACTTTCTACAGTGTGCTCCCCAATCCCCAATTTTTATGTTAGCGTAATTGCTAATCTCATTTCTGGTGCTCCTCATTACCAGTCCTGTAATTCTTCCTTGCTTTCACTGAGGATAGCACTGTCATCAGCAGCAAATCTTAGTTGTGGATACCCTTTCAACCTGAATTTTAGTGCTGGTCCTAAGCATTTAATTTATTTACGTCATTGCTTCTGTGATGTGCAAAATGAACAGTAGGTAAAAACGACTGTATTACTGCCTCTCAACATTTTCAATCTAACCGCTACTTTATTGGTCTTCCTGTCATATTTATCTCTTGGTTCTTGCAAGTATTGTGTATTACCGATCTTTTCCTATAGCTTATAGCAATTTATCTGGTCATTTAAAACATCTTGCACCATTTTACATTGTAAAATGCTTTTTCTAGTTCAAAAAATCCTACAAATGTTCATCAATTTTTGTGTCTTGCTTGCATTATCAAGTGCAATGTGAGAACTGCCTTCCTGGTGCCTTTACTGTTCTTGAAGCCAAACTTGTTCTCATGTAATACACCCACAATCTGCTTTTCCACTCTTCTGTATTTTATTGTTGTTAGCGACAAGGATGACTGAACTGTTTAAGCTGATTTTGCAACAGTAGTTGTCACATTTATCTGCCCTTCCTGTTTTCAGGTTTGTGTGGATGAACTTTTTCCAAAAGTCAGATGGTATGTGTTCAGTCCGTAGGTTCTACACCATAACTTGTCTAGTTATTTGGTTGCTACTTACAGAAATGCCGAAGTGATGTTATGTATCCCATCTGACTTATTTGATTACATGTCTTGTAAAGGTGTGCTGAGCTCTGACTCTTCTACTTGATCCCCTGGTCCACCATGCATTTCTTGTTTATTTCATTCCTAAATGACTTATATTGCTGTATTTGTGTATTTTCTGCACTTTTTTGCATTTCCTTCTTTTGTAAATATCTGCAGAGCAGTATTATGCATTTAAGAGACCCATAAAAACTTCTCGCTTAGAAGTTCAACTAAACCTTGTACAAATGTCTTAGCGACTGGAATCAGATTTGCTAAGGGGGTGAGTCATCCCAGGCACCTGTTTGTAAGAGAGAGGTATGCATTGTTCTAAGTGTGTTAAGGTGTAGGTGTCTAAATGTGCTTGAACTAACTTGACATATTATGACTGGACTATGACTTGCTCCTCTCAAATGGTGCTCCACCATCTAAGTTGTTTGTACATACCCAAGTCTTTGCACCAATTTTCATTTTGCCACTATCTCTCCCTTACCTCTGAAGATTTTTTAGAAATGTGTTTGGTGACCTTGCAGAACAATAACCTCTGAGAGAAGATATGAGAGACAAAAACTCAGGCACTGAATGACGGATAACTCCAAAACTGGGGAGAGGGTGGGGGTTAATACCTGTGTTGGAGTATGTGTAGGAATTAATAATGACAGATTAAACTGCATGCCAGATTTGGATACATATCTAGTTGTGTGCGCTCAAATACTACACTGCGGCACAGGAAGCTTTCCTTCTGAAACCAATATGGCCCGTAGTAAATTGCTCTCTATGCCATACTTTTTGTCTAAATGTTTTAATGCTATAGCTCGGAGGGGGGTGTACGAGGAGACGGTGAACTAGAAAAGTATTGTAGCAGATTGAAGTGGGAAAAAGAATTCTATGTGGTAGAGAAAACTCTCTTCTTTTAACCCGCTCAGTAATATCTGTTGGTCACAACATTTATGCATATCTCGAACAGTTTTGTGATCATGATGGCACAGCAAAGTATCAGTCATTATCATGTGTTCTGACATGTTGATGCATTACAAACCATAACTTCTTAAAACAAGAAATTGTTAGCCATTTGTCATATCATCAAATAATACTATCACAATATACTTATGAAATTTAAGAGCATGTTGACTTTCTGTTTTGATGATAATCTTGTGAAACTAAGAACAACATATTAATTGCTGGAATGTAAATGATTATAGGGGATTTGTGTTGGTGAAAAAATTGTACAGGTGAAAACTCAGTGTAATATGAAGTGCAACAAAGTGGAGGTCCCATATATTAGTGGAGGTCCCATACATTAATGTAAGTAAATGAAAGAGTAGGAAGAAATGTTGGCATCAGGTAATGTCTAGAAGAAATTAAATGAGAACATGAGACTGTTTCCAGAATACAGAAGTTAAGTAACTCCTGTGGTGAGAGAAATGTACAAAAGGTAGAGTGAAATTCAGGATGAGGCATTAATGTGTTCGTCTTAAATTACAAGGAGACAGAATGGGTCCTTCGTACTGACCTTCAGGAGCATTAATTCCAAGTATCATTAATAGGAAATACTATTCTTACCTTTGGAACATGTATGTTCCATACAGGTAGGAGGAAGTGTAATTATTAAGGGTGGCTGAAAAGAATGAGCTAGTTGCTGAGACATGAATGAGGAGACAGAATGTAGATGATGATCTGTGACTGCACGTGGCAAGTATGGAAAAGCAAAGAAAATCAGTTTTGAATGGAAAGAGATTCCCTCATTTCATTAAATTAATTTTCATAATATGCTATAATTAATTTTAATCAATGGTGGTGATTTTTTTTTTTTTTTTAGTTTCTTACCAGCAGCTGAACCTTTAAAAACTACCTGTCCGTTGAGCTCCAGAACGTGGTAATACCACATGCATGTCAGAGCAGAACTCAAACCTTAATATGTGCTGCTTGTGGAGAATGCATTTATTAATTTGGTTATCTGATTATATTTCATGGATTGATACAGTGCTCCCATCTTTTACAGTTTCTCCCCTGCAGCCATAGACAATATTGATGAAATGTGTTGTTTGCTTTATTGCCGAAGCTGCAGAAATTTACTGTATTGCGTTTAACCCTTCCATTGCCTACTTTCCAGTAGTACATTCCAAGCATGAGGTCCAGTATGTAAAACAGCAGTGTTCACCAGCAGGGGCTCTATTATTTTATACATGCACCCTTATTCAACACAATAATTTGTTTTGTGAGTGTTCTCCATGTAATATTTGGACTGTTTCTTATGTTCACCACTCACTCTTCCCAGTTTTAATCACAAACTGGATAGATCATGTAACAAAGCATATTATTGAAAGACACCGTAAAACTGCATTGTTGTAAGACTGAAACAAAATTGAACATTTAAGTAAAATTTTTATTTCGTTACATTTCTTTGTGTGATATTATTCAGAAGAAGACTCAGTGCACAATACAAGAAGACATTTTGACATCAGAATTGGAAGAAAACTCTAAGTCGACATCCATTAGCAGAGAGAAGATCTCCTCAGCTGTATACTTTCTGCTCTACCTTACCTTCCGACAACTTTCCTTTGATTGCACTTTATGATGATCATCACAAACACTAATATATGATCAGTTGTAGTAACATATTATACAAAACACAATCCACTCTCTAGCTTTCAGCTGCACTACATTGGAGTAATTGGTAAAGCACTGGTTAGCTACTACAGCCATCCATAGTGATTGTGCACGGAAGGCATACAGCATTGTACAGACGTTAGCAGTGAACATTTAAATAACAGTTCGTATCCCAGTCATGTTATAACATTAGGGGTTTACTGAAAGCATCTGACTGTAGTTAACTCATCAGGAGCAGCGAAAGAATTAGCAAAGTCATTGGCTTGTTAACTTACTCATTCATAGTTTTGTTTTTGAACAAAATATACTCTTTCATAGACTGAGAGTAAGTAGGCATTTGGTCTCTTCTGTCTTAGCTTTTCTTGTAATTGAGGAATTTTCATTAATAGAGGTAGTGCTTCTATAGTCTCCCTTTCTTTCAGAGAGGGATAGTGACATTCACATTGTATGCAGTCACAAGTAGTTCAGAGAAGAATAGTGACAGTCACATTTTATGCGAGCATGAGTAGTTGAATTGGCACAGCTACCTAGTGGTGTGGGGCTCCCTCTGCCCCTCTTTGACCCCCCCCCCTGTGAAATGTTACTTGGATTCCACAAGACACACAAAATGTCAGGAGACCATACTTATCTACAAAAAGTTAACCAGACTCAAATAGCAGAGAGGCTGAGTCACAGATAGGGACAACAAAAAGACTGTCACAAAGAAAGCTTTTGACCAATAAGGCCTTCATCAAAAATAGATGACAGACACACATACACACACTCCACAAACACAACTCACACACATGACTGCAGCCTCAGGCAACTGAAACCACACTGAGTATGGTTTCAGTTGCCTGAAACTGCAGTTGTGTGTGTGAGTTGTGTTTACGTGAGTGTGTGTATGTGTGTGTATCAATTATTTTTGACGAAGACCTTACTGGCCAAAAGCTTTATTTGTGACAGTCTTTTTGTTGTGCCTCTCTGGGACTCAGCATCTCTGCTATATGGTGAGTAGCAACTTTCTTTTTCATAATATTGTTACATTCCATCCTGGATTTTCCATTGTTTGATTTTAACATGTCCCAAAGCCTGAGAGGAATGGCTGGACACATTTCACTGTAATAGCATTCCAGATGTGCTCAGTAGCATTGAGGTCAGGTGATTTGGGGGATGCAAGAAGCACCCTCGTGTCCATGGAACGTTCTTTAAATCATTATAAGACAATTTGAGGGTAATAAAGTGGTGGTGCATTGTGTTGCTGAATTAACAGTTTACCTGTAAGGTGGATGCTGTAGCCAAATAAAAAGATGTAAATGATCATACAATAGATTTCTGTGTTGTTCACCTACGAGACATAATGACAGATGAATCGGGGACCTTATTCAACCCATATACACTTCTGCCGTAAGAGAATACCTCCACAAACTGCCTGAGAAGTGTTCCATGTGCAAGCACAAAACACCTGTGGTAATGTCAATGCCCATGTTAATGTCTTCTGCGGTGTACAGTGAGCAGAGGTGGATGTTTGGGACAGTGGATTATATACACCATAGCAAGTAGGTTTTTCCAGACAATTTGGCTAGCCACCAGTTGTCCTAGAATTGGATTATTAGTGATCTGTGGTGCTGTTGCCCATTTATCCACAATTATAATCCATAATTTTTCATAGCAAAACCTTCTGTTGATTTGTTGTTGCCCACAGCTTACAGCCCTTGTTGTGCAGTTTTTTGAATCAAGAAACTCACAATACAGTCTGTTGATGGTAGTACAAGAAAAGCCTAGTGCTGTCCCAGATGTTGGGCACCTATAATCTGGCCATGATCAAATGCACTAATATTGTGTGGTTCCTATTTAGCACTTGGCTATGCAACATCTGATAACTGAGCAGTCATGTGATATGCCAAACTAATCTATTCAGCTGCTCCTTCCTTCCCTCCCTCTCCCCCTCCCCCTCTAATACATCTTTATACATTATTAGGAGTGGAAGAAAATGTTTGGAATGTGTGTGTGATCCATGTGGGATACTTTTTATTTTCCCCCTTCCAACCAAGAGTTAACATAATGCAGGCTTCAGTTATTTAATAGTGAATCAGGAAAGTAAGAATTTAGTAGTATAAGCCATTTTAAGGCTACCAGAAATAAATATCTAAAGCTTCATAAAGCAGCTAGATGGTTTTAATACGGTTATGTAAACTTAATTTGCGAATCTCTGTTTTCGAAGCTTTAGTACTGATTTTCTGTCAGATAGCATTGGTCAAGGAGTACTTGTTTGGCTTTAGATTGTTTCTCATCATAAAGTTCCCATCAAGGATTGAAGAACATACTGCAACAGCCATTGGTGATTTGGTTCGAGACACAGATACTATTGGTGATGTAGATGTAAAAGTAATAGTCAGTGTGACAATGATGAACAAATGTTAACAGTACAGTATACTAACCAGTTAGGTTCAGACTGCAGAGGAAAAATACAGGAAGAACAGTGAGAAAAGACAAAGCAGAGAGTGAAGATAAAAATTTAGCTATCTTTTACTCATAGTAGCAGCAAACATTGCATTGTTAATAAATCAATAAATACCATTGCATTAAATTTACTTAAGCAGATATTGCATTCATCTTAACAGACAGCTTCAAAAGGCTAACCTGTCAGGAGATTACAAAACTAATTTTGTCACTAGAAAGTGGGAATTCTGTTGGCTATGAAGTTATTTCTAGCAGATTATTAAAAGTATTGTTTTTATTTATGATAGTCAGCAACTCAGGAGCATACGCCGCAAACCAATATCCAGCATTATATTGCAATTATGACTGTAACTTTTGCTTACCCCATTTGAAGGTGAGCCCGAAAAGGTTTGAAAACTAATTAGTGGAAGTAAAAAAAATATATCATAAGTGTCTGGTCACTGTTACCTTTATTTGCAGTCAATCAAAATACAGCCACAGTGACCTACAGTACCCATAAAGTACATTAAACTGATTTTAAAAGTTTATCTTCAATTTATTAAGTCATTCTTATGCATTTTTCTTGTGTATGATGTCATTAGACTGTTGAAATATCATTCTAACGAATGGGACCTATGACAAAGAATACATCTGAGAATGACTGAATTAACTGATCTAAATCCATAAACAGTTTTGGCTCTATTTAAAATAAAATCTATAAAATTACAACAAAGCAATGTTTTAAATATAATCCTTTTAAAAAGATATTAATTTCATGGCAGTGACTTTATACCAGTTATAAATAGATACTGAAGTTAGAGACTGATTGTGAGCTTCATATTTAGAGTTATGAAAGAAAAAGTCTGTCACAGTAGCAGATAAAAGAGAGAAAATTACAAGAGTACTACAAAATAACTTTTGGAGCTTGAGGAGATTGACCTGTAATGATAGTGCTTCTTGTTATATGAGATGAAATTGTCACTTTGTATGTTTTAATACTTGGCTGATTACAGTCAAGTGTTTTGACTTGTTTCAAAGAAAATTTAAACAATGTCACAAATACTTTTAGAATATGTACAATCCAGTTCCTGCTTTAACTGTTGTAAACATCATCCCAAAACATTAGATAAATGTGGTGGCTACATTGTGGAACTTATGCTGTACTGTTGTGAAAAATGTATTGGAAAGAGATTTTTTTTTATTTTTTTTTATTTTTTTATTTTTTTTATTTTTTTTTTTTGTAATGACATATATGAGAAACTTAATGTTGTTTTTTCACTACCATTGGAATAGTTTGGATTACATTAGTGAAAAGAAGTCTAGATGATTGG